>NC_080173.1:49711964-50328296 GCF_950295315.1 Erinaceus europaeus
GGAGTGGAAAGGAGGAATGGGGAGAGGCCCCTGGGGCTGGGCACTTGAAAGGGAAGCTGTGCGGGCAGCAGGGCAGGCTGGTGAGGGGCCAGCTGGCATCCAGCATGAGAGGTAGATGGAACTCAGCGGGCACGAGTGGCAGAGAGCAGAGGGAGTAGTAGGGTGGGGGTGCCAAAGGGGCACGGGTGAGGGTGGGCAAGGCAAGGCAAGGGGGGGTGGCCAGGACCCTGTTGTGTTAACTCACAGCTCTGATTGGCAGCCCTACCCTAGGGGACCTGGTTGGGGGGAAGGGGGCAGTTCTCTCTGATTTGGGGGAGGAGGGACAGCTCTCAAAGTGCATGGGGGTGGTAAGGGGGTCCTCCCCTCTGGCCAGCCTCAGTTAATAACTTAATATCGTCTCTCTCTCTCTCTCTCTCTCTCTCTCAATCTCTCTCTTTTTTTTTCTTTTCTTTCTTTTTTTCTCTCTCTTTTTTTTCTTCATTTATCTTCTCCCCTAGCCTGGTTTCCAAAGTGCAGTAAGAATGACTATAATTTTAACCTCCAGGGGAGGAGCCAAGCCAAGCCTTCCATTGCACCCAGGTAATCTGGGGGTGCAGAGAGGCCCTTTGCCTGGAGGGGAAACCTAGACCAAGAAATGGGTAGGGGGCTCTCTCTTGGGTGTGTGTAGGGGGTGAGTTGGGGGTATCTTCCCCCACCCCACATTCCTCTGTCCCCTACAGTCACTCCTTCCCCTATGGGCAAGATGGCTTGTCCCCTCTTAGTTCTCCCTCCCCTCCCCTACCTTCTTAGAGGATAGGGTCCTGGGAGCTGCAGGACATGGCTTCCCCAGCCTCCCACACTGTCCTTTTCATAGCAAGTTCATTTGTGTGCCCTGTCCCAGGGCTGGAGGCTCTGAGGTGGGGTGGGGTGCAGTGCGGGTGTGTATGTGGGAGCTGAAACTATCCCGGGGTGACAGGAAGGAGAGAAGAGGTGTGGGGTCTCCCTCAGCCCCCAGCTCTGCCCCTTCTCTCCAGGCTCCTCCCCACCAGCTCCGCACACCCTCTGGCCGCCTGAGGCTTTAGACTTCCTGATCCTCAAAGACCTCGAGGAAGAGTGGGGGAAAGAGTTCGGTGGGGCACTCGACTTTCATGTGGAGGAAGCGGCTGGCGTGGCAGGCCCCGATCATGCGGAGGTCAGTCACCTTCATCAGCAGCTTGGGCCAGAAGTGCGGAATGTTGTGTTTGCGGTGGTTGACATAGTGCTCGAACGCCAGCAGGTACGCCTCCTGACTCTTCTCGATCTTGTCCACACACAGCAGGCCTGAGCGGTCTGTGAGGAAGAGAGGGTGAGTGGGTGGCAGCAGGGCAAGAGAGATAGCTTGTGGAAGCTAGGGAACTCAAGAGGAAAAGAAATATACTGTGGGGCACAGGAAGGGCGTCCCAGAGGACTAGGATGTGGAGGATTAATTAACAAGGCCACAGGCCTGGAGAGGTGGGCCTGGCAAGACAGGAAACTTGAAGAGGAGGGGAGTGGCTGTCAGAACAGGCAACAGAGGTAGCACAAAGGGGTGAAGGGGACGATAGATGAGGGAGAGAAGACAGAGAGACAAGAAACAGAACTGAGAACAGAGAAGGCCTGGGGACAGAAGGAGAAAGGGAACAGTCTGGGAGGCTGCAGCTAGAACAGCAGACTTGTATGAAATCCTGAGCTGATCCCCAGAACTATACATGCCAGAGGGATAGTCTGGGTAGACTCTCACTCATGTAAGTAAGTTAAGTTTTTAAAAATATATTTGTCATAGGGAGTTGGGCAGTAGCGCAGCGGGTTAAGTGCACGTGTTGCAAAGCGCAAGGACTAGCGTAAGGATCTCAGTTCGAGCCCCTGGCTCCCTACCTGCAGGGGAGTCACTTTACAAGTGGTGAAGCAGGTCTACAGGTGTCTATCTTTCTCTCCCCTCTCTGTCTTCCCCTCCTCCCTCCATTTCTCTTTGTCCCTATCTAACAATGACAACATCAATAACAACAACAATAATAACTACAACAATGAAACAACAAGGGTAATAAAAGGGAATAAATAAATATTTAAATATATATATATATATATGTTGTTTTAAATTATTTATTTATTCGTTAATGAAAGAGAACCAGGAATGCCAGGGATTCAATTCAGGACCTAATGCTTGAGAATCCAATGCTTTATTCACTGCACCAACTCCCAGATTCCAACAAATCCTTTTTTTTTTCCTTCTATGTAAATGGTGGTCAAGGTTCAATCCCTGGTACCACCATACACCAGATTTAAGCTGTTCTCTGGTAAAGACAAAAACAAACAACAAAACAAACAAACAAAACCAGCCTGGGAGGTGGCACAGTAGATAAAGCATTGGATCTACAGGCATGATGTCCCTCAATTCTAATGTTGGCATTAATTTGCCAACAGTGATACTCTGGTTCTCGCTCTTTCTCATGATTAAATAAATAGTGTTAAAATGTGAATAGTCTATATTAACTCTCTTTTCAGCCACCAGGTTCCAGATACTAGCATGATACCAACCAGATTTCCCTGGACAGACAACCCCACCAATGTGTCCTGGAGCTCCAATTCCCCAGAACCCCACCCTACTAGGGAAAGAGAGAGGCAGGCTGGGAGTATGGATCGACCAGTCAACGCCCATGTTCAGCAAGGAAGCAATTACAGAAGCCAGACCTTCCATCTTCTGCACCCCATAATGACCTTGGGTCTATACTACGAGAGGGTTAAAGAATAGGAAAGCTAACCAGGGAGGGGATGTGATGCGGAGGTCTCGTGGTGGGAATTGTGTGGAGTTGTACCCCTCTAATCCTATGGTTTTGTCAGTGTTCCATATATATATGGCCCGGTTGGAAAGAAAGCATAATTGTTATGCAAAAGACTTTCACGCCTGAGACACTGAAGTCTGAGGTTCAATCCGCAGCACCACCATAAACCAGAGCTGAGTAGTGCTCTGGTGTCTCTCTCTCTCATCCTCTCTCTCTCTCTCTATCATCTATCTCTTTCATTAAAAATAAATATATAAAATAAAGAGGTATGTTATTTAAAAAAATGTGACTAGAAATCAGGTAGAGGGGTAGGAACAAAAGTGAATGAGTCTGGGTGATGGAGATGGGTTGGGACAGAGGGGAACAGTGGTACAAAGACAGATAAGGAACTGGGAAGTGATTAAGAAGGTAAGAGTTAAGACTGAAAACTGGAACAAAGTAGGAATGGGTGATAGAGCAAGGACAGGGGCCGTTCTGGGGGGAAAGAAGTCAAGGAGCAGAAAGGGAAAGAGGCAGGTTCAGGGTCCAGCTAAACTCTGATGACCCTGGAAGCTTCTGGGGCCCCCAGCCAATCAGCAGATACCTGTTGACATTAGCAGCACAGCCTGCAGCAGAGCCACTTCCGTGTCATCCAGGTTAAAGGCAGAGAGTGACTTGCCCAGTTCAAAGATGGCGTCGGAGACTACGCCCAAGCCGCCATTCTTGAGCTGCTCCCGCTTGACAGCCATCTCCCCACTCAGTGTCAGGGTGTCGCTCTCAGGGTCATAGCGGACAGCTGCCCGCAGGGACATGATCTCCATGCAGCACCCCTTCAGGAGGATGATCTGGTCTTCACAAGGCAGCTGCGGAGTGGCAGGGTCACAGGGACACTCAGCATGCCCCTCCCCATCACTTTCCCCTGTGGGTGCCCACTGGAAGCTGCCAGGCTAATAATGGCCTCAGTCAGTCACCTAGATTCTAAACAGCTAACCTTAGGCTATCGACATGCCCTGTATCATTAAACCTTGCAGTTATGTCAGTGAGTTATGCCCCACCACTACCCCTTTCCCCATTGCAAACAAGGAAACCACTGACTGGGAGTTAGGTAATGTGACCAAGATCACATAACTGGTAGGTAGTAAGAAAATCTATCCCCTCAAATTAATGCTCCTTATTTTATTTTTTGCCTCCAGGGTTATCGATGGGGCTTGCTGCCTGCACTAAGAATCCACTGCTCCTGTGGTCATTTTTTCAATTTTTGGATAGGACAGAGAGAAACTGAGAGGGGAAGGGGAGATAGAGAGGGAGAAAGCAGACATCTGCAGACCTGCTTCATCACTTGTGAGGCGACCCCCTCTGCAGGCAGAGAGCCGGGTGCTTGAACCAGGAACCTTGAGCAGCTCCTTGCGCTTAACCCGGTGTGCCATTACCCAGCCCCCCTCCTTACTGGTTTCATATTTTCACCGTTATCATAGCATCACTGCTCCACGATAACTTTTTCAGACAGAGAAACATGGAGAGAAATATAGAGAGGAAGACACTATAGCATGGAAACTTTTTCCTTTAGTACAGTTGGTGTCAGGCTTGAATTTAGCTCATGCACATGACAAAGCAAATACACTACCCAAGTGAGCTATCTTGCTGGCCCCTAAATTAGTGCTCTTTAAAATGTAGACAACTGGGGCTGGGACATAGCTCAGCAGGTGGAGTGCATGCTTTGCCATGCATGAGGCTCTGGATTTGATCCCTGGCACCACACAGGAACACTGTAGGCAGAACCAAGGGGAACTCCATATGGTAGAATAGTACTTTGATATGTCTCTTTCCCTTTCCCTTCCCCTCTCCCTCTCTCTTAAGAAGACAAGAGTTTCAAAAAATTGGGCTGGGAAGGCTACTTTGCAGTATCACACATGCACAAGGCCTTCTGCTCACTTCTTGATGCTGCATATAACAAAAAGATAATGTTAATTGAGAACAATTTTCAGGTTACCTAGAACTGAAATGGCCACTTTGTTTAGTGGGAGGGAGGGCAGGGAGGGGGAGGGCCGGGGCAGGACCGGAGAGGCTGGGTACTGGTACTCAGAGCCTGCTAGTTCTTTAAGGATCCACTAATGCAGTGCGCATGTGTGCAAGCCTGTGTGCTGAGTGTTGACCTACAGGAATCTCTCCCAGCCCAAGGAATCTTGGGTGACCCCAGGTGAATTGCACAAGCAACTTCAATTTGCCTCCAGTGTGGCACTACCTCTCTCCCCATTTGCCACTCACCTCGGAGAACATGGGCAGTTTTTTGGCAAAGTCTACCACACGGGTGATGGCCGGGGTGATGATCTTGGTAAATTCGCTGAAGGCCTCTAGATCCACCTTGTCGCCATCCGGCATGGAGACGATGGGTGACTGGCCAATATCATCTGGCTAGAGGGTGAGATGGGGATCAGCTGGGGTTGCAGACCCCTTCCTCCTCCTCACTGAGGCTCCCTGCCCACCAGGGGGAGCTCCAAGGCAGCTTGGAAAAGAGGGGCCACCAGTACACCCCCCAGGGACAGCTGTGTCCTATCCTGCAGCTTCTCTTTCACCTTGGGGAAGGGAATAAACCAGACCCAGAGCTCCAAGTCAGCTAATAACAACAATGATCGCAACAGCAGTACAAGTAAGGTAATAATAATAGAAATCGGGGAGTCGGGTGGTAGCGCAGCAGATTAAGCGCACGTGGTGCAAAGCGCAAGGACCGACAGAAGGATCCCGGTTCGAGTCCCCGGCTCCCCACCTGCAGGGGCGTCGCTTCACAAGCGGTGAAGCAGGTCTGCAGGTGTCTATCTTTCTCTTCCCCTCTCTGCCTCCCTCTCTTTTCTCCGTTTCTCTCTGTCCTATCCAACAACGATGACATCAGTAACTACAACAATAAAACAACAAGGGCAACAAAAGGAAATAAATATTTTAATAATAATAATAGAAATCATGTTTGCTGACTATATACTGTGTGGTTAGGCACTAAGTTAATGTTTGACACATACTGTCTCATTAATCATCACCACGATTCCATAAAGAAGATATTGGGATGGGCAGGGGAGATAACATGATGGCTATGTAAAAAAAGACTCTCATGCATGAGGCTCCAAGGTCTCAGGTTCAATCCCTATACCACTATAAACAAAGCTGAGCAGTGCTCTGGTAAAAAAAAAAAAAAAAAGGAAGAAGATAATGATAATATTGTGACTACCACCATTTTCACTGAGGCAGAGCACAGCTAATAGGCCCAAGGCCATATGACTACTAAGTGGTAGAACCAGGCTTTGAACACAGATAATTTGATCTGATTTTTAAATTTTTTTACAAACCCATCTGCTTCTTACTAGAGCCTGCTTTTTTTTTTTTTTTTTTTTTGTCTAGTCATATCTTGTCTATAATCAAGGCTTCACTGCTCTGGGATAAATTTTTTTTTTTTCAGATAGAAAGACAGGGAAAGACATTACAGCACTGAAGCTTCCTCCAATGCTGTGGGGCCTGGACTTGAACTTGGGTTGTATGCATGGCAAAGCAGGCACACTACTCAGGTGAGCTATTTTGCCATCCCTGGAGTTTTAGGTATTATTAGTCCTTCCTTCCTTCCTTCCTTCCTTCCTTCCTTCCTTCCTTCCTTCCTTCCCTTTCCACCAGAGCTCAGTTCTGCCTTATGGTGGTGTTGGGGATTAAGTCTGGGACTTTCGATACTTTAGGCATGAAAACCTCTTTGTGTAACCATTAAAAGCTATATGCCTGGGCTTTTAATTGTGCACTGTTCCCCTGACATCCTCTATCAGGAATCAGATACTAGTTCTCTGCCTATCCGCAGCACATATAACCAACTATCCACCTCCTCCCAAGCACTGGTTTGGCTCTCAGTTTGTCTAGCGTTCACCACAATGCTGAACACTTAGCAGGTGCCCCCAAACACTGATACACATCTGGGTCCTTGCCTTCTCCTTCTAGTCCCTGTGTGGGGCAGTGATGGGGGGAGCAAGTACCCTTGCTTACTAGAAATTAGATGAGGAAGGAAGACACTTGTCCTTAGGGAGCTCCCATGGGGTGAAAAAGGTAGGACCAAAACCAGTCAGTGATTGAACTTAAGACCTTGGAGCCTTACATATAAGTCTATTGTGTGTGTGTGTGTGTGTGTGTGTGTGTGTAATCATTATACTATCTCCCCCACCAGCCCAATATCTTCTTTTTTTTTGCCTCCAGGGTTATTGCTGGGGCTCAGTGCCTGTACTACAAACCCACTGCTACTGGAGGCTATTTTTTCCCTTTTTGTTGCCCTTGTTTATCACTGTTGTTGTTATTGTTGTACAGAGAAAAATGGAGAGAGGAGGGGAAGACAAAGAAGAGAGAGAAAGACACCTGCAGACCTGCTTCACCACCTGTGAAGCGACTCCACTGCAGGTGGAGAGCTGGGGGCTTGAACCAGCATCCTTACACTTAATGTGCACTTAATCTGCTGTGCTACAGCCCAGTCCCCTCCAATATCTTCTTTATAGAACTGTGGGGAAGATTATATGAGATATACACAGGAGTATGAAGCAGAACTGCCAAGGCATGGGGGTGGGAAAACAGGGTGTTATCAACTTTGGGGGGTTTCCTGGAGGGGGTAAGACCCTGTGTTTGCTCACTCTTCCCCCCACCACCACTGACTGGACTGTCACTCTTCCCACACCCCTCTCTCCTTACCAGGAATTTCCGCCTCTGCTTCCAGTGGCTGCCCTGGGCATTCGTGCTGCGATGGGCCTCAGTGGCGACATGGATCAGGTCCCACTCTTCAGGAGTGGGCTCCGGGCGCTGCTGCAGGGATCGGATCATCTCCTCCTTCCGTCTCCGCTCCCGGTTCTGCTCGATCAGCTTGCGCTTGGCCACCCGCTTCGAGTCATCTAGAACCACTGTCAACAGAGACACAGCCTGGTGCATAGCGAGTGCTCTCCATAATTCTCTATAGGAAGCTACTCTTTCCAGGGGGCCACGTTGGGAAACATTGAGGGCTATAGAGGTTGAGTGACCTCTCACATCACCTGGTCTGGGCTATGAAAACCACAAGGTTCACATTAACCCCCATCTGGACTGGTCCAGAGGAAGATCATACTGTGGTCTAAAGGGATCATGGTGATGGCAGTTATCAAAGACACCGGTACCTGATCCCCAGTTGAGTAAAAGATGCCCTGGCCAAAGGTGGGGTGACTTCTCTAGGAGTAGGGTGCTCAGGACATCTTTCTACCCAACAATTCCCTTTCTCAGGCCCCCAAGTTGTAAAAGACAAGCAGACACTATGTGCAGAGGCCGTAGAGCAACCCTCAGTCCCTTTTACCCCACAGGTGAGTTGCAGCAGAGCCCAAGACTGAATATTCATGCTGCCAGCAGCCTGACCTAAATTGTCACTCTGCCCCCTGCGTCCCTGCAGGTTCCCTGCAAGGGAGGCTCCATATCTGGGGTCACCCCGCCCTGCCCCCCAGTCTCCTGGCCTGCCTCCCCAAAACCATTCCCTTACAGTCCATGGCCATGCCAACAGCGATGCACTTCTTGAAGCGGCACAGCTGGCACTGATTGCGGGTGATCTTATCAATGACACAGCAACTATCATATTTGCAGGAGTAGGTGGGATGGAGGTTCTTCTGGATTGTGCGGCGAAAGAAGCCCTGGTTGAGGGTGAGGGGGGTGGGGCAAACTGTTAGCATGTCTCTTCCTCCTTAAGTCAAGCACACAGTTCCACTGGGGTGGGGAGAGACCAGTGAGGGACCCTGGCATCTTCCTGACCTGGTAAGCCCAGAATAAATGAGCATGAGCACTGCTTGGCCAAAGGACATTAGACTTTCTGCCTTCATGGGGTGGAGGATTGGGGTGCATGGGGAGTGGTGGTAGAGGTAAGAAGGATGATTTCAGTAGAGAGATTTGGGTCTGGGATGATTGAGGTGTTATGAGGCCTGAAGGAAATGAAGCTTTGGAAGCTGAAGTAATACTTTGTGATCTATCTAGCTCTAAAATCAATACTGATCACAAAACCATTTACATGGCTGTTGCCTGTGACTAGTGCAAGTGAAGTTCAGGAATGGGGGGTCAAAAATCAAGAAGGGGGAGATGGCACCTGGTTCACCTGGCAAAGTGCACATGCTATCATGCAAGAGGATCCGTGTTTTTTTTTTTCTAAAGGGTTTTTTTTTTTAAGACTTATTTATTTATTTATTTCCTTTTTGTTGCCCTTGTTGTTTCCATTGTTGTTGTAGTTATTGTTGTTGATGAGGTTGTTGTTCTTGTTGGATAGGACAGAGAGAAATGGAGAGAGGAGGGGAAGACAGAGAGGGGGAGAGAAAGATAGACACCTGTAGACCTGCTTCACCGCCTGTGAAGCGACTCCCCTGCAGGTGGGGAGCCGGGGGCTGGAACCAGGATCCTTATGCTGGTCTTTGTGCTTTGCGCCGCATGCGCTTAACCCGCTGCGCTACCGCCCGTCTCCCGATCCGTGTGTCTTTTAAAAAATATTTTTTATTTATTTTAATGAGAGAGATACAGAGAGAAATACCAGAGCACTGCTCAGCTCTGGTTTACTGTGGTGCTAGGGATTCAACCTGGGACTTCAGAGCCTCAGGCATAAGTCTTTTGCATAACCATTATGTTGTCTACCCAGCCCCAAGGTTTTTTTTTTAAATATTTATTAATAGGAGGGTGGAAGAGGTAGCATAGTGGCCATGAAAAATGACTTTCATGTCTGAGACTCCAAAGTACCAGCTTCAATTCCCCACACTACCAAAAGTCAGAGCTAAGCAATGCTCTGATAGGAAAAAAAGGAAGGGGATGGGGGTATAGCATAATAGTTATGCAAAGAGACTTTCATGCCTTGACCCAATGTAAAGCATACAACAATGCCTGAGGCTCTCAAGTCCAAGGTTCAATCCCCCACACCGCTATAAACCAGAGCTGAGCACTGCTCTGGTAAAAAAAGAAAGAAGAAGAAAAAGAAAAAGGAAGAAGGAAAGAAAGACAAGAGAGAAAGAAAAAAAAAAAGAAGATAGAAAATAAAATAATGAATGAGGGGGCCGGTGGTAATGCAGAGGGTTAAACGCACATGGTGTGAAGAGCAAGGACTGGCATAAGGATTCAAGTTCGAGCCCCTGACTCCCCAACTGCAGGGAGTTCGCTTCATAAGTGGTGAAGCAGGTCTGCAGGTATCTATCTTTCTCTCCCCCTCTCTGTCTTCCCCTCCTGTCTCCATTTCTCTCTGCCCTATCCAACAACAACGACATCAGTAACAACAACAATAACTAAAACAATAAAACAATAAGGGCAACAAAAGGGAAGATAAATAAATAAATATAAAAAATTAATAAAAATATTTTTAAAAAAGAATAATGAATGAAAACCAAAAGTATCACTCTAGCATTTGTGATGATAAGCATTAAACTCATGACCACATGCTTGAGAGTCTAACACTTTATCCACTGCTCTACCTCCAGTGTTGTGAGGAGACCCAGGTTTCAGACCTGGGCCACCATATGGGAACTCCTACAGGGAAGAAGCTTCACTAGCGATGGAGTGTTGCTGTGACTGATGTCTCAGCTTTTCTTTCTGTTTCTATCCCTCTCTCCCTCTCGTTCAGTGTCTAACTAGAAAGAAAAAGCAGCCCCAGCTATAACTGATGGGGGAAAAAATGCAAAGAAGGGCTAGCAAGTGAACCAGGTGGTAGCACAGTGGGTTAAGTGCACATGTCGTGAAGCGCAAGGACAGGCATAGGATCCCAGTTCGAACCCCCGGCTCCCCACCTGTGGGGAGGGGGGGGGTGGTCACTTAACAAACGGTGAAGCAGGTCTGCAGGTGTCTGTCTCTCTCTCCTTTCTGTTTTCCCCTACTCTCTTGGTTTCTTTCTGTTCTATTCAACAATGACAGCAACAACAACAACAATAATAACGATAAACAACAAGGGCAAAAATAGCCTCCAGGAGCAGTGGATTTGTAGTGCAGGCACTGAGCCCCAGCAATAACCCTGGAGGAAAAAAAAAAAAGAAAGAAAGAAAGAAAGAAAGAAAGGGGGGGCAGGAAGTGCTGGTAAAATAGTTTACTTGGATTTGGTCTGGGAGGTAGCTCAGTGATAAAGCTTTGGACTCTTAAGCATGAGGTCTTGAGTTCGATCCCCGGCAGCACATGAGCCAGAGTGATGTCTGGTTCTTTCTCTCTCCTTCTATCCTTTTCATAAATAAAATCTTAATAAAAAAAAAAAAGCTTACTTGGCTAGTACTCAGTTTTGCCAACACCTGGCTCCCACCACATTGAAAGAAGCTTGGTAGGGGGCCAGGTGGTAGCGCAGCAGATTAAGTGCACATGGTGCAAAGCACAAGGACAGACGTAAGGATACTGGTTCAAGCCTTCGGCTCCTCCAATTGCAGAAGTGTTGCTACATAGGTGATGAAGCAGGTCTGCAGGTGTCTATCTTTCTCTCCCCATCTCTGTCTTCCCCTCCTCTCTCAGTTTCTCTCTGTCCTATCCAACAAGAACAACAACAGCAATGGCAACAATAACATTAACAACAAGGGCAACAGAAAGAAAAAGTGGCCTCCAGGAGCAGTGGATTTTAATGCAGGCACCAAGCCCCAGCAATAACCCTGGAGGAAAAGAAAAAAAAAAAAGCTTAGTACTGTACTGTCTCTTTTTCTTTCTCTCTCTCTGTGCCTCTCTGCTGTCTCACTCTCTACATTCTTTTTTTTAATTATACCTTTATTTATTTATTTATTTCCTTTTGTTGCCCTTGTTGTTTTATTGTTGTAGTTATTGACGTCGTCATTGTTGGATAGGAGAGAAATGGGGAGGAGGGGAAGACGGGGGGGGGGGGGGGGGGGAGGGGGGGCGCTGAGAAAGATAGACACCTGCAGACCTGCAGGTGTGAAGTGAAGTGACTCCAGGCGTGAAGTGAAGTGACTCCAGGTGTGAAGTGACTGCAGGTGTGAAGTGAAGTGACAGGCAGTGAAGTGACTTCCCTGCAGGTGGGGAGCCCAGGGGCTCAAACCGGGTTCCTTACACCGGTCCTTGCACTTTGCATCAAGTGCGCTTAACCCGCTGTGCTACCGCCCGGCCTCCAGCCATCTCTTTTTCTGAATAAAATAGTTGCAATGGTGAAATTGTTTATGTGAGGCACCTGCTTTAATAAGCAAATTGAATCAAGAAGATAATTTGGACGACAACAATAAAACAACAAGGGCAACAAAAGGGAATAAATAAATATTAAAAAAAAAAAGAAAAGAATTTGAGTATGGGGCAGGGAGCTGGCACACACAGTAGCACGCACATGTTACCATGCACACAAACCTGGGTTTTAGCCTCTGGGCCACACCTGCAAAGAGGAAGCTTCACAAATGGTGAAGCAGCTCTGCATGTGTCTCTCTTTCTCTTCCCTCTCTACCTCCCCCTTCCCTCTCAATTTTTCTCTGACTCTACCCAAGAATAAGTAAATAAAATAAAAATATTTGGGAGTTGGGCGGTAGCACAGCAGGTTAAGTGCAGGTGGCACAAAGCACAGGGATCCCAGTTTGAGCCCCCGGCTCCCCACCTACAGGGGAGTCGCTTCACAAGCGGTGAAGCAGGTCTGCAGGTGTCTCTTTCTCTCCCCCTCTCTGTCTTCCCCTCTTCTCTCCATTTCTCTCTGTCCTATCCAACAACAACAACATCAATAACAATGATAACAACAATAACATCAAGGGCAACAAAAGGGAATAAATAAATATAAAAATAAATTTAAAAAATGAAAATATTTAAAAAGACACTTTATCTTTTTTAAAAAAAGACATTAGGTGAGCATGATTTTTTTGTAGCTTTTAAAGAACATATTCAATACTAAGACCTTTGCTTTCAAGAAAAAAAAAACCTTCAAGAATCAAGATAGCAGCAAGAACATGAAGAGCTACTATCTGTTGGATGTTGACTGTGTGCCAGGTCCTTGGGAACCTTCTGCTTCCTTTATCATCACATTCAACATTTGTGGCAACCTAAACGGTAGGAAGTATTATTATCTCTACTTTGCAAACTAGGAAACTGAATCTTGGAGAGTGAACTATTTGTCCAAAGTCATTTGGTGAAATGGGCAGTAGAGCCAGAACTGGTCCTTGAAGGATGGACACTGTAGCCTGAGCTATCAGACTCAGGGGTACATTAACAAAGAACACATAAAAAAGGAGGAGGGTGTGGTCTGGGAGGCAGCGCAGTGGATAAGACTTTGGACTCTCAAGCCTGAGGTCCTGAGTTCAATCCCCAGCAGCACATGTACCAGAGTGATGTCTGGTTCTTTCTCTCCTATTATTTCTCATGAATAAATAAATAAAATCTTTAAAAAAAAAAAAAAGGAGGAGGGGAGCCAGGTGGTGGTGCAACTGGTAGAGTGCACATGTTACATTGTGCAAGGACCCAGTTTCAAGCCCCTGGTCCCCACCTGCAGGGGGAAAGCTTTGCAAGTGGTGAAGCAGTGCTGCAGGTGTCTCTGTCTTCCCCTCTCTGTCTCCCTATCTGTCCATTCCTTTCAATTTCTCTCTATCTCTATCCAATAAATAAATAAGGACAATAAAAAATTAAAAAGGGGGGTCAGGTGGTGGTACACCTGCTTAAGCGCACGTTACACTGTACAAGGACCCAAGTTCGAGACCCCGGTCCCCACCTGCAGGGAGAAATCTTCACAAGTGGTGAAGCAGGGCTGCAGGTGTCTCTCTGTCTCACTCCCTCTCTATCTCCCCTTTCCTTCTCAATTTATGGCTGTCTCTATCCAATAAACAAATAAAGATAATAAAAATGTATATAAAAAAAACTACCCAGCACATGAAGTAATTATCAAAACTATTGATTCCTGGGCTGCACTCCAGATCGACATCATTAAACTGGGGGAGGCAATAGGACAAGTCATCTACGTCTTTTTGGGTGCTCATTTGGGATTCAGATGTCTTTCAGGATGGAGATCTCTGCTTGAGGTTACCCTGTTTGTATTATCTCCAGCAACACAGCTATAGAACTCTAATACCTTAGGAATTTTTGGTTTGTCTGACACTAAGAAGAAAGGAACGTGGTCCAGGAAGTTGCACAGTGGATAAAGTGTTGGACTCTCAAGCTTGAGGTCCTGAGTTCAAATCCCTGGCAGCACATATCCAGAGTGATGTCTGGTTCCTTCCCTCTCTCTTTTCTCTCTCTCTCACCTTCTATCCCGCTCATTAATTAATAAATAAAATATTAAAAAGAAAGAAAGGAACTTGAAGTCTTGACAATTTTTTAAGTACATATCCTGCAAATCCTCAGCATGAAATAACTAAAGTAAAATCTAATTAAGACTCCCCAAATGGAGGGCAGGAGTAGGTAGCATAATGGTTATGCAAAGAGACTTTCATGCCTGAGGCTCCAAAGTCCCAGGTTCAATCCCTTGCACCACTATAAGCCAGAGCTGAGCAGTGCTCTGGTAACAACAACAACAAAAGACTCCCCAAATAGGGCCATAGCATAGTGGTTATGCAAAAGACACTCACGCTTGAGACTTCGAGGTCCCAAATTCAATTCCTAGCACCATCATAAAACAGCTGAGCAGTGCTCTGGTAAACACAATTTCTCCCAGTTAATGGCCTTGTCCTGCTTCCCACGGAGACTGCTGTCCTCCTTTCTAGGCCTCCGCCAGGTCCCTCCTCACTTGTTCTCATCCTTCTGGGTGCATTGTAAGCAACTAGGAGACTGGTCTGAGGCAGATTTCTGGGCTTCACCACAAAAAGTTCTGATTGTATAGAGAAGGGATGAGGTCTGGGGATCTTTATTTACCTAGCGGCGGGTGGTGTGTGAAGCATGTTCAGAAAATCACTGAGAGTGGCCAGGGAGGTGGCTCAGTGGGTAGAGTGCCAGATTTGCATGCTTTGGGCCCTGGGTTTGATCCCCTGCCCAGTACATAGTTGATTGGTGATCTGGTCTTTCTCATTCTTTCATAAAATTAATTAGTAAGTCAAAATAAATAAATAGACAAAAATAAAAATCTTGTGGCACACCGGATAAAGCATTGAACTCAAAAAGGCATAAGGCCCCAAGTTCAATCTTTTGTATTGCATGTGCCAGAACGGTGCTTTGGTTTTCCTTCCCTCTCTTTATCATTAATATATACACATATAATTTTATTTATTGAATAGAGATAGAGAGAAATCTAGAGGGAAGGGAGAGACAGAGAAGGAGAGAGAGAGAGAGACACCTGCAGCCCCGCTTCACTGCTCACAGAGCTCCCCCTATAGATGAGGAGCAGAGGCTTGAACCCAGGTCCTCATATATTACAATATGTATGCTCAATCAAGTGCATTACTGCTCAGCCCCCATCATAAATACATAAATAACTCTTTAAAAAAATAAAATTTCTGGGGGAGTCAAGCGGTAGCACAGCGGGTTAAGCGCATGTGGCGCAATGAGCAAGGACCGGCATAAGGAACCCAGTTCGAGGGAGTCGGATGGTAGGGCAGAGAGTTAAGCGCAAGGACTGGCATAATGATCCCGGTTAGAGCCCACAGCTCCCCACCTGTAAGGTAGTCCCTTCACAGGTGGTGAAGCAGGTCTGTAGGTGTCTGTCTCTCTCCCTCTCTGTCTTCCCCTCCTCTCTACAATTCTCTCTGTCCTGTACAATAACAACAACAATAACTACTACAACAATGAAAAACAAGGGCAACAAAAGGGAAAAAAAATAAATATAAAAAATTTTTTTTAAAAAAGGAACCCAGGGAGTCGGGCTGTAGCGCAGCGGGTTAAGCGCAGGTGGCGCAAAGCACAAGGACCAGCATAAGGATCCCGGTTCGAACCCTGGCTCCCCACCTGCAGGGGAGTCGCTTCACAGGCGGTGAAGCAGGTCTGCAGGTGTCTATCTTTCTCTCGTCTTCTCCGTTTTCCCCTCCTCTCTCCATTTCTCTCTGTCCTATCCAACAACGACGACAACAACAATAATAACTACCACAATAAAACAACAAGGGCAACAAAAGGGAATAAATAAAATAAATATTAAAAAAAAAAAAAGAAAATCACTTTCTTTGCAAAAAAAAATTTAAAAAAAAAGGAACCCAATTTGAGCCCCTGGCTCCCCACCTACAGGAGAGTCACTTTACAGGTGGTGAAGCAGGTCTGCAGGTGTCTATCTTTCTCTCCTTCTCTCTGTCTTCCCCTCCTCTCTCCATTTCTCTCTGTCCTATCCAACAATGATGACATCAATAACAACAATAATTACTACAACAATAAAACAAGGGCAACAAAAATAAATAAATAAGTAAATATTAAAGAAATTTCTGCTTTAAAAAACTGTGGGTGGGTGGTAGCACACCCAACTGAGTGTGCACGTTACCACGTACAAGCCCCCACCCCCCACCTGTAGGGGGCAGCTTTACGGGTAGTGAAACAGATCTGCAGGTGTCTCTCTTTCTCTCTCCTTTTCTATCTCCCACTCTTGCTCTTAATTTCTCCCTGTCCTATCACGTAAAATAGAAAAAGAAAGAGAGAGAGAGAGAAAAAAGAAAAGAAAGGAGAAAGGAAAGAAGGAAGGAGGAAAGATGACTGATAGGAGCGATGGAGCCGTAGTGCTGCCATCTAGCCCCAGCAATAACCTTGGAGACGATAAAATATATATATTTTTATAAAGTGATCTTTTTAAAATTTATTCCCTTTTGTTGCACTTGTTTTATTGTTGTAGATATTACTGATGTCGTTGTTGTTGGATAGGACAGAGAGAAATGGAGAGAGGAGGGGAAAACAGAGAGGGGGAGAGAAAGACAGACACCTGCAGACCTGCTTCACCGCTTGTGAAGCGACTCCCCTGCAGGTGGGGAGCCGGGGGCTCGAACCGGGATCCTTACGCCGGTCCTTGCACTTTGTGCCACATGCGCTTGACCTGCTGTGTTACAGCCTGACTCCCGTCACTAAAATTTTTTTTTTTTTTAAATATTTTATTTTATTTATTTATTCCCTTTTGTTGCCCTTGTTGTTTTTTTTATTGTTGTAGTCGTTGTTGTTGGATAGGACAGAGAGAAATGGAGAGAGGAGGGGAAGACAGAGAGGAGGAGAGAAAGACAGACACCTGCAGACCTGCTTCACCGCCTGTGAAGTGACTCCCCTGCAGGTGGGGAGCCGGGGTTCGAACCGGGATCCTTATGCCGGTCCTTGTGCTTTGCGCCACCTGCGCTTAACCCGCTGCGCTACAGCCCGACTCCCCTAAAATTTTTTTTTTTTTTTTAAAGGATGAGGAGGAAGGGAATTGGCTCAGGTGGTGGCACAGTAGATAAAGTATCAAGCCCTCAAGCAGGAAGTCCTGAGTCTGATCCCTGCCATTGCATGTGCCATAGCAATGCTCTCATTCTGTTCTCTTTCATTTGTAAATAAACAAATTATTACTTAAAAGAGAAAAAGAGGGGGTGGGGCATGTGGTGCACCTGGTTAAGTGCATGTATTACAGTGTGTGTGTGTGTGTGTGTGTGCGCGCAAGTCCCTGGGTTCAAGCCCCTGGTCCTCACCTGCAGGGGGACAGCTTCACAAGTAGTGAAGCAGGGCTGCCGGTGTCTCTCTGTATCTTTCCTTCTCTACCTCCTCCTCCCCTCCCAATTTCTCTCTGTCTCTACCAATAATAAATAGATAAACTAAAATAATTAAAAGATGAATAAAAATAATTTACAAAGGGAAAAAAAAAGGAAAGCATTGAAGTCTGCTTCTGGCAGGTGGTGAGCAGAGCCAACACTCAACCCCTCATACCAAATACACTAAAGGGATAGGTGGCAGCTGAAAGTCTCGAGTACTTCTTGTGTGCCTGCCTAGCACTGTTTTAAATACTTTATGTGAGTGATCTCACTGAATTCTCTCAGCATCTCCATGAAGCAAGTAATATGATTATCCTCCTTTTATAGATGAAGATACTGAGGCTGAGAAAAAGTAAGCATTTTACTTGTGTGACAGAGAAGGGGTCATGAATGAACAAATGAATGAATGAAGAAGAGAAGAAGGATGATGATGTGATAGGTTGGAGGGTGTGTGTTTATAGAGCTGTCTGTGGTGTCAGGTAAGGTGAGGACCCAGGTAAAGCGGAGGGGCAAGGAGCTGGCTGGTCCCTACCTTGCAGCCCTCACAAGTGATGCAGCGGTAGTGATAACCGGTTGCCTTGTCCCCGCACACGACACACTGCTCGTCTTTGTCCAGGTAACTAGGGATATACCCTGGGAGGGAGGAAGGGAGGCAGGCAGGCAGGCATGGCTTGGGCTCTCAGCAGAGAGAGTTTCTAGACTTTCTCCACCCCCCCACCCCTTCCTTCCTGGCCCCTACTGAGCCCAAGTTACATGTCTCTAGGTAGAATCCTTCTGCTGTATCAGAGACCATCTTGTCTCTCCTTTTCTGAAATTACTAAGAATCCCCATTCTGATTGCCCATTCAGTTTTCTCCTCTGGCTGCATCCAAACGTCAGGGGAGGTGGGAGAAGCAGAAGCAGCTCATCTCAGAGGGGTATAGCCCCACAGCCCTTTAGGCCTGGGCCCTGACACTGATGGGGGGGCGGTAGAAAAGAGGGGGGGTTATGGAAGGGAGGAGGCCCCTCAGGACCCAATCCATCCTCAAAGCCCACATGCACACAGAACCCCTCTCACCTCCAGACAGACAAGTCCATCCCAAGCCTCTAGGAGGTTCTGCTCATGGGCCACAGGAGCTGCCGGTATGCCTGCAGGCCCCGGAAAAGGCCTGGCCTGGTGTGGTGGGGTTGGGGGGGGGGGCACACATAGCCGGGCTCACCTGACATGCTGGTTTTCAGGGAACATTGGCCGTTCTTTCTTTTTCGCTTTCCATCTGGTGACCTGGCACTGGAGGAGGGCAAAGTGTGCAGAGTCACAGAGTAGTCTTTGGGCAGTCTCCTTTGCATCCAAGAGGTTTATCTAACCCCCCAGACCCAATGTCCCTCATCTTATGTCCTCATTCCACCTTCCACCCACCAGGTCAGCTGACAAAGCAGAGAAGGGTCCAGCTTCTGGAAGTTGCAGGGGACAGAGATAAGGGGCTTGGCTGGAGCTCAAGTATGTTCAAGGGCCACAACAGGGGGAGAGAGGGGGAAGCTTAAGGAACTATAATCCACAAAGTATCCACATATTCAAGTCTTCAGTACATAGCACATAGGAATGAAGAATCTTAGAATATGATTAAATCTACATTGCCTTTAACACACACACACACACACACACACTCTAAGACCAGCACATGCGAAATCTATGCAGCCTTCCCTATAAACCTACTTGGTACAAAAGCACCAGGATCTACATAGCTATTCAACTTGCAGGGCATTCTTAAATGTTATATGACCTCTAGGTTATGCCCATGTGTTATGTAAGCCTCCCAACGGGCACCTAATAATAACATTCTCCCCCCCCCACCTGATCATGTGCCTGGACTTTCAGGTCAGGTACACATGCTACATCACTATAACACTTGAAAAACATACAACATCCAGCAACCAGAACCCAGGGCCCAGGAAACGAGAACAGGAAGGGGTTTCCAGAGTCACACTGTCCCTGGCCTCCATTTAACAGAGCAGCACACTGGGGCTCTGAGATGCTTGGTGATGCCATGCATGGAGGTCAGAGGCAATATGAAGACCCTGAATCCCTCCAGGCCAGGAAGCAGTAGTCCTCAATCACTGTACACACATGTTCCCAGCTGCTCCACATACATGTTACATAACACTGGTGCACATGTTACATAAGTCTTCTACATGCACCCACAGATTGTATAACCTCTCACACCCACCCTGCATGCAGCACCATGCAGTCCCTCCTCCCCAGTACACTGACACAGTGACCTTGGCCAGGGTCACTGCCACAGACAGCTCTGTGCTCACACCCCCTGGGGACTACCCGGTCTGATTTCCACAACGTGAGAGGGTCAGATCTTTCCCGCCTGCAGGAGGAGGGGGTGTGGGAGAAACCCCTGGCCACCTAGGCCACAACTGAGCTGGTGGCTTCAGCCGCCACTGCACCCACCCTCTGAGTGCAGTCCCACGAAAAGCCACAAGGTGGCGCAGGTACACGGGGGAGGGGAGGGACTGCAGATGGGGGGGGGGGGGGCTAGGAAGGGGCATTCCTGTCTGCCTCCCTCCAGTTAACAGCCATTTGTCCCAGACCCACCTGAATCTGAGAGCAGTGGTGGGGTGTTCAGAGGATGCAAATGAGAGCTATGTTGTGACAGGCCAGATATTTTTTCAGAGTCCCTCTTTCGGAGTAAGGCTTTGGGGAAGGGGTACCCCATGTGCTCAATCCCACCTGCCAGCCTCAGTGGATTCCTCTACCTCTCTGGGAACCCAGACTTGGACCTCAGGGCTTTGCTTGGCCAGGCCTCAGGTCTCCTGGCTCTGAATCTGGTCTCCTAGGCAACGGCCACACTGCTCCCCAGAGCACCCCCTCCCCCACTCTCTCCCTGGCCATAGGCATAGGCTGTGCCCAGCTCCCAGAGCACTATGCCAACTGGGACAGAGCTCTGTACTTTTTGGAGCATCTGGAGGGAATGGCAGAGACCCTCTAGGGTGCTCAAAGGCAGTGTGGATCACAGGTAACCCAACCCGTGCTGTTCCTGTAGCATCAACTCCTCCACGTGTGAGCACAGTCTTCCTGGCTGGCGGTCACTTCCACTTCCTGGGAGGAGCGCCATGGCAATGCCCGCCCCATTTCATGATCAAGGAAGAGCTTGTTGGGCTCCCAGTAGATTCCAAATATAAGCATGGGCCCTGATCAGTAGGTACAGGTGGGGGCCTGGAGGTAGCACATATTATTTGTGCAGGGAAGGACCCGAGTTCAAGCCCCTGGTGCCCCTATGTGCAGAGGGGAAGCTTCACGAGTGGTGAAGCAGCTCTGCAGATGTCTCTCTATCTGTTTCTATCTCCGCTCTCCTCTGAGTTTCTCTCTGTCTCTATACAATAAAATGAAAATAAATTTTTAAAAATACAAGTGAGGGTGGGGAAGAGAGAATAATGGTGATGTAAAAACTCTTAACGCTGGGGCTATGGTGAACTTGGTTAAGAACACATGTTATGGCCGGGTGGTGGTGTACCTGGTTGAGCACACATATTACAATGTGCAAGGACCAAGGTTCGAATCCCTGGTCTCCACCTGCAGGGGAAAACTTCACGAGCGGCAAAGCAGTGCTGCAGGTGTCTCTCTGTCTCTCTTCCTCTCTGTCCCCCCTTCTCTCTTGATTTCTGGCTGTCTCTATTCAATAAATAAATAAAGACAATAAAAAATAAAAAATAAAGAACACATGTTACCATGCTCAAGGACCCAGGTTCAAGGCCCTGCTCCCCACCTGTAGGAGAAAAGCTTCACAAATGGTGAAGCAATGCTGTAGGTGTCTGTCTCTCTCTCACCTTCTCTATCCCTTTCCCTCTCAATTTTTCTCTATCCTATCAAATTAAATAAACTTTAAAAAAAAATCTCATGCCTGAGGCTCCAAAGTCCCAAGTTCAGTTCCCCACCCTACCATCAGCAGTGCTCTAGCTATAACAATGACAACAATAATAATAATAAATAGGTACAGGTGTGTGTGCCCTGAATTCATAGTCACACAGCCTGGCTTCAGACTGAACCCTCATGATCAGAGGTGGTAAGAAGAAGAGAGCAGTAGCAAGTCGTTTGCAGTCCACATGCTCAGGTGAGGGCAGGGCAAGGGAAAAGGGGCAAAAATTAGGGACAACTGAGACTTCCTGGCATTGGCAAAGGGAAAGACCATGTGCCTACTGCCTGGGATTACTCTGCTGTGTATTGCCACCCCTCTCATCAAAATGGCATCTCTCAACTAGGTGTCTAGTTCCCTGTCAATGTGAGTATGATGTCATATCCCAGGCAAAGGCAGGCAGTAGGCTTGCTGGCCTCATATCCACCCCACAGAGGTCCTTAAAGGGCCCACACTCAGCTCTTTGTCACCCAGACAGGTGACCCTGCCTGTTGCCTGAGAGTTGGAATGACTCAGGGGTGCCACCCATTACCTGTTCTCCTCTGGGTCTGACCCACACTCCACCTTGCTTGGCTTCTGTTCCATTCACTTCAATTCCATCCAGGATGCCCTCCAGCACGCCAAGAGACTGGGGTGGGCACGCTGCCCCCCCCACACCAACAGGCCACCCACCCCCTGCCACCCAGGCTCTAGGGCACAGCACCCATGGTGCCCGCCTCAGCACTTGGCCTTTCACACCATGCCCTGCACCCCAAGGGGGGCAGGTGGTGAGAGGGGCCAGGGAGTGGCAGGTGGCAGGGTTGGGGGGCAAGCTGGGTCTGTAGGTGGTCCTAGGCTAGGGGAGTAGTTTCAGAGTCTGGTCCTGTCCAGAAGTCCCTGTGGAAAGAGGAGAGAAGTGGGGTTGTGAAGGGGCCATGAGGGTGCATGGAAAGGATTCCTTTGGTGGTAATATTCTGCCTCCTGGAGTCTGTAACAAGACGGTAGTGGGCAAGGAGGCAGGCACAGGGAGAAGAGCAAGGTAACAGATACCTCAGTTCAACAGGTACAGCAGTCAAGTTTAGAGAGCCACATTATAAACCTCAGACTTGGAACTCAATGGAGGGAAAGAATGAGGTAATCCGTGTACCGTGCATGTCTCAATCCTCACTTTCAATCAAGTGCCTGGCCTTTCCTCTGTGTCTATTCCACATTTGCTATCTAGCCACGCTTTCCTAAAACTCACCAGGATTTTGGAGCAGGCCAGGGACCAGAGACAAGTTGCAGCACAGGCCTGAAAAGTACTTGTGGAAGAAGGGTGGGGTGGGGGTGGCACGAAGGGATGGCTGACGCCCTTCTAAGTGCCTTAAGGGAGACATTAAAAATTCTTTCTAGTTCATAAAATAAATCTGTATTTTTTTTTAAGTCAGAATTTTACTTTGTCTTAAAAAAAAAAAATCCCAGAGGAAAACTGACCTTCCCTATTGTTGGCTTAGTTATGCCTCCCATCCCTACTCACACTTGCTAATGCGACAGAGCTTCCCAAACAAGGTCCCAAATCATACTTCCAATCTGAGAACCAGACTGCCCAGTTGGTTGAGCTGAGCTATTGCCGAGCAGGAGGGCAAGGGAAAGGGGAAAGGAAGCTAGATTGTGCTAACTGAATAGTCCCAGGTGCCCTCCTGAGAAGCACCAGACTTTTCTGAATAAAGCAACCGAATCTCGGAAAACTTAACCATGAGTTCATGGTCACACAGCGAGCAAGCAGGTGGCTCAGGCCTTCAAACCTCAAAACTTGGCTCAAATACCAGCCTGGTCCCACTACTTGGAGTCCAGAACAATGCCAACTGAGGCCTCCCTTCCCCTCTGACCCCAGGGGCAGCCCTGAGACTTTCTCTCCACACGCTCTGGCAGGTGTGGGCATGCAGAGGGGGGCAAAGGGTGCAGCTCCCCACATTCAACCTCCATCACGTGGTTGCAGCATAGAGACCTCACCCCTGGGCCCCCCAGCTCCACCCCCAGGAGCTGATAAGGAGCCAGGGAGGGAGGGGAAGGGAAAGATAAGTCAGGCCACTGGGCAGGGCAGGGCAGGGGCTCTGGGCCTCTGCAGCAAGGAGCTCCCCCAGTGTGGGGATCATGGCTGGAGCACTACAGGGTAGCCCACTCTACTTCTAACAGCCCCACACACCAGCTCTGGACACAAGGGAATAGACTGGAGACTGGAGGGGGACGGGGGAAGTGGGGAGCCTTAGCCCAGGGAGCCGTCAAGAAAGTAGGTCAAGTTTTTCTTGGCTTGTGGAGAAATTCCTGTTATAAATTTATAATGGCGTAGCCAGAGCTAAGGGGTGGAGGTGGGGGGAGGAGAATGAGTGGGTGGGGATGCCCAGGGACTGGGCACCGGGGTCTGCTGCTCTCAGCCAGAGTGGCGAAGAGGGGGCCAGGACAGCCGTGGGGCCTGAGCTGGACAACACAGGGCCAGTTTCTGCTGTGGCCTTTGAGGCTCCGAGACTTGTCTGTCTGTCTGCAGCTGAATGTTTCTCTCTCTCTCTTGCTGGGTCTGGGTGTCTCCGTCTACCCCCCCCAAGCTGTGCCTCAGTGCTTGGCACACCCTGGCTGCGGTGCTGCCCCCGCCTGTCTCCTGCCCACCTGGCATACTGCCACCACTTGTTTACAGAAGCTGGAAAAATCCACTCTCCAGCCTGAGGCCCAAGTGCCCCCAGGGAGGGGAGGAGGCACAGGAGTGGGCACGCTGAGCAAGGGACAGCTCTGGGGAGCAGGCTCTGGGGGCAAGCGGGCATGGCTATTAGCAGCTGTGGGCCAGGTTGAGCAGGGAATGCTAGTGGTAGCCACATGGCCTATGGCTCTGGAGAACCCCCCTCTCCACACCCCAGCACTGCCAGTTGTTGCAGGGTACACCTGGGGCAGTGCCAACCTAAGCCACCATGTTTATTTTCCCTTTCCCCACCCCGGCCCAACCTTAACTCCAAATGTGTCTGGGCACTGCCATGGGCTTGCACGTGCCTGCTTGGGGGAGGGACAGACTCGCTGGCCGCCCTACCTCTATGCTAAGCGGTATGGGGCACTGGGGCCTGTTGGTGCAGCCCAGGCCACGCTTAGCCCCTGGCAGTGGGCAGGGGAGCCAGGTGCTGACCTCACTGCTTGGGGTACCCTCACCTAGCACTGAGCAAGAGGCTGGAAGCCCTGGGGGGTGCCTGTCATCTCTCTAGGGACATACCTGGGCCTCTGAAGCAACACACAGTAAGCAGAGGGCTGAGCAGGCAGGGAGGTGCAGAGCACGTGCACGGGAGCTAGCCGTGGGCAGGGAAAGGTCAGCAGGGCAGGGCAGGGATACCCAGCCTGAAGGGCAGCTTCTCTCCCTTCCACCGGGAGTCCAGCTTAATTCCCCAAGCTCATTTCTGGCACATGCCTTGTAGAGACAGAGGGGAAGGGGGCGGAGCTCTGGGCTGGACAGCGCAAGACCCACCTGCCGGCTGGCCTGGCCACCCACTCCCTCTCTATCAGATAAGTGCCGCCGGGTGGCAGTGTGGGCAAGGTGCCCGAGGCGAGGGAAACATTTCATTATGCTTACGTGCTTCTGCAAGGGGAGAGGGAGACAGAGACAAGAGGCCACTGCGCCATCTATGGGCACTCTGCCAGGTTCCCATGCCAGCTGTCCCACTCTGCAGTGTGCAGACCCAAGGGACACCCTCACAGGACTGATGGGGCAGCCAGAGGGGACTCTGGCCTCAGAATCCAGCCCCCAAATGCACAAAGGACTCTCTTTGAGTGTGTGCACCTGACTCTGGCCCACCTGCCTGGGGCCTCTGAACTTTGTCCTTAAAGCTCTCAAGGAAAGCCCAGCCTTCCTGCTTGCCAGCAGTCACAGAGGGGAGGACACACATAGAGGGGACGAGGAGGTAGGAGAGGGAGGGAGTAAAAGGGATGATGGAGGGAGAAGACCAGGAGGGGCCCTGAAAAAAGGGCTGGGCAGGGATGGGGAGGGGGTGTAAGGGAAGAGTAGAGCCAGGCATGACAATGACAGGAGGGGAAGGAAGAGAGGCCATCAGGAGATGTGGTGAGGCAGAGAGGAGGACAGATGAGGGGAGGAGAGAGAGATGAAGGAGAGGGGAGACAAAGAGAGAAAGGTAACAAAGAAAGATGGGTGGGGGGTGCTTCATGCCCCGCCTCAGTCCCACCCCATGGAGGCTGGGGGAGGGGGGAGAAGAAATGGTTTCCACGGCGACAGCTGGTTCTTGGTGGCCTGGCATGTGGGCTATTAATAGTTCTATGGGTAGGTTCACACCTCCCTCTCCCTGTCCCCTCTGCCTGCTGCTAGGGTGGGGATACATACTCCCCCCATCCCATTATCAGGCACTAATGCCCTGACTCCACACCATAAGGGCCAATAAGGGTGGCGAAGGTGCCTGGTGGCCTCTATCATGTCACTCAAAGAAAAACACACACATAGAGAGACACACACACAGGCGTGCACAGGCAAACACAGGCATCTGTGTGCTGACACTGCCGCCTGTGCCAACCTGGGCTCCCACAAGCAGCCACAAACACCGACAGCCCCAGGGAGCCTGGTATGGATGTAGGCTGCCACAGGCAGGCCCCCAAGTCAAGGAGCACACACTTCTGAGGGCCAGGACCCCTTTCTACTTCTCCAGCCCCTATCTCCCTCCATATACACACACATTCTGGGTACAGTCAGAGCAGGGCAGGTCCCACCCACACTGGATGCTGTCCTGGTGCCAGAAGGGAGTGAAGGCGGGAAGGAAGGTTCTATTTGGCAGGTGTGAGGTGGAGAGGAGCACCCAGACACACGCACCAGCTTGGCAAGCATGAGGTGGAGTTCTGGCTGGACCCCCTTGAGATGAGATTCTGGAGTTTAAAGGCTGTGACCCTTAAGTCTGATCTCCAGGCACTGTGGGTCCTGGAAGGTCAGAGAATGGGAGAAGGGAGTAGGGGATATGACATAAGGGGAAGACTGGTAACTTAAACAAAGGATCTTCTCCCCCAAAGACTATAACAGGAAACTCCCCCCTACAGGTCAGAAACAGAAAGACATAAACAGCAGCCTCGACTTGGGCCAGATGCCCAGTATTAACATCAAAGACTGCTTCCCCACCACCCTCAGCCCACCTGCTGCTCTCTTGTCCCTGCTCCCCACCCCAGGCCATCAGACATGAAGGTGGGTGCTCAAATTAGATGAAACCTCCATCTCCCACATCCACTGAGGAAGGCTGTGCACACACCCATCCCTCTTCCCTTCGAGTCCACACTACTTGGTGCCCACTCCCCACCAATGTCTCTGAGGAAGGGAGGCAGGGAGGTAAAGTTAGAAATCCCCACAACCACCACCTTCAAGCTGGGCCCATCACATTCTCCCCACCCTTCCCCCAGCAACCTCTGGGTAATTGGAGCTGGGGCAGCTAAATGCTGGAGGCATGAGTGTCGCGGGGCCAAGGCACGATGGGCACAGGGGTTGGGGTCCTCCCTTTCCCACTAGAACCCGCCCCAAGGAGGAAGAGATTGTAGAGAGGAAGCGTCTGCAAGCCCCTGGAAGGATGACCCAGGAGGGGAGGCGGTGGTGGAGGAGAATAGGAAGTCAGGGAGGTTATCCTGGGCACCCCAGGGAGGCAGCAGCTAGCCCCCACCCAAGAAGAACTGGCAGAAGCAGAGTGAGGGGAAGGGGGGTAAAGATTGAGAATTTGAGAAGTGTGTGTGTGAGGGAGAGGAGGGAGGGGGAAAGAGAGGGGGGGGAGGGGAAGGGGAAGGGGAGGGGGAGGGGGAGGGGAGGGGGAGGGGAGGGGAGGGGGAGGGGAGGGGAGGGAGAGGGAGAGGGAGAGGGAGAGGGAGAGGGAGAGGGAGAGGGAGAGGGAGAGGGAGAGGGAGAGGGAGAGGGAGAGGGAGAGGGAGAGGGAGAGGGAGAGGGAGAGGGAGAGGGAGAGGGAGAGGGAGAGGGAGAGGGAAGAGGAGAGAGAACGCAGGCGCGCACAAGCGAACGCAGGCAGCTGAGCCTCCTGCACACACACAGACACGTGCGGGCGCGCACACATACACTCACTGCGCACGCGCAAAGTCCAGGGCTCAGCACCCGTTCCAGCAGTTCCTCTGAGCCCTCCCCAGCCCACACATGCACAAAACACGCACACATGGACTTGCGCGCACAACACACCCACTCACTGATGTGTCCAAAAGAAGAAAAAAAAAAACAGTAACTACCAAAGCCTCGCCCCCCCCCCCCACCCCCGCCGTCACCCGCGCCAGTTCCTGGGTAAAAGAGAAAACGAAACAGCAGAGGTTCTGGAAGCTCAGCTCATGTCTTCCTTACAAGAGAAGGGGAGGGAGGCGAGGAGGAGGTGGGCTAGGGGCTCAGGCCAATCTTGCTGCTTTCTGCCACTATTGGAGGTGTACAGCTGTACCATTGGCACTAACCTTTACCACAGTCCCTGATCCCCACCTCCAAAGCAGGGGTGCAAGGATAGCAATTTCTAGGCACCAGTAAATTCTAACTGCTGCCCTTTTCTACCCAGAGAAATGTTGACCCCTCACACAAAGGCTGGGGGGGGGGTGCTCCTCTTTGGTACCATATCCTTGGCCTGCCAGAGAAGAACCATAGGCCCCCTAGTGCACACCAGCTCCAGATGCTTTCGTGAGAGACTGAGAGCTGCTTCTCGGGTTCCAGGTGGCATGTGTCTCCACACCCCAGAGCATGCCAGGCCCTCGAGGAGAATCTACAGGCACTGTTCAGCATGCCAGGGACACTACGGCAAGTGAACACAGGTGTCATCCTGGGTCATGCTATCAGCTTTCAATGGGGGTGTCACTGCCTGCCACAATGAAAACCGTAATCAGCAACCAGTTAACTTAGTCCTCCAACTCCTAGCCAGTGCTCCTTTCACAACAGTCATGCTGGTCTCTCTTCCCAAGCGACATGAGACAATGCCTCCCCACCCCCCTTGCAGCAGTGAGAATTAGAGATCACTCCCCCAAATCCAAAGGCTCTCCACTGACTCACCACTGGGCATGACCCATAGTCTCTCTGCACCTTGAGGGGGAGGGGCTGAGTCAAAGGGATCTGGGGGGAGAGAGGAGTCTATCTATCTTATTTCAGATTCACAGAGCAAAGGACAGACCTTGGATCTCAAGGTGTCAGACATCTACTAGACAGGTCCCTCCTTACTCAGTGCCACCACTCTCCACACTAATGTCCCCTGTATGGGGTGAGGACTTTTGGTCAGCCAGGGGTGGGCACATAGATGTCTGGTGGGTGGGAGGTAGCTGAGAACCTGAGTCACCAGGGGAGAGAGAATGCTGAACGCTACGTATAAGAGAGAGGGTGACCCCAGAGGTGGTGCAGTAGATAAGGCATTGAACCCTCAAGGCATGAGGTTCTGAGTTTAATCCCCAGCAGAGATCTGTCTTGTTCTCTTCTTCCTCTCTCTCATAAATATATAGATTTAAAAAAGGGGGGGAAGGACTGCTGGAAGGGGCCTGCTTTTCTTATTATTTCCCCATCCAGCACCTCTCAGATTTGTTCCAATAAAGATACCTAAATATTCATGCTTGTATCCCTAGTTGGACAAGTGTGTCCCTGGCTATAATACAAATAATGGTTTTTCTTTCTCTTCCTACACCTCCTCTTCCTCCTAGTCCTTCTTCTCCTTCTCTTTCCCACTAGGGGTATTGCTGGGACTCCATGCCTGCACAACAACTCCATTGCACTGCTCCTGGCAGTTTTTTTTTCCTTCCTTTTTTTTTTTTTTTTTTTTTTTGTTTAATGCAGCTTGTGAGGTGGCACAATGGATAACGCATTGAACTCTCAAGTGTGAGCCATGAATTCAATCTCCAGCATCATCACATGTGCCATAATGATACTCTGGTTCTGCCTGTCTTTTCTCTCTCATTAACTAATAAATCTTTTAAGGAAAGAGTTACTGGTACTTGGTAGTGGTGTGGTTCACACAGTAGAGCACACACGTAAGCACGTGCAAGGACTTTACAAATGGTGGTCTCTGGGAGTTGGGCGGTAGCACAGCAGGTTAAGCGCATGTGGTGCAAAGAGCAAGGACCGGGGTGTATGGATCCCGGTTCGAGCCCCGGCTCCCCACCTGCAGGGGAGTTGCTTCAAAGGAGGTGAAGCAGGTCTGCAGGTGTCTATCTTTCTCTCCCCCTCTCTGTCTTCTCCTCCTCTCTCCATTTCTCTCTGTCCTATCCAACAACGATGACAACAAGAATAACTACAAGGGGGTCAGGCGGTGGCGCAGTGGGTTAAGCGCATGTGGCGCAAAGCGCAGGAACCGGCGTAAGGAACCCGGTTCGAGCCCCCCGGCACCCCACCTGCAGGGGAGTCGCTTCACAGGCGGTGAAGCAGGTCTGCAGGTGTCTATCTTTCTCTCCCCTTCTCTGTCTTCCCCTCCTCTCTCCATTTCTCTCTGTCCTATCCAACAACGAATTGCGTCAACAAGGGCAATAATAATAACCACAACGAAGCTACAACAAGGGCAACAAAAGGGGGGAGAAAAAAATGGCCTCCAGGAGCAGTGGATTCATGGTGCAGGCACCGAGCCCAGCAATAACCCTGGAGGAGGAAAAAAAAAAATAACTACAACAACAATAAAACAACAAGGGCAACAAAAGGGAAAATAAATAATTATAAAAAACAACAACAAGGGCAACAAAGGAGGAAATAAATAAATAAAGAATTACAAATGGTGGTCTCTGTGTCTCTCCCTCTGTAAAAAGTGAAATCATGCAGCCACAAACCCCAGTGATAACCTTGGTAGCTAAATAAATATATAAAAAGTAAAGATATTCATCTATTTATTTTAAATTTTTTAATTATTTTTATTTCTTGGATAGAGACAGCCATAAATCAAGAGGGAGGGGAAGAGAGAGAGGAAGAGAGACAGAGAGATACCTGTAACCCTGCTTCACCACTTACAAAGCTTCCCCCCTGCAAGTGGGGACCAGGGGCTAGAACGTGAATCCTTGTGCATTATAACATGTGTACTCAATCAGGTGCACCACCACCCAGCCCTAAGATCTATTTAATTATTAACATGAAAGAAAGAATAGAGAGAGTGAGAACCAGAGCATCACTTTGTCATATGCAACGCTATGGATCAAGCTTGGGACCTCATGCATTTAAGTCTAATGCTCTAGCCGCAGCACCACCTCCCAGGCCACCAACAGGCTCCTGTAAGAAACAAGACCCTATGCCTGAGGCTCTGAGGTTACTGGTTCAATTCCCCAGCAGTGTTCTGGTCTGTTTCTCCCTGTATTTTTATCTTTCCTTAAATATACATTATTGGGTGGTCTGGGAGGTGGCGCAGTGGTAAAGCTTTGGACTCTCAAGCATGAGGTCCGGAGTTTGATCCCCAGCAGCACATGTGCCAGAGTGATGTCTGGTTCTTTCTCTCTCCTCCTACCCTTCTCATAAATAAATAAAATCTTAAAAAAAATATTGGGGTATAGGGGGTGGGACAGCATAATGGTTATGCAAAAAGACTAATGCCTGAGGGTCTCAAATCCCAGGTTCAATGCACCAACATAAGATGGTGCTCAGCAGTGCTCTGGTACTTAAAATAAAACAAAATAAAAAGGAAAGAAAGAAAGAGCTAAAATGAGAGGGGCCACAGAGGTTCAAGGAAGCAAAAACTTATGAGGCTAGAAAGAAGACTGGAGTTGAGGGTTCTTTTACCCATCCACCCTCAGCCCTTTTCCTGGAATGTCTAGGAGATCCAATTTTCCACCACCTTCCTCCCAGAGATCCAGGAGACCCCAGGCTGCTCACTTTCTTCTCCACTGTGATGACAACAACAACAACAACAACAACAACCACACACACACACACACACACACACACTGCTTGTGCAAGAGGCATTTTCATATATTCTAAATCCTTTAATTCTAAAAAAGCTAAAGGAGCTGGATATTATCACCCCCAATTTACAGATAAAGCAAAGGAGAAATTAAATTATTTGCCCAAGGTTATACAACCAGTAAGTGGCAAAGCTGGGGTGCAAACACAGAAACCTAGCTCCAGACAATACTCTGCACTTAATCTTGACTTGCTGTTCTTTCAACCAGCTTGGTGTTGTCTGTGACCAGCCTCACTTTCCCCTTCTGCAGATGCCAATGGATTCTCATGGTAGACACTCAAACACTGTCATGGCTACATAGGAGCATGCCCAGAAATGCTTGATACCCCTGAGTCCTGGGCCTCCTGGCCTGGTACCTCCTACCCTCAACCCCCCCCCCCCCCAGAAATTGCTCATTATGCCACTGTGGGCAGGAGCCTGTGTCCATGGGAAAGGACCTTACTAAGCCCCACACAGTCTGGGCAGCTGTACTGTCTGAACCAGGCTCTTAGGCTGGGCAAAGAGGGTGCAGCTGTTGGGCATCTCTGAGGTGGGTCTCAGCTGCCAGGGGTATGGAAAACAGCCATTGTGAGTTCAGACATGAATCTGGCTCACCCAGGTCTTGCCAACTCCCACCACTGGCCATGGGATGATTATTGTCCAGGGGTGCCCCTGCCCCCCATACACAGATTGGATTGTTCAGCAGCTAGTTAGTTGCAGCCTGCACACCCAGACTTCCAAGGAGGTCTTGGTGACCCAGGGTGCAGCTGCCAGCATGAGAGGTCAGGGGTCGGGGCGGAGGATGTCAGCTGACCCCTTCTCTCCCTGTCATTCCGAGCCCTGCAAACTTGCTGCCTGCAACTGCAGCACTGAGGAAACCCAGGATGTCCTGAGCCGCTGAGCCCTTCTCTACCCCGCCCCTCCAACGCCCCCCCACCCCCAACCTCTTGTTGACCCCAGAGGCAGGGCAGGCGGGCCAAGGGGTGGAGTTGGAGCCTTAACAACTGGAAAAGTATGAAGCACATCACTGCCAGTTCCCAGCTCTGAGAAAGGAGGCTGGGGCAGGAACAAAGACAAGAGCAGGGGATACACAGGGGCAGTGACAGGGTGAGAGAGAGTTCCTGGCTGGCAAAAAAGCAAGGAAAGGGAGAAGCAGACACAGCAAGACAGGCCACAGAGAGAAATTCCAAGTCAAAAATACACATCACTCACCCAGACACTCAGCAGCAAACAGACTCCTAAGGAAGGCTTCCAAGTTTAGACAGGAGGGCAGAAATGGGAAGAGGGGCCAAGATCATGTGGTGGGAGACAAGAACTTGGGCAAGTGAGGGGGTCCCAGGAAAGGCTCAGGCAAATGACTACAATGGGTACAGCTAATCTCTGTCTGCTTTGAGGGTGAGGATAGGGTGGCTCCCTAGAAGTCAGCTCTCCCTAAATCCCCCCTACCCCTAACAGCCAAAATAATCCCAGCTGTTAGAAGTCACTGGACACTGCTTCAGGCCCATAACTCGGCCCTCTAGAACCCCCCTACCCCTACTCTCTTTGCTCCAGTTTCTCTGTCCCTCCAAACAATTGAGAGAGAGAGAGAGAGAGAGAGAGAGAAGGAGAGAGAGAAACCCTGAACCTAGAGAAGAAATCAGGAGCTAACTGGAGGGTGAAAATCTACACCATGTGCACACCAAGGGGTGTGCCTGAGGGCACGGCCACAGAGTGTGTGTGTGTGTGTGTGTGTGTGTGTGTGTTTGGGGGGCAGGGGTGGTCCAGACACACTGTCAGTGGGGGCCTGTGGCTGTGATTCTGAACCTGGTGAACACCTTCTGTACCTGAGTCCCTCGGATGGCATGCAGATAAATGCACTTATGCTGTCAATTATTGCACATGTTATTACAGAGCACTTCCTGTGCTAGGATCTGGGTGGGATTCAGAGTTTTCTCAATGATTCTGCAAGGTCTCTAGGAGTCAACCATCTAGCAGCATGACAAGCCACAGAGATGAAATTTATTACAGTGACTGCAAACCTTGTACCCTTAGGCAAGAAAGTCTCATATACAAAAGATATGTTGGGGTGAGGGTGTTCTATATGGAACCCCAGAACTCAAGAAGAGGCCAGGAAAATACTTGTTGCTAACTTATGTGTTCATATATTGATATGTAACTGTGTTTGTCTTTCACTGAGTGACAATGACTGTTCATGATGGCTTGTGTGACTGGGCTCCTGTGAGCACATGTATGCCTGTGAGTGACAGAATCTTTTGTAATGCACGGCTGTGTGTGACTGCTCTGTGTTCATCCATGCGTGTGATAGTGACTTTTTTGTGTGTGTGGGTGACAACTCCTCCTTGTTGGTGTGTGTGACAGCATCTTCGTGGGACTCTGTGCGTGGGTATTCGCATGGGTAGGTCTCCCTACTCTTGGTCTCCTGTGGGTGTGTCCCGCCCATCTGAGTCCCCAGTGCAGCAGCCTGCCTCTTCCCTTGTCCCCATGTGGGTGTGTCCAGCAGCTCCTGCCCTTGAATCTGCCTGGTGTCCCCGGGTGTGCATGTGGCTGTCTATGTGGGCATATCTGTGTCTGCATGCCACATTTGCTTCCCCCCTCATCTTGGACAACAGCCCCCTTCATCCCTCCTCCACTTGGGACCAAAGCCAGAGTTGAGGGACAGCTTCCCATTCCACTGGTTTTCCTTCTGTGACCTCCACCACTACACAGGGTGGCTTTTTCCATGGCCCCTAACCCCCCTTTCTTTCACATCTGACAAGGGAGGGTCCCAGGCAGAGAAGCGGCACCTGACACGTTGGGGGGGGGGGAGGGGGCACACAACACAGATCCATTACTCCTTCTCTCCCATAATCACCCTAGCTTGCAACTGCCCAAATCGGGACCCTCAAATATTTTCCCCCACCATACACCCCCCCAAGTTGCATTTTTGCAATTAGGAGTGTTGCAATAAGAAAGCCATGCTTTACTGGGGAGGCGGGTGAAGTACGGGGGGAGACGCCCCCGCCCGCGGTCTGTGCGAGCCCATCTCCCATCTCCCACCCCATTCACACACACACACACACACACACACACACACACACACACACACACACACACACACACACACACACACACACACACACAGCAGCTGGAGGCAGCTACACACACACGCCGCAGCTGGAGGCAGCTTTGCAAAGGCTACCGGGCCTTGGCCTCAGAGGCTAGGGGTGGGGGCTGGGGGGGCAGGCCTCCGGCACACCGTAAACAAACCGCGGCGCGGCGGGCGGGGAAGCTCCGGCTGCCGGCCGCCGGGCCCGGCCCGGGAATGCGCAGCAGACCCGCCGGACAGAGACCTAGTGGGCCCTCGAGGGGGAGGCCTGGACGCCATCTCTGCCTGCAAACCCCGAGGCCCACCGACCTGCTAGCAACACCTCCCTTCCCCCGGGCATAAGTTGCAAGCTCCTGGGCGGTGACAGGGTCACCAGGGCGCAGAGGAAAGCTGAGGCAGACAGCGGATACCCCCCGGGCGCCCCCAGTCCGCGGAGGAGCTGGCCAGAGAGCCCCGCGGCTTTGCATAATCAATCGCAATGCATTTGCATATTAATACCCCCTCGCGCAGTCCCACTCACCTCGCGTGGCGCGCTGGACTGGGCTGGGCAGCGACGCGGGGTCTCAGCGCCCCGTGCCGGGGGCGTCCATCGGGGGCCGGTGGGGCCCGGGCCGCCCGCCTCCTGCGCCCGGGTGTGAGTGCAAGTGAGTGCGGGGGGGCGGGGGGCGAGTGTGGCGGCCCCGCGGCTCCTCCAGCAGAGGCGGCGGCCGCTCTTGGCTCCTCCCTCCCCCTCCCCTCTCGGGCTGGGGCTCGAGCTCCGCGCGCCCGGCCGGCTCGCGGCTGCTCCCTGCAGGCCGCCTCGCGGCCGGCGGCCCCCGCCCCCCGCCTCCCGCCTCCCGCCTCCCGCCGCGCCCCGGGACCCCGGCCAGCCGCCCTGCAGCCCCTCCGCCGCCGCCCTCGCCCGGCTCGAGCTCGCTCTCCCCACTCGAGGCTTATGAGGCTGGAGTGGTGCTTGATGACATATTTTGGAAAAGATGTCATTTAAAAAATATCCTTCGTTTACTGAAAGGATTGGAGATTTCAGGGTCCTCGCCGTGGGTTCGACGCATCTCCTGCACGTTATTAAGTGGGGGAGAAAGTCTAAGTGCCAAACCCAAGGAGGCTTAGAGTTTGTCTCCGAGTTCGGGTCTCTTCTAAGCCAGTAACTCACTGTGTGACCTTGAACAAGTCAACACTGCTCTGGGAAGCAGAGCTTCCTTAACTCGAGCATGGGGGGTGAGGTGGGGACAGAAGACCCCCTGAGTTCCTTTCAGCTTCAATCTTTAATCCTTTAGGGCATTCACTCCCCATTACCTCCTCCCTTTCCCTCTCATTTCAAATGTCATCTCCTCTAATATAGACGCTGCAGTCACCAGCCATTTCCTCAACAATCTGGTAGTCTTGCTGAGCTGGGGAGGGGGCGAGGCTCGCCATACTACCTAGCTCTCAGTTTCCTACAGGTGGTCTTTCCTCCCTTGCAGCCCCTACTCCAGTCTGAGTGATACCGGAGGAGGAGGTGGGCTGCACGAAAGTGGGTCCTTCTGCCCAAAGAGGTACCCCCTACCATCCCCACCCCATACACACACGTACATACATTCATGGGCATAAAATCATTCCAGTGACGCCAGAGCCCCTTTCATCTCGGGATCTCCCAGTGCCAAGCAGAGCTTTAATTACCCCAGCACCCCCACCCCCACCCCCCGCCCCGCCGGTTCCCCCGCTGTCATTAGCCCAGTTTTACCAGCGGGGGCCAGAGCCTTCGACGGGCTTCTAGGGCGGGGCCCTGTCTCCACAGTGTGCTCTTGGGAAGGTGTGTGTGTGTGTGTGTGTGTGTGTGTGTGTGTGTGTAGATCCTTCTCTATCAATCACCCAGTTTATTTATACTGGACAGAATTACTTGCTAAGTGTGAGGTTCTGACCAGCAACCTAAGGACTATCTTTAGTCCTCTTAGTCTCAGTCACCTGTATCCTTAGGTCTGTTGGAATCTCTTTTCTTTCAGGGGTATTGGGGTTTGGAAAGCAATGCAAAAATAAAATGAAATATCAAAAGCATGGGGGTTGGGAGAATGCCTGTCTTGGAACCTTCTGGAATTACCAGAAGGAAGAGGGGCAACTGGGATGACACCCAGGTGATGTGGCAGAGTGGAGTGGAGGGGAGTGCAGCGAGCAGTGAGGGGAGCCTGCATCATGCAGTGATAGCTGCAGTGCGCATGGAGGCTGCCACTGCCTGCAGAGTCAGCAAGCAGCAACTGAACTCGTGGGTTTGGCCTGGGCTTGCAGCGGATGGACGTGCAACAGCTGCAGTGTGGGACTGGAGGCTGCTTCCTGCAGTGTCAGAGTAGTGTGCAGTGTGAGGTGCACTAAGGGTGGCTGTCTGCCAGTTGAAGCCACCTCCTGGGTGATCAGGTTTGGCTGAAACCCCAGGGAACAAGACTGCGGTGTATGTACTGCTCTGGGTGTGTGCTCGACTTTGTGTGGGGATTGTCCCTTGGGACTGGGCTGCCCAAGGAGTTAGGAGAGAATCCCAGTGCCTGAACTGCATTAATGAGACCAGATACATTTATTTATACTCTACACTGATCATTGGCCATGGAGAGGGCTAACAGTAATCTGGATTAGGGCAGTTGGAATTCAGGGAGACAAGATGAAAATGCTATCTATGATTTTAGTCTCTTCTTCATTCTGGCTTCCTCCCATCACATCTTTCCATAAAGGGATGTGTGTGTGTGGGGAGGGGGTGGGGTGGGGTGGGGTAAGCCGCACAGTTACTGAGAGAGGGAGACTGTAATCCTAGACCCAGAGTTTTAGAAATCCAAGTGCCTCCTGTTCACCTTTTTTTCTCTCAGGGCCAGAGTAGGGCAAGCTGAACTCTAAAATAAGATTTGACCATTCTTACCCTCTCCTTCCTGCTTTCCCTTTTCTGGCTCCCAGTCTGTGTTGGTAACAGACCTGGGAAAAGACAAAGTGAGAGGCACCTCTTACCAGCTGCAAGGATCCAGCCCAAATCCAAACTTTAGAGCGCCCACCTCTGTGTTGGGTGACCCCCTTCCCATACCCCTATCCCCGTCTATGCCCCATTTCTGGACACATCTAGCTCTTCACAGTCATTTCATCCCCAGCTCCAGTTCCCTCCTTGGCATGAAACCCCAAGCCAGGCTGTGTCCTCCCAGTCCCCTCCTCTCAGCTTCAAGACTGAGTCCATGGGGACAGCAGGAGGGTGGGGCACAGTGAGGATGGCTAGAGACCCTCCAAGGAAACACATCTGATGGTCCCCCTCCCTCTTATTGTGGTTGCCAAGGAGGCAGCAGGAACAGCCTGTTCTCTAGGCTCCCACTAGAGCTGCTGAGCTGATGCCCCTCCTTCTCTCCTTTCTTTCTTTCTTTCTTTCTTTCTTCCCTCTCAGACTGTTGCTAGGAAGCACCCCAATATTTCTCAAGGGTCCCACTCCTAGAAACCAGAAGTCCAGATACCTTTCTGAAATACTCTCTCTTTTTAAAATGTATTTACTTGTTTATTATTGGATAAAGAGAGAGAGAAATTGAGAGGGGAGGGGGAGACAGGGAGGGAGAGAGACAGAGAGACATCTACAGCCCTGCTTCATCACTCATGAAGCTTTCCCCCTGCAGGTGGAGACCAGAGGCTTGAACCTGGTCCTTACGCACTGTAATGTGTGCACTTAACCAGATGCACCACAGCCAGGCCTGCTGAGACACTCTCCCCAACACATCCACAGTAGCAGGGTTGGGTGGTGGCACACCTGGTTGAGTGCATGTTACAAAGTATAAAGACCTAGGTTCAAGCCCCTGATTCCCAACTGTAGGGGGAAAGCTTCACGAGTGGTGAAGCAGGGCTGCAGGTGTCTCTGTCTCTCTCCCTCTGTATCTCCCCCTTCCCTCTCAGTTTCTAGTTGTCTCTATTCAACAAATACAGATAATAATAATAAGAAAAATCCACAGCATTCTCCACACCTTCTCTGAAGTCCCAAGTAGTATGGGAGAACAAGAGACAGGCCTGTTGCCAGCCTGTCCTGGAATTAGTTCTGAGACCCAGGCCTCAATAGCTCCCCATCCACTATCCTGATCTCCTGGGCACTGGGGGGATGTTACCAAGTGAAGAGGTGTACAGCAGATACCCATTGGGGAGTTCTGGGAAGACTGAAGTAAAACCAGCTAAGAAAACCTAAAAACCTAGGCATTTCTCTCTTTCTGTGATCTTTCACTTTAATAAAAATGATAGAAATGAAGGAAAGAAAGGGGGATGGTTAATGGAACCTGAAGATAATGTGACTGGCAGAGAGGAAAGACTGAAAAATTAGCTAACAGTTACCCTGGGATGTGGTGCAGTGGATAAAGCAATGGACTCTCAAGCATTAGGTATTGAGTGATATTCTGGTTCTCTCCCTGTCTCTCCCCACCCTCATAAATAAATAAATCTTTTGTTTTCCCCTCCAGGGTTATTGCTGGGGCTTGGTGCCTGTTGTAGTTGTTATTGTTATTGTTGTCATAGCTGTTGCTGTTGGATAGGCCAGAGAGAAATTGAGAGAGGAGGGGAAGACAGAGAGGAGGAGAGAAAGATAGACACCTGCAGACCTGCCCACCGCTTGAGACCCCAGCAGGTGGGGAGCCAGGGGCTGAACTGTGGGTCCTTGCGCTTTGTGCCCGTCTTTTTTTTTTTTTTTAACAAGGAACCTTTAAAGAAAAAGAGTAAGACCAACAAAATAGCTCACTTGCATAGTGTGCTGCTTTGTGATTCACTCAGACTCAAGCTTGGCTCCCATCACATTAAAGGAAGCTATGGTACCATAGCCACCCCCTTCTGTCTCTATCTCCATTTAGAAAAGGGGAGTGGGGCAGTGATGCACCCAATTGAGTACACATGTTACCATGCACAAGGGCCCAGGTTCAAGCCCTGGCTCCCCACTTACAGAGGGAAGTTTTATTAGTGGTGAAACAGTACTACAGGTGTCTGTCTCTCTCCATCTCTATCTCCCCCATCTCTATTGTTTTCTCTCTGTCTGTCTCTTCTCTCTCTCTTTCTCTTTTTCTTTCTTCTCTCCCTCCCTCTTTTAACCAGAACACTGATCAGCTCTGGTTTATGGTGGTGAGGGAGGTTGAACCTGGGATTTTGGAGCCTTAGGCATGAGAGTTCTTTTTGCATAACCAGTATGCTATCTACTCCCATTCTCTCTTTGTCTGTTTCTATCCAATAAAAAAAAAAAAAAAATTAAGAGGAGGGGGCAGCTGGTAGCGCTCCTGGTTAAGTGAACACATTACAGTGTGCAAGGACCTAGGTTCAAGCCCCTGGTCCCCACCTGTAGGGGGAAGCTTCATGAGTGGTAAAGCAAGGTTGCAAGTGTCTCTCTGTCTCTTTTCCTCTCTACCTCCTCCTTTACGCTCAATTCCTTTCTGTGTCTATCCAGAAATAAATAAGTAAAATTAAAAACTTTAAAAAAAAATTCAAGTAGCTACAGGGCCTGGGAAGTGGCACTGTGGGTGAAGTGTTGGACTCTCAAGTGTGAGGTCTCAGGTTTGATGCCTAGTATCACATGTGCCAGAGTGATGCTTTGGTTGTCTCTCTCTCTCTCTCTCATAAATAAATAAATAGATATTTTTATTAGTGATTTACAAAATTACAAAGTAAAAGGAGGGTGGTAGTGGTGTATCTGGTTGAGCACACATGTTACAATGCCCAAAGACCTGGGCTCAAGCCCCTGGTCCCCACCTGCAGTGGTGAAGTAGTGCTGCAGGTCTCTCTGCCTCTCTCTCTCTCCCCCTCTCTATCTTCTCCCCCTTCCTTCTCAATTTTGGGATGTCTCTATCCAATAAATAAATAAAGATAATAAAAAAGCAAAGTAAAAGGGGTGCAATTCCACATCCTTTCCACCACCAGAGTTCTGTGTCCCCATTCCCTTTACTGGAAATTGTAGTGATTCTCCCAAGGTCATATGGATTGACTATTATTTCTGTATCTAACTACCTACATCTCTAGCTATCATCTATCTTTTCCCAAATTTTTTATATTTATTTATTTTCCCTTTTGTTGCCCTTGTTGTTTTTTATTGTTGTTGTTATTGATGTCGTTGTTAGATAAGACAGAGAGAAATGGAGAGAAAAGGGGAAGACAGAAAGGGGGAGAGAAAGACACCTGCAGACCTGCTTTACCTCCTGTGAAGCGACTCCACAGCAGGTGGGAAGCCAGGGGCTCAAACCAGGATTCTTGGCTAGTCCTTGCGCTTTGTGCCACTTGTGCTTAACCTGCTGCACTACAGCCCCACTTCCTCTTTGCCCCATTTTTTTTTATGGTCCTGCAATTACACGAGCCAGACCTTCCACCTTCTGCATCCCACAATGACCTTAGGTCCATACTCCAAGAGGGTTAAAGAATAGGAAAGCTTGGAGTTGGGCAGTAGCTCAGCGGGTTAAACACACGTGGCGCAAAAGTGCAAGGACCTGCATTTGGACCCCAGTTCGAGACCCCGGCTCCCCACCTGCAGGGTATTCACTTCGCAAGTGGTGAAGCAGGTCTGCAGGTGTCTATCTTTCAACCTCTCTGTCTTCCCCTCCTCTCTCCATTTCTCTCTGTCCTAGCCAACAACAATGACAGCAATAACAACAACAATAATAACTAAAACAATAAAAGCAACAAGGGCAACAAAAGGGAATAAATAAATAAATATTTTTTAAAAAAGAATAGGAAAGCTGTCAAGAGAGGGGATGGGATACTGAGTTCTGGTGGTGGGAATTATGTGGAGTTGTAGCCCTCTTATCCTGTGGTTTTGTCAGTGTTTCCTTTTTATAAGTAAAATAAAATAAAGAAGGTGTGGATTTTTTTCGATTTTTTAAAATATTTATTTACTTTCTCTTTTGTTGTCCTTTATTGTTGTGTTAGTTATTATTGATGTCGTTGTTAGATAGGACAGAGAGAAATGGAGAGAGGACGGGACGACAGAGAGGGGGAGAGAAAGACAGACACCTGCAGACCTGCTTCACTGCCTGTGAAGCGACTCCCCTGCAGGTGGAGAGCCGGGGGGGCTGGAACCTGGATCCTTATGCAGGTCCTTGCGCGTCAGGCCAAGTGCGCTTAACCTGCTGCGCTACTGCCCGACTCCCAGAAGGTGGGGATTTTGATGTGGGTGAGAATTGGGAATTGGTTTGGCACCAGCGATGTATGAATGTATGGGACAGCTCTTTTTCCCTATTTCCCTACTGCCAATAGACTCCTTGGAGTAAGGGGACCCAGGGAAACCTCCAAAGGAAAATGTTTCAGTGAAAGAAAATGACTCCATTTCCCTATGGAGGAAAGAGAAGCCAAGACTCCATATGCCTGTGTGTTTAACAAGAATTTTAGTATTTCCAAGTCTAGACTCTCACCAATTCCATTAAAATTTTTTTTTATTGGGAGTCGGGCTGTAGTGCAGCAGGTTAAGCGCAGGTGGCGCAAAGCACAATGACCGGCATAAGGATCCTGGCTCGAGCCCTGGGCTCCCCACCTGCAGGGGAGTCGCTTCACAGGCGGTGAAGCAGGTCTGCAGGCGTCTATCGTTCTCTCCCCTTCTCTGTCTTCCCCTCCTCTCTCCATTTCTCTCTGTTCTATCCAACAACGACGACAACAATAATAACCACAACAATAAAATAACAAGGGCAACAAAAGGGAATAAATAAATATTAAAAACAAACAAACAAATAAATAAACATTAAAAATTGTATTATCTTTTACTTATTGGATAGCCAGAGGTTGAGAGGGAAAGAAGTAATAGAGAGGGAGAGAGATAGACACCTGCAACATTACTCCACCACTCACAAAGCTTTCCCTCTGCAGGTGGGGACTGGAAGCTTGAACCCAGGTCCTTACACATTGTAACATGTGCTCTCAACCAGCTGTGCCGCCCCCCCCCCCCAGCTCTGACCACATTTCTGTATACTTTTTTTTTTTTTAATTTTTTTTTTTGAGTCTTGGTCTTGTTTTTACTGAAATCTTTAAAAAAATATTTATTTATTTATTCCCTTTTGTTGCCCTTGTTGTTTTATTGTTGTAGTTATTACTGACGTCGTCATTGTTGGATAGGACAGAGAGAAATCGAGAGAGGAGGGGAAGACAGAGAGGGGGAGAGAAAGATAGACACCTGCAGACCTGCTTCACCACCTGTTAAGCGATTCCCCTGCAGGTAGGGATCCGGGGGCTGGAACCTGGATTCTTACGCGGGTCCTTGCACTTTGCGCCACCTGCGCTTAACCCGCTGTGCTACCGCCCGACACCCTCCTGTATACTTCTTTCTAACTCAGGTAAAGAACGTTCCCTTACTCTTGGGTAGCAAAAACCCTGTTCTTCACAATCTCTTCTCACACCTCACCCCCCCCCCCTCTTTTTGTGGCTGCTGCTCCAGCATTGCCATGTCACTTTGATTGGCTGGTTTCTACTTGCCCCTCTTCCTTCTCCAGCCAGAACAGGCTGGGTGGGGTTTGGGACTAAGAGAGCAGAGGTGGGCGTTCAACCTCCATCAGTGCTGAGGAAGAAGACACAGACAGTAGATGAGAGTGAAGAATGGAAGAGGGGTTTTGTGACCTAGGAGATAAAGTGGCTAGAACTTTGGGTTTAAAAGCATGAGGTCCAAGAGTCGGGCGGTAGCATAGTGGGTTAAGCGCAGGTGGCACAAAGCACATGGACGGATCTAAGGATCCCAGTTCCAGCCCCCGGCTCTCCACCTTTAGGGGAGTTGCTTCACAAGTGGTGAAGCAGGTCTGCAGGTGTCTCTCTTTCTCTCCCCAGCTCTGTCTTCCCCTACTCTCTCCATTTCTCTCTGTCCTAGCCAACAACAACATAATAATAACCATAACAATAATGGCAACAAAAGGGGAAAAATCACCTCCAGGAGCAGTGGATTCATGGTGCAGGCACCGAGCCCCAGCAATAACCCTGGAGGCAAAATAAGTAAATAAAATAAAGTAAGTAAAAGCATGAAGTTCTGAGTTCAATCTCCCGTATCGCATGAGCCAGAGTAATGTTTTGTGTTTCTCTTTATCTCATCTCTCTCTCTCAAAAATAAATAAATAATCTTTAAAAAATGTAAGAGTGGGGATTTGGGTGGTAGTGCAGTGGGTTAAGTGCACATGGTGCGAAGTGCAAGGACCAGCCTAAGGATCAAGGTTTGAGTCTCCCGCTCCCCATCTACGGGGGAGTCGCTTCACAGGTGGTGAAGCAGGTCTGCAGATGTCTGTCTTTCTCTCCCTCTCTCTGTCTTCCTCTCTTCTCTCCATTTCTCTCTGTCTTATCTAACAATGACAACATCAATAACAACAACAATAAAAAACAACAAGGGCAACACAAGGGAAAATAAATAAATAAATATAAATAAAATCTTTTTAAAAGTTTTTAAAAAAATGTAAGAGTGGTTGTCTGGGAGGTGGCACAGTGGATAAAACATTGGACTCTCAAGTATGAGGTCCCAAGTTCAATCCCGAGCTGCACATGTACCAGAGTAACGTCTGGTTCTTTTTCTCTCTCCTCCTGTCTTTCTTAACTTTTTAAAATGTTTTTAAAAAATATTTATTTATTTATTCCCTTTTGTTGTCCTAGTTGTCTTCTTGTTGTAGTTATTATTATTGTCGTTGTTGTTGGATAGGACAGAGAGAAATGGAGAGAGGAGGGGAAGACAGAGAGGGGAGAGAAAGACAGACACCTGCAGACCTGCTTCACAGCCTGTGAAGCGACTCCTCTACAGGTGGGGAGCCAGGGGCTCGAACTGGGATCCTTATGCTGGTCCTTGCACTTTGTGTCACATGCGCTACCACCTGACTCCCTTTAAAATGTGTTTTAACTTTTTATTATTTTTATTTATTTATTGGATTGAGACAGCTAGAAATTGAGAAGGAAAGGGTAATAGAGAGAGAGACAAGAGATACCTGCAGCACTGCTTCACCTCTTGAAAAGCTTTCTCTCTGCAGGTGGGGGCCAGTGGCTGGAACCCCAGGTCTATTTGCACATTGTAACATGAGTGCTCAATTAGGTGCTCCACCACCCAACCCCTCCTCCTGTCTTTCTCATAAAAAAAAAAAAGTTAGAGGGTCTTGGAGAGGGGCTGTGTGTGTAGGTGTTTCCTTGTACACTCCCAGTGGATGCTAGTATATCTTCTCTCACCCACTGGAGGATTATCTTGGAGTTCTGTGCTAGTGGTGGGCAAGGAAGAGAGCTCAGGTGGAGCCTAGGGTATCTGGTGTGGTGGGAAGAGGTGATGTATGATACAGTGTTCTCTGATGTTCACAGATAAGACGAGCAGGGAGATCAAAGCAGAGCAATTGAAAATGGCTTTTACCCAAAACTAAGGGAGCCTATGTTCTCCTGTAGGTCAGTCCTTGGGGAACCTGCCAAGCACAGAGAAAGGACTGGGGTGAGGTATAGGGAAAACTAATAGCTTTACTACAAAAGCCATATCCCCATGGCTGTGTAGCAGGGCTAGCCCCTGCCATTTCCCTCCCACCCCCCACCCCAAGATCTGCCTGGCTTCCCGCCAGAGGGAGATGGTTTCACTTCAGACTATCACTATCCTCAGCACCCAGGTATTTATTCCCCACTCATATATGGACTGTACGCAACTCACTAACTCAATCAGGGGAAGTCACAGAATGTAGTATCTCTCCAAGAGGAGGCATTTTGGGTTATGAAAGATGGAAAAGAAGCTGTAGGAATAACTCATATTGGGGAAAGGGGTTTCATAAGGCTGCTGGAAAGCAATTAAAGGAGGGGAGAGATTGAGTGAGGGGCTTTGTAGCCATATTGTTTGTGTTGCTGGTGGTGAGGGTTTGGAAGTTAAACGTGATGTGTCTGGGTTCTTCCTCTTTCCGACTTTGGAAGTTTGGGCTACACATAGTTGGCAGCTGTTTTGTATAAACACCATTCCCCAGTGGTGTCAGTTAGGCAGGCACAAAAGGGAGCAGAATGGAGGGGGTGTGGGTGAGTTATGGGGAGGGAGAAATGCTATAGACAGTAATGACCTAGAGAGGTGTGATCTGGTTCTCCTCCATTTGTATGCTTGCTCCTCTTCATTGGGAACAAGAGCTTTTTTTAAAAAAAAATTATTAATTTCCTTTTGTTGTCCTTGTTGTGGTTATTATTGTTGTTACTGATGTCGTCGCTGTTGGATAGGACAGAGAGAAATGGAGAGAGGAGGGGAAGACAGAGAAGGGGAGAGAAAGATAGACCCCTGCAGACCTGCTTCACCACCTGTAAAGTGACTCCCCTGAAGGTGGGGGACCGAGGGTTTGAACAGGGATCCTTATGCTGGTCCTTGTGCTTTGCGCCACAGGCACTTAATCGCTGCGCTACTACCTGACTCCCAAACAAGAGCCTTTTTCTCCATGTTTAGAATGTGTTTGGGATCTATTATTCTCTACCTTAAAGGCCATGAGTGTTCTTCCCGAGCTTGAGTGGGCAGCACTCCCAGATCATCTCCTTGGGAGCTGATTCTGTTACTGAAAGGGTAGCCAAAGAATGGTTGTTGAGGAATATGGATGGAGCTTGGACTCATGGACAGAGCTACCAGACTCCTCTATGTATGGGATGGGGATCTGAAAGAAGGGTGGCAAGACACTAATAGAGAATGCTAATTACTGTGGCTGGTTGTAAATATTAGAGACAACCCTGACATCCACAGGGCATGGCAGGGATGAGGGCTGTGTATAAGGAAGCTCAGATATTGGAAACAGAGGTGGGTAATATTTACTTTGTGGCTTCTCTCACTGGGGGAGAAACAAGGGTTGATGCCTGAAACCCTGAGAATAATATCTTCCTTTTAAAAAAACTATCTTTACTTATGGGGCCAAGTGGTGGCGCACCTGGTTAAACACATACATTACAGTGGGCAAGGACCCAGGTTCAATCCCTCACTCTCCATGTGCAGAGGGAAATCTTCGCAAGTGGTGAAGCAGGGCTGCAGGTGTCTATCTCTCTCCCTCCCCTCAATTTCTCTCTGTCTCTGTGATATAAATAAAAAAAATTAATTATATTTTATTAGATAGAAAGAGGCAAATAGAGAGGGAAGGGGGAGATAGAGAGAGAGAGAGAGAGATAGAGACACCTGCAACACTGCTCCACCACTTGAAAAGCTTTTTCCTCTGCAGGTGGGGACAAGGGGCTCAAATTTGGGTCCTTATGCATTGTAATACATGTGCTCAACCCAGTGCACCACCACCTGACCCCATAATTTCTATAATATGGTTCTAAAAGAGTGCAGGAGTAGATAGAATAATGGTTATGCAAAAAGACTCTCATTCCTGAGTCTCTTCAAATTTCCAGGTTCAATCCCCTGCACTACTATAAGCTAGAACAGTGCTCTGGTTAAAAAAAAAAAAAGGCAAAATATCATGTTGATTTTAATAAACTTTCTTTCCTTTTATTTTAAACCAGAGCCCACTGGTTTATGGAGGTGCCAGGAATTGAAACTTGGGACTTTGGAGGAGCTTCAGGCAAGAAAGTTGTTTGCATAGCCATTGTGCTATCTCCCCATGAACACACTATTTATCTATTTATTTATTTATTGCCACTAGTGGGGCATCGCTGAGGCATGTTCCTGCTGATCATTTATTTTCCCCCTTTCTTTCTCTCTCTCCCTTTCTCTCTCTCTCTCTTTTATACAAAGTGAGAAACAGAAAGGGATGGAAAGAGGGAGGGAGACAGAGAGGAGAGACACCTGCAGCAATACTCCACAACTCCTGAAGTTTGCCCCCTGTGGGTGGAGACCAGGGGCTCAAACTCAGGTCTTTGTGCACCGTAATAATTCTACTGCTTCCACCACCACTTGGTCCCCTAATGAACTTAAAACAAATATCCTGATTTATAGAAAATTGTGAAGATATTAGAGGGTCACCACAGAGCTTACACTCAAAAAAAAATTTTTTTTACTGTAACATATTTAAAATTTTTTTTTTCCCTCCAGGGTTATCGCTGGGGCTAAGTGCCAGCACTATGAATCCCTGCTCCTGGTGGCCATTTTCTTTTTCATTTTATTGGACAGGACAGAGAGAAATTGAGAGAGGATGGGAAGACGGAGAAGGGAAGAGAAAGAGCTATCTGCAGACCTGCTTCACAGCTTATGAAGCAATTCCGCCCTGCAGATGGGGAGCTGGGGGCTCAAATTTGGATCCTTGCTCTGGTCCTTGCGTTTCCTACTATGTGTGCTTAACCTGGTGCGCCACTACCCCACACCCTTATTATTTTTTAAAAAATATTTATTTATCCCCTTTTGTTACCCTTGTTGTTTTATTGTTGTAGCTATTACTGTTGTTGTTATTGATGTTGACATTGTTGGATAGGACAGAGAGAAATGGAGAGAGGAGGGGAAGACAGAGAAAGGGAAAGACAAACACCTGTAGACCTGCTTCACTGCCTGTGAAGCGATTCCCCTGCAGGTGGGGAGCTGGGGGCTCAAACCGGGGTCTTTACGCCAGTCCTTGCTTTGCGCCACCTGCGCTTAACCCGCTGTGCTAACGCCCGACTCCCTTTTTAGTTCATTTTTATTAAGGGGGGCGGGCAACACCAGAGCTTTGCTCTGGTACATGGGGAATATACTTGGGATCTCATGCTTGAGATCCCAACACTTAGCCCACTGTGTCACCTCCCTGGTCACTATTAGCACCTTATAATAGCCAGGAGATGGCACAGTGACTACAGCTTTGGACTTAAAACCAAAAAAACCTGAGCTTGATCCTTGGTGTCACATGTGCGGGAGTTATGCTTTTATTTCCTATTTCATGTTAATAAATAAAAATATTGTAGAGGGACCGGGTGGTGGCGCACCTGGTTGAGCCCACTTGTTACAGTGAGCAAGGTCCCAGGTTCAAGCCCTCTGGTCCCCACCTGCAGGTGGAAAGCTTCATGAGCGGTGAAGCAGGGCTGCAAGTATCTCTCTCTCTGTCTTCCCCTCCTCTCTCAATTTCTGGCTGTTTCTATCCAATAAATAAATAAAGATAATAAGAAAAATAAATAAATATATTGTTAAGTGGAAAACTGGGAAATGTTATGCATGTACAAACGATTGTATTTAATGTTGACTGTAAAATATTAATCCCTAATAAAGAAATAAAAATTAAAAATGAATCTTAAAAAAAATTATATAGCAGTCCAGGAGGTGGAAGAGTGAATAAAGTGCTGGGCTCTCAAACAAGAGGTCCTGAGTTTCATCCCTGGCATCACATCTGTCAGAGTGATGTTCTGATACTCTATCTCTCATTAATAAACAACATATTTGTATGGGACATTTGTTCAAATTAATGAACCATTATTGAAACATTAACTAAGTTCATGTCTTCACCTAGGGAGGTAGTTCAGCCTTACAAAGCCTAGTTTGCTGTAGCATACATGACCGGAACACTACAAATGAGCTGAGTGGTGCTCTGGTTTCCTTCTCATAAGAATAAATAATTAATAAAAGGAAAAAAAAAACATTGAAGTTTATGCCTTATTCAGATTTTCCTAGTTTTCACCTAAATGTTCATTCCTCTTTCAGAATCACATCCAGGATATCAAGTTATGTTTAGTCATTATGTCTCCTTAGGCCCTGCTAGCTGTGACAGTTACTTAGATTTTCCTTGCTTTTGATAACTTCGGTTTACTTCTTTTCCTTTTTATTTCTCCTTGTTTCCGGGCGGTATACAGGGAGAGGACATCATGGGAAAGACCTCCAGATTTGGGGGATGGAGACGGAGGGTAAAAGGTGTGTGTGTAGAACTAACCAAACTTTGCTGGTGGCTTCTAGAACACAGATGTGGAAACGAGAACTCTGGTAGGTCCAGGGATTTAGGAGAGCACAAACAACAAAAAAGCCAAAAAAGAGAAAGAGCCATATTGCTAAACTAATGCCACACCCTTATAGTGCCTGCAGACTAGCGGATAATGAAAGGGTGTGGGAATACGCTTTAAATGTCTATTCAACGGTGACGTCACTGGGCGACGCCTGCTGGCGAGCCACTTCTCCAGACTCCCCCCACTACCCACCCCCGCAGCTCCGGGAGTTGCTATGATGCCCCAGCTCCTGTTTATCCTTCTCCGAAAGAAGAGAAAAAATGCGGTCCTATTAGTCTCTCAGCAACTTCGCAGCTCCATCCTAGGAACTACCATTCCCAGAAGGCATGTTGGCGTGATCTTTTTCTTGCTGCATTCCTATTGGCTCATGTCTGTTATTATCTCCTATTGGCTCTTGTTGTTTCTCCCAGCCAATAGGAAATTAACTCTTTGATAGGTACTAAAATGGCGACACTTAAATTCTAAAGCTAGCTAGTGCGGTAGGCTTAATTTTGGTGGTAGAAGGAAAGGAAACAGGGAGTTGTGGGTTAAGGTTGGGGAAGGTGGAGGAAATAGGAAAATCTGGATATGGAGCAATAGTGGCTGAGGGCCTCAACTAGAGCTAAGGGCGTAAGTATGCAGTTGGAACTGACTTGGATCTTTGCTGCCTTTTTTATTAAGGCCCTTTGAAACCTTAGGAAGTATGCGTCTAGAGAGAAGAATCTGATAATACCCTTGCTTTTCCCCCTTTCTAGTTCTGCTGCCTACCTTAAACCTTCCAGTGTTTTTTCAGTTCCATTCAAATCTGCCCCCCAACCCTGTTCTTTTCTTTAGATTTTTCTTTTGCCTTTTCTAGCTCGATTTCTCCCACCTCAAAGCTGTTGGCCACTGGCCTCACCTTCTCACAGTGAAATCATGAAGGTAGTGAACCTGAAGCAAGCAATTTTGCAAGCCTGGAAGGAGCGATGGAGTGACTACCAGTGGGCAATCAACATGAAGAAATTCTTTCCCAAAGGAGCCACCTGGGACATTCTCAACCTAGCAGGTCTCAAGTGAAGGAGGAGGAAAGAAGGAAGGATGGGAGGGCTAAAATACATCAGAAAAGTTGTGCTTACCAAGTCTTAACTTTGTCGTTCATCTTTCAGAAGCACTACTGGAGCAGGCCATGATTGGACCTTCCCCCAATCCTCTCATCCTGTCCTACCTGAAGTATGCCATTAGTTCCCAGGTAAACCACCCACTTTTCCTAGAGAGTGAGGATTTTAAATATAATTGTCAGCTCAGATTTTCAAAGTGATTTTTTAAAATACATCTCTTCTTTGAGCTTTCTTTTTTTAAAAAAATAAATATTTATTTTAATGAAAGATACAGAGAAAGATACAAAGAGCTTGAAACCACAACACTGTTCAGCTGTGGTTTTTGGTGATGCTGGGGACTGAAACAGACTGTAGCATCTCAGGCAAGAAAGTTATTTGCATAAAACTTTAGCTTTCTTGTGAAAATATAATACTGTTGTTGACTATCATATTATCTTAGCCTACCAATTATTATTCACAAATTCTTGTGTGTGATAGTGTCATAGTCCCAGGGGATAGAGCTGAGCATGACTTGATCCTATCATACAGAAAGCCCCACCCACCTATAGTTATAACAATGTCTGAGAGACAAGTTTGGTTCCATCTTTTCTTTCTTTTTTTTATTTTTATTTTTAAAAAAATCTTTATTTGTTGGATAGAGACAGTCAGAAATTGAGAGGGAAGGGGGTGACAGAGAGGGAGAGAGGCAGAGAGACACCTGCAGCACTGCTTCACCACTTGTGAAACTTTCCCCCTGCAGGTGGGGACTAGGGGCTTGAACTTGGATCCTTGCACACTGTAACATGTGCGCTCAACCAGGTGCACCACCACCTGGCCCCCCCTTTTTTTTTTTTACCAGAGCACTGCTCAGCTCTGGTTTATGGCAGTGTGGGGGATTGAACCTAGGACTTTAGAGCCTCAGGCTTAAGAGTCTCTTTGCATAACCATCATGCTATATCCCTAGCCACACATATTTTCTTTTCTTTCAAGTTTATATATTTTAATTATATTTCACATGTAAGTAAAACTATCCCATAGGTGTTTTTCACTAAGTATAATCACCTCTAGTTTCTTTCATTTTGTCCTGAAGTGTACAGTATCTTTTTTTAAATCATAAAGTAGTATCTTATTGAATATATATTCCATAACTTCTTTTTTTATTTTCCATAACTTCTTTTTAAATATTTATGTTACTGATGAGCAGGAGAGAGCGAGCTAGAGAGAGAATGAACCAGAATTTCAGTCAGGCTATGCTGGGATTTGAAATCATGGATGCAGATTGAGTGCTGTCTGTCTAGTGTGCCATCTTCTAGGTTGTTATATTCCATAACTTTGTTTGTTGTTTTTCTTTTGTCACCAGAGTTGTTGTGACAGTTTTTTCTTTTTAAAGTATTTTATTTTATTTTTGAGAGAGATGCAGAGAGAGAAAGACACGGAGAGAAACACCAGAGCACTGTGCAGCTCTGGTTTATGGTGGGGATTGAACCCGGGACTCTGGAGCCTCAGGCATGAAAGTCTCTTTGCATAACCATTATGCTATCTACCCCTGCCCTGTTGTGACAGTTTACTGCTTCTAGTGGCCATCTTTTTTTTTTTTTTTTTAAATTTTTATTTATTATAAAATGGAAACACTAGAATGAAAATGGCTGGGTTTTGTTTTGTTTTTTCAATACTGTAAGGTTAAAGAAAAGCCCTGAAAAAAAAAATTAAAAAATAAAATGGAAACACTGACAAAACCATAGGATAAGAAGGGTACAATTCCCATCACCAAAACTCCATATCCCATCCCCTCCCCTGATAGCTTTCCTATTCTTTAACCCTCTGGGAGTATGGACCCAGGGTCATTATGGGATGCAGAAGGTGGAAGGTCTGGTTTCTGTAATTACTTCCCCACTGAACGTGGTCATCGACAGGTCGATCTGTACTCCCAGCATGTCTCTCTCTTTCTCAGTGGGGCAGAGCTCTGGGGAAGTGGAGCTCCAGGACACACTGGTAGAGTTGTCTGCTCAGGGAACTCCGGTTGGCATCATGGTAGCATCTGGAACCTGGTGGCTAAAAAAAGAGTTAACATATAAAGCCATATAAATTGTTGACTAATCATGAACATAAAGACTAGGATATTGCAGATGAAAATTTGGGGTCTCCATTTTGGAAATAGTAGGTCTATTTCAGGTATATTCCAAAGGGCCCATAACTTTACTAGTTTTTGCCTGATCCTGACATCTGATATGCTGGTGGACCCAAGTTATTGTCTGGGGAGATGATGTCATGGCTGGAAAAAGGGCTAGAAAGCTGGATCAGGGAAGAAAGTAACTCCCAAATATGGGAAAAGTGTATAAATATTGTTGACTGGGAGTCCAGTGGTGGTGCAGCAGGTTATGCGCACGTGGTGCGAAGCGCAAGGACCAGCATAAGGATCCCAGTTTGAGCCCCTGCCTCCCCACCTGCTGGGGAGTCCCTTCACAAGTGGTGAAGCAGGTCTGCAGGTGTCTGTCTTTCTCTCTCCCTCTGTCTTCCCCTCTTCTCTCCATTTCTCTCTGTCCTATCCAACAATGATGACATGAATAACTACAACAATAAAACAAGGGCAACAAAAGGGAATAAACAAACAAACAAATAAATAAATATTGTTGACTGTAAGCCCCATCAATTTGATCTGGGGCCCATATTCAGGATAGGAGCCTATGTGACCTCTGCATCCCTATAGGTCTGATCTTGCATTCTGTGGTCATGAGTAGGAACATTCCAAGTTGCACTAATTTCAGGACCCGTTTTCCTCAGGTGGTCGATAGAGTATGTTATCCATCCTCCCTTTGGAGGATGGGATAGTCTCTACCATTGTTGATCCATATTGAGGGCAAGGCCCAAAAGGGGTCCATTATGTTGTTCCTGATGGAGATGACCAGTGACAATGGAGAGAGGGATCTATTCGACGTCAAGGCCCATCATATCTGTGTGGGAATCCCAGGACTCCCCAACTAGGGCCCCAGCTAATGGGGTGGCCTGATAGTGACTAAAGCGTCATCATTAAAGTATGCCAGTCTCTTGCCCTTATTCAACTTTTGTGGTCCTTACATTGATAAGTGACTGAGGGAAGTGTAATAGGAAGTAGGTGAGGAGGGTATCTAGGTCTAAGTAGAAACTATTTCACTAGGTACTTTATGATGTCTTTTTAGGTCTTTCTGCTTGCTTACTTCATTTATTGGCTCACTGCAAACTATTGTGCACTTTTGCTTTAAGGTATATATTTTGCCCTAATTTATGGATACATGTGTACATCTGCCATATCTCATGGGACCTGGTCTTTATCTAGGTTTTGAGGCTTTGTTAGGAAGTGAAACACCCAAAATGGAATTAAGGAGTCCTATGAGAAAGCAAAGATCTCACCCAGGTAATGCTGCTGAAGGGTTGACATTTCATGAGCCTGACGTCTCTGGACACATTCCGAAGTGTAGCATGCCGAAGTGATACTGCATTGATTAGGTTGGGATCAGCAGATACAGTATCAGTTGGTATGAATTGAGAGAAACATGCAGGAAAGTGAGTCCCACCCTGTAGGTTCCAGAGTTGTGTTTTTTCTTACAGAGATAGAGAGAAATAGGGAGAGACTTTTGTAGCACTGCTGCATCACTCATGAAGCTGCCAGTTTCTCCCCTTCAAGTGGAGACCAGGGACTTGAACATGGGTCCTCAAGCATGCTAATAAGTGCACTCTACTAGATGTGCTACCACTTCACCTGGTGCCATTCTTTTTCATGACAGAGACAGAAAGAGGGAGAAAGAGATACCTGCAGCACTGGTCTGCCACTCTTGAAGCTTCTCTAACTAGAGGTGGAACCAGGGACCTGAACTTGGGTCCTTGTGCTATTCCATAACTTTTTTTTTTTTTCCTCCAGGGTTATTACTGGGGCTTGGTGCCTGCACTGTGAATCCACTGCTCCTGGAGGCCATTTTTTCCCTTTTGTTGCCCTTGTTTGTCATTGTTGTTATTGTTGTTGTTATTGCTGTCATTGTTGTTGGATAGGACAGAGAGAAATCGAGAGAGGAAGGGAAGATAGCGAGGGGAAGAAAAAGATAGACACCTGTGAAGTGACCCCCCTGCAGGTGGGGAACCGGGGGCTCCAATCGGGATTCTTGCACCAGTCCTTGCGCTTTGTGCCATGTGCGCTTAACCTGCTGCACTACCATCCGGCCCCCTCCATAACTTTTTTTTTAATGTTTTATTTATTTTCCCTTTTGTTGCCCTTTTTTTTGTTGTTGTTGTAGTTATTGTTGTTATTGATGTCCTCATTGTTAGAAAGGACAGAGAGAAATAGAGAAGGGGAAGATGGGGAGAGAATAATAGACACCTGCAGACCTGCTTCACCTCCTGTGAAGCGACTCCCCTGTAGGTAGGGAGCTGGGGGCTCGAACCAGGAACCTTTTGCCGGTCCTTGTGCTTCGCACCACGTGCGCTTAACCCTCTGCGCTACCGTCCGACTCCCCATAACTTTTTAAAAACTTTATTTGGTTGATAGGAAAGAGAAAAACTGAGAGGTAAAGGGGATAGAGACTTGCAGTACTGCTTTACCATTCATGAAACTAATCAGGTGTACCCCCGCCTAGCCCCCTCGCATAACTTTAACCCAGTTGTCTGTATATTGGCATTTAGGCTATTTCCATACCTTCGCTGTTGTGAATACGGCAGGCCTAGGCACCTCTATCTCCTTGAATTGTTGTTTTTGTGTCCTTTGGATATATTCCTAGGAGTCATACTGCTGGATCAGAAGGTATTTCCATTTTTCTTTATTTTATATCTACTATTTATTAGTGAAAGAGAACACCAGAGCATCACTCTGACAAATGTGGTGCCAGGGGATCAGACTCAGAACTTCATGATTGCAAACTCTTTATCTATTGTGCTACCTCCTCAGTTGCATCCTATTTATTTATTTATTTTAACAAGAGGCGTAGAGACAGAGTGAAAGAGATCACAGCACTGAAGCTTCCTTCAACACAGTGGGGGCCAGGTGAACCTGAGTTCTGTGCATGAGAAAGCAGCTCAGTATCCAAGTGAACTATTTTGGCAGCCCTAGGTTGCACCATTTTTTATTTGTTTAGGATCTCCATACTGTTTTAAATAAACATAACTTTTCCATAATTAAAGGCTGCATCCTTTTGCACTATTGTTCCCACCAATATTGTATCAGAATTCCTTCTTCTCCACATCCTTTATAACATTTGTGATTTCCTGTTTTGTTGATGTTCTCAAAAGGTGTGAGATGGAATCTCAGTGTGGTTTTAGTTTGCATTTCTATAATGAAAAGTGATGTCATAGCTAGCCCTACATGACAAAGCAGCTCACTACCCAGAACTATTTCTGTAGCCTTGGGTCGCACCATTTTTACTTAGGATTTATTTCTTATTTGTTTAGGAGATAGCAAAATGACTGCAAGAAGACTCTCATGCCTGTAGCTCCGAGTTTCCAAGGTTCAGTCCCTAGAAAGAAAGTATTTGTTTCTTCCTTTCTCCCTCCCTTTCTTTCTCTTCCTCCTCCTCTTTTTTTTTTTTTTTCACTTGATAGGACAGAGAGAAATTGAGAGAGGAGGGGGAGTTAGAAGAGAAAGGGGGGGGGAAGAAGAGAAAGCGGACCAAGCAGTAGCACAGCACAGCAGGGTAAGCACATATGGTGCTGGACCGGTGTAAGGATCCTAGTTCTAACCCCTAGCTCCCAAGCTACTTCACAAGTGGTTAAGCAGGTCTGCAGGTGTCTGTCTTTCTCTTCCCTTCTGTCTTCCCCTCCTCTCTCCATTTCTCTCTGTCCTATCCAACAATGACAGCAATAACAACAATAATAATTACAAGGATAAACAAGAAGAGCAACAAAAGGGGGAAAAATAGCCTTCAGGAGCATTAGATTCATAGTGTAGGCACTGAGCCCCAGAAATAACCCTGGAGGCAAAAAAAAAAGGTGGGGGGAAGAGAAAGATAGACACCTGCAGACCTGCTTCACCATTCATGAAGTATCCCTGCTGCAGGTGGAGAGCAGGGGTTTAAACCCGGGTCCTTGTGGTATCCTTACATGTAGTCTGTGTGCACTTAACTAGGTGGTGTCAGGCCCCCTTCTCTCTCTCTTTCTTTCTTTCTTTTTTTTTTTTTTTTAAAAAAACCAGATCACTATTCAGCTCTAATTTATGGTAGTGGTGTTGTGTAAGATGAATCTGGGACCTCAGAGCCTCAGGCATGAAAGTCTTTTTTTTTTTTGCATAACCATTATGCTATCTCCCCTACCTAATACATGTTTATTTTCTTTCCTTTTTTTTTTTTTTGGTGGCTTAGAGCAGCTTTCTTTCTTTCTTTCTTTCTTTCTTTCTTTCTTTCTTTCTTTCTTTCTTTCTGTTTTTCTTTTCCCTTTTGTTGCCCTTGTTTTATTGTTGTTGTAGTTATTCTTGTCATTGTTGTTGGCTAGGGCAGAGAGAAATGGAGAGAGGAGGGGAAGACAGAGAGGGGGAGAGAAAGATAGATACCTGCAGACCTGCTTCACTGCCTGTGAAGCGACTCCCCTGTAGGTGGGGAGCCAGGGCTCAAACCAGGATCCTTAACCTGCTGTGCTACCGCCCAACCCCCTACATGTTGATTTTCATGAGAAATAGAGTGAGAGAGAAGCCAGATCATTGAACTTTGGTGCATAGTGGTGTTGGGGATGGAACCTGTAGCCTCTTTGGTCTTAGGCATGAAAGTCTGTACTGTTTCAGATCCCAATTTTATCTTTTTTGCAAATTTTTTTTATGAAGATGTGTTGCTTTTAATAAATCTTTTATTACCTTTTATTTATTTATTGGATAGAGATAGTCAGAAATTGAGAGGGGGAGGAGTGGTAGAGAGGAAGAGAGACAGACACCTATAGCACTGCTTCACCACTTGCAGAGCTTTCTCCCTGCAGGTGGGGACCGGAGGCTTGAACCTGGGTCCTTGTGCACTGTAACCTGTGCACTCAACCAGGTGCACCACAACCCAGCACCTTTGCAGATTTTTTTTTTTTAATATTTATTTATTTATTCTCTTTTGTTGCCCTTGTTGTTTTATTGTTGTAGTTATTATTGTTGTTGTTACTGATGTCGTTGTTGTTAGATAGGACAGAGAGAAATGGAGAGAGGAGGGCAAGACAGAGAGGGAGAGAAAGATAGACACCTGCAGACCTGCCTTACCGCTTGTGAAGTGACTCTCCTGCAGGTGGGGATCCAGGGGCTCAAACCGGGATCCTTACACTGGTCATTGTGCTTTGTGCCATGTGCGCTTAACCTGTTGCGCTACTGCCTGACTCCTGCAGATCTTTTTAAAACGAGTTCTTATATCTGCTTCTGTATTCAGCTATTGCAGTAGATTATTTTGGTTGAAGCATGTGAAGAAAATATGGTCTTAATATCAGATATTTAGTTTAATAGACATTTCATATAACTGGATATTCTTTGATACTACACTAAAATTCAACAAGTAATGTGAAGCCACATCAGTTAACTTTGCTTATGTTCTTTTTATCCTTATATTAAAATACACTGGTCTCTTTCTTGCTCTTTATTTATTTATTTTTTAAAATTTTTTATTACATTTATTTTCCCTTTTGTTGCCCTTGTTTTTATTGTTGCTGTTGTTATTGATTTGGTCATTGTTGGATAGGACAGAGAGAAATGGAGAGAAGAGAGGAAAACAGAGGGGGAGAGAAAGACAGACACCTGCAGACCTGCTTCACTGCCTGTGAAGCGATTCCCCTGCAGGTGGGGAGCTGAGGGCTCACCCGGGATCCTTACACCAATCCTTGCGCTTTGTGCCACGTGTGCTTAACCGCTGTGCTACTGCCGGACTCCCACTTTATTTTTTTAAAAGGTTTATTTATTAATGATATTGAGAGAGAAAACCAAAGCATCACTCTAGCATATGCTGTATGTGGTGCCAGGGTTTGACTTTATGCTACCTCCCTGCCTGCTCTCCTGTGGTTTATTTATTTACTCATTCATTCAACTTTTTTATTTTATTTTATTTTTTATATTTATTTATTCCCTTTAGTGGCCCTTGTTGTTTTACTGTTGTAGTTATTATTGTTGTTATTGACGTCGTTGTTGATAGGACAGAGAGAAATCGAGAGAGGAGGAGAAGACAGAGAAGGGGAGAAAAAGACAGACACCTGCAGACCTGCTTTACTGCTTGTGAAGCAACTCCCCTGCAGGCGGGGAGCCGGGGGCTCGAACCAGAATCCTTATGCTGCTTCTTGCGCTATACACCACCCAACTCCCTTATTTAACTTTCATCAGCACATTGCTCAGCTCTGGCTTATGGAGGAGGTGCTGGTGGTGGCAGAGTGGATTGAACCTGGTTTGTGGGAGCCTCAGATATGAAAGTCTTTTTGCATAACCATATGCTGACTCTACAATCCTATTTGCTTTAATTTTATTAAAAGTTATAGAAAGTTTATTGGAATAAAAAGTCAGTAAATAAGTCACCAAGAGAAGAGAGAAGCAGAGAGTATAAAGGAGCCATTATTTTAAATATTTATAAAAGATGTGTGCACCCTTGTGCATAGGATGTTGGAGACTGAACTCTAAACCTCATGCTTGAGATTACAATGCTTTATCTACTGTGTCACCTCTTGCACTACAGATCTTTTGCCCTACATAAGATTTCTGAATGTGATTTGGTCATTTGGGAAAATCCCTATTTCTGAGTTACACAGACATTCTAATTGTTGACTTTTCCCCCCTCCCAGAGCTAGTACTTCCCTTTTTTCCCCCCTCTTTCTCAGATAGAGAGGAAGAGGCATTGTAGCACCAGAGCCTCCTCTAATACCATAGCACCTCTGTTGTGGTGCTCAGACATGGGCCGTGCCCAGCATGAGTTCAGTCCCTAGCAAAGCATATGCCTGAGTGCTTTATAAGCTCTTGCTTATCTTGTCTCATATGAAACTCTCTCCTTCATGTGTGATTAAGAAAGGTAATCTTTTTTTATTTTAATGATATCAGTATAAATCTAGAAAGTGGCAGCAGAAACAACAAAGCAAAGCAAAACAAACAAAAAACATACGCATTAAAAAATATGAAGGGGTTAGGGAGAGAGCATAACGGTTATGCAAAAAGACATTCATGCCTGAGGCCCTGAGGTCCCAGGTTCAATGCCTGGCACTATCACAAGCGAGCAGTGCTGTGGTAAGAAAGAAAAAAATAGGAGGTGACATTGTAATTCTCAGAGACAGAGACAGGGTAAACACTAAACCACTTGGAGCTTCCTCCATTGCAACTGTAGCACCTCTCTTCTGGTGTGGGGACTCAGACCTGTGCTATGCACATGACAAGGTAGGACCTCTATCCGGTGAACTGCTTCTCTGGCCCCAGGAAGGTTATCATTATTATTATTATTATTATTTTATTATTATTAAAAAAAGAAGAAGAATCTTAAAATGTGTGAACACTAATGGAAAGACAAAAGGGAGAATTGTGCTGAAGTAATTAAGAGAGAAATAACCATGGGAAAGACCTCCATGACTTATAAATGCTATGCCAAATGAGTACTTTATTCTCCTTCAGTTAAGAGGCTCTTTGGTCCAGTATTGTGCTTGTAGAGGGCACTTAGCAGTGTGGGTGTTGAATATGAAGAAGAGTAGAAGAGGTTAGAGAGCAGCTGCGAGGTCAGTCTGGGCAAGCCTGCCACACAGCAGGCTACATAGTCTTCAGCCTTGGGGGCTGGTGGTAGTTTAGAGCTTTCACATTGATAGATCCCTAATACTGGAACTGGTTAAGTGCTGCTAGGAAAAACACTTGACCATGTGGAAAGTATTTTTAGGTCTCTAGAGTAGCAGTGCTCTATTGATATGGTTAGCAAAAATTGGATAAGCCAGATTCTGAATTTGGAAACCATAAATCCAGTCTAAGTGATGGTATTCCCCCCCCCCCCCCCCCACACACACACACATCGAGAACACGAAGACCTAGGGACTTCTCTCTGGTAGCTTGAGGTCTGTTTCCAGTGGGAACATCCAGCTCCCCCTTCAGGTTGGTGTCCAACAAGGTTCAGATCCCTGCCAAGCTCTTGCTATGGGGACATCAGTTATAAATAAACAAACACTCGCCTGGAAAGCTCTGGTCATCCTGCCTAGGCAGGCTCCCAGCTTTCTGATTGCTGTCAGGCGCTAGCTGTGGCTTCACAGTCCATCCCTATGAGAGTGGTGCTGAACACTAATTGTGTATTTAAGTCCTCTGTGTATTTTGCTCCTGTTTATCCAAGAATACTAGTTAAAGATGTCTGAACAGAGAGCCGTCTGTTTACATGATGGAGGAATTATACATGGAAGACATTGCCATGCATGTTAAATTTGCCAATAAAGTCATTGAGGCCGACATAGCTTTCTGCAATTTCTGGAAATTTCTGTCTCTCTAATGAAGACAACTCAGGAAGCAGGTGATTATTCTGGGGTTCTGTCTTTGTGTTCTGGTTTTTAAATTTTACCAGATTTTGAGGATACATATATATGTATGTATATATATATATATAAAGTTTGGCTTGTTTTATTTTTATTTGATTTTAATGAAAGAATAAAATACAGAGAAGAAAAAAAGACAGGCACTGGGAGTCGGGCGGTAGTGCAGCGGGTTAAGCACACGTGGCTCGAAGCACAAGGACCAGCGTAAGGATCCTGGTTCAAGCCCCCGGCTCCCCACCTGCAGGGGAGTCGCTTCACAGGAGGTGAATTAGGTCTACAGGTGTCTATCTTTCTCTCCCCCCTCTGTCTTCCCCTCCTCTCTCCATTTCTCTCTGTCCTGTCCAACAACGACAACATCAATAACAACAGCAATAACAACTACAACAACAATAAAAAACAAGGGCAACAAAAGGGAAAATAAGTAATAAATAAATTTAAAAAAATTTTTTAAAAAGGCACGGGCAACTCTGGCTTGTGGTGTGGGGGATTGAACCTGAGATTTAAGAATGAAATAGTATAACCATTATGCTATCTTTTCCACTATTTGTTATTATTTGTTTTAACCTGAGCACTGCTCATTTCTGGTTTATGGTGGTGCTGGGGATTAAGCCTCAGGCTTAAAAGTCTTTAACATAGCCATTATGCTATTTCTCCAGCCTCCAGTGAATTAATTTTTAATTTAAAAAAATGTTTTATTTCTTTATTGGATAGTGACAGAAATTGAGAAATGGGGGAAAGGAAGAGAAAGAGAGATGCATGCAGCACTGCTTCACTGTTTGTGAAGCTTTGCTCCTATGGTGGGACCAGGGGTTTGAACCAGATTCCTGAACATTATAACATGTACTCAACCAGCAGTGCCACCACTTGGCCCCCATGAATTTTTTTTTTTTTTTGCCTCCAGGGTTATCCCAGGGGCTCAGTGCCTGCACTACGAATCCATTGCTCCTGGAGGCCATTTTCCCCATTTTGTTGTTGCCCTTGATGTTATTTTATTTTTTTAATTTTTTTTAATTTAATTTATTTATTTTGTTGCCCTTGTTGTTTTTTTATTGTTGTAGTTATTATTGTTGTCGTTGTTGGATAGGACAGAGAGAAACGGAGAGAGGAGGGGAAGACAGAGAGGAGGAGAGAAAGATAGACACCTGCAGACTGCTTCACCGCCTGTGAAGCGACTCCCCTGCAGGTGGGGAGCCGGGGTTCGAACCGCCTTGATGTTATTTTTATTGTTGCCATTGCTGGTGTTGTTGCTGGATAGGACAGAGAGAAATCGAGAGAGGAGAGGAAGCCAGAGAAGAGGAGAGAAAGATAGACACCTGCAGACCTGCTTCACCACTTGTGAAGTGAACCCCCTGCAGGTAGGGAACTGGGGGGAGCCGGGGACTCGAACCAGGATCCTTGCTCAGTCCTTTCACTTCATACTGTGTGTGCTTAACCCTCTGTGGTACCGCCTGGCCCCCCATAAATTTATTTTTAATGAGTGAGTGACTGGAGCACTATCCTGTCATATGCAGTTCAGAGGATCAAACTCAGACTCTGGATCATACAAGACACACTTTTTTTTTTTTACCAGAGTACTGCTCACCTCTGGCTTAAAGTGGTGTGGGGGATTGAACCTGGGACTTTAGAACCTCAGGCATGAAAGTCTGTTTGCATAACCATTATGCTATCTACCCCCGCCCCCCGACACACTTTTTATTTTATTTTATTTTTTAATTTAAAAAAAATTTATTCCCTTTTGTTGCCCTTGTTGTTTTATTGTTGTTGTTATTATTTATTATTGATGTTGTCATTGTTGGATAGGACAGAGAGAAATGGAGAGAGGAGGGGAAGACAGAGAGGTGGAGAGAAAGATAGACACCTGCAGACCTGCTTCACCACCTGTGAAGTGACTCCCTTACAGATGGGGAGCTGGGGGCTTGAACCAGGATCCTTATGCCGGTCCTTGCACTTTGCGCCACCATGCGCTTAACACACTGCGCTACCCCCCGACTCCCTTTATTTTATTTTTTTTTTTAAAGATTTTATTTATGAGAAAGATAGGAGGAGAGAGAAAGAACCAGACATCACTCTAGCACATGTGCTGCCAGGGATCGAACTTGGGACCTCATGCTTGAGAGTCCAAAGCTTTACCACTGCACCACCTCCTGGACCACCATGCTTTATTTTCTTTTACCATTTTTTATTTGTGATTAATGGTGGGTTACACAATTGTAAGATTAGAAGATATAGTTTTACACCACACCAACCATCAAAGTTCTGTGTCTTTACCCTCCCAAAGATAGCTACCATTGTTCTCATAAAGTCATAGAGACTGTTTACTTCTGACTTTTTTTTTTCCTTTCAAGTCCATTATGACACTCTTTAACACTGAACCACTTTCCCTGGCCTGTCACATCTTACTATTGTTCGTCCTTTTGCCCACCAACAGTTAATTAAACCTTATAAATGTTGGATCATGAGTGGCATCTGAAATGAAGCATAGCATCTCTGAATCCTCCAAGATCATCTCCTTAGTGGGTTTGTGCTTATGATATCATTTGCAGTGAGTCTGATAGAGAATAGGGACAGAGTATAGCACTGCTGTCTCTCTTTTTGTGGATTGAGGAAGATCTCTTTTTTAAAAAAAAAAATTATTTCCTTTTGTTGCCCTTGTTTTATTTTTGTAGTTATTGATGTTGTCGTTGTTGGATAGGACAGAGAGAAATGGAGAGAGGAGGAGAAGACGGGGAGAGAAAGAGAAAGATAGACACCTGCAGACCTGCTTCACCACTTGTGAAGCGACTCCTCTGCAGGTGGGGAGCCAGGGGCTCAAACCGGGATCCTTATGCTGGTCCTTCCGTTTTGCACCACGTGCGCTTAACCTGCTGCACTACCTCCCGACTCCCGAGGAAGATCTCTTTAAGGGGTCAGGCTTTTAGGAGAGCTGCAGCAATTTATAGTGTTAATTTTGTTCCCTTTAAACTGTGGGACTCGTTCTCTGAAATTTTATCTTTCTTCCTTCTCTCCAGATGGTATCCTACTCCTCTGTCCTCACAGCCATCAGCAAGGTATGACTGACTATGGCCACTGAAGAACTAGGTGAGGGTGGGAGATAAGATAATGACAGAATGCTGAGATCCTGTGACCTCTGGCATCAGCACATCATTCTGATGCGTGTGACTGGCATGGCTGCTTCCATTGCAATGAGAGGGATTGTGGGATGTGGGGGCTCGCAGTCAGGAGCCAATTTTCACAGCTGACAGTACAAAGTCTGAAACCTGAGGTGGGAGGAAAAATGAGCAGGAATCCTGAATGTATCATCTTGCGAGAGCTCGGGTTGACTGGGGCATCCTCTAGCATTTCTGCTTTTTCTTTTTCTTCTCCTTCCTTCCTTCCTTTGTTTATTTAATGTTTCCACTTTTCTTTCCTAGTTTGATGACTTCTCCCGGGACCTGTGTGTTCAGGCTTTGCTGGATATCCTGGACATGTTTTGCGACCGGTTGAGGTAATGCAGGGGTGAGGGGCTCACAGCACTCCAATGTTGTTATAGTGTGAATAAGGACCTCTGCCCCCACCCCTCCCCATCTTTTCTACTTACTCCTTTAGGACAAACATGTCTCTTTACTTGAAGTAGATCCTTGGAAATCTAGTGTAGTGGAAACCGATGGGCAGTGCCTTCTCTTGAGACTTGCTCACTTCCTAGCCGCCTTCCCTAGTAGGGGCATGCCAGGCACTCTGGGGAACCTTGGTGTGGGTCAGATTTCAGTCTCTGGAGCTGAGACAGACCTCACATCCTTTCCTTTCCTGGTAGCTGTCACGGCAAAGCTGAGGAGTGCATCGGGCTGTGCCGGGCCCTGCTCAGCGCCCTCCACTGGCTACTTCGCTGCACTGCAGCCTCTGCAGAGTGGCTCCGGGAAGGGCTGGAGGCCGGCTCACCTGCTGCTGGGGAGAAGCAGCTTGCCTTGTGCCTACAGCGTCTGGAGAAGATCCTCAGCAGCACCAAAAACCGGGCTCTGCTCCATATTGCCAAGCTAGAGGAGGCCTGTATGTCCCCTGGTTTCCCTGAGCCCCACCTTCCCCTGCTCCCATAACTGGTTCTTTAATTGAGAGGGGAGAGGCAGGATGCCATCCCACTTCTTTCAGGAGGATCTGAAATCATCCCACTTCCTTTTTTTTCTCCCCATAAGCATTGCATACATCCCAGGGACTTGGGCAGGGTGGCACCCGAGCCAATCAACCAACAGGTATTTACTGAGCATTATTGTATGCCCAGCACTGCATCAGGTGCTGGGGGAGGGGGAGGGGGGCTACCGAAGGAGCATGTGGCAAGGTCCCTGCCCTCAACAAGCACACCTTCTAGTGGGGACTAAGAGTAGTACTTAATATCCATGGGAAAATTGAGAGGACAAGACAAGCACACCATTCATCTTTGTGTTTGTCTCCACGTTAACTCATCTCCTGAAAGTGGAAGACTCTTATGTGTGTTCCCTAGACTAGCCCGTTAACTGTCTGTATCGGCGCTGTTATGCCATGCACCTCTTGATTCAAGTGCAGTTGTTAAATATTGCAACCCCTCACAGCTTAAAAACAGACAGATCCTCTGGTGGGAGGGAGGACTGATATTTCTGAACAGGAGAGCCAAAGAACAGTCTTTGGGGGCTTGGGACCCCTGAGAGAGCTCTTGTTCTCTAGTAATGAGGTTATTGTCAGAATGGATTGCATTCTGCTCTTTACCACCTAGTTGGAGAATGTGTTATAGGATTAGTGTATTCCTTCTCAGAAGTTTTTTTTTTTCTTTTTTTTCTTTTTAAACCAGTGAAAAGTCCAGAAAGATCACTGTGGAACATAGACTCTATTAATAGTTTTGTGAGCACTTGACAAATATTTATTGGCTGAAAATAATGCATCAACATTTAATCTTAATGAATGTTAAGTCTTACGTTTCTGTTTTTTTACCATATTCTCCATGGAGGTCAATTGTTTATCATTTGGCCAGATGCAACTGTAATTAGGATAAGGGACTTAGGATTGGTTGCATGCTCAATCATGAAGTGTACACCATTAGTGCAGGCATTTAGGAGGAGAACTCGGTGGATTGTATTGGTTGGATCACTTGTCAAAGGTGATAGGACTCAAACAGAAACTTACAGGGGCAGCAGGAATTTGAGAGGTGACGTGAGTAGGAAGAGCAGTTCAGAACGGGAGAGCAGTGTGAGCAAAGGCCCAGACGAGGGAGTGGGTAAAACATGGAAGGTCATCTAGGAACCCAGCTTTGCCAGGGATGGCGAGTCAATCACTTGCAAGGCTGGCCCACTCAGAAAGGATTTCTGGTTGTCCTCCCTGCTTAACCATCAGGCTGGAGCCTCCTGCTTCTCACTGTCCCTGCCTGAAGTAGGATAGATCTAGTCACTAAATTTAACTGAGTGTATCTTCAGGCAATTGAGGGTAGTTTGTAGCCTATTTCTCTGGTGCTCACCCCTGCTTCTGAAAACAGTGCATGCAGCCCTCAGGCCCCTGGCCTCCATATCATCCTCAGGGGAAGCCTCTTTAATGTAGTTCTATGGGATCAGGGGGCGATAAGTTGAGGAGTTTTGAGCCAGTCTCTCCTGTTTCCCATGTTTCTGCATTTCCCTTTTCCTGCCAGCTTCCTGGACCGCCATTGAGCACTCCCTCTTGAAGCTTGGGGAAATATTGGCCAATCTCAGCAACCCCCAACTCCGGAGCCAGGCCGAGCAGTGTGGTGCACTCATTAGGAGGTACTTGGTGACTGGAGCAACCCTGAATGTGGGTGGGAGGAGGTGGTGCGTGGTCCTGGCCCCAACACTGACCTCTCCAACTCCTCTGTCTCCCCCATGTGTCTCTCATCCTCAGCATCCCCACCATGCTGTCCGTACACTCTGAGCAGCTGCACAGGACAGGCTTCCCCACGGTGCATGCGGTGGTCCTGCTCGAGGGCACCATGAACTTGACAGGCGAGACACAGCCACTGGTGGAGCAGCTGATGATGGTGAAACGCATGCAGGTGGGAGGGTGGACTTGCTCCTCTTTTCCTCAAGGGGGCAGCATTTGAGGGGCAAAGAGACAGCTCTTCTGGAAGAAATGAAATTCCTCCTGATTCATGGTGGGCTGAATGGTGCTAGTTTGCCTGCTATCCCTGATTTTCACTTTAAAGTGAGGAGATACCTGGGCTGTGTAGTCTCTGCCCCTGGGGGCCTTGGGAAGAGGGAGGTGAGGCTGGACACCCTCTCATGCTTGTGTCTTCTTGCAGCATATCCCCACCCCACTTTTTGTCCTGGAGATCTGGAAAGCTTGTTTTGTGGGACTCATTGAGTCCCCCGAGGGAACAGAGGAGCTCAAGTGGACAGCTTTCACCTTCCTCAAGGTACCTGGGACAGGGGAGCAACAGAGCTAGGCCAGAAATGATTCTTAGGAGAAGCAGCAGTACCTTGCACCTTTGCCTGTATGTTTCCCCACTGGCTTTGTCAAGCCTGCCAGGGCCCCCAGCATAAGTTCCCGTCGATTCTTTTCTCTGCAAGTCCCAGGGCTATATTTAGCCCACTTGGCAGGCCTCTGCCTTTCTTAGTGTGGAGGCGCTGTTTATCTCAGTCATCAGCCAGATTGGTGGAGGGCACTTATGGGAGGCAGGGGCGTGGACCCTAGTCCTTGAAGTAGGGTCTCCATTTTGGTGTGTGGCATTTCCTTGTTGAGCCAGCAGAGGTCAGGGGTCCCTGTGTCCTTTCAATAGACTAAGGACACCAGGTACTTGGGTCCCCATCAGTTTTCTGATTTGGTTCTGAGAGCTCTTTCATATCCAGAGCAGGGGTGTTCCTATCTCTCTGTCTAGATTGGGGGTGGGGCCAGTGGTGGGGATGGCTTTTGATCTGGGTGAGAGAAGAAATTGAGCTGCCTGTTTTTCCCTTGTCTCCACCTCACCTTCCAGATTCCACAGGTTTTGGTGAAGTTGAAGAAATATTCTCATGGAGACAAGGTGAGTTGAAGAAATGACATAGATGGCATGGGATCAGGTAGCCCCTTGCTTACATCCTGGAGAAAGAAGGGCAGAGGAGGGGCGCACACTCTTGTGCCTGGGAGAAGGCTGGACACATGTACCTGAGCACCCGAGCAAATGCATCCAGCACTCAACCTCTAGGCAGAAGTGAGCTGGGCTGCTCTGGCTGAGCTCTCCTGCAGCAAGGTTGTCTGAGATGATGGAGGCGTGTGGATATATAGACTTGGTCCTTCTCCCCATCTAGTTACCAGAAGCTGGTGCTGGGCAGGGCTGACTTTTGGGCTTTGTCTGTCCAGCATTGTGTCCCTGTGGGCTCTGGGTGGAGCAGAGGACCCTGCAGCCAGGTGGTAGTTTTGTTTGTACATGTGACATTTCTCAGTTTTTCACATAACAATCTAACCCCTCCCCACCCTCAGCCCTCTCTGCCATCATGTTCCCTCCACTCCAGAGTCTTTTACGTTGGTGTAATACACTGATTATTTATTTTGCCACCAGGGTTGTTGCTGGGGCTGGGTGCTTGCGCTACGAATCCACTGCTCTTATGGCTTTTTTTTTTTTTTTTGGATAGGACAGATAGAATTTGAGAGGGGAGGGGAAGATAGGGAGAGAGAGAAAGATAAGACACTTACAGACCTGCTTCACTGCTTGTGAAGTGACACCTTCCTCACCCCCACCCCCCACGCCTGCAGGTGGAGAGCTGGAGCTCTAACCGGCTCCTTATGTGAGTCCTTGCGCATCATCATGTGCATTTAACCCGGTGCACCACCACCTGGCCCCCTCCTTTTTTTTTTTTGCCTCCAGGGTTATTGCTGGGGCTCAGTGTTTGCACTATGAATCCACTGCTCCTAGAAGCCATTTTTCCCCCTTTTGTTGCCCTTGTTTTTTATCGTTGTTGTGGTTATTATTGTTGTTGTTATTGCTATTGTTGTTGTTGGATAGGACAGAGAGAAATGGAGAGAGGAGGGGAAGACAGAGAGGGGGGAGAGAAAGATAGACACTTACAGACCTGCTTCACCTCCCGTGAAGTGACCCCTGCAGGTGGGGAGCCGGGGGCTTGAAGTGGGATCCTTATGCTGGTCCTTGCGCTTCGTGCCATGTGCACTTAACCCGCTGTGCCCCCACCTGGCCCTTCCCTCCACCTTTTTTTTTAATGCAGCACCAGAGACTAAATTCAGGGCCCCACACTTGTGTGGTACCATGGCTGAGTGGCTTTCCTGGCCCAATTTTTTCATTATTTCACTTCTTTGAGAGAGGGAAAGAGAAGGAAGGAAGGAAGGAAGGAAAGGAAAGGAAAGGAAAGGAAAGGAAAGGAAAGGAAAGGAAAGGAAAGGAAAGGAAAGGAAAGGAAAGGAAGAAAGAAAGAAGGAAGGAGAAGGAAGAGACACTGCAGTGTTGTTCCATCATTCATAGAGCTCCCCTGGTACTGTCTGTGATGTTCCCATGTGGTGCCAGGACTGGAACCCAGAGCTTCACCTGTGGAAGGCATACAGTCTACTAGGTGAAATATCGCATGGTCCCTCTTTCTAGGATTTTACGGAGGATGTTAACTGTGCTTTTGAGTTTCTGCTGAAGCTCACACCCTTATTGGACAAAGCTGACCAGCGCTGCAAGTATGAACTCGCCACCTCACTCCTGTTCTACTGGAGGGTGTTCTGGCCTTTTCCTTGGCTTATCTGTGCCAGTTAATCTTCGGGACTGTTTCTTCTTTTGCTCCCTGGATAGTGGCAGCGGGAGGAGGTAGCACTCCTATAATTGCCAAGTATCCCTACCCTCTCCCTTCTCTCAGACACTCCAAATAGTCTTTGCTATAAAGGAGAGAGGCCAGCAGGCAGGGAACCATTGATCCCGCCCCTCAGTCCCTGCTGTGTGCCCAGTGCCGTCTTTTCCCTTCACAGTTGTGACTGTACAGACTTCCTACTCCAGGAGTGTAGCAAGCAGGGGCTTCTGTCTGAAGCCTGTAAGGACAACCTTATGGCCAAGCGGTAAGTGTGAGCTCACTTGGACTGCCCCAAGGACTCCTTAACTTTGTTGCTTCATGTCAGCCTGGGCTGTTGGGTGCCTTTTTTCCCTATGTACCATGTAGAGTTTTGAGCAGCAGGTGACTGGGACCATGCCTGCGTTTACCAAGAAGAGACTTACTTCTGTAGATCAGGAATTTGCAATCTTAGGGCTGTACTTTAACTTCTATTTTCTGTTGTGATTAAAAGAAAAAACTTAAATATTCCCTCTATACTAGATGAACTTTCAAAATTGAGGTAACAGCAGCCTAGGCTGTGGCTCAGTGGGTAGAGTGCATGCTTTTCATGTGTGAGGTCCCAGGACCAATTTCCAGCACTCCATATGATGGAATAGTGCTCTGGTCTCTCTTACACAAAAAGAAAATGAATAGATCATTGCAAAAATAGGTATGTCAACTAATGAGGTAACAGCAACATTGAATATATGTACATAAACACTAGGGCTCAAAACCCAAAGACTCTCATGTACTTTTCACCTCTTGGTGCTTCTGCTTAGTCTGGCTTCTGGGGCTAGACTAAGGAGTCTCTCTGGAATTTAAAAAAAATATTTATTTATTTATTTTGTTGCCTTTGTTTTTATTTTTTATTGTTGTTGTAGTTATTGTTGTTGTTATTGATGTCATCGTTGTTGGATAGGACAGAGAGAAATGGAGAGAGGAGGGGAAGACAGAGAGGGAGAGAAAGACAGACACCTGCAGACCTGCTTCACTGCCTGTGAAGCGACTCCCCTGCAGGTGGGGAGCCGGGGCTCAAACTGGGATCCTTAAGCCGGTCCTTGCGGTCTGTCTGGAATTTATCTCTTATCACTGATGGTGACCACAGTGCGGCAGATCGGGAACATGCGCCTCAGCTGAAATCAGGAGAAAATGCCAACATCCAGCCCAACCCTGGGCTCATCCTCCGCGCAGAGCCCACCGTTACCAACATCCTCAAGGTGAGTGCCCCTTCCCTTGCCACCAGGGCCATCTGCTCCCTCTTTTTTAACTTTCACTTTATTTCCAGAATATAGAAGCCGTAGATCCCTCTTTTGACTTTCACCTGTTGTTGTTTTGGAAGTAGAGGAGGGGAGAAAGCAACAAAAATCATCACCACTGAAAACTAACATCTGTTGAGCTCACTTGTAAACTAGGCACTTTATGTCAACTCCTTCAACAGAGAAACTGAAAACAGTGACCTTGCTCAGCCCAAGATACCACCATCATCCCAGTTTAGTTGAGAGTGATGGATGGGAGGGCTAGGATAGATTTTAGGACCCATTTTCCATTTTTTAAATTGCAATTAGAAAGATCTATATTGGGCGCCAGGTGGTGGTGCAATGAGTTAAGCACACATGGCGCGAAGCACAAGGACAGGCGTAAGGATCCCAGTTCGAGCCCCCGGCTCCCCACCTGCAGGGAGGGTCACTTCACAGGCGGTGAAGCAGGTCTGCAGGTGTCTATCTTTCTCTCCCCCTCTCTGTCTTCCCCTTCTCTCTCAGCTTCTCTCCTAGCCAACAAACAATGACATCAATAACAACAACAAGGGAGTCGGGTGGTAGTGCAGAGGGTTAAGCGCAGGTGGTGCAAAGCACAAGGATCCTGGTTCGAGCCCCCCGCTCCCCATCTACAGGGGAGTCGCTTCACAAGCAGTGAAGCAGATCTGCAGGTGTCTATCTTTCTCTCCCCATCTTCCCCTCCTCTCTCTGTTTCTCTCTGTCCTATCCAACAACAATGACATCAACAACAACAACAATAATAACTACAACAAGGGCAACAAAAAGGAATAAATAAATAAGTATTTAAAATAAATAAATAACAACAACAATAATAAATGCTAAGGGCAACAAAAGGGAAGAAATAGCCTCAAGGAGCAGTGGATTCATAGTGCAGGCACCAAACCCCAGAAATAACCCTGGAGGCAAAAAAAAAAAAAAAAAAAGATGGATATTAAATTGCATGTCTTGGTATCCTATTTAATGGAGATATGCAGAGATTAGTTAGGCTGTTTCTGAGAGAGAGAGAGTGTTGGGGGTGTGGGGGTCGGGCTTTTGTTCAAGACTTGATCTTCTGTCATTTCCCTAGACAATGGATGCAGATCACTCCAAGTCCCCAGAGGGGCTGCTGGGGGTCCTGGGCCACATGCTTTCTGGGAAAAGTCTGGACTTGCTGTTGGCTGCTGCAGCTGCTACTGGAAAACTCAAATCCTTTGCCCGGAAATTCATCAAGTAAGCATGAACAGGCCCCGGCCAGGGAGGGGGAGGCATGTCTGGAGGAGGAAGAGGAAGCAGAAAGAAGGTGAGTTGCTGAGGTCAGGTCTCTCAGAGATGGCACAGGCCAAGGCAGAGCATCCCAAGAGAGCTTGCAGCTAGGAGGAAGTGGAGAGGTTTGCTGAGGGACTCTCTCTGCTCAGTTATTAAGCTCTCAGTTTCTTTACTTTTTTTTTTCAATGTTTTATTTATATTGTATAGAGACAGAGAGAAATTGAGAGGGAAAGATAGACAGAGAGACACCTACAGCCCTGTTTCACCACTCGTGAAGCTTTCCCCCTGCAGGTGGGGATCAGGGGCTTGAACCTGGATCCTTGAGTACTGCAATGTGCGTGCCTAACCAGGTGCACCACCGCCTGGGCCCTCTTTACTTTTTTTTTGTAAACCTGGAATTTGATATATAAAACATTGTTCTGGGGGGTTGGGCAGTAGTGCAACAGGTTAAGTGCACATGGTGCAAAGTGCAAGGACTGGTTCAAGGATCCTGGTTCAAGGCCCCAGCTCCCCACCTGCAGTGGGGTCGCTTCACCGGTGATAAAGCAGATCTGCAGGTGTCTGTCTCTCCCCCTCTCTGTCTTCCCCTCCTCTCTTGATTTCTCTTTTTCCTATCCAGCAATGACAACAATAATAATAATAACAATGACAACAATAAACAACAAGGGCAACAAAAGGGAAAAAAAATAGCCTCCAGGAGTAGTGGATTTGTAGTGCAGGCACCAAACCCCAGTGATAACCCTGGAGACAAAATGAAATAAAACAAAACATTGTTCTGTTCCACAAACAGTTTTCTGGGACTTGAAAACCTTTCAAAGACAGAATTATTAGACTGGCAAAATAACTCACTTGAATAATGTTCTGCTTTGCTCTGTTGTGATCCAGGTTCAAAACCAGCACCCACCACCTTAAACAAAAGCTTTCATGCTGTGGTTTCTTTCTTATTTTCTCTCTGCTTCTCTGTCTCTATCTGAAAAAGTCAACCCAGAGTGGTAAAGCCTCAGAGATGACCCCCCCAAAAAGTAGATTTTTTTCCCCCTGCAGCAGTGCCATTCACTTTAAGTTTTATTTTTTAATTTTATTATCTTTATTTATTTGATGGGGACAGCCAGAAATCAAGAGGAAAGGGGGATATAGAGAGGGAAAAAGAGAAACACCTACAGCCCTGCTTCATCACTTGCAAAGCTTTTCCCTTGCAGGTGGGGACCAGGGACTTGAACCTGGGTCCTTGTAACATGTGCACTCAACCAGGTGCGTCACCCCCGGCCCCCTTACTTTAAGTTTTGCCCATAATTCAGGCTCTAGTCTGTGACTGTCTTTGAACTGGTGTAGTCTCCATCCCTGGCTGCTACTCAGCTTTTCTTTTCTTTCTTTTTTAGATTTTACTTACTAATATTAGTGAGAAAGACAGGAGGGGAGAGAGAAAGAACTCTGGTACATGTGCTCCCAGGGATTGAACTCAGGATCGCATGCTTGAGAGTCCAATGCTTTATCTACTGTGCCAAACACTTGCTCAGGTTTTCTATTGGATAATTTGCCCTTTCTCTGTTTTACAGTTTGAATGAATTCACGACGCATGGCAGCGAAGAGTCCAGTAAGTTGCTGCATAGTCCCAGGCCCCACTGGTGTTAAAAGTGGGGTGTGGAAGGGGAGAATCTTTGCTTATTTGGGGGAGACTGTTTTCTCTTTTTTTTTTTAGAATTTTTTTTTTAATATTTATCCCCTTTTGTTGCCCTTGTTGTAGTTATTGTTGTTGTTATTAATGTTGTTGTTGGATAGAACAGAGAGAAATGGAGAGAAGAGGGGAAGACAGAGGGGGGAGAGAAAGAAAGACACCTGCAGACCTGCTTCACCACCTGTGAAGCGACTCCCCTGAAGGTGGAGAGCCGGTGGCTGGAACTGGGATCCTTATGCCAGTCCTTGCGCTTCTTGCCACTTTTGCTTGACCTGCTGTGCTACCACCCAACTCCCAGGGAGACTGTTTTCTTTCTTTTTTTTGGTATTTATTTATTTATTCCCTTTTGTTGCCCTTATTGTTTTATTATTGTAGTTATTATTGTTGTTGTTACTGATGTTGTCGCTGGATAGGACAGAGAGAAATGGAAAGAGGAGGGGAAGACAGAGAAGGGGAGAGAAAGATAGACACCTGCAGACCTGCTTCACTGCCTGTGAAGTAACTTCTGCAGGTGGGGAGCCGGGGACTTGAACTGGGATCCTTATGCTGGTCCTTGCACTTTGCGCCACCTGCGCTTAACCCGCTGCGCTACCGCCCAACTCCTGAGACTGTTTTCTTATGTGAGTGATGATTGCCTGAAGCTTTGGAAACCCTTGAAAAGGGGATGTTACTGGGAAAAGAATTCCTCTTAAGAAAGAGGGAAAAAAAGAATTTCTGTAAACCCAACCCTTTCACCCCTTTGTCTCCCTCTCCCCCTTATGACTTGCTTGGGTGTAAGAGAAGAGGAGGTTGTCGGGAGTTTTCATTCTAAGGAAGGGATGATGTTCTAATTGAGACCCAAGAAAAGGATTCTGAGCTTCAGAGCTTTGAAGGAGCCACTTGGTTTCTGACCTTCCTTTGCACAAAACCTAGTGTCCTCACTCAGGTGAGGGCTTTGAGCCCCCTCCACGGGTGGTGGAATCAGTTACCTTGTCTCTCACAGCCAAAGCAGCATCAGTTCGAGCCTTGCTTTTTGACATCTCCTTCCTTATGCTGTGCCACGTGGCCCAGACTTATGGTTCAGAGGTGAGTGAGGGGAGAGCAGATGGAATATGGGACACCAAGTAGATGGGGGCATCAGGGAAGGGAACAGTCAATTCCTTGGTCACACCCTATCTCGGCCATATTCACAGTGACCACTAGGTGGCAACATAGCCCCACCTTCCTGTCTTGGGCCAGTTTGTCTCTAGTTAGACCAGGATGGGAGAAATAGCCAGGAAGGAAGCTGAGATTCCTCCTCCCCCTACTCAACTGGTGACAAAGCCTTTTTCCCCAGGTGATTCTGTCAGAGTCCAGCACAGGAGTAGAGGTGCCTTTCTTTGAGACCTGGATGCAGACCTGCATGCCTGAAGAGGGCAAAATCCTGAACCCTGACCACCCATGCTTCCGGCCTGACTCCACCAAAGTGGAGTCTCTGGTGGCCCTGCTCAACAACTCCTCAGAGATGAAGCTGGTGTCAGTGGCCTGTACACCCACTCTAGTGGTGGCAGTGGGGACTGGGCAAGGACTCTCCCTCAGCTCATGCCATACTCCCTTGTAATGATTTTTCTCTCACTTCTATCCCCTTATAGGCAGATGAAGTGGCATGAAGCCTGTCTCAGCATCTCGGCAGCCATCTTGGAAATTCTCAATGCCTGGGAGAATGGGGTACTGGCCTTCGAGTCTATCCAGGTAGTCCCATCTCACCACCTTTCCAGCAGCCTTCTCTCTTCCCTGAGACCCATGGTCAGTCTTTGATACCTTGTCATGTTTTGTAAGAATAAGAACACCCTTAATCCATGGGGTTCATGTTGGATATAGATCTTCCTTGTAATTACTGTCTTAGCCACTCCCTTCCACCCAGGTAGCTTTGGGAAAATCAAACTTGTGAGGAATGTGGCCTCGTCTCTACCTTCAGCACTTAGTTGCCAACACAGGCCAGGCAAAGTACTGACCAGGAAAGTGACCCTAGTCACCTTTCTTCCCGCCTCAGAAAATCACAGATAATATCAAGGGAAAGGTATGCAGTCTGGCGGTGTGTGCTGTGGCTTGGCTTGTGGCCCATGTGCGGATGCTGGGGTTGGATGAGCGTGAAAAGTCGCTGCAGATGATCCGCCAGCTGGCAGGGCCACTGTACAGTGAGAACACCCTGCAGTTCTACAATGAGAGGTCAGTTACCCCTCCCTGCTAGAATTGGGTTTGTTGTGAGGAGTCGGCTCCCTTTTCTCTTACATTCCCGAACACACTGCTCACTCATTCATCCTCTCACTGACTCAGCAACATTTGGTATGTATCTCTGCACCGGAAGTGTTCACAGTCCAGTACCTGCTGGGCTCCAGAAATAGTTGTGATTTCAACTTTTTTTTTTAAACATTTATTTATTTATTCTTAATGAAAGAGAGTAAGATACACAGTGAAACAGGAAGAGGGACCACAGCACTGTTCAGCTAAGGCTTCTGATGGTGCTGGGGATTGAACCTTAGACTTCAGAGCCTCAGGCATGAAAGTCTTTTGCAGGGAGTCGGGCAGTAGCGCAGTGGGTTAAGTGCATATGGCACAAAGCGCAAGGACTGGCAGAAGGTTCTGGTTCGAGCTCCCAGCTCTCCACCTGGGGGGGGGGTCACTTCACAAGCGGTGAAGCAGGTCTGCAGGTGTCTATCTTTCTCTCCCCTTCTCTGTCTTTCCCCTCCTCTCTCCATTTCTCTCTGTCCTATCCAACAATGATGACAACAATAATAATAACCACAACAATGTTAAAACAACAAGGGCAACAAAAGGGAAAATAAATAAATAAATATTTTTTTAAAAAAACCTAAAAAAAAGAAAGTCTTTTCCATTATGCTGTTTCCCCAACCCTGATTTCAGTTCTCTAAGTGCTCAAGCACCCCCACCCAGCCTCTAGGACCATTATGTTAAATGATGAACTAGTTCACATTATGAAGAGGTTTAGCAGTGCCACAGCTAGTAGTATGCACATGTTACCATGTGTAAGGACTAGGGTTCAAGCCTCTGTTCCCTACCTGCAGGTAGAAAGCTTCATAAGCAGTAAAGCAGTGCTGCAAGTGTCTCTCCCTGTCTAACTCTTCCATCTCAAATCTTTCTCTGCCCCTATCCAAAATAAATAAAAATATAGAAAACACAAACAAAAAAATCATCATGTCCTCAGGGGTCATACATTTTGTAACATATGGCAACAAATTTTCTTTTTAAGGCTGAATGATACTCCATTTGTGTTATAGACCACATTTTGCTTATTGGCCATGACCCCTTGGGCTGCTTCCACATCTTAGCTATTATGAACAGTGGGTGCCATGAATGTGGGAACACACCAGACATTAAGTTAGGAGAGATGATTTACAAGGTGGTCTCAGAGGGAGAAGCAGAATCACTGAGCTGGAAAATGGTTGAGGAGAGTCAGAAACTCATATATTTTTTTTTTTCTCCCATCTCTTCTTTTTTTCCTTTCTGCCCTGCTCATCCTCCCCAGATAAGGAGTGTAATGTGTTTGCCCTGATGCAAGCCATTTAAGCTCTCTAAGTCCTCTCTAGGTGAATTGATAGAAATCTGTGGTTTCGGGAAGTTGGCTGGTAGTGCCTCGGGTTAAGTGCAGGTGGCACAAAGCACAAGGACCTGCACAAGGATCCTGGTTCAAGCCCCCGGCTCCCCACCTGCAGGGGGTCGCTTCACAGGCAGTGAAGCAGGTCTGCAGGTGTCCTATCTTTCTCTCTGCCTCTCTGTCTTCCCCTCCTCTCCATTTCTCTGTCCTATCCAACAATGACAACATCAATAACAATAATAACTACAACAATGAAACAAGGGCAACAAAAAGGAAATAAATGTTAAAAAAAAACACTTGTTTATGTACACGCCTATTAATTTGTAGTCATATAAATTAAGTAATATGAGAAAAAAAACTTGGAAAAAAAGTCTGGTTTCATGGTGCAGGTAGACAGCGTGGCTCTAAAAGTCACAGCAGCGTTCCAGGGACACTTAGCACTCAGACCCAGGTCTGTCTTTGTAGTCAAAGACTCTTCATGAGAAAATTCCTGGATGTGCAGTTGAATTTGCCCAGCTATGGAGGGCCGGGAACCGTCCTGTGGGGCAGCCCTTGGGCCCCTGCTCTGGAAGTAACAGTTTACTTTGGGAGGAGGCCAAGGCTGGGTGGGATCCTCGCTAAATACTGAACTCAGAGGGAAGTGATTATATTTATTTATGCTAGAGGATTGGCAGGGCCCAGGCCTGGGGAATGGGGAAAGAGTGAACATGTGAACATATTGCTAGAATAACCTGGATGAGGATAGCCCTGCATCCCCACCCCAAAGACTCTGTCCCCAGCCAGTTAGAGTCCTGCCAGGACCAGGACCAGTAGGGTCAGGTCTGCTGGTGGGGATATTGATTGCAACTTCTTCTTCTTTTTTTTTTTGTTTTTGATAGGACAGATAGAAATTGAGGGGAGGGAGAGAGAGACAAAGGGAGATACCTGCAGCACTGCTCCTAGAGGCTTTTTTTCTATTCTTTTATTGCCCTTGCTGTTTAGATAACGTGTTCTTTTTGTTTGTTTGTTTAATATTTACTTATTCCATTTTGTTGTCCTTGTTGTTTTATTTTTGTAGTTATTATTATTGTTGTTCTTGATGTTGTTGTTGGATAGGACAGAGAGAAATGGAGAGAGATGGGGAAGACAGAGAGGGGGGAGAAAGACAGACACCTGTAGACCTGCTTCACAGCCTGTGAAGTGACTCCCTGCAGGTGGGGAGCTGGGGGCTCGAACTGGGATCCTTACACCGGTCCTTGTGCTTTGCAGCCACATGTTCTTAACCAGATGCACCACTGCCTGGACCTCCAACTTCCTTTTGTGTCCTCTCTCAATTGTAGAATGAGTTAATAAAAATTAAATAAATAAAAAAGCACATAGAATGAAGTTAACTCCCTGGGAATACTTCCGTAACTCAGTTCCTGGTAAGAGCCTGGTCTGGACGTTTCCTCCCCTCCAGCGGTGGCTCTTGACCCCCCCCCTCCCCCACTCCAGGGTGGTGATCATGAGCTCAATCCTGGAGCACATGTGTGCCGACGTGCTGCAGCAGACCGCCACGCAGATCAAGTTCCTGTCCACAGGCGTGGACACCATGCCCTACTGGAACCTGCTGCCTCCCAAGCGACCCATCAAGGAGGTTCTGACCGACATATTTGCCAGGGTGCTAGAGAAGGGTTGGGTGGACAGCCGCTCCATCCACATCTTTGACACCCTGCTGCACATGGGAGGTGTCTACTGGTTCTGCAACAACCTGATTAAGGTATTTGGGGTGAGGGCAGCGGATACCCTCAGACTCTGGGAGACACTGGAGAAAATTTCCTGTGGAGCCAAACCGTCCTGCCCTCTGACTGCCCGGCACCCCTCCTTGGCAGCCAGGCTTCTCTGAGCAGCCACTCCTCTCAGATACTGGGGGTATCTCCAAAAAGCCGTGAGACATCCAGAACCCAGAGGCAGGTCCTCACCTCTGGAACTCCTGGGCTTTGATAGAGGTCCCTCCTTCAGTGGCTCTGTGGATCCCCTCTAAGGTGCTACATGAGAGAGATTGGGAGCCCTGACCCTGTGTGCGTCCTAGAGAGTTGGGCTGCCGTGGCAGCTATGTTAGAGCCCCATGTTTAGGGCCTCAGCCCCTCAGTCCCCCTGACCTACCCTTCCAGGAGCTACTGAAGGAGACACGGAAGGAGCACACGCTTCGGGCAGTGGAGCTGCTTTACTCCATCTTCTGTCTGGATATGCAGCAGGTGACCCTGGTCCTGCTGGGCCACATCCTGCCCGGCCTGCTTACTGACTCTTCCAAGTGGCACAGCCTCATGGACCCTCCTGGCACTGCCCTGGCCAAGTAAGATCTTGGGGGGGGGAGGTCTCAAGATTTCACAGCCTAGAGCTGGGCACCCCTGAGCAACCCCATGGGTGCTGCCGGGTAGAGCCTGACGGCTTAGGCACAGAAAGCTCCTCCAGTTTTGACATTCTTTTCCCGAAACCCTTGGCCAGGCTTGCTGTCTGGTGTGCACTGAGTTCCTACTCCTCCCACAAGGGACAGGCGTCCTCCCGCCAGAAGAAGAGACATCGCGAAGACATTGAGGTAGGGCCCCTCCATCCACTCGTTTGGGTATTTACAGGACCTTTTCTGGCTAAGAGGCACTTTCCCAGGTGAAGCCGTCAGCTTGATCCCTGCCCCTGAGCAGCTGCGTCAGAGCTGGGCTGGTCAAGCATCTTCAGAGAGGGTAGAGGAGAAGGGCTGAGAGGAGGGAGGAAAACAAGCTCCCTGGGCCTCTTGGATGAGGCTGTGAGGTGCTGAGCTCTAACCCTCTTCCCTAAATGGGAAATTTGGGGCCCTGTGGTGGGTAACTGACTCCTGCCCTCCAGGATTACATCAGCCTCTTCCCCTTGGACGACATGCAGCCCTCCAAGCTGATGCGCCTGCTGAGCTCCAACGAGGAGGACACCAACATCCTTTCTAGTCCCAGTGAGTGTGGGGTTGGGCAGCTTGCTTCCCTGGGGGGCTCACTCCTGCTAGAGAGGGTCTCTGGACCCAGGCGTCTCTGCTGGCCCATCAGAGGGTTGTGTGTGGGTGGGTGGGGGGATGTTCATCCCACTCTGGACCCTCTGGTCTGCTTAGCTCCCTACTCAGAAATAGGAAGAGGTTATGGTGGCTGTCTCTCCAGATCTTACCCCAGCCCAGCACTCCGCTATCCCTTCCGCACTCCTTCCTCACCACAAGGTTGAGAGAGTTGGGTTACTCCCTGGGTACAGCCCTTGACTCATTGGTTCTGACCTGCCTTCCCCCAATGCCCTGAGGCCTGGGCTGTGCCTCTAGGCTGCTGCTCCCCACTCTTCCTGCCTGAGCAGCACCTCTCCCACTTCCCAACTGTCTCACTTTCCTCTCTTCTCTCCAGACATCCTGCCACAGGCTTTTCTCTCTGCCCCTGGCAGCTGTGACATTTTATTTTTCCTGCTTGCAGAGATTACTCCTGGTTCAGGAAGTTTCTCTGAGGCCTTTTAGGGACTAGGTAACCAATTGCGGGGGTTGGCAGAAGAAGGGTGCTGGATCTGCCACATCCAGGCACCGTGACCTTTCAGTCATTTCTGAGCAAGTCTGAGTCTCACTTTGTCCCTCTGTAAAATGGAAATGTGAGGACTAAGGGGCATAACAGCCTTGTCCAGCAGCAGGCTAGCACCTGGCCCCTGTGGTGCTTCCTGAATGTTAATTTTCACTCATTTCCCTCCGGGGCCTTCCTCTTCTCCGCCTCTGATGGGACACCTTCTCCAGGACGCCCCTACACCTCCTGGGTAAGGGGCTTGTGCTGGGGCTACTGGTAGCCATTTCCTCAGTGCTGCCTCTGCTTGACCCCACAGCTGACCGTTCCATGAGCAGCTCCCTTTCAGCCTCCCAGCTCCACACGGTGAACATGAGAGACCCTCTGAACCGAGTCTTGGGTAAGCCTTCCCACCTAGACACCGAGTCGGGGCTTGGCTAGAAAGAGCCCCTTCCTAGTGGGAGGTGGGAGGTCTCTCTAAGGCTTCTACTTGGTTCTTCTGATTCATTCACGTTTTCTTTTGTACTTTTATCTCTCTTTTTTTTTTAATCTTTTAAAAAAATATTTACTTATTTACTTATTCCCTTTAGTTGCCCTTGTTGTTTTATTGTTGTAGTTATTCTTGTTGTCATCGTTGTTGGATAGGACAGAGAAATGGAGAGAGGAGGGGAAGACAGAGAGGGGGAGAGAAAGACACCTGCAGACCTGCTTCACCGCCTGTGAAGCAACTCCCCTGCAGGTGGGGAGCCGGGGGCTCAAACCAGGATCCCTGTGCCGGTCCTTGTGCTTCATGCCATGTACACTTAAACTGCTGCACTACCGCCTGACTCCCTATCTCTTTCTTTTTAAAAAGATTTATTTAGGGTGCAGGCAGTAGCACATTGGTTAAGCACACATGGTGGAAAGTGTAAGGACCGGTATAAGGATCTTGGTTTGAGACCCTGGTTCCCTACCTATAGGAGGGTCGCTTCACAAGTGGTGAAGCAGGTCTTCAGATGTCTTGTCTTTCTCTCCTCCCCTCTGTCTTCCCCTCCTTTCTTCATTTCTTTCTGTCCTATCTAACAATGATGACATCAATTACAACAATGATAACTACAACAATAGTAAAAAACAAAGTCAACAAAAGGGAAAATAAATATTTTTTAAAAATAAAAATATTTTTAAAAAAATTATTTTTAAAAAAGCTAAAACAACAACAACAACAAAAAGTAGTGCAGGCACCGAGCCCCAGTGATAACCCTGGAGGCAAAAATAAATAAGTTTCTGAACTGAGGATTAAAAAAAAAAATTAGGGAGTCGGGTGGTAGCGCAGCAGGTTAAGTGCAAGTGGCGCAAAACACAAGGACTGGTATTAAGGATCTTGGTTTGAGCCCCGGCTCCCCACCTGCAGGGGAGTCACTTCACAGGCGGTGAAGCAGGTCTGCAGGTGTCTGTCTTTCTCTCCCCCTCTCTGTCTTCCCCTCCTCTCTCCATTTCTCTCTGTCCTATCCAGCAATGATGACATCAATTACAACAGTAAAAAACAACAAAGTCAACAAAAAGGTAAATAAATAAATTAAAAAAGTAAAACAAACAAACAAAAACACCAAAGATTTATTTATCCAGGGAAGAGGGAGAGGGAGGAAGAGAACGAACCAGAGCATCACATAAGAGCCTCACAGATGGCATCAGGGATGGTGGGGTGATGCTGAGACGCCTCTCCTTTTTATTTCTCTCTCTATAGGGCAACTAAAAGGACATATGTCCCTAGTTTATGAGGGAGGGAGAGAAACCAGAGCACTGCTCTGGCCTATGCTGTGCCGGGGGTCCAACTTGGGACCTCAGGCATCCAAATCCCATGCTCTCCCCACTGAGCCACTTTCCTGGGCTACAGCAGCTTTATCTTCTCCCTTTTCAGTCTCACCTTCTCTCAGAGTCTAACCTCTTTCCAAACCCTCATGGGATTCTCCTTCTCCCTCATCTGTGCAGCTAACCTGTTCCTGCTCATCTCCTCCATCCTGGGCTCGTGCACCGCTGGCCCCCACACGCAGTTTGTGCAGTGGTTCATGGAAGAGTGTGTGGACTGTCTGGAGCAGGGCAGCCGGGGCAGCATCCTGCAGTTCATGCCCTTCACCACTGTGAGTATCGCTCCTCCTACAGGGCATGGCCCCCACTCATGTGGTGGGAGTCCCGTGTCTCCCTCAGCAACCCTCCCTTCATCCTGGGTCATCCCAAGGCAGCCCAGGTGAGCGGGTCTCTCTTTGTCTGTGACAGGTGTCAGAACTGGTGAAGGTGTCAGCCATGTCCAGCCCCAAGGTGGTTCTGGCCATCTCGGACCTCAGCCTGCCCCTAGGCCGCCAGGTGGCTGCCAAGGCCATTGCTGCACTCTGAAGGATCTGGTATGGCTGCAGGGGCTGGCTGGGCAGGATCCTGGCCCCAGGCACCTCAAAAGGGGTCACTGAGGAGAGATGAGACATCATTGCTCATATCCACATGACGAAAGAGCTTTTTGTTGATTTCCAGATCTTTCCCCTACTCCTGACTTCTGACCTCCTGGACATCTCCCAGTGTCATTCTTTCATAATTTCCTCTCCTTGCTGCCAGTTCCTGAAATGCGAGCAGCCCCATTCCTTAGCTCAGAACGGTTACACCACATCCATTTCACGCACTCTGCCTTACTTTCCAGAGTAGATATCCCTCTGAGGTGCTGTGTGAGTGCTGAATATCTATTTGTATATGTATTTGTGTGTATGCATATGTATGTAATATATATATATATATATTTTTTTTTTTGTACTACTTGAGAAAAGGTCACCTCAGCTCATTTATAAATAAAATACTTGTGGATCCTTTTGTAACTGGATGCTCTCAGTGCTTTTGTCCAACAGGGTGGGGAGCCATGTCTTGGAATCCCCGGGACTGTGCAGAGGAAGGCTGAGTGATGGGCCCTGTTTGTTCACCCAGTAGGCAGTACACAAATGCCCCATGCTCTCTAAGAACTTACATACTAGCTGGCACCAGCTACCCCCCTCCCATCAGCAAAGGGAACTGGAAGTGCTTAGAAAATCAAGGCTGTGGGGGTCGGGCGGTGGCGCAGTGGGTTAAGCGCATGTAGCGCAAAGCGCAGGGACCGGCGTAAGGATCCCGGTTCAAGCCCCCGGCTCCCCACCTGCAGGGGAGTCGCTTCACAGGTGGTGAAGCAGGTCTGCAGGTGTCTTATCTTTCTCTCCCCTTCTCTGTCTTCCCCTCCTCTCTCCATTTCTCTCTGTCCTATCCAACAACGAATTGCGTCAACAAGGGCAATAATAATAACCACAACGAAGCTACAACAAGGGCAACGAAAGGGGGAAAAAAAATGGCCTCCAGGAGCGGTGGATTCATGGTGCAGGCACCAAGCCCAGCAATAACCCTGGAGGAGGGAAAAAAAAAAAAAAAAAGAAAAGGCTGTGTCAGGTGGTAGTGCAGCGGGTTAAGCACACATGACGCAAAGCGCAAGGACCGGTGTAAGGATCCCAGTTCGAGCCCCTGGCTCCCTACCTGCAGGGGAGTCGCTTCACAGGTGGTGAAGCAGGTCTGCAGGTGTCTTTCTCTTCCCCTCTCTGTCTTCCCCTCCTCTTTCAATTTCTCTTTGTCCTACCCAACAAAGACGGCAGCAATAACAACTACAACAACAATAAAAAAACAAGGGCAACAAAAAAGGGAAAATAAATAAATATAAAAAAGAAAAAGTAATAATAATAAAAAAGAAAATCAAAGCTGTTTGACCCGCTTGCCAAAGTCAGACTGAAATCTGAAAAGGAGGAGGTTTTGGCTAAAGGCCCCACTACAGTAGAATACTCTGTTCTGTCACTCCTTGATCTGTTCCCATCCAGAGTCTGTTCCCAGAACTTAACTTGTCCTCTCTGAAAAAAGGACTGAGAGTGTGTAGGGCAGGAGTCCTGCCTATCCCTGTCTCTGGTCCTCTATGGCTGCAAGCTCCAGCTCTCCAAAACTTACCAGAGAGGGAGGACCCTGAGTACATAGGCAGGCCCTGCTCTGTTTTTTTTTTTTTTTTTTTTTAAACCAGAGCATTGCTCAGCTTTGGCTTATGGTGGAGTTAGGGACTGCAGCTAGGATCTTGGAGCCTCAGACAAGTTTTTTTTTTTAATTTATTTTATTCCCTTCTGTTGCCCTTGTTGTTTTATTGTTGTACTTATTATGGATGTTGCTGTTGTTGGATAGGACAGAGAGAAATGGAGAGAGGAGGGGAAGACAGAGAGAGAGAGAGAAAGATAGACACCTGCAGACCTGCTTCACCGCCTGTGAAGCGACTCCCCTGCAGGTGGGGAGCCAGGGCTCAAACCAGGATCCTTATGCCGGTCCTTGCGCTTTGCACCATGTGCGCTTAACCCGCTGCGCTACCGCCCAACTCCCCCTCAGACAAGATTTTAAGTACCCCAGTGTGCTAATTCCCTGCCTCTGCTTTTAAACAAATGTGTTTGTTTATTTATTAAATATTTTATTAATTTATTTATTGGATAGATACAGAGAGAAATTGAGGGGGAGGGGAAAGACAGAGAAGGAGAAAGACACCACTGTGAAGCTTCACCCCTGTAGATGGGGACCAAGGGCTTGAACCTGGTCCTTGGCTGTGGTACACTCAACCAGGTGAGCCACCATCTGCCCAATTTTATTTATTTATGTATTTGTTAATTTTTACTTATTTTTAAAAGGTTTTAAAAAATACCTATTCCCTTTTGTTGCCCTTGTTGTTTTATTGTTGCTGTTGTTATTGATGCTGTCATTAAAATGGAGAGAGGAGGGGAGACGGGGAGAGAAAGATAGACACCTGCAGACCTGCTTCACTGCCTGTGAAGTGACTCCCCTGCAGGTGGGGAGCTGGGGCTCGAACTGGGATCCTTATGTCAGTCCTTGTGCTTTGCACCACCTGTGCTTAACCTGCTGTGCTACCGCCCGACTCCCTATTTTTATTTCTATTATAGAGCTGAGCTTTGGCTTATGGTGGTGCTGGGGATTAAACCTGGGACCTCTGGTACATCTGGCATGAAACATGTTACATTTTGTAAAACTTCCTGACCCGTAGACCAACAAACCCTTTCTTTCTTTCTTTCTCTCTTCTCTCCTTTCTTCCTTCCTTCCTTTCTTCCTTGCTTCCTTCCTTCCTTTCTTCCATTCTTATTTATAAATTTATTAATGAAAGAAACAGAATTTCACTATAGCATATATAGTGCTGGGGATTGAAGTCTGCATTTTACTATTTAGAATGCAATGCTCTATCCACTTTGCCACCTCCAAGCTGCCATACTGACCGACCGGCCTTCTTTCCTTCCTTTCTTTTTTTTTTTTTTAATTTTTTAAAAATTTTATTTATTTATTTTCCCTTTTGTTGCCCTTGTTGTCTTTTTATTGTTGTTGTAGTTATTATTGTTGTTGTTATTGTTGTGGTTGTTATTGGGTAGGACAGAGAGAAATGGAGAGAGGAGGGGAAGACAGAGGGGGAGAGAAAGACACCTGCAGACCTGCTTCACCACCTGTGAAGCGACTCCCCTGCAGGTGGGGAGCCGGGGGCTGGAACCCGGATCCTTATGCTGGTCCTTGAGCTTTGCGCCACCTGCGCTTAACCCGCTGTGCTACCACCCGACTCCCCTTTCCTTCCTTTCAACTTTCCTTTTCTTTCCTTTCCTTTATTAGAGACAGATAAATCAAGAGGGGAGGAGGAGACAAGGGGAGAGTGAGAGAGAACAACCAACCTTTAGTTTTGCTTCACTGTTCATGAAGCTTCCTCCCTGTAGGTGGGGACCAGGTGCTTGGATTTGGGCCCTTGGGGGACTGGGGTGGTGGCGCACTTGGTTGAGTGCACATGTTACAGTTCACAAGGTCCCAGGTTCAAGCTCCTGGTCCCTACCTGCAGAGGGGAAGCTTCACAAGTAGTGAAGCAGAGCTGTAGGCGTCTCCCTCTCTCTCTCTCTCTCTGTCTCTCTATATCTATCTATCTATCTATCTATCATCTATCTATATATAGATATAGATATATCTATATATATCTATATATATATTCTTTTCCCTTGATTTCTGACTGTTTCTATCCAAAAAAATAAAAGATAATAGAGAAAATTAAAAATAATAATAATAATTTGGGTGCTTGCACATTATAACATGTCTTCTCTACAAAGTGTACCACTACTTGGCTCCCAGACCCTACTCTCCCCCCGCCACCTCTTTTAATATTTTATGAGTGGGAGGGAAACAGACACCCACAGTACTACTTCCCCACTCACAAAGATATCCCACCTGCAGATGGGGACCAGAAGTTTAAACCTGGGTCTTTGTACATTGCAACATGTGTTCTCAACCAGGTAAACCAGTGCTAGGCCCCAGCCCCCCAGACCCTGCTTTCTAGGGCAATGGGTGGTTGAAGGGAGTGAGAGGCGATGAAGAAGCTGAGGCCAGGGGAGCCTTGGGAGCAGGAGCTGGGCCTTGACTGACCGCTTCCCAGGGTCTGCTGAGGTACCTGGAACCACACTTCCATCTTCAGAGGAGGGCTGGGAGGGGTGTGGTGTGAAGTTGCCCCTCCTATCTCTTCTTCTCACCTTGTCTAGATGTGAACTCAGGTCTCTCAGCCCAGGAGCTGAGACCAGCTGGAAAGTGGGAAGCTGGCATGAGTTGCTGTCTGCTTGGTCAGAGGCAGAGTTTCAAGAAGGAGAGTACAGGGCTTTGAATTTGAGTCCTGATCCAGTAGTGACTTTGAACTTAGCTTCCTGAACTTAGCAGACATGTCATGATCCTATCTTTGTGGCAAGCCCTGAGAGTAAATTGACTGAAATTTATGGAAGATGATAAACAGACAAGTCTTGTGCAGGTACGGTTATACAGCCTTGCTTCTTTTTGTTTGTTTGTTTGCCTCCAGGTTATTGCTGGGGCTCACCATGAATCCACTGCTCCTGGAGGCCATTTATTCCCCCTTTTGTTGCCCTTGTAGCCTTGTTGTGGTTATTATTATTGTTGATGTCATTCGTTGTTGGATAGGACAGAGAGAAATGGAGAGAGGAGGGGAAGACAGAGAGGGGGAGAGAAAGACAGACACCTGCAAACCTGCTTCACTGCCTGTGAAGCGACTCCCCTGCAGGTGGGGAGCCGGGGACTGGAACCAGTATCCTTATGCCCGGCCTTGCACTTTGCACCATGTGTGCTTAACCCGCTGTGCCACCCCCTGACTCCTACAGCCTTGCTTCTTACTGTGTCTGCACCTGGACTGTTAAGGCCCCACATTCCAGTGTGCCATCTGCTCCCCCTCCCCCCAAACTGACTCCACAAGGGCAGGGATTGTGCCCAATTTGTTTACTGCTGTGTCCCCGGCACTGAGCTGAGACACATGCCAAAGGAATGAGTGTCCTATGAGCAACAAGGCTGCCCCCTTCCTTCCTGCACTTCCTCTTCCCTCCCTCTAACTTCACCCACTGTTCAACTCCCAGCTCCTCAATCTCTGGCCAGGCCCCAGCTGTATTAAGAAGGAGGAAGGACATTTGCTGGAAATAAACACTTCATTATTCTGACATTCGTTCAGCTACAGTGAGAGAGCAGGGATGGGCAGAGGGTGAACACTTGACTTTCCCTTGCCCATACCCCAAACCCTGCCACATGGTTCCCCCTCACTGTCTCCCTCCCATGTCCCTCACCCTGTGTGCACCCCTACATGCAGCTGGAACCTGACCTTGGGCTGAGCAGGTGCCACAAGACTGTGTTCTTTTTTTTTTTTTTTTTTTTGAGGCTATTTTTTTTCCCTTTTGTTGCCCTTGTTTAATGTTGTGGTTATTATCATTGTTGTTGCTTATGTCATTGTTATTATTGGATAGGACAGAGAGAAATGGAAAGAGGAGGGGAAGACAGAGAGGAGGAGAGAAAGATAGACACCTGCAGACCCGCTTTACTGCCTGTGAAGCAACCCCCCTGCAGGTGGGGAGTTGGAGGCTTGAACTAGGATCCTTATGCAGGTCCTTGTGCTTTGTGTCATGTGCGCTTAACCCACTGCGCTACCACCCGGCCCCTGACTGCTCTTTCTATAGGGTGATGCCTGGGTTCCCCATGCTTAGAGTGACAATGTCTACTCCAAATCCTAAATCTTATTTTCTTTTTTAAGACTTTGTGTGTGTGTGTGTGTGTGTGTGTGTGAGAGAGAGGGGGGGGGGGAGGGAGAGGGAGAGGGAGAGGGAGAGGGACTAGAGCACTACTCTGCTCTGATATAGTTTCCTAAGGATTGAACCTGGGACCTCTGGCACGAAGGCCTGACACTATTTCTTTACTGTCTCCCCACATGATCCCCAAAGAAAAAAAAAAAAAAAACTTTGTACTTTATCTCATTTTTAAAAAAGACTTATTTTATTTGTTACACACACACATGAGAGAGAGAGAGGGAGGGGGAATTTTATATGAGCCAGAAAAAGAGAAAGGCGAGTCGGAACAGCACTCTGGTACAATGTGGTGCTGGAATCAAACTGAGAGATTCAGGCATGTGAGTCTGATGCTCTACTAGTTGGTTATTTCCTCAGCCATCCAAAAAAAATCTTAAGAAAAATCAGATTTCCCAGCAAAGTCCTGGGACTCCAGGGTTAAGCTTGCCCACTCTGCTCCTCTGCTGGCCATAATGCTCCCACGTAGGGCAGGGGGTATATGGGGAAGCAAGGCCTGGCTGAGCCAGCGGACACAAGCCATGTGGAGCCCAGAGTGAGGGATACAGGACCCAGATGGGGAACACTGCTGTTTAAATATTAAACAGGGATGTCTTATCTCCCACGTGGGAGACCTCTTGACGCTTCCAAGGGCTCCAAGGTGGGTGCCCTTGGGGGCGGAGTTCTCTGCAGCTCTTCCCAGAGCCCACTTCAGAGATGGGCCGGGGAGCAGCCACAGCAATGAATACTTGGTATTTACCATCTACCTCCCAGTCCAGGGGACAGGAGGACAGGGGCTTTCTCCTTGCCACAGGCAGGACAATGACACTTAAAGGTTGGGGAGGTGGGGGGCGGAAGGACTCAGGAGTCAGTGCTCCTTTCTGCTCTTCCCTCTTTAAATATGAAATTTAAATAAGCATAAATATTAAATAGAGATAAATATACTGGGTAGGAGGGCTTTGCTCAGGCCTCAGCAAGGTAGTGCAGAGCCCGGTATGCCCCCTCCAGGAAGCTCTGAAGGTTGGAGGCCACCAGGACACCTCCTGCCCTGCGCTGGAAGGCTGAGGTGAAGGTTGGCATGGTGCCCTGGGTGGGCTTCACGGCAGGGTCCACCCCTAGGTCTTCCATCTGTGGGAGGGGAGAAGATAAGAGCAGTGGTCAAGCTCCTCTGAGTTGACTACAAACACATGGGCAGAAAGAGGAAGATCTGGGTAGTGGTGGAGGCAGGACTTGAACTCATGTCTGTTCAAGGTCCAGCCTTCCATTAATCTCCCCCCCCCTCTATTGGGGGTGTGAAGAAGAACTAGCAGCAAGATCCCTGGGATGGTAGCTCTCCACTGACAAGCCTCCCCTCCCCTCTCCTCCCCCTACCCCAGTGCTCCTACCCGAAACTCAGCAAGTTGAATTTCCAGGATGGAAGTTTTTGCCACCAAGACTTTTGGGAACCTGCTTTCTCTGCCCCTAATGTTTGCTGCTCCAACTGAGGCTCACCTGCTGCCAGATGTTGGTGGCAAAGTCAGCAATGTCCAGGTGCAGCAGGTCCACTGTGGGGGCTAGCTCAGGGGAGACCCCTGCCAGGGCCTGCAGAAGGCCCTGGTAGAGAAAGAGACCCCTGTGCAGTTGGTCCAGGCAGCCCATCTGGGGGTGGGTGGGCATGGAGTAGGCGGTTAGCGGTTGCTGCCAGGGGATGGCCCACTCTCCACCTGCATCCTGGAGATCTGGGCAGCCCCTCAGATCAACCTTGCCCTCCAGCCTTCCTGACACTCACCAGCTGCAGAGTCTGGCTGGAACAGCGACTCAGGCGGGCCTGGGGGATACCCAGAGAGTGCCCGAGTAGTACCAGCTCCTCAGGGTGGCAGAGTCTGTGGGTGGCACACTGGGGACAAGACGGATGCTGAGAGGACTGGCCAGAGCCAAGCTGCTCCTCCACCCTGGGCCCTCCCCATCTATGAGCCATTCCTCTCCGCCAGGCCCAGTCCCATCCCACTCCCCACCCCTCATTTCAGTGGCCAGCTCCTCCCAGCACTGTCTGCAAGCTCCCCCAGTTCCTTCCAACCTCTTTCGTGGTCCCTCCCCTCCCTGAGTCAGTCTCTCTCTCTCTCTCTCCCCCTCTCTCTTGTCTCTCTCTCTCTCAGTTCCCTTTCTGAAGATGCCTTCCCCATGGTGCTCCCTCTTCCTCTCCCCACCTGCATGTTTCTACTCCCCTTGGTCCCTCTCACCAGCTTCTCCTGCAGCGCAGTGCTGTCGGCCTGGATCTTCCGCACTTGCTCTAAGCACTTGAGCAGGAAGTTCTGGGGCAGGTCCAGGGCAAGAGCCAGGGGGGCAGTTGTTTGCAGGATCCAGAGCGTGCTGTGCCAGAGCAGCAGCTGCAGGGCTGGGGGCAGAGGTTGGCTCAGAGGACATGCAGCCTGCTCCTGCCTGGCACCCCCAATCCCAGTCCTACTGCCCTCCAGTCTTCACTGCCCCCCTCCCCCAGGCCGATGGCCCAGCTCTCCCCTGCTAGGGCCAGGGTTCTCACCAATCAGCTTCATGGGGCTCCTAGCAGCAGGCTCAGCTGAGGGTCTGGGCAGTAGGCTTGGGACTCTGTTGGTGACCAGCTCCAGAGAACTTTTATACATAAACCCACAGAGACCTGGGAGGAAATTACCTGATGCTGAGACTAAGGCTTAGTAATAACTTCCCAGGATTTATGCAAATTTTGTGCTCAGGACAATGCTGGGGGGAGGTGTTTGAGATGAAAAACTGTTTGCGAAAGTTTTGTGAAATTGTGGAATCTCTGGTCCTTTGACGTCTTGTCCCCCCCCTCAAACTCCCTTCTTCCCCTTAGCCCCACCCAAGCCTGAATTGCCACAGGGTGTTTGAACAGAACCACTGAACAAAGGCTGAGCCACTGATAAAAGCCTTAGAGAATGGGTCTGGTGAGACCAGGTGAGAGGCCAGCCTCCCTTGAGGGCTCCACCTCCACTGCTGAGACGTCCCCTTCTCCACTCTCCCTTTGGGTCTCAAGCCACTAGTTCCCTTAGCCTCCAAGATCTCAGAGAGGGAAGAAGCTAGCAGACTATTCCTACCTCCCCACACCCCAAACTTCCAGGGGGGCTACCTTCCTTGGCTACCTTCTGAGGGGCCAGGGCGCTGAGATGGGGATGCTGACGTCTTGCCTCCCGTCATTCCTGACACTTTGCGTTTTCTCAGGTTCCAGGCAGTCCTGTCTTAAGCTGGTTAGCTGGGAACTCCCCAGAACCCCCCTCTGACTCATTCCTTTAAGCCCCTGGGGATCCTGCTCAGCCACCAGAGGAAACCGGATATCTGTTCCTAATGAAGAGAGACCCTTCCAAGCTCTTTCCTCTACCTTCTCCCTCAGGACCCTTTGACCCCTCCGTGCTCAGGAACCTGGGGCACATGGCTTCCCTGACCAGGTTCACTGCCAGTGTGTGTGTGCAGCTGTGAGGGGGTTGGAAGAGAAAACAGGAACTGCGCTGGCTTCAAATTCTAGAGCTAATTTAAACGCTATCGGTTCCAAGCCTGTGGACCAAGTCAGAGAGGGGGGAGTGCCTTGCTCAAGGTCCCAGGTAGCAGTCAGTTACAATCTGGGCCTCTGCCTCTGGTCTGAGAGTTTCCCACAGACCATAGGGCCTGCCCAGGGCACTCTGACCAAGCACATCAATGCTGTCACTTTCTGTCCCATTTTACTAGACACTGGCTGGGGACAGGTTCAGAGGAGAGGGTATGTCGGACTGGGCAAGGGCATCTCTGGGCCTGGGGTGCCCTCAGGTGGTGACATCTGGTAATGACTTCTCCAGCTGATCTGTCTGTGCCCTGTCTCAGGTCCCTAGACTTGGCCCCTGGGACTGGACTTCTCAAGGCTAGGCAGCTGGCCACCAAACACCAGTTGAGCCCAGTTCTGTGCCCAGATCCTTGGGAGCAAAGGGAAGATTTACCAAAACTGCAGACAGGAAATTCACAGGATTTGCATATTTATTTACCTCCCTCACCCCAAGAATCTCTGGAGGACTTAGCTGTCCCAGACAATGTGCTGAGCAAAAGATACTAGAATCATTTCCCCCTTTACAGAAAAGGAATCTGACCTTGGAGTGATTAAATCATTTGCCCTGGGGACAGAACTTGGGGGCTCACTCATGCTCCCTGGCTCAGCTTTAATTTTATAACTTAATTTTAATTTTAGATAGAAACAGAGAGAAAGGGAACAAACATAGCACTAAACTTCCTTCAGTGTGTGAGGGCTGAGCTCAAACCTGGGCTGCACACACGGCCTATGAGCCATTTTGCTGGCCGTTGTTTATTACTTTAGGCCAGGGGAACTCTACAGATGATGGAGGATCACTGCGGTTTCCCTCCTCGCTCTTACCCTCTCTGATATATATGATTTTTTTTATAGGACAGAGAGAAATTGAGAGGGGAGAGGAAGATAGGAGAGAAAGAGAGAGAGAGGGAGAGAGACACCTGAGCACGGCTTCATGACTTATGAAACTTCCCTCTTGGCGGGGAGCAGGGGCTTGAACCTAGGTCCGTGCACATGGTAATGCATGTGCTCAACCAGGTGTGCCACCACTGCCTGGCCCCTTGCTCTATATCTTTAAAAAAAAAAAAAAGAATTGTGGGTCTGGGAGGCCAGCTGCTCAGCGTTATTACATAGGCAAGAGGCCCTGAATTCATTTCCCAGCATACCACGGGAGAACAAAAACAAGTAGAACTCGGTATCATAAAACAAAATAAAATTGATCTGGGAGATGGTGCAGTGAATAAGGTAATGGACTCTCAGCCATGGGATCCTGAATGTATAAAAATAATTGTAAATATATATATTTGTCCAGGGTTATTGCTGGGGCTTTGTGCCGACACTACGAGTCCACTATGTCTGGTAACTTTTTTTTTTTTAATTGGATAGGACATAGAGAAATGGAGAGAGGAGGGGAGATAGGGAGAAAGCCAGAGACACCAGCAGATTTGCTTCACCAATTGTAAAGCGACCCCTTGCAGGTGGGGAGCCAGGGACTTGAACCTGGATCCTTGTGTGGGTCTTTGTGCTTAGTACTATGTGTGCTTAACTGGGTGCACCACTGCCTGGCCCCTAGTTGCAAATATTTGTACCAGGTTTTCAGGACATCTATAAATTCCAAGCTTAATTGCTGGTGTTTGTATGGCCCAGAGAGCTCTAAGCCTTTTATTAACTCTGCCCATCTCCTGGTCCTGGTGAATCATTAGCCAACCTTTGTGTGTTGTTGTACTAGAAAAGAGAGACTCTGCTGAGACGTGGGACTGGAACTCGTAGCATGAGCTGCTTCTGAGTGGGCGCCTCAGGTGTTGTGGCTTTTGTTTGGATTAGCCCTCCCCCTTAAAAAATTTATTTTCCCTTTTGTTGTCCTTGTTTTTATTGTCATTGTAGTTATTATTGTTGTTACTGATGTTGTCCTTGGTAGGACAGAAAGAAACGGAGAGAGGAGGGGAAGACAGAGAGGGGGAGAGAAAGACACCTTTAGAACTGCTGCACCGCCTGTGAAGTGACTCCCCTGCAGGTGGGGAGCCGGGGGCTCGAACCAGGATCCTTACTCCAGTCCTCGCGCTTTGCACCACGTGCACTTAACCCACTGTGCTACTGCCCGACTCCCATGGATTCCCCCTTTTACAGTCCCAAGTTCGATCCCTGACATACATAAATGCCAGCATAGCAGCTCAGTATGATAGTCTGCCACTTTGCATTTGAGCTGGGGAGACAGTATAATGGTTATGTAAAAAAACAAAACAAAACAAAAACAAACATTATGAACTCTGAGGTCCCAGGTTCAGTCGCTGCCATTACCATAAGCCAAAACTGAGCAGCCTGGGAGGTAGTGAAGTGGATAAGGAACTGGACTTGGGTGTATGAGGTCTGAGTCTGATCCCAAATATCGAATGTGCCAAAGTAATGATTTGGTTCCTCCTTCCTCCCTATCTCTCATGTTAATGAATATTAAGGACCAAAAAAAAAAAAAAAGAAAGAAAGAAAGAAAGAAAGAAAGAAAGAAAAGCCAGGGCTCAGGAGGTGGTGCATTGAGTACGTGCCAAGGAATTTGAGATCATCTTGAGTTTGATCCCCAGCATTTAAAAAAAAAATTTTATTTATTTATTTATTTTCCCTTTTGTTGCCCTTGTTTTTTTATTGTTGTAGTTATTATTATTCTTGTTGCTGTTGTTGTTGTTGGATAGGACAGAGAGAAATGGAGAGAGGAGGGGAAGACAGAGAGAGGAAGAGAAAGACAGACACCTGCAGACCTGCTCCACCGCCTGTGAAGCGACTCCCCTGCAGGTGGGGAGCCGGGGCCTTGAACCCAGATCCTTACACCGGTCCTTGTGCTTCACGCCACGTGCGCTTAACCCGCTGCAGCACCGCCAGGCTCCCGATCCCCAGCATTCTATGTACCATCTCTGGTTTTCTTTCCTATTCTCTCTCATTAATTATATATACACTACAGCTGAGTAATGCTCTGGTTAAAAAACAAAAAACAACAAACAAACAAACAAAACAAAAAAGCTGACATTTATAGTAAAGTCTTAGTCTGGTTTTGGGGCAACCCAGGAGAGAATAAAGACTTGGCGGAAGGCTGGGGAAATAGCACAATGGTTATACCAAAGACTCTCAAGTCTGGAGCCCTGAGGTCCCTGGTTCATTCCCCAGCACCACCATAAACCTGAACTGAGTAGTGAATGGACCTGTTTCTCTCTATAATAAAATTCCTAATGATAATCAAAGACCAGACGGAGAGCATGGGTATGCTTGGCTGTGACAAATGCAGGCTGAGCTAGTCCAAAATGATCTCTGGCAGAGAGCCGGGCTCTAGAGGTCCCAGCTGTTCTTCATCCTCCCAGCTTCCTTAAGGTTTTCCCAGGGATTTCTTCATAGTCATACATAGTTTGCGACTTCCCCACACACTTCCTGACTTCATCTGGTATTGGGCGTGGAACATCTTTATAGGATCGGTATAGTAACTCATTTGTTGTAGACTTGGCCTGTATGTACAATGAACTAAGAATGGGTTTTTTCAATTTTAAATGGTTGGAAAAAAATCAAGACTATTTTGTAACATACAAAAATCATATGAAATTCAAACCTGTGTTTGTAATTTGTTCACAAATTGTTTAAGCTGCTTTCAATCTAGAAGGGCAGAAAGGAGTAGCTGTGACAGTCCACATGACTCATTAGCCTAAAAAAAACCTACCCCCCCCAAAAAAAAAACCTACCTGCCCCCCAAAATAATTTATTTATTTATTTATGAGAAAGATAGGAGGAGAGAAAGAACCAGACATCACTCTGGTACATGTGCTGCCAGGGATTGAACTCAGGACCTCATAGTTGATAAGCCAATGCTTTATCCACTGTGCCACCTCCTGGACCACTCTACTGGCCCTTTAACTGTGCAAACAGTACACATGTATCTCTCTCCCCCCCCCCCATGTTCCCTGTGGTGCCTGACAACAGGTGAGTTACTAAAGAGGGGCCGGGTGGTGGTGCACCTGTTGAAGTACACATATTACTGTGCACAAGGACCCAGGTTCAAGCCCCTGGTCCCTACCTGAAGGAGAAAGCTTCATAAGCGGTGAAAAGCAGTGCTGCAGGTGTCTCTCCTCCTCCATCCCTCAACTTGTTCTTTCAAATAAATACTATATATATATCTATATAATTTATGTGGATTATATAGATATATATATATATGGATTTACTAATGAGAGGGAAGTAGCATTACTCCAGCATGTGATACTGGGGACTGAACTCAGGATTTCATCTTTGAGAATCTGATGCTTTGTTCACTGTGCTTCCCCTGGGCTGGGACATCAGTTTACTTCCTTCAGTTACAGTCTCTGTGCCTGTAGTTCTGGATGTGGTATCAAAAGAAATAGAACTCAAAATGAGAGAAGTGAAAAAAAGCAAGTTACATTGTGACCTGTTATTACAAAGATTAAAAATCTCAAAAAAACAATACTACATTTTATAGTACAAATATCAAAAATAAAAGGCTACTCACTAAGCCCATCAGAGCCTCTAGGGAGGGTGAAAGGAATCAGATGGACTTCCAATTTATCTGTGATGAAACTTGATACAGTATCAAAATGCTCTCATTTATTAAACTTGTGTGAAACTACATAGGCATATTATTCTTTTTTATATTTATTTATTCCCTTTTGTTGCCCTTGTTTTATTATTGTAGTTATTATTGATGTCATTGTTGGATAGGACAGAGAGAAATGGAGAGAGGAGGGGAAGACAGAGAGGGGGAGAGAAAGATAGACACCTGCAGACCTGCTTCGCCTCCTGTGAAGCGACTCCCCTGCAGGTGGGGAGCTGGGGGCTCGAACAGGGATCCTTATGCTGGTCCTTGCACTTTGCGCCACCTGCGCTTAATCCGCTGTGCTACCGCCCGACTCCCCATAGGCAAATTATTCTTTGTACTTCTCTAGCTTTCAAAGACAAAACAGGAGGGTGGGGTCATTGTGAATCCTCCAAATAAGATAGTGATAAATCCTCTAGGAAAGTCAGCCAATCAGCCATTGGGGTTGAATTACAAAACACTTCTGGAGAACTGATCCTTTAACTCAAGATGGGTGAGACATGATCCTAATTCTCTTGCCAAAATGATGTACTCCCCAGTCTTTAAAAAAATTTAAATATGTTTATTTATTCATTAATGAGAGGGATAGGAGAGAGAAAGGACCAGACATCACCCTGGTACATGTGGTGCTGGGGATGGAACTCAGGACCTCATGCTTGAGAGTCCAAATCTTAATCCACTGTTCCACCTCCTGGACCACATCTTTTTTTTTTCCCTTTTGTTGCCCTTGTTTTTATTTTTTATAGTTGTTGTAGTTATTGTTGTTGTTATTGATGTCATCATTGTTAGATAGGACAGAGAGAAATGGAGAGAGGAGGGGAAGACAGAGAGGGGGAAAGATAGACACCTGCAGACCTGCTTCACCGCCTGTGAAGCGACTCCCCTGCAGGTGGGCAGCTGGGGGCTCGAACCGGGATCCTCATGCTGGTCCTTGCACTTCGCGCCCAGTGCGCTGCACTACCGCCTGGCTCCCCCACCCCTTTTTAAAAAACGTATTTATTCTCTTTTGTTGCCCTTGTTGTTTTATTGTTGTAGTTATTATTGTTGTTGTTGTTGGATAGGCCAGAGAGAAATGGAGAGAAGAGGGGAAGACAGAGGGGGAGAGAAAGACAGACAACTGCAGACCTGCTTTAACTGATGCTACAATCCCTAAGGACCCAGGTTCAATTCCCAACACCACCATAAGCCAAGGCTGAGCAGTGCTCTGGTGAAAAGGGAGAGCTCTGCATCACTGCTTCCTTTGTGAAGCTTTCCCGTAGGTGTGGAGAGAGAATTGAGAGATACACATATCTGTCTCCCCAATTGATTTCTGTCTCTACCAAAATAAGTAATTTAAAAATATTAAAAAAAATTACTTATTCCCTTTTTAGGGATTGTAGCATCAGCTTTTTTTCTTCTTTTTCTTTTTTGCCTCAAGTTGCTGGGGTTTGGTGCTAGCACTACAAAGCTACCGCTTTTGGTGGCCGTTCTTTAAAAAAATTAGGACAGAAATTGAGAGGATGGAGACAGAGAGGTAGATAGACAACTGCAGACACTCTTCACTACTCGTCAAATGTTCCCCTTGCAGGTGGGGAGCAGGGGCTTGAACCCAGGTCCTCATGCATATCCTTTTGTGTAGTACTTGTGTGTGCTTAACCGGGTGTGCCACCCACCCAGCCCCTGGATTGTAGCATCTGTGCTCTACTAGGTGACTGCTCAGCCCCAATGTTTTTTCCTTTTTTTTTTTTAGTATTTCCTTTAGTTGCCCTTGTTGTTTTTTATTGTTGTGGGGAGCCGGGGACTTGAACTGGGATCTACCCTGGTCCTTGGGCTTTGCATCACGTGCGCTTAACCTGGCTTAACCTGCTGTGCTACCACCTGACTTTTTTACCACCCAGTCCCTTTTTCCCTTTAACCAGAGTACCACTCAGCTCTGACTTTCAGTGCTGCAGAGGAATGAGCCTGGAACTTGGGAGCCTCAGGTATGGAAGTCTTCCTTTACCTGCCAGATGTGAGAGGAGCCTGAGGGGTGGAAAGGTGGGCCCATCAGGGCTCCTGGTTCAGGGCCTTCCCAACTCCCTCACCTACAGCTGCAGGGGGTGCTCACATTATACCTGTGGCAAGTATTCCCAAGACCAGGGAGAGAAATCTGGACGTGCTGCTGTGGGGTGGGGGCCAAGTATAATAATAAACTGATGCACAAAAAGCTTTGTAGAACTTTTTATTGTTTAAAAATCATAATTGAAGCTTCAAAAAACATACAACCCAATGCATGTGTCCCAAGTCCAGTCCCCTACTCCCTGGAGGAGAACACAGGGCTAGTACCCCCCATGTTGCTGCCCACACCACTAGCCAGGACCCTGCCCTGGGAGGCTGCCTGCTTGCCTTCCTGCCCACCATGTACACCGGCTGGGGAGGGGCCCTGGGGTGAGGTGGGGGTGGCTGGCTCTCTGCACCCTCCTGCACATATGCAGTCTGTGAGCTGTGTGTGGGAAAAGGGGACCCCAAGGGGGAAGATAAAAGAGCCAGTCCCCACTCATCCCACCCCTCCCCAGCCCCCCAGTTCAAGGGAAGCTGTCGTCATCATCTTCTGCCATCTCCTTGGCAAACTCCAAGTCTTGTTGCTCTCGTTCACGCCGTTCCTGGGAAAAGAGGGGTGAGGGCAGCAGAAGGGTCAGTCAAGAGTCTCACTCAGGCCTGTGCTCAGCCAGACCCACCCCAAGGCCAGGTACTACCACAGCTCCAGAGCCCCCGTTTTCCAGAAATCACCCCTCTCCCATTCCTTCTGCTTTCTCATGAGCAGAAAGTGGCTTACCTCTGCTGACTCCAAGTCTTTGTTATATGATTTGGGAGGAAACCTCATGGCCTGAAGCAAAGCAGAAAGAAAAGCTAGATGAAAAAGCAGTGAGGTAACATATATTTACTGTGTTCCTTCTGTGTACAAGGCATGTATAAAACAGACTATCCTCACATTTAATTTGGTGGTGGTGGGAGGGCAGCATGGTGGTGTAGGGAGTTGGGCCTGTAAACCATAAACCATATTATGTAATATCATGTCATCAATGCTGAAAAAGAGGGAATTAAGAGAATCTGGACATACTAATGACTAATGCTCTGGACTGGGCAGGGAGGAGAGGAGGATGGATTGGTTGTGGGAATGGAACGAAGACATCCAGGAAGGGGATTTTTCTGTGGGAAGAGAACTGAGGCCAACTGGGGTGAGGTGGGGTAGGATGTGGTGGCACCGGTGGGTAGCCAAAAAGAAAAGGGCAAGCAAGAGAGGGAGAATATAGGCTAGAGACAGGGGTCTTGTGTATCTTAGGGAGGACAGTATCTGCCAGATTTTAAGCAAGGCAGCAAAATCCCTGGTTTCCCAAAGGAGGAAACCAATAACAACAACAACAGAAATACAGCTGCCAAATAGTTAACAGTCCCTAACTTGGTGCCCAGCACAAGTCAGGGCTTACCAGCCGTTTGTGGAGTCAGATACCAGCCTTGCTTTTCATACAATTCATAACACTACCAGGTGACTTAACACAGTGATTTTACTTAATCTTGTCAACCCTGCAAGCAAGCCTGGCAGGTAATGACTCACCATCTGCTTCATAGACAGAGCAACAGAGGCTCGAAGAAGTTATCTTTAATCAAAATCTAGATCCCTGTACCCTCAACTCTAGCCCTGCATAGTGATCGGATTCCTTAAAAGCAAAAAAAAAAAAAAAAAAAAAGGGCTGTAGCCCCACAAGCAAAGTCCTTGCCTTGATTGGACCCTTGCCCTGTCCGTGAGTGATTTTAAAGATGAGTGGCCCATAAGCCAAGCCCATTGTTTCTGAGGAGTTCTGGGGTGTGGCTGCCACACTGTCCTTACAGACAAAAGAGCCTCTCACCTTGACGGACATGTTGTGGATATCGAGGCAGAAGGAGATGCGCTGGTGGAAGGCTAGCTGGGGCTCCCGCGTGGAGTAGATATCGATCATCTCCTTGGACTGCACGTAGCCCTTCTCATGGTTGATGCTGGCTTCAATGACGCCATCCCGGATGGCCTGCAAGTCCACAAAGGGTGGAGTGTCACCAGAAAGCCCATTTCCTAGTCCTAGAACATAACTAACTACCTGTTCTCCTGTCCTCGCTCTAGCAACTTCCCTGATTCGCTATCAGGCTGACACTCCCTAAGACCATGCCACCCAGGTCACCGTGGCCTTGGAACCAGCCCCACCTTGGCAACAATGAATTCTGCATCCTCTGGGCTGTCCAGCTGCAGCTTCTGGGCAATGTCAGCCAGGGAGATTCGGGAGTAGGAGAGGCTGATCATGCGCACACCTGGGAGAGGAAGGAGTGGGGCAAAGTGGCAGGGTGGGCAGACCCCTCACACCACAGGGTGGTCCCTGCTCCCCGCTCAGTCACAACCCCAAGTCTAGTCTGGGTCCTCCTGCTCTTGCAGTGACCCCGAGACTCTGGTTCCACACCTGTCTTGATGACGTTGTGCCGCAGTCGAATGATTAGGGTATAGGTCCCGTCTGCTTGAAACTTCTCTCCAAACTGATCCAGGACCTGGTTAAACTTGGCTAGGTTTCCAGTCCTGACAGCTGCAGAGTTGAAAGGAATGAATTAAGATGTAAGTGGGTATACACTTCAAAGAGAGACTGGCAAGCTCTGGGAGGGACAGTAGCCTTACCTTGGGTCAGAAGGAAGTAGGGCATGAGTGAGCGTTTGAGGGATGGCTGACGGAACTGCAGCCGGTCTGGGATCTCCCCCAGCAGCAGCTCCACCACGATAAGAAGCTTGTGCACCTGGCAGAGGATGACACAGGGACTCAGTGGGCAGGGAGTCCCAGCGGGTAGAGGAAGAGAATGAAATGAATGGGCTTCAATTCTGCTAGATCCACTGTCAAGTGGAGGAAGACTGCAAAGTCAGGCCCAAGGAGAAAGGGGAAAGTCTTGTATGTAGGCCTGCGATGGGCATGGGACTGAAACTCTGAATCTGAAGCCAGGAACTGGGGTAGCAGACCCTTTGATCACATTTAACACAAGCTTCGTCTCACCAGGTCAATCAGTACACATACTGCTCTAGAAGGGCCATGCTCTGTCAACAATTTGTTTGGCTCTATATGTTAACTTTTCTCAGCCATCAGGTTCCAGATGCTAACATGATGCCAACTGGACTTCCTTGGGCAGACGACCCCACCAATGTGTCCTGGAGCCCTGCCCCACCAGGAAAAGAGAGACACAGGCTGGGAGTATGGATTGACCTGCCAATGCCCATATTCAGCAGGGAAGCAATTACAGAAGCCAGACCTCCTACTTTCTGCACCCCGTAATGATCCTGGGTCCATACTCCCAGAGGGTTAAATAATAGGAAAGCTATCAGGGAAGGGGATGGGATACAGAGTTCTGGTGGTGGGAATTGTGTGGAGTTGTACCCCTCTTAACCTATGGTTTTTGTCAGTGTTTCCTTATTTATTTATTTTCCCTTTTGTTGCCCTTGTTTTTTATTGTTGTAGTTATTATTGCTTATTGGGAAACTGTGAGGATGTGGTAGAGCCTGGCAGGGCTTGACCTGAGGAGTGGATCTATCCTGTCAGTCTTTTTCTCTCTATACAAAGAGGTTGAGCAAGAAGGGACAGGAGTAACCCCAAAAGCTTTCCCCGTCTTATCAGACTCCCTGCCTCACAAAGCACCCTGCATTCCTGATACTATGGCCATTAGATAAAAAGAAAGGGGGAGATGTCAGGAAATTGTGAGGAGCCTCACAAAGCACTCTGCATTTTTCTGCCTCCAGGAGCCTGGCATTCCTTAAAACATTAAGCTAGCTCCCCCTGCTCCACCTTGCATTCCTGACACTATGGCCTATCTACATAACTGTTGTTTTGCCTGAAAGATCCCCACCCATTCCATTCCTTTGATCTATCTTCTTTCTACCTTCAAGGCCCTCCCTCCCTCCAGGGTAGTATTAATCCCACCAGTTAAAAACCCTTGTAACAGTTGCTAAGGAAGCTCCTACCTTTCCAGCTCCTTTTTGCCTTTCTCTGACCCTTTCCTAGCCATTTCCGTGCCACTTCTAGGTCTGCCCTTTAAAAGCCTTGGTTCTCTGATCAATAAATTGTCTCGCCGCCATGAGCTTGGTTCCTGAGTCATCTCCCTAGTGTTGCTGAGTGAGTAGCAGCCCAGGTTGGCTCCAGTCGAGTTCTCTACAACCCAGAGAGTATGCGCCCGGGAAGAGGAACCGCCCTATGCTAGCCAGGCAATTGCTGTTGTTGTTGGCATCATTGATGGATAGAACAGAAAGACTCCCCTGCAGGTGGGGAGCTGGGGGCTCGAACCAGGATCCTCACACCGGTCCTTGTGCTTTGTGCCAGTGTTTCCTTTTTATAAATAAAAATTAAAAAAAAAAAAAAAGGGCTGTGCTCTGAAATACAGGTAAGCCTCAGTGAATGGAAGGAAGTCTGCTACAGATGCTGGTCAGGAAGGGGGATTGCTACTGGAGGGACAGGCAATGTAAAACTTATAGAACTAGTTATCTGGGTAGAGAATGAGGCACAAGAGATGCAGAACCTTAGTGTAAGGGCAGAGAAGGCCAGTTGGAAAATTGAGTCTTTCCTCCTTGAAACCAAGGCATTTCTGATTAGTGTTTGACAGAGTTAAGCACCGTGCTTAGCAAAATGTCAGAGGCGCCATGTCCATCCATGAAGGACTTCCTCAAGCAGGGGGGTCAGGAACACAGAACAAAGTCATAGTAACTGTCACTAAGGAGGTCATGGGGTTAAATGGATGGAGGGAAAGTGTGACCATACAGTGGAAGGACTCTGAAAAAATTCAGCTTTGGGCAAGGATTCTTTACCCCTCCACATACACTGTCCTAATGCCCTAGAATAATTCATGAATTAAAATAAAATTCATGGAAATGGTAGAAGTTAATCTGTTCTAAGGGTTCTTAGGAGGCAGAAAAAGGTTATTTCAGTTAAGGGAACAGGCTGAAAAAGAGGGAGGCAAGTGTAAGGAACAGTCTGGGGGAGTATGATGGGGCTGAGGAGAAAGCACTGGGCCCCAGCTAGGAACACGATGCTTTGAATACCAGGCTGAGCTCTAAGTTTGTAGACAGAATGCTTGGCTCACCGGAAAACAGTGAGCCACCACGCCCTTGGTTTCCTCATCCCTAAGAAGGGTATAATAGTAACAACACCTGGCTCATGTACCTCACAAGAGTGATGATCCTCTACTGGGCAGGCAGTGGGGACTATTGCAAGCTTCTGAGCAAGGCAAAGATGGGCCTAGAGCTCTGCTTAGTGAGATACTTATGTGGAAATTGGGCTGGCAGAGGCAAGGATGACTAAAAATGCTAGTGATCTGAACAAGGTCATGTCAATTTCAGAAAGCGGGCAAATACAAAAGACAGGGTCTTGGGGGTCAGGCGGTGGCGCAGTGGGTTAAGTGCATGTGGCGCAAAGCGCAGGGACTGACGTAAGGATCCCGGTTCGAGCCCCCAGCTCCCCACCTGCAGGGGAGTCGCTTCACAGGCGGTGAAGCAGGTCTGCAGGTGTCTATCTTTCTCTCCCCTTCTCTGTCTTCCCCTCCTCTCTCCATTTCTCTCTGTCCTATCCAACAACGAATTGCGTCAACAAGGGCAATAATAATAACCACAACGAAGCTACAACAAGGGCAACAAAAGGGGGAAAAAAAAATGGCCTCCAGGAGCGGTGGATTCATGGTGCAGGCACCGAGCCCTGCAATAACCCTGGAGGAGGAAAAAAAAAAAAAAAAGACAGGGTCTTTAAAAAGATTTGGACAGAGGGAAGATCATCAGAAGACAAAGGAAGAAGATGGCCATCATACAACACGAGAGAGGCCCTCACAGGAAACCAGTCACATCGACCTTGGATTTCCAGCCTTCATAACATACGACAAAATGAATTTCTCTTGTTTAAGCTACTCGGCCTGTGATACCTTGTTATGGCACACTATTTGGTAAAACACCATGGGGAAGAGAGCTGAAGCTCTGAAGCAAGTATGATCACTCAAGGGGAGAACATGGATTGGCTATGGATGAAAAAGCTTTCAATGTGTCCTGCTGTGGTTTACATTTTAAACTTTATGCCATATATATGTTTTTTTTTTTCTATTTTATTTGACAGGACACAGACAAATTGAGAAGGGGGATACAGGGATAGAGAAAGAAACACATGCAGACTGATAGAGAAAGAAACAAACACATGCAGACCTGCTTCACTGTCTGTAAGTTGTCCCCCTTGCAGGTGGGGGGCATGGGCTTGAACCTGGGTCCTTATACGGGGCTTCCAACTTTCTGTCTTTCTTTACCCATCTTCATTCTCCTGTTGTTACTTAAAAACTGGTCTCTCATGTGTGGTCTGGGAGGTGGCACAGTGAATAAAGCATCAGATTCTCAACCATGAGGTCCCGAGTTCGATCCCCGGCAGCACATGTACCAGAGTGACGGCTGGTTCTTTCTCTCCTCCTCTATCTTTCTCGTGAATAAATAAATAAATTCTTAGAAAAAAAAATAAAATAAAAACTGGTCTCTCTACTTGTGCTCTTCACCCCAGCCTTATCTCTTCTAAGGACCTAGTCCATCCCCTATTTTGAATGGAAAGTTCTCCCAACTCTGCTGCTCCCCCTTTGAAGCAACCATTCCTTATTCCCCTGGGTCTCTCACCTCACCAATGGTTCACAGACCCAGGGCCTCACTGTCTTTCACCTTTTCTTGCCTCCACCACAGGAATTTTTCAAACCTTATTTATCCATAGTACAATCTGGTTTAAAGCACCATTTACTGCTTCATCTCAAGTAGTACAAAACTGTCTTAATATTACATTAAAAAAATATTTTCAGTGATTTCAAAAAGGAACTTCGTTTTTTTCTTTTGTTGCCCTTTTTAAATTGTTGTTGTAGTTATTCTTGTTACTGATGTTGTTAGACAGGACAGAGAGAAATGGAGAGAGGAGGGGAAGACAGAGAGGGGGAGAGAAAGATAGACACCTGCAGACCTGCTCACCACCTGTGAAGAGGCTCTCCTGCAGGTGGGGAGCCAGAGGCTCGAACGGGGATCCTTATGGTGGTCCTCGCGCTTTGCGCCACCTGCGCTTAAGCCGCTAAGCTACCGCCTGACTCCCCATCCATCTTTTCTATTCCTTAGTGCCTAATGTCATGACTGTCAGTCAAAAAACACTTAGTAACATGTATGCTCTACCACTGCCTGATCCCTTTCAAAAAATACTTAGTGATTTGTAGTGGTAATGGTTTAGCTTCACAGAGGTAGTCATGCGGAGATTCCTTTTGGTTGTCCGGCCACAACCAGCTCTTACATGGTCACCTGAATGATTAGGTTAGAATCTGATTTATCAATGTAATGCAAACCACAAACCAGCAGTAACTGTAAGGAGTGCTGGAGGATCAAGGATAATATATTTAGATAGAGGCAGGGAGAGAGAGAGATTGAGACCACAGCACTGAAGCTTTCTTCAATGTGGTGGGGACAGGCTTGAATCTGGTCATGCACACAGCAAAGCAGCACACTACCCAAGTGAGCTACTCTGCTGGCCTTAAGAGGGATTTTCTTTCCTTCTTTTTTTCTGCCTCCAGGGTTATCGCTGGGGCTCGGTGCCTGCACTAGGAATCCACTGCTCCTGGAGGCCATTTTCTCCATTTTATTGCCCTTGTTGTTATTGCTCTTGTTGGACAGGACAAAGAGAAATCAAGAGAGGAGGGAAAGATGGGTGGAGGAGGGGGAGAGAAAGGTAGATACCTGTAGGCCTGCTTCACCACTTCTGAAGTGACCCCCTCTGCATGTGGGGACTGGGGGCTCGAACCCAGTCCGTGTGCTTTGTGTCATGTGCACTTAACCTGCTGTGTTACTGCCTAGCCCCCAGCAGGGATTTTCTTTCTTTCTTTTTAAACACTTTTAAAAATATTTATTTTCCCTTTTTGTTGCCCTTGTTGATTTTCATTGTTGTTGTTGTTAGATAGGACAGAGAAAAATGGGGAAGACAGACAGGGAATGATAGACACCTGCAGACCTGCTTCACTGCTTGTGAAGTGACTCCCCTGCAGGTGGGGAGCCGGGGTCTCGAACTGGGATCCTTACACCTGTCCTTGTGCTTTATGCCATGTGCGCTTAACCTGCTGCGCTACCACCCGACTCCCCAGCAGGGATTTTCTAAACCTATCAAGCAGAATACATTGAACATGCTAGCTGCCTAAGAGTATTCTCAAGGTGCCCTACAACACAGCAAACAAATGTCTGCTGCCACCTTCTGGCTAATGAAGGTTAATTAAAACTACAAACTATCAGATGAGCCAGTGGAAAACGGATAATAACCACTTCTCACCGTCTGTTTGAAGCCCACAGCAGTGTGCTGAGGGGCTTTGCGAAGGGCGTTGGTCATTGTTCTCCGGGCCTCTGAGTATTCCAGCTGGATAGCTTTGATCCGTCCTGTGTGTGGAAACGGGAGAGTGGATCAAGAGAATGGAGTCACCCACCCCTTGAAAACCAGAGTGCTAAATGGGCCTCTTATGTACCAGATGAGCCCAAGACACCTTCTGATAGGTTCTGAAGTCCTTGCTCACCTGTGTAGTAGAGGTACCTTGCCCACTCATTGTTGTTGGCCTGCTCAGGGAACACTGACTTGGAAACCAGCTTCTCGGCTTGGTCATACAAGCTGTAGTGTAGGTAGTTCCGCAGCAGGAGGTTTAGAAGGGTGGCCTGCCCATCTGCATCATGTCGAAGGGTGGCTGTCCGAAGCCGAGCATGTAAGAAGCTTCAAGAAGGAAAGTGGAAAGGTACTAAAGGCCTTGAATCATAAACCTTTGGATAGGGTAGAGGTAAGATAAGCATAATGGTTATGCAAAGAGACTCTTAGCCCTGAGGATCCAAAGTCTCAGGTTCAATTCCTTACACCACTATAAGCCAGAGCTGAGTACACTGGTTAAAAAAAAAAATTAAGGGAGTCGGGTTGTAGCGCAGGTGGCGCAAAGCACAAGGACCGGCATAAGGATCCCGGTTCGAACCCCGGCTCCCCACCTGCAGGGGAGTTGCTTCACAGGTGGTGAAGCAGGTCTGCAGGTGTCTATCTTTCTTTCCCCCTCTCTGTCTTCCCCTCCTCTCTCTGTCCTATCCAACAACGACAACAACAATAATAACTACAACAATAAAACAACAAGGGCAACAAAAGGGAATATATAAATAAAATAAATATTTAAAAATAAATTAAATTAAATAAAAAATAACCCTTTGAATAGCCTCTGACCTCCACTCTTTTTTTTTGTTTAAATTGCCATTGGGGTTATTGCTGAGGCTTGGTGCCAGTACTATGAATCCACCACTCTGAGTGCTATTTTTATTTTATTTAATAGGACAGAGAAAAATTGAGAAATTGGAGATAGAGAAGGAGAAATAGACCTGCTTTACTACTTGTGAAGCTACACCCCTGCAGGTGAGGATGGGAGGACTGAACCTAGGTATCTGCAGATGGCAAGGTATGCATTCAACCCAGACCCATCTTTTCCTTTCTAAAAATGATTTACTTGGGAGGGCGGTAGTGCAGTGGGTTAAGCGCACGTGGCGCAAAGCACAAGGACCAGAAGAAGGATCCCGGTTCGAGCCTCTGGCTCCCCACCTGCAGGGGAGTCGCTTCACAGGCAGTGAAGCAGGTCTACAGGTGTCTTATCTTTCTCTCCCTCTCTCTGTCTTCCCCTCCTCTCCATTTCTCTGTCCTATCCAACAATGACAACATCAATAACAACAATAATAACTACAACAACAATAAAAAGACAACAAGAACAACAAAAGGGAAAATAAATAAAAATAAAAAAAATGATTTACTTATGGAATTGTGTTTTAAATAGCACAGTAAGAATAGAACTCATTGAGTGGATGATGATTAAGCAAAGGTTTGAAAAAAGTAGGGAGAAAAACATTCTCAGAAGAGGGAAGTACCAATGTGAAGACTGAGGAAGAATGTGTCAGGTGGGGGTAGATAAGCACCATGTTTATGTAAACAGACTCTCAAGCCTAAGGCTTCAAAGTCCCAGGTTTAATCCCTAGAGAACCACCATAAGCCAGAGCTGAGTAGTGCTCTGGTTAAAAAAAGAAAAAGTGTTTGGCGGGGCGCATTTGATTAGGTACATATACTACAGTGTGCAAAGTTCAAATCCTTGGTCTCCACCTGCAGGGGGAAAGCTTCATGTTGAAGCAGGACTGTAAGTATCTCTCTTTCTCTCCTTTTAAAAATATTTTTTACTGGGGACCGGGCGGTAGCGCAGCGGGTTAAGTGCACTTGGCGCAAAGTGCAAGGACCTGCACACGGATCTCGGTTTGAACCCCTGGCTTCCCACCTGCAGTGGGGGTCGCTTCACAAGAGGTGAGGCAGGTATGCAGTGTCTATCTTTCTCTTCCCCTCCTCTCTCGATTTCTCTGTTGTATCCAACAACATCAATGAGAACAATAACCATGAATACAACAAGGGCAATAAAGTGGGAAAAAAAAATGGTCTCCAGGAGCAGTGGATTCGTATTGCAGGCACTGAGCCCCAGCGATAACCCTGGAGGCAAAAATAAATAAATAAATAAATATTTTTATTTATTAACGAGAGGTATAGGAGGAGAAAGAACCAGATACATGTGCCGCAGGGGATCAAGCATACCTGAGAGTCTAGCACTTTATGCACTAAGCCACCTCCCGGACCACAAAATTTATTTAACCAGAGCTCTGGTTCAACTCTGGTTTATGGTGGTGCACGGGACTGAACCTGGGACTTTGGAGCCGCAGGTATGAGAGCTTCTTTGCATAACCACTATACTATAGGCATCCAAGTTCGACATCCTCGAGGAAACACTCACGAAAGACATGTCTCTGATATCTGATTACTGTAAAAAATGGCGACTAATCCCTAGCACTGCAAAAACGGTATCATCTGTTTTCCATCTACACCATGCCTTGGCCTCGTGTGAGCTTAATGTGCAGCTTGGTGATACGAGAATCCGGCATGAAGCCCAGCCAGTCTATCTTGGCATTACTCTCAATCGCACTCTGTCATTTCACAAACATCTCATAAAAACTGCAGCAAAGGTGGGCGCGAGGAATAACATCATTGCAAGACTGGCCAGCTCCTCATGGGGCGCGAGCGCTTCCACACTACGATCATCATCTCTGGCCTTATGCTATTCCACTGCAAAATACTGTGCCCCAGTATGGTTCCGTAGCCCCCATGTCCACTTGGTCGATTCCAAATTATATTCCTCCATGAGGATAATTTCTGGAACCATCCGTTCAACCCCGGTTCCATGGCTGCCAGTTCTTAGCAACATCGCCTCGCCAGATATTCGTCGGGATGCGGCATCATCTAAGTTCATTTCCCACGTCTATGCTCGACCGGACCTGCCAATATACGCTGATATCTTCGCCCACCCTGTCCAACGCTTGACGTCTCGTCACCCAGTCTGGTCCCCTACGCCTACACTGAACTTCTCTGTTCCAGACGCTTGGAAACAGAGTTGGCAGTCAGCTGAGGTAAAGAACAAACACCTCATCACAGACCCCTGCAAGTGTCAACCCGGCTTTGACCTAGCACGTTATGATTGGGCCCTCCTCAATCGGTATCGAACAGGCCATGGCTGGTGTGCCGCTATGTTCCATCGCTGAGGAGCCAGAGACGACCCGAACTGCCCCTGCGGCTACAGACAGACTATAACCCACATAGTCAACGACTGCCACCTTTCCAGATTCAAAGGAGGTCTCGAAACTTTACATCAGGCTCAACCTGACGCTGTTGACTGGCTACGGAAGAAGGGCAAACGCTAGAAGAAGAAGAACCACTATACTGTCTGACCCCCTTCCTTATCTCTATCTCCCCCATCCTCCTCAATTTTTGTCTCTATCCAGTAATAAATAAACAAAAGAAAAAAAAAGTGTCTGGCATGCCTGAGGAGAAGCAGGGAGGCCTGTGTGGCTGGGGAGTGAGTTGGGGAACAGGGGGAGATAATGTTGAGAAGGCAGTAATAGGGGAGATCATTTCAGGTCTTAAAAGCTAACACAAGGGCTTTGGCTTTTGAGGGAACTGGGAGCTGCTGCAGAGAATAGAGGGGCAAAGTGTTTTCCAGCTTGTTGTACCCTCAATTCTACCTCTAGTCCTCCCTTGTTGTGTGATGAAGGGAAGAGCCTGGAGAACAGTTCTTACCATTCTAGTGGTTTTCTCCATTTCTTCATTTGTTGCCAGTTACTTGTTCAACCCCTCACATGGCTCAGGACATGGCAACCAGCTTACTGTCCTTTACAAGACCATAGTTCTGTGGTTGTGACTGATCACATCTCTAACCAGGAGCCAGATTTACCTGCGCACCACATCCAGCTTGTCCAGGAACTCATAAACCCGGGCGTGATAATAATAACACTTTGCAGCCACAAGGTCCAAGGCCCGGCGGTTCTGAGTGCTGATCTTCTGCATCAGATCATCAGAGACCTTTTGTGCCTGGAGTGGTCAAGAAAGAATCATTTGTCAGGTCCCCAAATAGTTAAACACAGAACCATCATGAGCCAGCATTTTTTTCTCCTAGGAATATATCCAAGAGAACTGGAAATAAGATCATACTATAACTTGTATACATAAATGTTCACGGTCAGTACTGATTTATGCTACAATGTGGATAGGCTTTAAGAACATTAAGAAGGGCTCAGGAGGCAGTGCTATGAGTAGGGCACTGGATTCTCAGGCATGAGGTTCCAAGTTCAATTCCTGGCATCCCATGTGCTAGTGTTGCTCTGGTTCTCTCTGTCACCCTCTCTTTTATTTTATTTTACCAGAGCACTGATCAGCTCTAGTTTATGGTGGTGTAGGGGACTGAACCTGGGACTTTATAGTCTCAGGCATGAGAGCCACTTTGCATAATCATTATGCTATCTATCCCTGCTCTCCCTCTCACTAACAAATAATTCTTTGAATCATTAAACACAGAACTCTGGGGATGTGGCTCAACAGGTACTGGGTTGCTGGAAAAGTCATGACACATTTTTGCATAGAAAACCAGAAGAACACATCATGACTTTTCTGACAAGCCAAAAGGACATAGTCCTTGCCTGTGCGAGGGCCTAGGTCTCCATCCCCAGCACAGAAGGGTGCTTTACTGCCTTTCACTCTTTCATAAAAAATGAAATAAAGTAAAATCTTCAAAATGTCCTGGGACTAGGAAATGTCGATAGATGTACAACGTTTTGAAGATTCCCAAACCAACTAAACTTTACATTTAAAAAATGGAATAAATAACATCTAGAAGCCAAAACAAATTGACTGGCAGAGTGGCACAGGGGTAGAGTCCAGGACTAGCATGCATAAACCCCAGGTTCAGTTCCTAGCATTACCTATGCCAGAGTGTGAATTTCTAGTTCTCTCCCTTTCATTAATGAACAACAACAAAAAAAAACCTGTATGTGTATGGGTGTGGTCATCCACTAGCAAGGGGAAAAAAATGGGAATGGGGGTGTGAGACCTATGATTTCTTGAGTATACCTTCAAGACAGTGGCTAAGTTTGAGAAACAAGCTGGCGCCAACTGGAGGGAGTGGTAAGAATCCCCTATCGGGGCAAGGTGGAGAGCTTTGCAAGTGGTGTAGTGTTGAAGGTGTCTCTTTGCCTATCACCCCCTTCCCTCTTGATTTTTGGCTGTTTCTATCAAACAAAATAAAAAGATAAAAAAAAAAAAAAAAGAATCTTCTATCAGTTACTCTGCGCAGTACCTGAGTAGAATGACCACTGCCAGTTCTTCCCCACTGTGCCAGAGCTGTAGAGGAGGTTCCTCTGGATGTGGGGTGAGGTGCAATCTAGGGGAGAGTTAGTAACCCTGTTTCTCCACCACAGACAATCTCCCCTGCGTGCCCCTGGATACCTCTTTGTAGCGTTTGCTGTTCATCAGGAAGATGACCACGAGGAGTTGTAGGTAGGCTTCCACTTCAGGCAGGAGGGGTGTTGATGCAGCCTTTCCTGTTCGGGGACGGAACTGCAGATCAGCTTCTGTGTCCATGGGCTAAGAGAGGACACAAATTACCACAGAAGCTCAGATCCAGCAGCCAAGAATGAATTAAGCACTCACTATATACTTTAACAAGTATTTGTGTGCCCGCTGTATCTCAAGATTTTTTTTATCTTTATTCTTATCAGAGATTTAATATTGATTTTACAAAACTCTAAGGCAATAGGGGTATAATTCTATACAGTTTGGGAACCAGAGTTCTGTATCCCATCTCCTCCAATGGAAACTGAAGTTCTCCCGAGGTCACTAATACATACAGGATGGTTCTATAACTATCTGTATGTGTAGATATCTATATTTATATCCCCTCCCCATTTTTTAATGGTCCTGTCTTCTTTTCCTTTTTTAAAAAATTTATTCCTTTTGCCCTTGTTGTCCAATTGTGTAGTTATTATTATTGCTGATGTTATCATTGTTGGATAGGACAGAGAGAAATGCAGAGAGGAGGGGAAGACAGAGGGGAGAGAAAGACAGACACCTGCAGACCTGCTTCACCGCCTATGAAGCGACTTCCCTGCAGGTGGGGAGCAGAGGGCTTGAACCAAAATCCTTATGCCGGTCCTTGCGCCTTTGCCTGACGTGCCGCTTAACCCGCTGCACTACCGCCGACTCCCCTTCACTTCCTTTCTAGTCACCCCTACACCTATTACTACTTCCAAGTGTCTTTTCCCTCTTCTCTCTTGGATAAGCAAAACAGTGCCTGGCTTCCTCTGGTGTTTTCCAGATTCACTTCCCTTTCATTGATGCTTTTAAAAAAAAAGATTCCTGGTGACCAACACTTTGGGTTCTGGTGGAATGGGGGATACAGAGCCCTCTGATTTACTCCCCCTATCGCTTACCCGTCTCAAGATTTTTCTAGGTGTTGAAGATACAAAATATATAATATCTTTCCCAAGGAAGGCAAAGACGGCTACCGGAGTACAGCAGACATCTTCCGAGTATAATAGGAACAGGAAGGATGGTATACAGAAGGGTGCTCCAAGAGATTATAGTGAGTAGAGAATGAACTACCATACCTGGAACTACTGCAAAGCCTATCACAGTGTTTAATGAAGTGCTATAAATTCTACAGCTGAGAACAAGAACCAGACATTCTAATTTTTTTTTGTGTGTGTGTGGGGAGCGAGGAACTCTCTGTTTGCATAACCATTATGCTATCTACCCCTGCCCGAGGCATTCTCTATGCACGTAGGAACAAAGGTATGTGGGGGAAATTTAATTAGGACTTATAGTCACAGAAAATGGAATAATAATATCTAGCGAGGTAAAAATCTTATGATTAAAAAAAAGTTTAGTTATTTAAGAGAAAGAATCAGAGCATCCCCTGGGGTACAAGTGATGTTAGGGACTGAATCTAGAACTTCATGCTTGAGAGTTAAGCACCTCATCCACTGTGCCACCTTTCAGGTGTTGTTGTTACTATTATTGTTGTTATTGCTGTTGGACAGGACAGAGAGAAATCGAGAGGAGGGGATGACAAGAGAGGGGGAGAGCAAGACAGACACCTGCAGACCTTCTTGTTTATTTATATTTTATTATTTTCCCTCTTGTTGCCCCCCCTTTTCCTATTGTTGTTACTGATGTCATTGTTGGATATGACAGAGAAATGGAGAGAGGAGGGGAAGACAGAGGAGGGGAGAGAAAGACAGACACCTGCAGACCTGCTTCACTGCCTGTGAAGCGAGTCGGTGGCTCAAACCAGGATTGTTATGCAGGTCCTTGTACTTTGTGCCACCTGCGCTTAACCCGCTGTGCTACCGCCCGACTCCCTCAGGTTGTCTTATTTTCAAAAAAATGATATGAGACAATGGGGACAAAAAAAGGGAGGGGAGAGGAGGGATAGGCAGTGATGCACCTGGTTAAGTGCAGATATTACCAAGCACAAGGACCCAGGTTTGAACCCCCGCTCTTCACTTGTGGGAGGTCCGTTTCATGAGTGGTGAAGCAGGTCTGCAGGTATCTACCTTTTTCTCTCTGTCTCTTATTTATTTATTTCCCGGAGCACTGTTCAGCTCTGGCTTATGGTGGTATGTGGGACTTGACCTGGGACTTTGGAGTATCAGGCATGAGAATCTGTTTGCATAACCATTAAGCTACCTACCCTCCGTCCAATGTCTACCTTTCTCTCCCTCTACTTCCCCATCTTCTCAATGGAGCAGTGGATTCATAGTGCTGGTACTGAGACCCAGTGACTGGAGGTAATAAATAAATAAATAAAAAAGAACCAAAACAATCAAAAAGTTAATTATGGGGTAGGGTAGGTAGCATAACGGCTATGCAAAAAGACTCTCATTCCTGAGGCTCCAAAGTTCCAGGTTCAATCTCCTACACTGCCATAAGCCAGAGCTGAGCAGTGCTCTGGTAAAAAAATAAAATAAAAAATATGATAATCAGGAAGGTAGTGCAGTGGATAAAGCTTTGAACTCTCAAGTACAAGGTCCTGAGTTTGACCCCTGGAGACATATGTGTCACAGCGATACTCTGGTTTTTTTTTCTTTTCTTCCTTCTATTAAAACACAACAGGGGCCAGGCAGTGGCACACCTGGTAAAGCACACACATCACTATGTGTGAAGACTTGGGTTCAAGCCCCTGGTCCCCACTTATATGGGGGAAGCTTCATGAACAATGGAACAGTGCTTGCAGCTATCTCTCCTCTCTCCCTCCCTCCATTTCTGTCTCTGTTAGAGGGAGGAAGAATCCTAAACAAACCAAAACCAAACAAGATTTCCTTGAGTAAATTTAAAGATGGAAAACTAAAAAAAAAAAAAAATTCAGACGGGACAGTAAGTCTTCGTTATTATCTCAAATGCTTTTCTGAATTGTCATAACTATGGAACAGACTATAAGCATACAGGTATCTATAAGGGGCAGTGAGATTTAAGAAAGAGCAGGGCCTGGCCTGTACCACAAACAATGGGAATTTTACAGTGAAAAAGGAAAAGGTCGTTCTTGACGTGGCTTCACTAACATTCACTATGTGTCAGACACTGTTGTATGAGCTTTACCAAACAAAGAAATGAGGCCCTAAGAGGACGGGGTTTCTCACCAGTTGGTCAGAGTTTGGATTCAAAACCTTTCTTTTTTGGTGCCAAGGCTCTGCTGGAGCTTTGCACTTGCAAGATCCCACCCCTCCCAGACTCAGAAGATGTTGCAGGGCAGAAAGTTGGTTCTGTTGTTGGTGGGCAAATGAATACCAAAATGGGCTTTCTTGCTTCAAGATGGAAAACAATTACCCCTGGAGGATGGGTGCGGTGGACTGTCTGAAGCCAGGCCTATGACCTTTAAGCCAGTCTAAACCACTCACCTCTTCCAGGAAGGGTAACAAGAAGTCTCGAGTGGCATTATTAGAGGTGAAGAAGCCATGTATAGCCTTATACAGAACATAGTGGTTAAGGCGCCGTGATGTGGAAGGCAGCATCCGAAGGGCCCTCAGCACAAATCGAGGCTCCTTGCCGGAAACAGCCTTCTCCAGCTGTTTCACATGTTCCTTGATGTCTGTGGGATATCAGAAGGGAAATACATTATTTCCAAGTCTCCCTATCGCCCCACCACGATGCTCTTACAAAGGGGCAGGAGATGGCCAGTCACTTCATCTCTCTCTCTTTTTTTTTAAAAATATTTTTATTTATTTTACTTTTGAGAGAGATGCAGAGAGAGGGATAGAAACACCAGAGCACTGTTCAGCTCTGGTTTATGGTGGTGGTGGTGGGGGTTGAACCTGAGATTTAGGAGCCGCAGGCATGAGAGTCTCTTTGCATAACCATTATGCTGTCTCCCCACCCCACCCCATCTCTTCTATTTTAACAGGCTTAAGTAAAGGCAGAAGCGAGACAAAAATAAAGCTCAAACCGTAAAGGAATGGCAGAAGAGAAACTGAAGAGGAAGAAAACAAACACACAGGTTTGTTTTTAAGCAGTAAGTTTAACTGTGAACAATGGGAGACCTCTCACACACATGACTAATGAGTTTGTCTTTACTAAAAAAAATTCTCAGTAATTGTGTAAACAAAAGATTTCTGCAACAAATCTGACCAAGAGTCATTCTTAAAAAAAATTTTTTTTTTTTGTTTTTCATTCTTAAAAATTTTAAGGATTCTCCCCAACCCAAGATTCGTATTCTGATTCTACCAAGAGCTTGTATAAAAGGTCAGATTACTAACAGACAAAACAAAAAGAGCAAAGGCCAACAGCTAATAGTCATAAAAAATATAATCCATTGGAGTAGGGTGGCAGTGCAGCGGGTTAAATGCAGGTGGCGCGAAGCACAAGGACCGGCATAAGAATCCCGGTTCGGCCCCCAGCTCTCCACCTTCAGGGGAGTCGCTTCACAATCAGTGAAGCAGGTCTGTAGGTGTCTACCCCCCCCCCCCATCTCTGTCTTCCCTTCCTCTTTCCATTTCTTTCTGTCCTACCCAACAACGACAACATCAATAACAACAATAAGACAAAGGCAACAAAAGGGAATAAATAAATACTTAACAAGGGCAACAAAAGAGAATAAATAATAAATATATAATTCATACAAGGTCCCAAGGTCCTGTAGTAGGGAAGCTTCATGAATGTTGTAGGTCTCTCCTTTTCTGTCTCTTTCCTTCACCCTCTCTCAGTATATATATTTCACCAGTATTAGAACAATTACAAATGAAAACTTTCTTCTTCCTCTTCTTCTAAATGTGGTGCCTGGGAATGAACCAAGGCCTTGAACACATGTGATTACCTCTGCGTGGCTTCCTGGGTCTAAATTTCTATTTTTTAAAAAATTAAAAAAAATTAAATGTTAAAATATTTATTTTATTTTTTAATGAGAGAGAAAGAAGGATACAGAAAGAAAAATAGACCAGAGCACGGCTCAGCTGGTGCTGGGTATGGAACCTGGGACCTGAGCCTCTTGAATAACCATTGTACTATCTATCTCTCCAGTCCTATTCTCTCCCTCTGGTCAGGGAGACACAGAGAGGAAAGACATTACAGTGTATCCTTAAGCATGTAACGTCAGGGCTAGAACCTATGGTCTTGTACTACTGTTTACATAAACTTGACCTGGTAAGCTAGCTGTCTTTCTCTGCCCAGAAAACATTTACTAAGTAACATTAAGTTAATGTTACTAAGTAACATTAACGTCAGGGCTAGAACCTATGGCCTTGTACTACTGTTTACATAAACTTGACCTGGTAAGCTAGCTGTCTTTCTCTGCCCAGAAAACATTTACTAAGTAACATTAAAATCCCAGGTTCAGTCCCCCCCAGTGCTCTGGGAGGGAAAAAAAAGGCAACAAAACACAGGGTGAAAAGGACACTTCTCCTGGTAGAATGTGGATCAGTCCAGTTTGGACAACACCTACTAAAAACTTTAAAAATGTTCATCTCTGAAATATCTAAATTCTAGGAGCCAAGATAGCTACATGAAGGCAAGCCTAGGGTGTTTCTGCTCAAGAAATCTCTTCAGATCCTGACATTCTTGAATAGAAAAATCTCCATCCTTTTGACTAGGTACCTAAGAGTTCTAGGAAATAAGCATAAAAGTAGAAGAAAAACTTGGACACAATGTCAGTCATTGCAAAATGTATTCATTAATGGTAACAAGAAGGGGAAACATTTTAAATGTCCAAGAATAAGGGAATGCAATTAAAGTTGCCTCTACATACTCAGTAGAATGGTACTTGGGTTACATTTATGACTTGAAAATAGAAATAGTAGCCTGGAAGGTAGTACAGTGGATAAGGTGCTGGACTCTCAAGCATCAAGTCCTGCATTTGATCCCTGGCACAGCATGTGCATGTGCTAGTTATCTCTCTCATAAAATAAATACAATCTTCCTTCAGTGTGGTGGCTGCCAGACATGATCCTAGGCGGTGTGCACTATCCAAGTGAACTATTTTGCTGGGCCCTTCCTAAGCATTTTAATCTTTACGACAGCCCACGAAGCAGATACAATAGTTTTGTTTAAAGGCAAGTAAGGAAACTATTTGGAGTCCGGGTCTTGCAAATCTGAGTTCACTGCTCCAGGTCACTCTTTCATTCAGGTAGAGATGGAGGGTGAGATACCACAGAATCAAAGGCTTCTACTACAACCACAGCACCCCCACACGGTGCTGGGGTTTGAACTTGGGTGACTATCACAATCATTATTTTAGGTTAAGGATCTTTATTAGACACCAATCTTGATGTCCAACTTCAGAGCAGAAAGTGATGCGGTGAACACTATCACACCCTCACAATCAGGGTATTTTTGAGCTGGTTTCTCATGCAGTAGTTAAGAAGAGAGAAAACCCAAATAGTTTGATTCCGCTTGACCCAGAACTTGGAAAACAGCATCTGGGTGTGGCGGCGCACCTGGTTGATCACACACATTACAGTGCACAAGTTGGACTCAGGTTCAAGCCCTCAGTTTCCACCTGCAGGGGGAAAGCTTCATGAGTGGGGAAGCAGTGCTGCAGGCGTCTGGGTCTCTCTCCCTCCCTCATCTCTCTCAATTTCTCTCTCTATCCAAAATAAGAAGATATTAAAAAACAAAACATCAGGATTACAGTGGGAAGTTCCCACACTCTCTCCCACATGTGGACAGGAAGCTTTAAGTGAGATTAAGACCTGGCAGGAGCGAGAGGACAGTAAGAAATAGACATAGACCAAGCGCCCAGAATAAAAGAAATGGGGAGGGGGGGGTCCTGATTGGGGTGGTGCTTAGGTAGATCAGTATTAGAATGATGCCTCACGGCTAAAATATCTGTTTAAACCCTGCAGAAACACAACTGGAACACGGATTTGAAGGCAGAGTGAGCGAGCAATGGGATTCTTCGGGCACCTCAACTGGAGAAATAAGGAAGACAGACACTAGCAGAAAGGGTTCTTTGCTCCCTAGCCGAGGAGAGATCCTTCTTACGTTCCAAGCTCAGAGCCCAGCATTCTGCATTACCCGGCCCCCTTTACACAGATAAACACAAACCCAGCTGCTAGACGGACCAAACAGGTCCGAGGGAAGAGCGTAAAAAGAGGGGTCTGCAGCCCCGGGAGCCCGGCTTTTCCACGCAGCCCCGGGTGCGGCGGAGGGTGGAGAGAAGGTCCAGTGACCGGGCGGCCGGGCCAGCGGCACCGGGGGCTGAGCCCGAGGGCCCGGGAGTGGCGGGGCTGCCAGGGGTCCCACAGAGACGCCGGGTCACCGGGGCGCTGTCACCCGTAATCGCAGCACGTCCCGGGCCTGGGTGCTCGTACCCTCCAAGGTGACGGTGTCCAGCTCTCGCTGCGAGTGCTCAGCCGTCGCCGTCTTGCCGTCGGCCTCCCCGGCGGAGGCACCACCGGCCGCCGCCTCCTCTTTCATCTCTACATCCTGGGTGGCCGGGGGCGCCGGTGGTTCTTGTTCCCCTCCCCCGGGCGGTGGCTTCGACTTGTCCGCGCCGCGGCGCCGCGCCGAGCCCTCCTGTTTCATGGCGCCGGGGATCGCGGCCTAGTCCAGGGACCGAGGCCGGGGCCTCACGTGAACCCTCGCAGCAGGGACCAGCAGCCGAGGCAGGCCTGCACACGAGCGCGGGATCGCTCGCGTCGGGCCGCACGATGACGGAGCAGCTGCAAACCCCTTCCCGGCGCTGGGCCTTCTGGGAAGCGCCAGGCCCGACGGGTCGATCGCCGAGTCAACAAAGGGGAGAGAAATCAATCAGCCGAAGTGCAGGGTGGAGGCGGACCTTCGACGAAAGATGGAGGAGGAGCCAGAAAAGGTGTGAGAGTTTTCTTTGGACTGCTCAAGTGTGCTGATTTTGTTCCTCACGCCTGCACTTCTGCGCCTGTCCACAAGAGAGCCCCTATGCAGACCCCAAAGACTGGGCAGGGCCAATCGGAGCGCAGGGCGCGATAATGTCACGAGTTGCCGGGCTGGTTTCTGGCGCAGACTCCTGCAGTTTGCGGCGGAAGGGCGGGGTCTCATGCCGCGTTAGCTGGCTGGTCCGCAACCGCCGCCTGCTGCATCCTCCTCGCGGGGAGAAGAGCTCCGAAGGAGGCGACTTGGGGGTAGACTGTTGGGCGAAAAGTGAAACAGAACAGGAGCCGTAGAGAGAGAGAGCACAGCTGTCTGCGCGACAGACTTTTATGCCTGAGACTGAAAGGTCCCTGGTTGAATCCTAGGCATCACCCCTAAGCCAACGCTGAGCTGTGTTCTGGTTAAAATATTTTTATATTTATTTTTGTTATTTTTTTATCTATTTTTAAAATATATTTTTAATATTTATTTTATTTATTTATTCCCTTTTGTTGCCCTTGTTGTTTTATTGTTGTAGTTATTATTGTTGTTGTCGTTGTTGGATAGGACAGAGAGAAATGGAGAGAAGGAGGGGAAGACAGAGAGAAGGAGAGAAATATAGACACCTGCAGACCTGCTTCACCGCCTGTGAAGCGACTCCCCTGCAGGTGGGGAGCCGGGGTTCGAACCGGGATCCTTATGCCGGTCCTTGTGCTTTGCGCCACCTGCGCTTAGCCCGCTGCACTACAGCCCGACTCCCTGTTTTTGTTACTTTTTAAACAATTTGTTCTGGTTTATATCTTAATGCTTTTTCAGCCACCAAGCTGCAGACACTATCATGACCGCAACCTGATTTCCCCGACAGACGACTCCACCACGTGTCCTGGAGCCCCGCCCCACTAGGGAGAGAGAGACAGGCTGGGCATGTGCATCACCTGCTACAGAAGCCAGACCTTCCACTTTCTGCACCCCATAATGACCCTGGGTCCATACTCCCAGAGGGATAAAGAATAGGAAAGCTGTCAGGGGAGGGAATGGGATAGGGAGTTCCGGTGGTGGGAATTGTACCCCTCTTACCCTATGGTCTCGTCAATATTTCCACTTTATAAATAAATAAATAAATAAATAAATAACACCAGCAATGGAAAAAAGCTGGCCTCCAGGAGCAGTGCAGGCACCAAGGCCCTAGTGATAACCCTGGGGGCAAAATAAATCAATGAAAATGAAAAAAGTAAAAAAAAAACTATCAGGCTGAAAAGTAGGAAGAACTGTATGAGATGCAGACTCCGTTTTTCAGATGTTAGCTTACTGCTAAAACTAAGGCATAGGATCACTACCGTGCAGAGATAAAGCACACACTTGTGTGCAGTCATTCTGGTGTAATAACATCTAAGGATCGTTTCTGCATACAGCTCTGTATGTGATGCAGACTCGAACCTGGGTCCTGGGGCATATCAGAGTTTGGATTCAACCAGGTGATGTATCATCTGGCCTCTGGGTCTCACTGTCTTAAGACAAAAATGAAAACTTTTTTCCTGTTTATTTATTTTACCTTTTGTTGCCCTTGTTTTTTTTATTGTTGTTGTAGTTATTATTGTTGTAGTTATTGATGTCGTCGTTGTTAGATAGGGCAAAGAGAAATGGAGAGAGGAGGGGAAGACAGAGAGGGGGAGAGAGAGATAGACACCTGCAGACCTGCTTCACTGTTTGTGAAGCGACTCCCCTGCAGGTGGGAAGCCGGGGGCTCACACCGGGATCCTTAAGCAGACCTTGCACTTTGCTCCACGTGCACTTAAACCGCTGCGCTGCCTCCCGACTCCCGAAACTCTTTATCTCTTTCTGGATACAGGCTGGCACACTCGAGTGTTAGTAAAAATCAGCTTTAGCTCCAGGATATAGTCCATGGGAAGCCCTGCTCTGAGCTTTTCTGTGAAGCCAGGCCAAAGAGGGTAGAAGTCTACCTTCTTTGACATGGGAGTGTTTTTGGAGTGCCAGCATGCATCCAGGCAGACACCATAATGAAATGGAGAAACTAATATTGGTGTAAGGAGTCTAAATAGCTTCCAAAGGAAGGAAACTAGACTAGAAACCCTTTCTACTTGTACTTTAAAATAACCCTCCAGTGATTTTGCAGGATAGGTAAAGACAGAAGGATACAGGTTCCTAGTTTTCTGTCTCTTTAAAATTTTATGTATTGTGGTCTGGGAGGTGGTGCAGTAGCTAAGGCACTAGACTGTCAAGCATGAGGTCCTGAGTTCAATCCCTGGCAGCACATGTACCAGAGTGATGTCTGGTTCTTTCTTTATCTCTCTCTCTTTATCTCTATCTTTCTCATTAATAAGTAAATAAAATCTTTCTTAAAAAATTTATGTATTTGTGGAAGAGAAACAAAGCAGCAGTGATATATGCAGTGCTGGGATCAATCTTGGGACTTTATATAAGCAAGTTCAATGCTTTTCCCACTGTGCCGCCTTCCTGGCCACCTTTGTTGTTGTTATTGTTGTTGTCACTGATAAGACTTCACTGCTCCTTGTGGATTTTTCAGCTGGAGAGCTAAAGTGGGTGGGGTGGGAATAATACCATAGCATAAACTTCCTCGCCTAAGGTATGGACCAGGCTGGAACTTGGGTCAGGTTCATGGTAAAGTAGGTGTATACTATCAAGGTGAGTTATTTACTACCCTCCTTTCCTCCCTTCTTTCCCTTCTTTCTTTTGGATAGAAACAAAGATAGTGGTCTGGTCTGATTCTTTCTCTCTCTCCTCGTATCTTTCTCATTAATAAACAAATAAAATCTTAAAAAAAAGAAACAGAGATTGAGAGGGGAAGGGGAGATAGAGTGGGGAGAGAAAGAAAGACACTTGCAGCGCTGTTTCAACACTGCAGGTGGGGACTTGGGGACTTGAATGTGGGTTGTTGCGCACAGTAATGTGTGCGCTCTACTGGATGTGCCACTGCCTGGCCTCTTTCTTTCTAAGCTTTTTTTTTTTAATTTGATAGATACAGCTAGAAATTGAGAGGAAGGGGGTGACAGGGAGAGAGACAGAGAGACACCTGCAGCAATACTTCATCACTCGTGCAGCTTTCCTCCTGCAGGTGGGGACTGGGGGCTTGAACTCGGGTCCTTACACATTGTATCATGTGCACTCAACTAGATGCACCACCACCGGGTCTATCTCCCTCCTTCCCTCCCTTCCTCCCTCCCTCCCTCCCTGTTTCCTATCTCCATTCCTTTCGTTCTCTCTCTTTCCCTCCCTCCCTCCTTCCCTTTCTTTCTTTCTTTCTCCCATCCATCCATCCATCCATCCATCCTCCTAAAGACTCCTTTTCCCTCTTTCAATCTCAAATAATGACAGAGAGAGAAACAGAGATAAAGAGACAAAGACAGAAAGTGAGAGAGAGACACACCCCATAGCACCCTCCACCCTTGGTGTAGCTTCCTGTTTGTACTGTGTATGTGCTCTCATGTGATGCTGGGCACTCAAACCTGGGTCCTGGGACATATCAGAGTTTGCACTCAGTAAGGTGATCTTTCTTCTGGCCTCTGGGTCCCAGTTGTTTTTTTTTTTAAAGATTCTTTTTCTTTAAAATTTTATTTATTTTCCCTTTTTTGTTGCCCTTGTCTTTTTATTGTTGTTGTAGTTATTATTGTTGTTATTGATGTTGTCATTGTTAGATAGGACAGTGAGAAATGGAGAGAGGAGGAGAAGACAGAGAAGGTGAGAGAAAGATAGACACCTGCAGACTTGCTTCACTGCTTGTGAAGCGACTCCCCTGCAGGTGGGGAGCCAGGGGCTCGAACCAGGATCCTTATGCGGGTCCTTGCACTTTGCGCCACGTGCGCTTAATCCGCTGGGCCACTGCCCAACTCTCTCTCTCTCTCTCTTTTTTTTTTCCCTCCAGGGTTATTGCTGGGGCTTGGTGCCTGAACTACGACTCCAATGCTCCTGTAGGCTATTTTTCCCTTTTCTTGCCCTTGTTGTTTATCATTGTTGTTATTATTATTGTTATTGCTGTCACTGTTGTTGGATAGGACAGAGAGAAGTCGAGAGAGGAAAGGAAGACAGAGAGGGGGAGAGAAAGACACCTGCAGACCGGCTTCACCTGCAGATGGGGAGTGGGGGGCTTTGTGCCATGTGTGCTTAACCAGCTGTGCTACTGCCTGATCCCCACATAGTATTTTTTTTAGAACTATTTATTTAGGAGAAAGAGAGAGAGAGAGAGCAAGAGAGAGATAGAGATAGAGATGGAGAACCAGAGCATCATTCTGGCACATGAAATGTTGGGGATCAAACTTAGGAACTGATCCTTGATGGTCCAATGCTTTGACACCTCCTGGGCCATACTCCTTTCCTCACTATTTCAACAAATATCTTCTTGGCACTAAACAACCACTTGCTAAAGAGAAAAAATGTGTGCTCCAGTTTTAGGGAATGTGCCTTGATCAGTTCCTCTCTGACTGTCTCCCTGCCCCTGGGGTTGGGGGATAGATAACAGGACTTTTGAATCATTATTGGAATAAACTAATTAAATCTTTTTTCACAACACTACATCAATAATTGAAGTTGGATGAGAATGGTGAAGAAAACAGAAGTGCTTTGTAATTCATCCTTGTGGAAACACCCTCCTGGATAGTTGGGATGCTAACTCACCTCTTTATTAGGTTTATATCACATAGGAAAAACAATCAACCTCTTCTGTCCTTAAGTAATACGGGTCTTGGAAGATGCCCCAGAACAGGGGAGGATGATTTAACAAAGCTTTTGGCAGTTGGCCGTGAGTTCTTTGGTAAACAAGGAACTAGTCTGGGCAAAGGGGTAGATAAGAGTCTGACTTCCTGGGCCAAAAGTCCTTGGAGAAATTATCCTACCCATGCAATTAATTTAGAAGAGATAGGTAAAAGATGTTAAAGCTAACTTGAGGTAGAGGAGGATGGTATGGACCCAATACGCTAACAAGTCAATATGCCAAGCCTTTGTGTATATGTCTACATCACTGAATTGAGGGCAGGAGAGGGGAAGGTGAAGAAATATCACAAGTTCTTTTTTAAAATTTTGGGTTGGGGCTGGAGGACAACTTGACTGGCAGGGCACATGCTTGGGTTCTCAGGCCTGGGCAGATGCATGGCCCAGGCCTGAAAACCCAACTCCATAAGGGGGTGTCACAATACCAGGGGACACTCTGGTGTGGTGGTGTCTCTCTGTCTCTATCTGAAGCCAAAAGAATGAATAAATCATCAGGGAGTGATATCTCCAGTGGTGCCACAATTTTTTTGGAGGACAGTTTTATTTAGGGGTGCCATTAAAAAAAATCCTCTACTTCTTTGATGTTGGGATTGGAACTGAGGGCCTTATACATGTAAAGCATTTGCTCTGCCACTGAGTTGAACTATATCCCTAGCCTAAATTTTCCTTCCTCCCTTCCTTCCACTCACCTGTCCTTTGTTTTTGTTTTTTTTTGGGTTATTGTTGGGAATCAGACCCTGCACTATGAGTCCACTACTCCTGGAGGCTATTTTTCCCCTTTTATTGCCCTTGTTGTTTATCGTTGTGTTACTGTTGTTGTTATTGCTGTCGTTGTTGTTGGATAGGACAGAGAGAAATGGAGAAAGGAGGGGAAGGCAGAGAGAGGGAGAGAAAGATAGACACCTGCAGATCCACTTCACAGCTTATGAAGCGACCTCCTTGCAGGTGGGGAGCCAGGGGCTCCGACGGGATCCTTACGCTCGTCCTTGCACTTCGGCGCCATGTGCGCTTAATTCGCTGCGCTACCGCCTGACCCCCTCACCCGTCCTTTTCATCTAGATAGAGGCAGAGAAAGTGGAAGAGACCCATCACCTAAGTCCCATTCAATGCAGTGGGTGTCAGTCCAGTGTGAGTTTAGATCGCACACATGGCAAAGTGCCTAGGCTACATTTTCTATTCAGTAAAATTGAAAGTTGTCTTACTTTTGTTTTAAACTTATACTATGTATTTCTAGATCTTTGTTTCCTCTGGCACCTTAAGTCTAAACCACCCTGAAGACTGCTCTTTGAAGATGAACCCTTAATAATGATCTCATTTTAGAATCTAGTTTCTACACTCTGTATCCTCATAGTTTTCCAAACATTTTTCAACTGGCCCGAGGATGAGATTAGTAATATTCATGTATATGTGATCAATATATAGTATGATAATGTCTATTTTTTTTTGGGGGGGGTTTTACAGATTGAGAAGTTCTTTCTGACCGACTTTTGAAGAAAAATACCAAGACAAGTGAAATAATATTTTTCATTAATTCCAGTAAACTTGATTGTCTTTTTTTTTTTTTTTTGATGCAGAAGCAGGAGGGACTGGATAGGAAATTAAATAATATATATTTGTGATCTGATGAAATGGTTCACAGGTTTTGAAACGAGTGCTTTTGCTTTTAGAGGATTACATCACAGAGGAGACCACCTGGTGGTGGAGTCCTGGGGCAGAGGGAGAAGTGAGTTTGGACAGATAAAAGATTGTCTTGGGTTTTTGTTGTTCGCAACTTGGTGGCTCTAAAATGCCCATTGACATGTTAAGGACAGTACAGTGAGGTAGGGAAGGCTTAGGAGAGCAGGAAGCAGGTGGAAAAGGCAAGTTAGGATGCCTTGGTCAGCAGCTGTAAGAAGGAGAGGCCAGCATAAAGGGCACAGAGGTGTGGGAGGGTATCTGGGTCCCACGTGTACTGGGGTCCTGATCTCTGCACTTCCAGGCCACTCAGCCCCACCAAAGCCTCTGTCAGGGTCAGTTCTTCTTCTCCCAGAGAGGAGAGCAGCTCGGGTTGCAGGGGGAAAACGCCTTCTTTATCATGTAGGAAGTTCCGTTCCATTGTATTCTCCACCTGGAAGGATCAAAATAGCATGAGACAGGAAGGAATTGGAAATCTCTCTCTTTCTCTCTCTCTCTTTATTTGCCACCAGGATTATCGCTGGGGCTCAGTGTTGGCACTACAAATCCACTGCTCTTGGCTACCATTTTCCACCTTTTCTTCTATTTTATTTATTTATTTATTTATTTGTTTATTTATTTTTGCTGGAGCACTGCATAAACTCTGGCTTATGGTGGTGCTAGGGACTGAATTTGGGACACTGGTGCCTCAGGCATGAAAGTCTTTTTGCATAACCATTATGCCATCTCCTCAGCACTATTTTCTTTTCCTTCTCACTCTTTTTTTAAATTAAAAAAATTTTTTTTTATTTGATAGGACAGAGAGAAATTGAGAGGGAAGAGTGGATGGAGAGGGAGAGAGAAAGACCACTTGCAGACCTGCTTCACTGCTTGTGAAGCTTTCTTCCTGCAGGTAGGATTGGAGGCTTTAACATGGATCTGTACGCATGGTGATACGTGAGCTTAACCAAATAAGCCACTGCTCGGCAGGGAGAGATCTCTTTTCTTTTTAAAAAAAATTTTTTTAAATTTCATTTATTTATTTTCCTTTTGTTGCCCTTGTTGTCTTTAAAAATTTTTTTTTATTGTTGCTGCTGTTGTTATTGATGTCGCCATTGTTGGATAGGACAGAGAGAAATGGAGAGAGGAGGGGAAGACAGAGGGAGAAAAAGACACCTGCAGACCTGCTTCACCGCCTGTGAAGTGACTCCCCTGCAGATGGGGAGCCGGGAGCTCGAACCGGGATCCTTAAGCTGGCCCTTGCGCTTTGCGCCACGTGCGCTTAACCTACTGTGCTACCGCCCGACTCCCGGGGTCTCTTTTCTTTATCCTGACTCATAAAGATCACAAAGAGAGGGGCCAGCTGATGGCACACCTGGTTGAGTGCACACATTTCAAAGCACAAGGACCCAAGTTCAAGCTCCTAGTACCCACCTGCAGGGAGAAAGCTTCATAATTAGTGAAGCAGTGCTGCAGGTGTCTCTCTTTGTCTTTGATTCTTTTTCTTTTAATTAAAAAATTCTAATTTAATTTTTTGATTGCCACCAGGGCTATCACTGGGCATTGCTGCCGGCACTGCAAATCTACTCCTCTAGTGGCAACCCTCCTTTTCTCTCTCTCTCTCTCTCTCTCTCTCTCTCTGCCTCCAGGGTTATCGCTGGGGCTCGGTGCCTGCGCTAAGAATCCACTGCTCCTGGAGGCCACCCTTTTCCTTCTTGTTGCCCTTGTTGTCTTTTTCTGTTTCTATTTCAGAGCTATTTTATTGGATGGGACAGAGAAATGAGAGTGGCCGGGGAGCTAGAGAGGTACAGAGCAAGGTAGACACCTGCAGATCTGCTTCACCACTCGTGCATCTTCCTGCAGGTGGAGAGTCGGGGCTCAAACCCAGGTCCCTGTGCATGGTAATGTGTGCACTTAACCTGCCTCTCCTCTATTCCCCCTCCCTTCTCAATTTCTCTTTTTCCTATCAAGTAAATAAAAAGACAGTAAAAACATTTAAAAAATCAGTTATATTCCTCTTACTCTAAGTTTTTTTTTTGTGTGTGTGTGTCACCAGTGCCCTGTGTATGCTCCATTTTACTGCTCCTTGCTGACTTATTCAGATAGACAGACAGACAGACAGACAGACAGACAGACAGACAGACAGAAGGAGAGATATCATCATAGCATCAGTGCTTCTCTCAGGAGGACTAGTGTTTTCATGCTGGGGCTCGAACTTGGACCATGTTCATTTCAATGAAAGCACCCTACCAGGTAAGCTATATTTCCAGCCTTTCTAGCTCCTTTATTGACATAGCATTATAAGTCCATCTGGGTTCTACTTTTACTATTTTTTAAAAGATTTACTAGAGAGAGAGAGAGAACACCAGAGCATCATTCTGACATATGTGATGCCAGGGCTTGAATTAGGGATCCTGTGCTTAGTGCTTTATCCACTACATCATTTCCTGGGTCTCACCACCTGAGTTTTTTTTTTTTTTTAATATTTATTTATTTATTGCCTTCTGTTGTCCTTGTTGTTTTTTTGTTGTAGTTATTATTGATGTTGTTGTTGTTGAATAGGACGGATAGAAATGGAGAGAGGAGGGGAAGACAGAGAGGGGGAGAGAAAGATAGACACCTGTAGACCTGCTTCACCACCTGTGAAGTGACTCCCTTACAGGTGGGGAGCTGGGGGCTCGAACCAGGATCCTTATGCTGGTCCTTGTGCTTTGCGCCACCTGCACTTAACCCACTGCACTACCACCCGACTCCCACCACCTGAGTTTTTAACAAGCCTATATAGTGGGCAGTATATTTATTTTTTAGCCCCATTTTACAAAGGAGTGAACTGAGGCAGACATGGACACATTAAAAGATTTTCTTTTTTAAAATTTTTTATGTTTTTTTAAAAAATATTAATTTATTTATTCCCTTTTGTTGCCCTTGTTGTAGCCTTGTTGTAGTTACTATTGTTGTTGTTGATGGCGTTTGTTGTTGGATAGGACAGAGAGAAATGGAGAGAGGAGGGGAAGACAGAGAGGGAGAGAGAAAGATAGACACCTGCAGACCTGCTTCACCGCTAGTGAAGTGACTCCCCTGCAGGTGGGGAACGAACCGGGATCCTTCTGCCGGTCCTTGTGCTTTGCGCCACCTGAGCTTAACCCACTGAGCTACACCCTTAAAAGATTTTCTTGGGGGGGGGGGAAGATTTTCTTAAGGGTAGAGGAGATAGTGTAATGGTTATGCAAAGAGACTCTTATGCCTGAGGCTCTGAGGCCCCAGGTTCAATCCCCCGAACCAATATAAACCAGAGTTAATCTGTGCTCTGATAAAATAAATAAATAAATATTCCCTTACTTAAAAACAAAAGAAGCAATAACGACAAAAAGATTTTTCTCACATTGCTTGACTAGGAATAAGCGAAGCCAGAGTTTTCTATCTCCTCTACCAAGAGTGGTTTAAACAAACACAAAACCTAGATAGTAGCTTAGAAGCTTACCCTTTAGGGTTAGCAAGGGCCAGCGAGATAGCTCACCTAGATAGTGCTTTGTCATGTGCATGAACCAGGCTTGAGCTCAACCCCCACTGTACTGGAAGGAAATTCAGTGTTGTGATGTCTCTCCTTCTCTCCCTCTACATTTCTGTCTCTGTCTCTTTCTATCTAAAAAAAAAGTTGACTTGGGGGGCCAGGCAGTATAGCGTCTGGTTAAGTGCTCACATTACAGTGCACAAGGACCCAGGTTCAAGCTCCTGATCTCCACCTGCAAGGGGAAAGCTTCACAAGTGGTGAAGTATTGCTGCAGGTGTCTCTCTGTATCTCTCCCTCTGTATTTCCCCCTCCCCTCTCAATTTCTCTGTGTCTATCCAATAATAAATAAAAAATTAAAAAAAAAGTTGATGGAGTGGTAAAGGCCTGGTAATAATAATAATAATAATAATAATAATAATAATAGCAGTAGAAGCAGCAGGAGCAACAATAAATTTACTCTTTTACCTCTGGTCATGAAAGAGCAAAAAAAGACACCTATGGACATCTAATCTTTGACAAAGGGGCCCAGACTATTAAATGGGGAAAGCAGAGTCTCTTCAACAAATGGTGTTGGAAACAATGGGTTGAAACATGCAGAAGAATGAAACTGATCCACTGTATTTCACCAAATACAGAAGTAAACTCCAAGTGGATCAAGGACTTGGATCAAGGACTTAGACCACAAACTATCAGATACTTAGAAGAAAATATTGGCTGAACTCTTTTCCGCATAAATTTTAAAGACATCTTCAATGAAACGAATCCAACTACAAAGAAGACTAAGGCAAGTATAAACCTATGGAACTACATCAAATTAAAAAGCTTCTGCACAGCAAAAGAAATCACTACCCAAACCAAGAGACTCCTCACAGAATGGGAGAAGATCTTTACATGCCGACATATATAAAGAGCTTGCCAAAGTCAACAACAAGACAACAAATAACCCCATCCAAAAATGGGGGGAGGACATGGACAGAATATTCACAGAAGAGATACAAAAGGCTGAGAAACACATGAAAAAATGCTCCAAGTCTCTGTTTGTCAGAGAAATGCAAATAAAGACAACAACGAGATACCACTTCACTCCTGTGAGAATGTCACACATCAGAAAAGGTAACAGCAGCAAATGCTGGAGAGGGTGTGGGGTCAAAGTAACCCTCTTACACTGCTGGTGGGAATGTCAATTGGTCCAACCTCTGTGGAGAACAGTCTGGAGAACTCTCAGAAGGCTAGAAATGGACCTACCCTATGATCCTGCAATTCCTCTAATGGAGATATATCCTAAGGAACCCAACATATCCATCCAAAAAGATCTGTGTACACATATGTTCTTGGCAGCACAATCTGTAGTAGCCAAAACCTGGAAGCAACCCAGGTGTCCAACAACTCAGATGAGTGGCTGAGCAAGTTGTGGTATATATACACAGTGGAATACTACTCAGCTGTAAAAAATGGTGACTTCACCGTTTTCAGCTGATCTTGGATGGACCTTGAAAAAAATCATGTTGAGGGAAATAAGTCAGAAACTGAAGGATGAATATGGGATGATCTCACTCTCAGGCAGAAGTTGAAAAACAAGATCAGAAAAGAAAATAGCAACAAGGGCAACAAAAAGGAAAATAAATATAAAAAAAATTAAAAAGAAAAGAAAAGAAAACAGAAGTAGAACCTGAAATGGAATTAGTGTATCACACCAAAGAAAAAGACTCTGGGGTGGGTGGGTGGGGAGAATGCAGGTCCAGGAAGGATTCAGAGGACCTAGTGGGGGTTGTATTGTTATATGGAAAACTGGGGAATGTTATGCATGTACAAACTATTGTACTTACTGTTGAATGTAAAACATTAATTCCCCAATTAAAAAAATAAAACAATTAAAAAAGTATATCCTAAAAAAAAAAGAAAGAGCAAAAAAGAAAGAAAGAGAGAGGAAAAATGTGAAGTGGGTCTTAGTGGGCAGTTCTGTCATTAAGACACAAGAAAAAAGAACTGGAGCCTTTTCACCAATTCTAGCTGATTCCCTTCCAACCCCCCCAGGGCATCTGCTGTTTTTTGTTCTCACCAACTTTAGTTGCACAGGTAGGATCTTTTTCTCCATGGATTTTACCAGCAGTTTCTGTTGGGCTTCACTTAGCTCTGGAGGGAGAAAAAGATAAAAAAGACAAAGATACGTGTATTGCTGGTACAGAAGAGCTACAGACCCTACGGGTGTGCTTCCAGAACCTCAGCCTTATCATTGAGCTATTGATCCATGATTGAATCCTTATTCTATGCCAGATACATTTGCTCAATGTTAGGTTTAAACAAAATGTTTTTTCACTTGGAAAAGACAACGAACACATGCTCATAATAAGGGGGAGAAGGGAATTCAGAGACGAGAGATCTATTTTGGCTTTGGAATTGAGGGCAAGCTTCTTAAGGGAACAAACATCTTAAGCTTGAAGAAGCAACAATTTTTCTAAGTTGGGATGGGGTATAGGAAGGGGAATGTTCCATGCTGAGGGAAGAGGAAAATCCAGCTGCAATTTCAGATGTGACTCCCTAAATTTCAAGTTAATATGTGTCAACATATAAGTGATGAGCTGAGCTATCTGCATTTAAATATGTGACTAGTAAAACTAGGTTATATGTTTCCTGAGACAATTCAAGGGAATCAAATGAATGCTTACCACTAAAACCAGGTTTTTTTTTTTTAATGAATGTATTTTAAAAAAAGATTTTACTTATTTATGTATTTATGATAAAGATAGGAGGAGAGAGAAAGAACCAGGCATCACTCTGGCACATGTGCTGCCAGGGATTGAACTCACGACCTCATGCTTGAGAGTCCAAAGCTTTATCACTGCGCCACTTCCTGGACCACACTAAAACCAGTTTTTACCTTATATATTTACCTTTATTTTATTTACAGAGAGAGAGAGAGAGAGGAGAGAGAGAGAGAGAATAGAGAGAGAGAGAACCAGAGCATGATTCTGGCAAATACAATGCAAAGGACTGGACCTGGAACTTCATGCGCTTAAGTCTAAAGCTCTAGTACACGCCCAGGCATTTATTTATTTATTTTACCAGAGCATTGCTCAGCTCTGGTTTGTGGTGTTGGTGGTGGTGGCGGCGGTGGCGGTGGTGATGTTAAGGATTGAATCTGGAACTTTAGAGCCTTAGGCATGAAAATCTTTTTGCACAACCTATGCCATCTCCCAAGCCCCTGCTGTTTACTTAAAAGTTTTTTCTTTTTATCTTTGTTTATTTATTGGATAAAGACAGCCAGAAGTTGAGAGGGAAGGAGGAGATAGATAGATAGACAGAGGGGCCGGGTGATGGTGCACCTGGTTAAGCGCACATGTCACAATGCACAAGGTCCTGGGTTCAAGCCCCTGGTCCCCACCTGCATGGGGAAAACTTCACAAGCAAGTTGCAGGTGTCTCTCTGTCTCTCTCCCTCTCTATCTCCCCCTCCCTCTCAATTTCTGGCTGTCTCTATCCAACAAATAAATAGAGATAATAGTAATAATAAAATAGATAGAGACACCTGCAGCACTGCTTTATCACTTGCAATGCTTTTCCTCTATGGGTGGGTACCAGGGACTTGAACCTGGGTCCCTGGACTTTGTACCGTGTGTGCTCAACCCGGTGCACCACCACCTGGCACCTTCTTTTAAAAAATATTATGTCTTATTTTAATGATATATATATATATATATATATCATTAAAATAAGACATAATATATATAAAGATACAGAGGAAAGATAAAGAGAGAAACCAGAACACTGCTCAGCTCTGGCTTATGGTGGTGTGGGGGGATTGAACCTGGGAATTCGGAAGCTCAGACATGACAATCTTTTTTTGCATAACTATTATGTCATTTCCCCTAGATCACTATTTATTTATTTATATATCGACTTATATTTTAGATAGAGATAGAAGAATCAAGAGGGAGGAAGAGACACCTCAGCCACTGCTTCTCCACGTGTGAAGCTTCCCCCTTCAGGTGGGGACCAGGTGTTTGAACTTGGGTCCTTGTGCACTGCAATGTGTATGCTCAACCAGGGACACCACCACACAATCCCTTCCCACTATTTACTTTTTTTTTTTCTTACCAGAGCACTGCTCAGTTCTGGCTAATGGTGGTGCAGGAGATTGAACCTGGGACTTCTGAGCCTCAAGCATGAGAATCTCTTTGCATAACCATTATACTATCTACCCCTGCTCCCCACTATTTACTTTTTGTTGTTGTTGTTGCCTCCAGGGTTATCCCTGGGGCTTGGTGGTGCCTGCACTATGAATCCACTGTTCCAGGAGGCTATTTTTCCCCTTTTGTTGCCCTTGTGGTTTATCATTCTTGTTGTTATTGATGTCATCATTGTTAGACAGGACAGAGAGAAATGGAGAGAGGAGGGGAAGACAGAGAGGAGGAAAGAAAGAGAGACACCTGCAGAGCTGCTTCACCGCCTGTGAAGCACCCCTCCCTGCAGGTGGGGAGCCAGGGGCGCCAACCGAGATCCTTACATTGGTTCTTGCACTTTGGCGCCATGTGTGCTTAATCCTGGGCACTACTCCCTGGCCCCCACTATTTACCTTTTATTTTAATATTTATTTTATTTATTATTATTTTTTTAATATTTATTTTTTAATGAGGTGTTGGGGAATGAACTCAGGATTTAGTGCTTGTGCGATACTATGGAGTGGTCTCTTGGATCCAATATTTTCCTTTTTTCTTTTTAGTTGATAGGGCAGAGAGATACTGAGAGGGGAGGAGGAGCTAGAGAAGGTGAGAGAAAGAGAACTTCAGCACTGCTACACTGTTCATGAAGCTTCCCCCCTACACGTGGGGCCTGGGGGTTTGAACCTGAGTGTTTGCATGTGGTAATGTTTGTGTTCAACAAGGTGTGCCAGCACTTGCTCTCCAATTCTTTCATTTTTAATTAATTAATTTAGAGAGAGAGAGAGAGAGAGAGAGAGGGAGGGCACACAGGAGAGAGAGCACTATCTTACTCTCCATGGAGCTTCCCTGGTACTTTCTATGATAGCCCTGTGTTTTGAGCCCAGGGCCTTGTGTGGATTAAAGGATGTGTTCTACTGGGTAAGTTATCTCTTAGTTCTAGAATCCATTTTTTAAATATGTAGATATAGGGCTGGGGAGACAGCTCTGAGTAGAGCACAGGACTTAAATGTCTGATATTCCAGGTTCAAGCTCCAGCCCCACCATAAGCCAGAGCAGAGTGGCTCTCTGGTCTCTCTTACTCAGTAAATACAAATTTAACAATATTTATTTTAGGGTGGGGGAGATAGCATAATGGCTATACAAGTAGACTCTAATACTTGAAGCTTCTAGGTCCCAGGTCCAATTTTCCATACCACCAGAAGCCAGAGCTGAGTAGCAAAACAAAACAAAATAAAAAACCAAATACACAGTAGAGACTTTCACATTTCACATGACAGATATAGATATAAATATAGATGATATAGATAGAGTGAGAGGAGCCAGAACTTCACATGGTACATGTGTTATTGGGGGCCAAACCTGTAACCTCAGGCATACAAATCCTGTGTGCTACCAGTTGAGCTATTTCCCCAACCACTAAATTAAAAAAATTGGAGGGGCTGGGTGGTGGCATACCTGGTTGAATGCATATGTTACATTGCTCAAGGATCCGGGTTTGAGCCCCCGGTCCCCACCTGCAAGGGGAAAGCTTTGCAAGGCTGTCAGGTGTCTCTCTCCCTTCCTATCATCCCCTTTCCTCTCAATTTCTGGCTGTCTTTATCCAATAAATAAATAAAGATAAAAAGTTTTAAAAAAAGAAATCACCTTCTCTTTAAATAAATTGGAAAAAAAAACCAAACCAATAAGATGTAGATATAAACTACTTATTACACTATAGCATAGTTTGCCTGCCATCCTCCATCCATCCATTCACTTACTCATTAATTCATTCATAAATTTGGGAATTGAGTCAAGAATTTATTCTTTTCACCAAAAAGATGAAGACCTTTGTTTTCTCACTTACCTGTTAGGGCACCAAGGAAATAGAGGACAGCACCCAGAGCTTCCTTTGAGAGTAGGACATCTTTTGGGAGTGCCTCCAGGCTAACTTCATGCCCTTTGTCTAGAGTTCCTTCGATCTGTGGGGAAAGACGGGTGACTACAGCAATCCTGTGACGTGATAATTCTCTCATGTCCTTGTTCCCCGCTCAGTCTTGGAAAAGTACTGGACTCCTTGGTTCCTTTGTTCCCAAGGCTGGGTCTCTGCAAGGAGCCCAGCATACCTTTCTTTAAGCAGAGCGTCTTTCTGCCTGCTGTTGACATTCTGGCCACCAGGGGGAGCATATGCTTTGGTGGAGAACCTGTCCTGTTTGCCCTTTTCCAGAGACACAAAGGGAGCAGCAGCCATCTGGCAGCCTGTGAGGCTCCTGGCCAGCCTTGGGGGAGGAGGGGGGTATGCATGCTAGATTCCCCTGACCACTGACCACCTTCTACTGTTTCAGTTCACCCACCAATTGTGAGAACGACTGACACCTCCCCAAACCTTTCTCTCTTCTGCGCCTCCCCGCCCGGCCCCTGCCCCGATGCGGTGGGGTGGGTGGGGATGGGGCTCACCTCCAGCTCCAGGTCTTGTAGCTCCTTTCTCTTCCCTAGAAGTTTGCTGAGTGAGCTGAGCAGGGAGCTTTTCCCTGCATGGCTCAGTTTTTCCACTTCTTGGGTCTCTCTTTGAACCTCTTCTTTCAGTGTTTTGAAGTCCTCATGCGCTTCCCCTAAGGGGAAAATAAATGTGGCAGACAAAATGTCCCAATCTGGCACCCACCCCATTCTAATGCACTTAGATTCTTCCTGCAGGGCTCCTTCAATCAGCCCTCTTTGGGTTCTGCCCTCTGCTTCTGGCTTGAACCTGATCCACCTCCGTCTCTCTCTCTCTCTCTCTCTCTCTGTCTGTCTCTTTTCCTCTCTCTCTTTGCAGAAGGAAAAAGGCTATGAATTACCCTCCAGCCCTGTCTTGAGGTGCTGGTTGCTTGTGAGCAAGACAGAGTAAGCTGGTGAGCCATACCCCTATTATCATCCACAACATATTCGGATCCCAGAGATTCCCAGGTTCCATCCCAGAGCTGGAGACAACACACTTTCCTTTCTCCAAGATGCAAGTTAAAAGTTGAGAACAGGAAGCCAGTTGGTGGCACACCTGGTAGAGCACACACCACAGTGTCCAAAGACCCAGGTTCAAGTCCTTATTTCTACCTGGAGGAGGTGGAGGGTTCATGAGCAGAGAAGCCGTGCTGCAGGAGTCTCTCTTTTTCTCTCTATCTCTTATTTCTCTCTCAATTTTTTGTTGTCTCTAATTTTTAAATTTTATTTATTTATTTATTTATTTATTTTGAGAGCAAGGTCAAAGAAAGATAGCTGACTGGGTAGAGTGCATGCTATACCAAGCATGTGGCCAAAGGTAGAGTCCTTTGGGAGATACTATGGAAGGTTCTCCCTCTCTCTCTCTCTCTCTCTCTTTCTGAATGAAAAAGCTGCCTGGAGCAGTGAAATTTGCAGGTGTCGGGTCTGTGCTTGTGTGTGTTGAGAACAAAGACCTATTCCCCCCTCTTTTGAGTTAGCTGTCAAAGAATGACCTTAGTGACTGGCTATTTCTTTTCTTTTTTTAACTTTTCTTTTTTAAAATTTATTTATTGGACAGGGACAGAGAGAAATTTCTTAAGGCAGCTGTTCTGTATGCAGGGATGTGGGTGGATCAGGGAGAGCTTGACTTGACCTGACCCTCTAGGGGTATTGCATCCTAGGAGCAGGGCATGGCCTGCTTTGGAGAGAGTGGCTTCCTGGAAGAGGCTCCAGTTCCCTGGACTTCCCACACAGCACTTGTTTTCCCTTCCTCCACCCGGTTGATCCTCTCACTGGCTTCATGCCAGAATTTTGGGAGAAACTCACAAAATTCCATACCAACGTCAGATGCCTGGACAACTGAGGGGAAGAAAAAGAAAACATACAGTTACGACAGAAGACCTAGTGGGGGTTGTATTGTTATATGGAAAACTGGGAAATGTTATGCATGTACAAACTAGTGTATTTACTGTCGAATGTAAAACATTAATTCCCCAATAAAGAAATAAAAAAAGAAAGAAAACATAGTTACAGTGTAATCCTTCAGAATGGGGCCATATCCAGGGGGTGAGGTATTAATGGAGATTAGGAAATAGGTTCACCTTTCAGGAGATCCCATTGATAAGCTTTCATTTTGTTTTTTATTATTATTTTTTTACAGTTTAGTCTATTGATTAATAGGGCTGGAGGAGCCAAAATATTACTCTGGTACATTCAATGCCAGAGATTGAAGTTGGGACCTCATGCCTGAGGTCTCTGGCTGCATGTGGATTTTTTCTCTCTTTTTTAAAGGATGTTATTTATTTATTAATACAAGGTAGGGAGACAGAGAGAGGGAACAGAGCATCACTCTGGCACATGGAATGCCAGGAATCAAACTTGGGGCCTCATGCTTTCAAGTTCACTGTGCCTTCTGGACCTTGCATTGATAACATTTTAATGTATGTATTTTGTGAGAGAGACTGACCAGAGCAAGAACTCCAGCATATGTGGTGCTGGAGATTCAGCACTGCAGGTCTTCATGCATGCAAGTTCTGCATTTCTGCTGTTGAGTCACCTCCCCAGCCATCCCATCCATCTTTAAGGGTCCTCTTGGCTCCATTTGTGGGAGGGGAAAATAATCAAGAGAGAAGCTAACACAATTGAGAAAAGGTTGCCTGGATTGAGTTGCCATTACGCAGTCCTCTCAGTGGTTCACACCTGGTGTTGGTGGGTGGCATTGCAGGGGTGTGTGTGTGTGTGTGTGTGTGTGTGTGTGAGAGAGAGAGAGAGAGAGAGAGAGGGAGGGAGAGAAAGAGAGAGACAGGTTATAGCTATAAAGATCTTTGAGGACAGAAATCTGAGCTTCAGACCTGCTAAACATAAGACCTCCTCTTTCACTGTTTTTTTTTTCCCCTAGGCTATTAAAATTTCTCCCACATGTTATTATCAACTGAAGTCTGCTCTACTATGTTCTCTATCAGCTTCATGTAGAAGAGGAAGACAGAAAGATTGTAGTCTTTAAAATTGAGAGTCAAGAGGGGAGTCCGGCAGTAGCACAGTGGGTTAAGTGCACGTGGCGCAAAGCGCAAGGACCAGCGTAATGATCCTGGTTCGAGCCCCCGGCTCCCCACCTGCAGGGGAGTCGCTTCACAAGCGGTGAAGTAGGTCTGCAGGTGTCTTTCTCTACCCCTCTGTCTTCCCCTTCTCTCTCCATTTCTCTCTGTCCTATCTAACAACAATGACATCAATAACAATAATTACAACAACAATGAAAAACAACAAGGGCAACAAAAGGGAAAATAAATAAATATTTAAAAAAAATTGAGAGTCAAGAAAATTGCAGTGACATGAAAAGGAACACTTACAAATGAACTTCTCCTCTTCTGGCTTTTCTGAAGGAAGAAATAATGCACATATGTCAGCACACAGCCTATCTGTGCCTTTTAATCTAGAGCAGTTGTCAAGGCAGCTTTGTCAGGGATCATTATAAAAACACGGAACGATTATGTCAGCTCATCCGCCCCCACAATTTGAGGACACGCGCTGCTTTTGAGTCTTATTTCTGCTGCAGAACATGCCTTTCCAGTTCTGTCTTTGTTTCTCTGTCTCCCTTGGGCAGTATTTATAAGCTTCTATCAGTCTTTCTAAAAGTGGCAGGGAAAGAAAGCCAGGGACTCTTTGGGATACTATGGTCTAGACTATTAGAAGGTACAGGGTTTTAGCAGAGAATGTCAGGAATAGGGCAGAAGATGTGGGGAGCCAGAAAGTCTCTTACCTCCGGGAGGGAAGGTTTGCATACTGTCATTGTAGATGTGTGGGATCTCTGTAAAGAGTGAGGGCGAGAGAAGGAAGGCTCTTACCAGCTGACCTTCACTTCCCTTTCTAGCGTCAAGCTCCTGAGTACTGCTAGGGGCGAGGAGCCTGGCCTCAAACGCCACACCAGTTCCCTGCTTTGCCTCAATCCTTTTGCAAGTCCTCTGGATCCCAGTGATAATACTGTGTGCTGCCTTGCATTCTTAGTGTCTGTGTTAATTTCCTCTATTGTCCACAGACTTCTTGAGAGGAGAAGCTGTGCTTGTGCATCTCTGTGCCTCCTCCGCTGCCAGCTCTCATCCTGCCTGGCATTCGGGGGTGCTTAGATCTTGGGGGTCCCTGCACTTCCTCTCCAGAGAGGGCCCCTGTGGTAGTACCACAATTCAATACCCTCCTTCACCTCCCGCCCCGACAAGATGCTGAGCTTTGGTGCATGAAGAACATTGTTGTTGTCTAAGTTGTCCTCCTCCTTTTCTCCTTTCATCCTCTTTATTCTTCTTCTCCTCCTCTTTATATATGCAGGATCTCACCACTCCTGGGTCAATTTTTGTTGTTGTTGTTGTTGTTTACTTCAGATACAGACACAGAGAAAGGGAAAGACACCACAGCACCAGAACTTCCCCCAGCTACCTCAGCTCTCCTGGCTTGAACTCAAGCCATGAGCACAGCAAGGCATGCGCCCTACCAGGTAATGTCTCCCTCGGCCCAGGTAATGCTTTATTTTTGTGGTGTTAAGAAATTTACTCCTCAGGGCCTGGCATACATGATATCACTGCTGAGTTAACTGACCAACCTAATTATGTGATTTTTTTTATTGTTGTTATTGGAAGAAAGGGAGGAGAGGAGAGACATCACAGTACTATTTCATGATCATAGTTTGATCCCTAGGATGCCCACTGGTGGTGTCATTCCTGGGGCCCACATGCAGTGTCAGGGCTCAAATCTAGAGCTTCATATGCAACCAGGCATACGTGCGTGGTACCTGTTCAGCTATTTCCTGGCCCCTATGCCAGTAACTATTGTTTTGAGGAGAGGACATGTGGTCACTGCTCACCCCATTCATCTTTGCCTTTGACCATCAGCTGTCTCACTCGGAAGGCCAGGATGCAGCCCTTGGGGATGGTTATGGCCTCCTTGTGGTTTATGGATCCCTGGAATTGGACAAGAGGGTTTGTGAATCTGCAGAAATCCTAAGGATGAGACAGATGCTGGGAGTCGGGGGCGGGTGGTGGTGGTAGGAGGGGCAGACAGAGGATTGATCTGAGTGCCTTTGGGTAGATAAACCAGGAGCCCTATGGTGGTATCTGATCTCATTTCCACTCACTCCAGGCTCTTTGGAATGAACTTCAAAGCCCTTCTGCCCTGGTCATCTCTCTAATGATCTATGTCTCTTCCTGGGTCAGACACAGGAAAGAACTGTGCAGACTTGCTCCATCACCTAATTTCTGTGCATCCCTGTTCCATTTTAAAGCTTCCATCCAGACCCTGCCTCCTTTCTACTCTCCATCCAGCCCCACCGTGCTCACCTCCTTTAGGAAGTCTTGCATGCCTGGTTGCATGCCTGGTTTCAACTCACCCCTTGAATATTTATACATAGTAGACATAGGGATGTAGGGCATTACTTACTAACAGTTTTCCAAGTCTGTATTCTATGCCTTGGATTTCCACAACTAAGTCTCTCCATGAGATGAGAAGTCTCTGAGAGCAAGGATGTCTCTCTTTGAAGTTGGGAGCACTATGGATGAAAACCTATGACTAACCTATGACTGAGCATCGCTTTCTGCTAGTTCCTCGAAGCATCAGGCAAGTATGCTGCCCCCCCCCAAGTTAAAGCCAGAAACTGGGAAAGCAGGGGGGAATGGGTCCTTTCTAATATCCTGGGTCATGAGTACTGGTGGAGCAAAGTTAATGCAGCCTCTAAGGAAAGGTTGAAAGAGAGAGAGAGAGAGAGAGAGAGAGAGAGAGGGAGAGAGAAAGAAAGTGACAAACCTGTAATCCCAATGGGGCAAAGAATGGGAGGGAGAAGTTGCCCTCTGCTTTGCCAGCCCTCTCCAGCGTGACCTCCTGCACTGTCTCCACCACCTCCATCACCACGTACAGGTTCTCCCCCCGGTTCCGCATCTCCTTCAGGAATGGGTGCTCTGCTGTCAGCTTCCTGGGGCAGGAGAAACATAAGGGCGTCTTTGAATCCTCTTTCCTGTCCCAGGTACACCCTTCTCTCCTGTCCCTTCCAGGAGCAAAGTGTGATGTTGCCCTGGAAGGGGGCAGGATTTGGAGCTGGACAGAGAACAAGCCCCGGATCTCCTGCTTGCTAGCAGGGAAGCTCCTCTGAGTCTTCTTAGCCTCTTCTGTAAAATGAAGATAATAACGCCGACCTCCCAGGTTGTTGAGAGAGGCACTCGGTAATCATCAGGGGGCAGCAGCTGGCCCAGGACAGAGCTGCCTGGCTGCTGCTTTCTCTCCTTCCCTCTGGTCCAGGGGTAGGTTTCTTTCCCTTTCTTCCATATTCTCAGTCTTGTTCACCTATGCTGGATATTCTTTCTCCATCACTCATCCTCTCTCTTGCTATTAAAAACCAGTTCCTCTTGGGCCAGGAAGTGGCTCACACAGTAGAACGCACACTTTACTATGCATGAAGGTCTGGGTCTGGGCCTCTGGCCACCTGCAAGGAGAAGGGCTCAAGAACTACAGACCTGTGCTATGGTATCTCTCCTTCTTTACTCCCTCCTCCCACGTATTTCACCATCTATCTTAAAACAAACAAACAAACAAACAAGCAAACAAACAAGTTGGCTTAGGAGGTGACACAGTGGCTAGAGTATTAGCATGAGTATTAGCTAGAGTATAAAGCACGGCATCCTAAAAAAGACAAAAAGGATGGGTCCTGAGTTTGATCCCTAGGATCACATGTACCAGAGGGATGCTCTGGTTCTCTCTCTCTCCTCTCTCCTCTGTCTTTCTTGTATTAATAGATAAATGACTATTTTTTAAAAAAAGATTTTTATTTATTAATTCATGAGAAAAATAGGAGGAGGAGGAGGAGAGAGAGAAAGAACCAGACATCACTCTGGCACATGTGCTGCTGGGGATTGAACTCAGGACCTCATGCTTGAGAGTCCAGTACTTTATCCACTGTGCCACTTCCTGGATCACATAAATAAATGATTCTTTAAAAATAAATAAAACCAAAGGGGGCAGGGTGGTGGCGTACCTGGTTGAGTGCACATATTACAATGTGCAAGGACCCGGGTTCGAGCCCTTGGTCCCCACCTGCAGGGCATAGCTTCACGAGTGGTGAAGCAGGGCTACAGGTGTCTCTCTGTATTTCTCCCTCTCTATCACCTCCTTCCCTCTTGATTTCTGGCTGTCTCTATCCATTAAATAAAGACAATAATTTAAAAAGGTAAATAAAACCAATCAGACAACAACAGTCTGGTAGCAATGTGGGATTTTGCAAACATAGAGTTCTAGCTATAACTGTGGTAGTAGAAATAAAGAAAAAAAATGAAAGAGTGTAGTTTAACTAAATAACTGGTTAGAATAAAAAAAAAAACAGTTTCCCAAATTCCCCTCACCACTTGCTCCTCTGCTTTTCATATATATATATATATATATATATATATATATATATATATATACATATATATAATAAATAAAATCTTGGCTCTTGCCTCGTCCTCAAATTACTTCTTTCTTTCACTTAATTGGCAAATATCTCAAAAGGTAATTTCACTCCTAAACTCTCTATAATTTGCTTTCTGTTTCTTTCTTTTTTTTTTTTTTACATTTATTTATTTATTTATTTATTCCCTTTTGTTGTCCTTGTTGTTTTATTGTTGTAGTTATTATTGATGTCATCGTTGTTGGATAGGACAGAGAGAAATGGAGAGAGGAGGGGAAGACAGAGAGGGGGAGAGAAAGACAGACACCTGCAGACCTGCTTCACCGCCTGTGAACCAACTCCCCTGCAGGTGGGGAACCAGGGGCTCAAACTGGGATCCTTCCTCTGGTCCTTGTGCTTTGCACCACATGCGCTTAACCCGCTGTGCTACCGCCGGACTCCCTTGCTTTCTGTTTCTAATTCTACCCACCACACTCAAAACTTTTCCTGGGAGTCAGGAGGTAGCGCAGCAGGTTGAGTGCATGTGGCGCGAAGCGAAAGGACCGGCGTAAGGATCCAGGTTTGAGGCCCTGGCTCCCCACTTGCAGGGCAGTCGATTCACAGGCGGTGAAGCAGGTCTGCAGGTGTCTATCTTTCTCTCCCCCCTCTGTCTTCCCCTCCTCTGTCCTATCTAACAACGACATCAATAACAACAACAATAATAACTACAACAACAAGGGCAACAAAAGGGAAATATATATATATATATAAACCTTTTCCTTACTTTGCCACAATGCTGGCTCCTGCTGCCCAGACTCTCTGTGCCGGCCGGCTGTCTCCCACAGGCTTTCCACCACACTCTGCTGCCGGGGCCAGGCGGTGGTGCACCTTGTTAAGTGCACACGTCACACTCTGCTGCCCTGCTTCTGCTCCAACCCTGTCAACTTCTCAATCCATCCACTCCACCTGCATCTTGGGTATTCATTTCTTTGGTTCCCTAAATTGTTATGTCCCCCCAAGATTCTGTTTCCAAACTCCATCTAACATCCCCTAGGTTCCTATAGTTTTCATCTTTATGTAGATGCCTGCTGCCTTTGATTTATTTTTATTTTTCTGTATAGAGTCAGAGAGTGGAGTGTGAAAGAGACTACCACGCTGAAGCTGCTTTTAATGCAGCGGAGGCTGGGCTTGAAACTGGCTGGTACACATGACAAGGCAGCACTCTATCCAACTGAGCTATTGCTCCAGTCCCCTCCTATGATTCCTCACTCTGACTTCTCTCCCGGGCTCCAATGGGCTGTGAACATGCTCAGCTGATGACTTTGTAGAGCCACAAATTCAAAATGCCAAAAAAGAGCTCATGCATTCTTTCCAAATACACTTATTTTTTTTGGAAAAAAATTCTTGGAAACCTTGTAGTAAAGACAACTCTATGACTTTTATTTTAATTATTATTATTATTATTATTATTATTATTTGCCTCCAGTTGCTGGGGCTCAGTGAACTATGAACCCACTGCTTCTTGTGGTCTTATTTATTTATTTTTATTCAATGGAACAGAGAGAAACTAAGAAGGAAGGACAGATAAAGAGAGGGAAAGATAGACGCCGGAAGGCCTGCTTCACTGCTTGTGAACTGACCCCTGCAGGTGGGGAGCTGGGGGTTGGAACCGGGATCTTTACTCTGGTCCTTGAACTTCGTACTATGTGCGCTTAACTCAGTGTGCTACCGCCCGTCCCCTCTGTGACTTTAATAAAGGTTTATTTATCTATCTTTTGCCTCCAGGGTTAATGTTGAGGCTTGGTGCCTGCACTATGAATCCACTACTCCTGGAGGCCATTTTTTTTCCTCCTGTTGCCTTTGTTGTTCGTTGTTGTTGTTGTTATTGCTATTGTTGTTGTTGGATAGGATAGAGAGAAGTCAAGAGAGGAGGGGAAGACAGAGAGGGGAAGAGAAAGATAGACACCTGCAGACCTGCTTCACTGCTTGTGAGGCGACACCCACTGCAGGTGGGGAGCCAGGGGCTCGAACTGGGAGCCTTAAGAGGTCCTTGAGCTTTGTGCCATGCGTGCTTAACCCGCTGCATCCCCTAAAGGTTTATTTATTTATTTTTTCCCTTTATTGGGGGATTAATGTTCTACATTTGACAGTGAATACAATAGTTTGTACATGCATAACATTTCTCAGTTTTCCACATAACAATATAACCTCCTTTTCCAGGACTTATATTCCCCCCCCCCCCGCCCCAGAGTCTTTGACTTTGGTGCAATACACCAACTCCAGTCCAGGTTCTGCTTAGTGTTTTCTCTTCTGATCTTGCTTAAAGGTCTATTTATTAGTGGCAGTGAAAGGGAAGAGAGAGAGAGAGAGAGAGAGAGAGAGCGAGCCAGAGCATTTAGCATATACAATTCCAGGGATCAAACTCAAGACCTCATGTTTGTAACTTCAGTACTTCAGCCAGTGTCACCTCCTGGGTCACCACGCATACCTCCAAACTCTGTCTTACTATTCCTATTAATATCCCCACATGGGTCAAGTTTCAGAGTTATCTTTTAAAAATTATGTTTTATTTCTTTTAATAATAACTACATACTAGGCACTGGGCTGTGGCATACCCAGTAAGCACACACATTACCATGCTCTCTTCATGAGCAGTGCTGTAGGTGTCTCTCCTCTCTCCCTCTCAATTTTTCTTTGTCCTATCAAAACAAACAAACAAACAAACAACAACAAAAACCCCATCAGGATCCATGAATTATCATGTAGGCACCAAGCCCCAGTGATAACCCTGACTGAAATATATATATATTTTCAGGAGTCGGGCGGTAGCGCAGCGGGTTAAGCACACGTGGTGGGAAGCACAAGGACCAGCTAAGGATCCCAGTTCGAGCCCCTGGTTCCCCACCTGCAGAGGAGTCGCTTCACAGGCGGTGAAGCAGGTCTGCAGGTGTCTATCTTTCTCTCCCCCTCTCTGTCTTCCCGTCCTCTCTCCATTTCTCTCTGTCCTATGCAACAATGATGATATCAATAACAACAACAATAATAACAACTACAACAAATAAAAACAATAAGGGCAACAAAAGGGAAAATAAATAAATATAAAAAAGAAATATATATATATATGATATTTAAGGTGTAAAATGTTATATTTTGATACATATGAACATAGAGAAGTGATCTACACAGTCAAGCTAATGCACATACCCATCTCCTTACATTATCTTTATTTGTTTACTGGACAGAGACAGTCAGAAATCAAGAGGGAAGGGAGTGACAGAGACAGAGAGACACCTGCAGCACTGCTTCACCACTTGCAAAGCTTTCCCCCTGCAGGTGAGGACTGGGGGCTCTAACCTGGGTCCTTGAGCACTGTAATGTGTGCTCAACCAGGTGTGTCACCGCCTGGCCCCTCCCATCTCCTTACATAGTCATCACTCTTTTGTGCATGGGGAGAGCACCCACAATCTACTCTCTTAGTATATTTCCAGTATACAAGACTGAGTGATTAACTGTAGCCATCATGCTGTCTGTTCAATCTCTCTCTCTCTCTCTCTCTTTTTAAAGATTTTATTTATTTATTGCGTCACCTCCTGGATGATGATTGTATTTATTTATTCATGAGGAAGATAGGAGGAGAGAGACAGAAGCAGACATTACTCTGGTACATGTGCTGCCAATGATTGAACTCAGGACCTTATGTTTGAGAGTCCAGTGCTTTACCCACTGTGCCACCTCCCAGACCACCTATCTGTTCAGTCTCTATCAACTATCTTTGACAGATCTCTTCCTTGCTCTGTAGTCTGGGCACCCCAAAGGCCTTTTCATTCTGACTGTTGTTCTCATCTCAGGTGCTCACTTGACATTTCTGATCTAATCTCTGATCTGACCTTGTGATCTGTCTGTTTCATCTCCTTGTCCCTTGTCCTCTACCTGATGCATTTGCTCCAGGGGCAGAAGAATCTCAGCGCCCATTAGAATGCTGTTGAGGGCTCCCTGGACCTCACAGAATGGTTCCATCTCCTTGACTAGTCACATTGGGCCTCAGTGACTGGAGTTCATTTTCTTTTCTTTCTTTTAGATTTTTTTTTTTGATATTTATTTCCTTTTTGTTGCTCTGGTTGTTTTTATTACTGTTGTAGTTATTATTATTGTTGTTATTGATATCGTCATTGTTGGATAAGACAGAGAGAAATGGAGAGAGGAGGGGAAGACAGAGAGGGGGAGAGAAAGATAGACACCTGCAGACCTGCTTCACCGCTTGTAAAGCGACTCCCCTGCAGGTGGGGAGCCGGGGCTCGAACCAGGATCCTCACGCAGGTCCTTGCGCTTTGCGCCATGTGCCCTTAACCCACTGCGCTACCGCCTAACTCCCGACTGGGGTTCATTTTCACTGTCCACTAGCTCCACTCCTACTGTCTACTCTGGCTTTCACATTCTTTGTAGGTTTGAGTGCTGGAAATTTCTTACCCATGTACCTTTATGTCTTTCTCCCAGCCCTGCATGTCCAACTTCTAGTTGTCTTTCTTTTTTTCTTTTTTATTTTTATTTAAAAAAATTTTTTTTTCTAGTTGTCTTTCTTTTTAATTTTTTTTTTCATATTGACACCAGGTTTGTTGCTGGGGTTCCAGCAATATCCACTGTTCTGGGTGGTCATTTTTTTTCATTTTTTTTTCTTTTTCCTCCATTCCATTCTCTTCCCTTCTCTTCCTTCCCGCTTCCTTTTCTTTCCCTTCCTTCCTTCCTTTCTTTCTTTCTTTCTTTCTTTCTTTCTTTCTTTCTTTCTTTCTATTTTATTTGATAGGATAGAGAAATTGATAAGGGAGTGGAAGATAGATAGATACATAGACAGACAGAGATAGACCTGCGGAGGAGGACACTTCACAAGCAATGAAGCAGGTCTGCAGATGGGAGTGAGGGTGGGGGAATCAAACCTGGGTCCTCACAAATGGTAACTGGTGAGTTCAGCTGGGTCCACCACTGCCTGCCCACCCCAGTTGTCTTTCATGCCTAGATCTTGAACTGTCTCTCTGTCCTTGCTTCCCCTGATGACAGTCCCTCTGACCTGCCACGGCACACAGACAAACCCCTTCTATAGCACTTGCCTTAGGTGACATGTTGCCCATCCCTCCGGCCTCTGGATGGCAATGTTCATGAACTAGGCTGTTCTGGGGCATCTCAGTACTTAGTAGGATGCTTTGCACTCATCGAGGCTATGTAATTGTTGACTGAATGACTCCATAAGCACCCCAGCTCCCCCCCCCCACCTCCTGGCCCTCACCTCTCTTTCAACTACTACTTAACTACTTAAAAGTCAGCTCCCCATCAAGCCAAACATCTGAGGTGCCCCAGCAACTGCCACACCCCTTGCACTGCTGGGGCAGCCTTTCTCAGGGTGGCCTGGGGTGTAGGTGGCCAGGCATGAAGCTTCATTTATGGGGAGCAAATGCTGTGGCCAGTCACAGTGTGGAGCAGTTAAGATCCCTCTCCTTGGTGTATTTCATGGAGTCTGAGTGTGAGAAGGTACCTAAAAAACTTTCATGCAACCTCACTATTTTTTTTTCCATGAAAGAAAGCAAGAAGTAGTAGAAGGAGATGTGATCCCACTCTAAGTTAAAGTGAGCACCTGACCCGTGTGTGTGTGTGTGTGTGTGTGTGTGTGTGTGTGTGTGTAAGGTAGTGGGTAGAAAAGTTCTGGAAGAAATGAAAGGATGAGGAGAAGTGCAAGAGTGGTCACAGAAAGGTCTGAATGGACCAGTAGGCCAGAAGGGTCACCTGCTAGAGCGCCCTTCCCGGTGGTGACTACACAGGTGAAGGTCAGTGTGTGGGACCTCAGGACCAAAACTCACCTTTCCCTACACCCTTCCACATCTCTTGGAAGCCCCCAAGTGCTGCCCATTCTCACCTTCCCTGTTGCAAGGTCTCCAGGGCCTTGGGAGCCACACTGAGTGTCTGGACCTCCAGGGTGCTACTCCGGGACACCCCTGCAGTCCCCATCACCTTGACTGTCCTTGGCATATCCACATCTCCCTCCACTCGGGCATCCAGCATGTTCTTAAATCTGAACTTTCCTGAGTCCGTTGGATCTGCAGGAGAAAGAAGACAAAGGCAGTTGGGTTGAAAGGCAGCTCTCTTCCCCACCTCCTGAGCTCCTTAGGGGAAGTGGGGGCTCAATGACACCTCATCAGAGGGGACTTTGGGTAGGCATCTGGTCACCTCCCTAGGTCCCCAGGCCCAAGCCCAGGACTGACCTGCAGGCGAGCTGCCTGGCTCCAGCATGTCCAGGAGGTTGTAGTCAGTGCGGATGTATCGGGCGCCCCAGAAGAGCGTGCTCTTCCTTTTCCTTAGCACCAGGCAAAAGGGATGGAAGTGCTGGAAGTCGATGAGGCTGTCCAGGGGTGTCAAGTCTCCCCGAGGGTTTAGCTGTTTGGTCAGGGCCCGAGTGACATTTTCAAACAAGGTCATTGTGTCTGGTGGAAGCAAGGTTGGAGAGAAAGTTGGGAGACCAGGTCATGAAGAGGCCACAGAGACAGAGAAGAGAAAAGAAGAGAAGAGAAGAGGAGAAGAGGAGAGAGAGAGAGAGAGAGAGAAAGAGAGAGAGAGAGAGAGAGAGAGATCACTGGCCACTGGCTTGAGAGTGGGGAGGGACACCCCTAAAGATGCTTGGGTTATCAGAATGTCAGGGCTGAAGGGAACCAGAGCTGAAACAACACCCTGTGAGCCAGAGGAGCCAGATGGCTTCTTTCTTTGTCAAAGGCTCTTCTCACTCAAATTTATTCTCCTCTCAGCCTGGAGCCTGGTCGGAGCACTTCATTAGTGATGGACGTAGAGTCTCTCTCACACAGCGACACCCAGAGAGCTGTGATGGCTAGAGCCTGAGGAGGCAAACGCTGCTCATCCAGTTGCCCTTTCTTTGAGTGGAGGTGGCTTTCCTGTACCCTGTCCTTCCCTTAGTCTCACCCCCTGGCTCACAGGTGAGCAGGCTCTCTTCCTAGCAGGTACCACCTGACTACCAGATCCAGGCATTTTCCAGGCTCTTTGGCTCTGCCCTCTCTGTTTACCAATCCCGTCCACCATTACCCCTCATATAAAGAATCCTATTCTTCTCTCTCTCTCTCTCTCTCTGCCTAGGTGAGCCTGCCATCATGTGAGTAAGGGTTCTCAGGCCCTCTCTTTCTCTCTTTCTTTATCTGTTTCACTCTCTCTCTTGACCCACGTGTACCCTAACATGTAGGTATTCTTTTTTTCTTAATCTTTATTTGTTTGATAGAGAAAGCCAGAAATTGAGAGGGAGGGGGAGACAGAGAAGGAGACAGAGAGACACCTGCAGCACTGTTTCAACACTTGTGAAGCTTTCCCCCTGCAGGTGGGGACCAGGGGCTTGAACCCGGGCCCTTGTGCACTGCAACATGTGCGCTCAACCAGGAGCACCACCGCCCGGTCCCTTATGTGGTTATTTTTAATTTTCCTGAATAAAGTTTAAAATTCCTGAAAAAAAAAACAACTATTGGGACTGAGTAGTGGTGCACCTGGTTGAGCTACAATGTGCAAAGACCTGGGTTCAAGCCCTGGTCCCCACCTGCAAGAGGGAAAGCTTCATGAGTGATGGAACAGTGCTGCAGGTGTCTATCTCTTTCCCTCTCTATCTCCCCACTCCCCTCTTAATTTCTTTCCATCTCTATCCAAATAAATAAAATAATTTAAGAAAAAGAAAGAACCCTTATTCGCCCTTTCAGGCTTAACTGGGTCACCTCCTCTGTGATCTCTCCCCTCACCTCTTCATGACTCCACCCCATGCACCGAGTGTATTCAGCCTGTGCCCTTCTGAAGTACCTGCAACCTCCTCTTGTTATGCCCAGTGCACCTGCTCTCTCGCCTACTCGACTGTGGCCTGCTGGTGGACAGGAAGTGGTCTTAGTCATCTCTGCAGCGTCAACACCAAGCACAGTGTCTGGCACAGGTTTGGAATTTGTGAAATGTGTGTGGCAAGAATGAATGAGCAAATGAATGAATAAGTGTGATCCTGGGAGCCATACTGGGGGTAAGAGGACCCTGGAAAATGTGGGATTTTGAAAACCCTGAGGGTCACAGTCTTGGGTCTCTGGCTTTAAGGTTCAAGTCTAGGTGCTCTGGCTGGGCAGCCAGTGGCACAGCTGTGTTATCTCTGTGGGTGGAAGAGATAACACTAGTTGACCTAGAACCAACTACCTCTCACAGCACCCCTGACACAGGGAGCACCTCACAGAGTATCAGGGATGCAGACAACACACGCACAGACACACACACACACACACACACACACACAGCACACACACACACACACACACATACATACACATTCTCTTTCTCTCTCTCTCATGGGGCCACTTTGCCAACCACATGGATACCAATGTACTCTTTTTTAAAAAATATAGTTTTGGGAGTTGGGCAGTAGTGCAGCGGGTTAAGTGCACATGGTGCCAAAGCGCAAGGACCTGCGTGAGAATCCCAGCTCGAGCCCCGACTCCCCATCTGCAGGGGAGTCGCTCCACAGGCGCTGAAGCAGGTCTGCAGGTGTATAGCTTTCTCTCCCCCTCTCTGTCTTCCCCTCCTCTCTCCATTTCTCTCTGTCCTAACAACAATGACATCAATAACAACATAATAGCCACAACAATAAAAAACAAGGGCAACAAAAGGGAAAATAAGTAAATTAAAAAATATATATTTAATTTCTATTGTAATATTTATTTAGTTATTGGATAGAGACAGCCAGAAATCAAGAGAGAAGGGGTGATAGAGAAGGAAAGAGACAGACACCCACAGCATTGCTTCACCATTTGCAAAGCTTTCCCCCTGCAGGTGGGGACCTGGGTCCTTGTGCATTTTAACATGTGCACTCAACCAGGTGTACCACCACACAGCCCCACCAATGTACTCTTTTTTTAAAAAAAATATTTATTTATTCCCTTTTGTTGTCCTTGTTTTATTGTTGTAGTTATTATTATTGATGTTGTCATTGTTAGATAAGACAGAGAGAAATGGAGAGAGGAGGGGAAGACAGAGATGGGGAGAGAAAGAGAGACACCTGCAGACCTGCTTCACCGCTTGTGAAGCGACTCCCCTGCAGGTGGGGAGCCGGGTCTTGAACTGGGATCCTTATGCTGGTCCTTGTGCTTTGAGCCACGTGCCCTTATCCCGCTGCGCTACCTCCGGACTCCCACCAATGTTCTCTTTTCATGCCTCATTCCCATGAGGGCAAGGATGGGAAGGACAGGACAACCTCCCACTTGGGTGCTGAGGTGGATACACCCAGGAAGGGCTCAGCTGACTGAAGCCTCCTCTGGACAGAAAGGTGCTCATGGGGCACCTTCTCCATCCCTCCCCAAGATCAATCAGGGTCATTGTCTCTCTGGGATCTGGAGCATCCTATACCCTTTTTGTCCCAGTATCTATCTATTATTCAACCCCCCCCCCCCCCCACACACACACACACCATGACATTAAGTTCTTACCAGGAAGTAGAGGTAGGTCCTGCTTGGCAGCTGATTCTGGAGTGAGGGCCCAGGGATCACTGTTGGTTGAATGACTGTTCTTCACCACTGACAGGCTGCTACTTTATGCCTCAGTGGAGCAGGGATGTCAGCTTCCAAGGACCCCACCCGCCCCAGTAACCCCTCCCCTCCAGCTTCCCTTCTGGGAGAACAGCATCAACCAGTTCTGCCCTGCCCCGGGCCCTGGGCCCTGACCTCCTGAGGGTTGAGGGGGTGGATAGGGAGCTACCAGGCAGGTGCCAGCGTGGGTGGGTGGAACCAGGCCTCAGATACAGGTGGAGACTGAAGGCAGGCTGGTGGAGAGGTTGAGAGGAGAGGAAGGAAGGCCCCTTGGAGAAAAGAACCTGTAGGGAGAGGCTGTGGGAGTTGGGATGTGCATGTGATGAGGGAAGCCATGTTTGTTCTGTCATCATCTGTTGTCATCAGGAAGCACTTAAGATCCATGAGGAGGCCTTGTGGGTGTGATATGGGGAGAAGAAATCTTGCGTGTCTTTAGATTCCAGAAGCAGAGAGGCCAGAGGGCCTTCATCTTTCTGCCTGTCAACCTGTATGACTCCCTCATTCCACTTGTTTTAGTTGCATATTCAGCTCCATAGCGCTGCTAGGTTGCATATATCTGTCCAGGCAGAGGAGGATATAGACCCAATGATTTTCTGTTTTTCCTGTTCAACATCTCTGCTTCTCATGGATTTGTGTACATACACACAGAAACACACACACACACACACTCATACACATGCATGCATATACACATGTGTGTAGAGGCACAAAAGGATCAATGGAAAAACCTTAAAAGTACGTCTGCAGGGAGTCGGGCGGTAGCGCAGCAGGTTAAGCGCACATGGCACAAAGCGCAAGGACTGGAGTAGGGATCCCAATTCGAGCCCTGGCTCCCCATCCGCAGGGGCGTTGCTTCACAGGTGGTGAAGCAGGCCTGCAGGTGTCTATCTTTCTCTCCCCCTCTCTGTCTTCCCCTCCTCTCTCTATTTTTCTCTGTCTTATCTAACAACGTCAACATCAATAACAACAATAATAATGGCAAAAACAATAAAAAGGGCAACAAAAGGGAAAATAAATAAACATAAATAAAAAGTAAAAAAGAAGAAATAAAAAAGAGAGGTGGGGGCAGGAAGGAATTTATTTAATTCATTAGTTTTTTTCTTTTTTCTTTTTTTTTTCATTAGTTTTTTTCTAACAGGGTCTTGCATATATGTTCACTATTCCTAATATTTCAGTTTGGTTAGGAAGAAACAAAGAGGAAGAAACCCAGAGACAGAGAAGGAGAGATGCCACATTATTGCTCCATCGTTTATGGAGTTTCTCCTGGAACTATGCATAGTGCTGCCATGTGGTTCTATAGACTTGAACCCTGGTCCTTGAGCATTGTCAGGTGTTCACTCTATCAGGTGAGTTATCTCTTAGTTTCCTGGAAGGAATTGTAAAGGGAACTTTACACACAAGGCCAGGTCTCTAGATGACAAGACAAGGCATTGACAAGCGAGGTTTTCATGCTGTCACTCACTGCTATTGAGACTTATTATTGAGGGTCTTCTCATCATTCATAGAAAATTAAACACATTCTTCCCTGGGCAGATGATTGCACCAGTGTGTCCTGGAGCCCCGCCTTTTCCTATGGTCTTGTCAATATTTCCATTTTATAAATAAATAAAAAATGTTAAAAAAGAAGAAAAAAGGGAGTCGGGTGGAAGCACAGTGGGTTAAGCGCAAGTGGCGCAAAGCACAAGGGCCGGCATAAGGATCCTTGTTCGAGCCCCCGGCTCCCCACCTGCAGGGGAGTCGCTTCCCAGGCGGTGAAGCAGGTCTGTAGGTGTCTGTCTTTCTCTCCCCATCTCTGTCTTCCCCTCTTCTCTCCATTTCTTTCTGTCCTATCCAACAATGACAACAACAGTAATAACTACAACAATAAAACAATAAGGACAACAAAAGAAAATAAATAAATAAATATTTAGAAAAAAATGGAAAAAATGGCCTCAAAGAGCAGTGGATTCTTAGTGCTGGCACTGAGCCCCAGTGATACAAACAAACAAACAAACAAAAGAACTGAAGGTCATTATGCTAGCAATATAAGTAAAGAGGTGAAAGACAACTACTGGATGGGTTCACTCATATGTGGAATCTACAGAACTAAAATACATGATCCTTAAAAAAATACAGAAGCAGGGAGTTGGGCGATAGCGCAATGGGTTAAGCGCATGTGGCGCAAAGTGCAAGGACTTGTTAGGATCCCAGTTCTAGCCCGGGGCTCTCCACCTGCAGGGGAGTGGCTTCACAGGCAGTGAAGTGGGTCTGCAGGTGTCTATCCTTCTCTCTCCCTCTCTGTCTTCCCCTCCTGTCTCTATTTCTCTCTGTCCTATCTAATAACGATAACAACAACAATAATAACTACAACAACTATAAAAATCAACAAGGGCAACAAAAGGGAAAATAAATAAATAAATAAATAAATAAATAAATAAATATAAAAAATTTAAAAAATACAGAAGCAAACTAACCATCTTTGTGAACACTGCAGTGGTTACTGTTGGAGGCTGGTGAGGGCACTGAACTTTGGTGTGAAACCCTACAGTCTTATAACTTAGTATAAATCACAATTAAAAATAATAAAATGGGGGGGGCTGACCAGTGGTGCACATGATTAAGTGTACATATTACCATGCACAAGGACCCAGGTTTGAGCTCCTGCTCCCCACCTACAAGAGGTATGTTTCTTGAGTGGTGAAGCAGGTCTGCAGGTGTCTAACTTTATATATATATATACTTTCCCCTCAATTTCTCTCTGTCCTATCAAATAAAATGGAAAAAAGGGGGAGGCAAGGTCAGTGGATTTGCAGTGCTGGCACTCAGTCTCAGCAACAACTTTAGTAGCAAAAAACAAAGAAATAAAAATTTAAAAAGAATTAAGTCTACTTCTGCTGAGGGCCAGGAGGTGACTCACCTGGTAGAGTGCACACATTACCATAGACAAGGATCCAGGTTTGAGTCCTGGCAGTCACATGGGAGCACCTGCAGGTTGTGGGGGGTGGGGTGGGCGGAGAGGGAAGCTTCATAAGCAGTGGATTAGTACTGTGGTGTGTTCCTCCTTTTCCCAGTCTCTCTCTCTCTCTTCCCCCTTCTTTCTCTTTCTGTCTCTGACTTCTGTTTATAGACAAGAAAAGAAAAAGTGGTCACTAGGATAGGTGGAGTTATGTAGGCACTGAACCTTAGCAAAAATGTTGATTGTAAAAAAAAAAAAGGTTATGGGAGTCGGGCGGTAGCGCAGAGGGTTAAGCGCACGTGGCACCAAGTGCCAGGACCGGCTGAAGGATCCCAGTTGGAGCCCCCGGCTCCCCACCTGCAGGGGAGTCCCTTCATAAACGGTGAAGCCGGCCTGCAGGTGTGTATCTTTCACTCCCCTTCTCTGTCTTCCCCTCCTCTCTCCATTTCTCTCTGTCCTAACAACGATGACATCTATAACAACAACAATAACTATAACAACAATAAAAAAACAAGGGCAACAAAAGGGGAAATAAATATAAAAAATAAAAATAATAAAAAATTTAAAAAATTAAAAAAGGCTACTTCTATCTCCAAAGTCTCATTCAGTCTGTTGATAACTCTTTTTCTTTTTTTTTAAGTATTTATTTATTTATTTCCTTTTTTGTTGCCCTGTTGCTTTATTGCTGTAGTGATTATTGTTGTTACTGATGTTGTTGTTGGATAGGACAGAGAGAAATGGAGAGAGAAGGGGAAGACAGAGAGGGGAAGAGAAAGGTAGACACCTGCAGACCTGCTTCACCGCTTATGAAGCGACTCCCCTGCAGGTGAGGAGCCGGGGGCTTGAACCGGGATCCTGATGCTGGTCCTTGCGCTTTGCTCCACGTGCACTACTGCCTGACTCTCTGTTGATAACTCTTACAAGTCTCTCTTCTCTGTGTTGTGTGCATGCGTGTGTGATGAGTTTAGCTGAGGCTTCATGCACATATGATTTCACTACTTCCAACTGACTTTTTTATTTTTATTTTTTGACCCCAGGGTTATTGCTGGGGCTCAGTGCCGGCGCTGCAAATCCACTGCTCTTGGAAGCCCTTTTCCCCATATTTTTGTTGCCTTTGTTGCTCTTGTTGTTGTTATTATTGTTATTGTTGTTATTGATGTCATTGTTGCTGGATAGGACAGAGAGAAATGGAGGGAGGAGGGGAAGACAGAGAGGGGGAAGAGAAAGGTAGACACCTGCAGACCTGCTTCACCGATTGTGAAGCAACTCCCCTGTAGGTAGGGAGACGGGGCTTGAACCAGGATCCTTAAGCCAGTCTTTACACTTCTCGCCATATGCGTTTAACCTACAGCACTACCGCCTGGCTTCCCTCCCACCCCAACTGACTTTTTAATTTAGGCTGAGGCACACACACACACACACACACACACACACACACACACACACACAGACTACAGAATCATAGCTTCCTTCAGTTCTGTGGTACTCTCATGTGGTGCTGGAGTTTGAGTCTCAGCCACACATATGTTGAGACACATGCTGTATGTGGTAAATTATCTTTCAGGCCCCTATTTTCTATGTCTTAACTCAAAACAAGAGACTGGGACATGGCTCAGTGGGTAAAGAGCATGACTTACCATGCGTTGAGGACTTGGGTTTGATCCCTGTCACTATTGACATCACCAAGGGAATTACATGACTGGGGGGAGAGGCAGGACTTTGGTGCTCCTCTCTCTCTCTCAATAAAGAATAAGAATTAGGCTAGTAAGTGGCTCAGAGGTATTGTGTCTGTGTGAGACCCTTGGTTCATTCCCTGCACTGCACAAAGGAAAGTAAACATGAAGCACGGCCTTGTCCTGGGTACTTGCTCCTGACCCAATTTTTTTTTTTTTGTGAACTAAATCTATTGTTTAATCAGAAAATAAGCTAAATTCGGCTATTTAAATATTATTAAAATTTTAAATATTTTAATTAATTTATTTATATAATGGAAACACTAACAAGACCATAGAATAAGAGGAGTACAATCCCCACCACCAGACCTCTGTATCCCCTCCCCTCCCCTGATAGCTTTCCTATTCTTTAATCCTGTGGGAGTGTGGACCCAGGCCTGACCCAATCTTTTGACTCATCTCCCTTCCATCCATCCCATTCTTCTTGTGTAGCTCATACTGCCTCCTTGGATGACGCCAACCATATCTGAAGCAGATAGCCCTTCTCTTTAGGAGAGGCAGAAGTGGTGACTTGGGTGTGTGGAAGGTCATTAGTCACTGGGTCATTGTCACATGTATGCAAATATGTGTTACTTATGTTGTATTACTTCCATCTCCACCTGCTCTCTTGGTTCTTTCTGAATATTTGAATTGGTACATTGATGTGTCACCACTGTAGTACAGGGCCTTGGGCTATGCCCATCTCCCCTCCCTTCAACTCCCAGAAGATAGCCCATTCTGAAGCTCTTACCAGCCCATCCTTGCCTCACACAGACAGCAGATTTCTCCCAGTACTACCCTCCTCGCACTGGCTACTGGCCAACACTTCCAGTCATACTTGTCCTCCAGAAATCTGGGGGACAGTGATTTTGAGGAGCCACACATGCGTCTGTTCTCACTGAAGAACTCAAAAGTCCATCTAGCCAGAGTTCTCTCCTATGACCCAGAAGTCTCACATCTCTCACCTCTCTTTTTCTTCTCATTCACTCTGACTCAAAGAATACCAGGCCTCTCTTGTCCCCACCCCATTGTACCATCCTCTAAACTGTCCTTTAGAGTTCCAAGCAAGATATTGACGATTTCAGGCACAGAGAAGGAATAAAGGCTTGTAGGTTCAGTCAGTTTGAAAATATTATACCTTTGGAATAAAAATATCTATATTCAGGCTTGTTCCTGAGTTATCCCCTCTAGGAACTATCTTTTTTTGGGAACAGTCTTTCTGTCACTACCCCCCTCCCCTCATAAGGATAAAACACAGAATCCCTTTAGGGTCCAGAGGCTTCTGTTCAGAGTCCTGGCTATGTTCAGGAGAATCTGGTGACAAAACTTTTTGTTGGAAGAGATCTAAATGAGACTAATGTGGAAGAACATTTCAGGTCAATCAAAAGCCACTTATTGAAACAGGTGGCTGGTGGGGCTGCTGGGGGTGGAGGTAGTGGTGGTACTGAAACGGGGGACAGACTTGCTCTCTATTGCCATCTACTGGCTAACTAAGGGAGAGAACCAGGACATCACTGCCTGGAATTGAGTTCAGGATCTCATGTCTGAGTTCAATGCCTTATCCACTGTGTCACTTACTAGGCCCAAACAATCCTTTTCTTTTTTTATTTTTATTGGATAGGACAGAGAAAAACTGAGAGGGGAGGGGGGAATAGAAAGTGAGAGAGAATGAGAGATATCTACAACACTGCTCCACCGCTTGTGAAGCGTCTCCCTGCAGTTGGGGACCTAAGGCTTGAACCATGGGAAACTTTTTTTTTTTTAATTTTATTTATTGATTCATGAGAAGTGATAGGAGAGAAAGAACCAGACATCACTCTGGTACATGTGCTGCTGGGGATTGAACGCAGGACCTCATGCTTGAGAGTCCAATGCCTTATCCACTGCGCCACCTCCTAGATCACAATGGGAAACTTTCGTATGATAACATGTATGCTCAACTGTGTGTGCCACTGCCTGGTTCCCAAATAATCATGTTTTTAAACAAGAAGTTTTGAATTTCCGTTTTGCACTGGGACCCATAGTTTATGTTATAGGTCCTACTTGGAACCACTGGATCTAAGCCACTAGGCCAATAAGTCATACCAGGGACTGGCCTGTTTGCACTCCTGACCTCTCAGTACCATTAGAACTCCCAGAAAGTAGAGATGTACTCAGTTGGTAGAGGGTTGAGTCCAAGTCTTTTGAGGACTAAGTTCTGGGACCCTCCTCTTCGATTCCCAGAAAGTTGAATTGGTTTAAGATTAAAGGTCAGGTTCTGGGGAGCTAGTGCACTGGTCTCACATGCCTGGGGGCCTTGAGGTTTCAGGTTCAACCCCTGGTACCGCTACATGTCAGAAATGCTAAGTGCTCTATCTTTTCTTATTTTCTCTCATGAAAATAAACTTAAAAAAAAAAAAAGGTCTGGGGATAGGCTCTGGTGCACTAGGGTTAAATGCACACACTACAGTGCTCAAGGATCCAGGTTCAAGCCCCTGGTCCCTATCTGCAGGGGGAAAGCTCACAAGTGGTGAAGCAGACCTGCAGGTCTCTATGTCTATCTCCCCATCTCCTCTCAATTTCTCTACCTCTATTCAGTAATAAATATATAAATATTTTATTGAAAAAAAGTCAGGTCCACTTGGCAGAGAAATGGGAATGATTAACTAGATACTCAGGCACAGAGAAGCACAGGGAGCTCCCTGAGAGGAACAGGTTTCCTCTCTTAGAGTAGGGACTCTGTCAGCCTAAAGTATCTCTCAGACAGGCTGGGGGCCACTGGGAACTCTTGGGGAGGAGGGGAGTAACACCCACTCAGGGGCAGGTAGTCTGTAGCTCCGCCCAGGCTGACGAAGCCCCGCCCCACTCCCAGTTTGAGGTCAGCACCTCGCCCCGCCCGTATGTCGTCATCACCCCCCTCCCCGTGCTGCCCCAGCGCTCACAGCGTCACTTCCTCTCCAGGGTGCGGCTTCTAGGCGCCCCAAGCTCACCTAGGTCTGGTTTCAGCAGCTGCAGACGCTGGGTCTGGCCCAGCAGCATAAGTCCTAGAGTCCGGGTCTGACCCAGCAGCTTCACTCTTTATCTATCTATTTATCTATCCACCTATCTACCTACCTACCTGCCTATAAAATGGAGATATTGACAAGACCATAGGATAAGAGGGGCACAATTCCCACCACCAGAACTCCCTATCCTCTCACCCCCCTTTCCTATTCTTTATCCCTAGGAGCATGGACCCAGGATCATTATGGAGTGCAGAAGGTGGAAGGTCTGGCTTCTGTAATTGCTTCCCCACTCCTTCTTCTAGCGTTTGCACTTCTTCCGTAGCCAGTCAACAGCTCAGGTTGAGCCTGATGTAAAGTTTCTTTACAAAGACGTCCTTTGAATCTGGAGAGGTGGCAGTCGTTGACTATGTGGGTCATAGTCTGTCTGGAGCCGCAGGGGCAGTTCGGGTCGTCTCTGGCTCCCCAGCGATGGAACGTAGCGGCGCACCGGCCATGGCCTGTTCCATAGCGATTGAGGAGGGCCCAATCATAACGTGCTAGGTCAAAGCTGGGTTGACGCTTGCAGGGGTCTGTGATGAGGTGTTTGTTCTTTACCTCAGCTGACTGCCAACTCTGTTTCCAAGCGTCTGGAACAGAGAAGTTCAGTGTAGGCGTAGGAGACCAGATTGGATGACAAGACGTCAAGCGTTGAACAGGGTGGGCAAAGATATCCGCGAATATTGGCAGGTCCGGTCGAGCGTAGACGTGGGAAATGAACTTAGATGATGCCGCATCCCGACGAATATCTGGTGGGGCAATGTTGCTAAGAACTGGCAGCCATGGAACCGGGGTGGAATGGACGGTTCCAGAAATTATCCTCATGGAGGAATATAATTTGGAATCGACCAAGTGGACATGGGGGCTACGGAACCATACTGGGTCACAGTATTCTGCAGTGGAATAGCATAATGCCAGAGATGATGGTCATAGTGTGGAAGCGCTCGCGTCCCATGAGGAGCTGGCCAGTCTTGCAATGATGTTATTCCTCGCGCCCACCTTTGCTGCAGTGTTTATGAGATGTTCGTGAAATGACAGGGTGCGATCGAGAGTAACGCCAAGATAGACTGGATGGGCTTCATGCCGGATTCTCGTATCGTCAAGTTGCACATTAAGCTCATGCGAGGCCGAGGCATGGTGTAGATGGAAAACAGGTGATACTGTTTTTGCAGTGCTAGGGATTAGTCGCCTTTTTTTACAGTAATCAGATATCAGAGACATGTCTTTCGTGAGTGTTTCCTTGAGGATGTCGAACTTGGCTGCCTGAGTTGCACAGCAGATGTCATCGGCGTAGATGAACTTCCTTGAAGAAGTTTCTGGGAGGTCATTCCATTTATCTTGTCCATCTCCAAAACTCTCTCCCTTTACACTGTCTGAACTGGAAGATGCTTTGAAGAGGGTTAAACCGGGAACGGCTGCTGGCTATAATAACATCACCCCAGAACTCATTCTTAACTTGGGCCCCGTGGCAAAGAAGTGGCTCACTACATTCCTGTCCCACATCTTGGAATCTGAGTCTATGCCCAAAGTTTGGCGTCGTGCAAAGATAATAGCAGTTTTGAAACCAAAGAAAGACCCAACTCTGGCCGCCAGCTATAGACCAATTTCTCTCCTCTCCATGTGTTACAAACTCCTTGAGAGGCTGCTTCTGTCACGTATTTCTCCTCTTACAGAGAAATTCCTATCACCCGCCCAAGCTGGTTTCCGCCCAGGAAGATCTACCTGCAAACAAGTCCTGGCCCTCTCAACTTACATTGAAAATGGATTCCAGAAGAACTTAAAGACGGGTGCTGTCTTTGTTGATCTCACAGCAGCCTATGACATGGTCTGGCATCATGGTCTCCTAGTCAAGATCTCAAGATGCCTGCCTCCATGGATGGCCAACACTATATCGTTTCTTCTCCAAAACAGAAGATTCCGGGTACATCTGGGTGACAAGTCTAGCAGATGGAGACTTGTCTCAAGTGGCCTCCCCCAGGGCTCTGTTCTGGCTCCTATGCTATTTAATATTTTTCTTAGCCCTCAAGTGCATCCTCTCCATGTCCCTAGCTTTCTCCATGTTGTGCTAGGCAGGCTAAAGTTAAAAAACACAGTAAGGCTGATCTTTCCTTTGGAACCGTCAGTTTTCCATCTTGGTGGAAGGTAGTCATTTCTCTCTGTGGGATCTCAAAGGAACACTAGAAAACATCAAGGAACCTACCACTATCACTGCTCACCAGCTCCTGCCCTGAACATCTTTCCCCGGGGGAAGAGCCGGAGGAAGAGCTGTGCCTGGGGATGGGAAGGCCACATGGAATAAAGTCACGGCAAAGCGGATGGTCCCTGATCACCCCTGTCTTGTGCACAAAATTCAATCTGGACAGAAGCCCCCCTACCATCGGTGACGCTCACAAGAGAATGCTGGGTTCTGGGAGCCACAGCAAGCTGCCCACCCTGAAACAGCAGATCGAGTTAGCAACTATGACACCGTCTCCCCAGACAAACCCTTTGGGAGAGAGAAAGAAAGGAAAGAAGGAAGGAAGCATGAGGACCTGAGTTTGAGACCCTTGGTCACCGCATAGGAGTGCCATCAGAAGGAAAACTTCAAGAGCAGAAGGGTTCTGTTGTGCTGTCTCTCCTCTCTCTGTCCTTTTCTCCCTTTCTGCCTCTCACCTTCTGTCTCAAGGAAAATAAAAGTCAGTCTTGCATAGTGGAATTGTGAAGGCATGAAGTTCCTGTGAAGTCAAGCAAGCAGACTTAAAGATTGGCTTTGCTTTGGCCCCAGGGACAACACTAGGATGGGGCAGGAAGCTTTGCAAGGAGGCAGGCTGGTGGAAAGATCTTTGCTCACAGTCATTCTGCATTGTTGACTTCTGTCCCAGGAAGAGAGAAACTTTCTCAAATATATTACCTGCTCCCTACTAGAGAATAGACTCTCTAAGACCTGAGTTTCTTTTGCCTGCCTGCCTTCCTTCCTTCCTTCCTTCCTTCCTTCCTTCCTTCCTTTCTATATTTCTTTCTTTCTCTCTCCCTTTTTTTCCTTCCTTCATTCTTTCCTTTCTTTCTCCCTTCCTTTCTTTCTTTTTAGGGTAACTCAAAGTCATATTAATATTAATTAAACTCATATTAATAAATGAGTACTATGCTTTTTTAAAAAAGATTTTATTTATGAGAAAGATAGGAAGAGAGAGAAAGAACCAGACATCACTCTGGCACATGAATTGGCAGGGATCAAACTCGGGACCTCATGCTTAAGAGTCCAAAGCTTTACCACTACACCACCTCCCGGACCATGAGTACTATGCTTTGTGTCAATGTCCCCTGATGCAGGTAGGACCATGTGTTCACACAGGGTTGTTTGGAAGATACTAAAGGGAACTGGGTGGTGACACACCTAGTTGAGCACACACATTACAGTGCACAAAGACCCAGGTTCCAGCCCCTGGTCCCCACCTGCAGGGGTGAAGAATTCATAAGTGATGAAGCAGTGTTGCAGGTGTTTCTCTCTCACTATTTCCCCCTTTCTCTTGATTTTTTCTCTCTCTATCCAAAATAAATAAATAAATAAATAAATAATACATCTAAGAGAAGATACTGAAGGGAAAGTCTGCAGTGCCTTTTTGAATCCTTTTGGCTACTTTTGTTGTGTGGTGTTGCGGACTGAACCCAGAGTCCCACATGTACAATGTGGATGTTCCATAGCAGAGTCACCTCTTCGTTCCCTTGGGATATCTTTAATAATGTCACTCTCTGATGTCAGGCTGCTATTTCTTACTGCTGTTATTCGATCTATGATCTATGCTTTGCTAGTTCAAATAAACTGCTTCTAACCTCTGGTTTATAGGAAGCTGTAGTTCCCCAATTATCAGAGCTCTTTGCGAAATAAGTAAATGGATTCCTAATGTTTCTCTGAATAAAACACATGGACCCTCATAGGTATTTGTTTTAGATTCCCCTTCTGAGCTCACATGGCACCAGTGCATGCCTCTGTCACCTGCATTGTCACCACAAATAATGTCATGGCTGGCTACTGTGACTTCATCTCTGTGCCATCAGGCTTGCACATAGTAGTAACCCAGTAAAGGAATAAATGCTTGCTGGATGGACTCTTGATGGCTTCTGTGTTGGCAGCTCTGAGAACTGGCTCTGCTCTGCTTTCTGCCTTTTTGCCTCTGGGCACAGTTCCTCCTAGACAGGTGGGCTCACACTCCAGAGCATGAGGAGACAGTGTTTCTAGTTACAACTTCCCGTAGTCTAAGGTGGTAGGGGCACACAGTCTTCCTCTGGATTAAGTTCCTGACTTGCTACTGCTCTGATGTTCTCTGTGGGAGAGCAGTCTTGCACTTGAAATATTGGGCTTAGTTTGTTCATTTCATTTTTTTATTGTTGTAGTTATTATTGTTGTAATTGATGTCATTGTTGCTGGATAGGACAGAGAGAAATGGAGAGGGGAGGGGAAGACAGAGAGGGGGAGAGAAAGATAGACACCTGCAGACCTGCTTCACCACCTGTGAAGCAACTCCTCTGCAGGTGGGAAACGGGGGGCTCAAACTGGGATCCTTATGCCTGTCCCTGCACTTCGCACCAAGTGCACTTAACCCGCTGTGCTACCGCCCGACTCCCTTGTTCATTTCATTTTATTTCACTTCATTTTTCCTTTACCAGAGCACTGGTCTGCTTTGGCTTATGATGGTATTGGAGATTGAACTTGGAACTTTAAAACCTAGGCATAAAAGTCTTTTTGTATAACCATTATCTTCCCAGATCCTCACTTCCTTTTTTTTTTTTTTTAAAGAATTTATTTATTTATTTATGAAAAAGATGAAGAGGGAGAAGGAGGAACCAGACATCACTCTGGTACATGTGCTTCTGGGGATTGAACTCAGGACCTCATGGTTGAGAATCCAATGCTTTATCCATTGTGCCACCTCCCAGACCACCTCAATTTCTTTTTAAAACTCATTTTATTGAGGGGGTTGGAGAAGGGAACCAGAGTTTCACTGTGGCACATGCAATGTCAGGGATTGAGCTTGAGACTTTATGTTTGGAAGTTTTTTTTCTTTTTTTTTTTTTCCCCTTTTTATTTATTTATTTATTTTTATTTTTAAATTTTTTATTTAAGAAAGGATTAGTGAACAAAAGCATAAGGTAGGAGGGGTACATCTCCACACAATTCCCACCACCCAATCCCCATAACCCACCCCCTCCCATGGTAGCTTTCCCATTCTCTATCCCTCTGGGAGCATGGACCCAGGGTTGTTGAGGGTTGCAGAAGGTAGAAGGTCTGGCTTCTGTAATTGCTTCCCCGCTGAACATGGGCGTTGACTGGTCGGTCCATACCCCCAGTCTGCCTCTCTCTTTCCCTAGTAGGGTGTGTCTCTGGGGAAGCTGAGCTCCAGGACACATTGGTGGGGTCTTCAATCCAGGGAAGCCTAGCCAGCATCCTGGTGGCATCTGGAACCTGGTGATTGAAAAGAGAGTTAACATATGAAGCCAAACAATTTGTTGAGCAATCATGGATCCCAAGCTTGGAATAGTGGAGAGGAAGTGTTAGGGAGGTACTCACTGCAAACTCTAGTGTAGTCCTGCTTTCAGGTATATATTTTGCAGTAGTTTATGGATACGTGTGCACATAAGCTCTCTCTCACAGAAACTGGTGTATATCTATGTTATGGGACTTTGTTAGAAAGTGAACTACCTGAGATGAAATTAGAGTGTACTATAAAAGGAAAGGTCTCACCCGAGTAATGAAGCTGAAGGGTTGTCATTCCACACGTGAAGTCTCTGGATACAGTCTGAGGTGAAGCATGTTGAGATGGCAATCGTTGCTTTGGTTAGGTTGTGATCGGCGGATGCAATATTATTTGGTTTGGATTGGGAGATGCATACGGGAAAGTGGGCCCTATCCAAGGGTGCCAGGACTGGGGGAAGTAGGGGCTCTATAGTGAAGATGTGAGGTTCCTGCTGTCTTAGGGTTCAAAAAGACAATCAATAGTTAATATTATTATCACATTATTTGTTAATTGGGTTAACTTTGAAAAGTCTCTTTGTTATGGTTTGCTGTACAGTACCCAGTATCTTGTATATAGCTGTGCTATTGGAAGCTTCTAATCTACTTGGTCTAGGCTTTTGAGAGAGTCCGCATATCAAATACGTAGCCTATATATTAAAAAGATTCAGTTTGTCTTTTGAGAAACTTTGAGACATACAATTGATTTCCCCCTCTCATATTAATTAACTACTGATTTATATGTCTACATTTTGCTAGGAGTGTACATAAACACCATTCCCACCACCAAAGGACTGTGACCCATCCCTCCCGCCCACTCCCACCCCCCACTGGCCCAGGAAGCTACATGTCTACCCCTCACCACTGGGTTTTTACTTTGGTGCCCTACTTAGTTTTGTTTTTTTTTTTAAGATTAAGGATTTATTTTAGTTTATTTCTTATTGGATAGAGACAGAGAGAAATTGACAGGGGAGGGGGATATGTGATAGAGAGGGAGAGAGACAGAGAGATACCTGCAGTCCTGCTTTAACACTCATGAAGCTTTTCCCCTGCAGATCAGGACCAGGGGCTTGAACCGGGGCCCTTGCACTCTGAACATGTATGCTTAACCAGGTGGTGCATCACTATCTGGCCTCATGCTTGGAAGTTCAGAATTCTCTCTCTGCACCACCTCCCAGACTGAAGCTCTCACTTCCTTTTGTAGAGTACAAGGCAGTTTTGTAGGTGCTTAGCTATCTGAGTTTGGGTGTGTTTGGGTCTCCCTCAGGTTCAGCTTCAGAACTTCCCTGAAAGAAAGGAGCCATTTCTTTCCTTAGCCAGAGAAATCACTGAATCAGGTTCCTGTCTCTACTTGGGAACCCCCCCCCCCCACACACACACACACACAGTGTTCCTTCACTCTGTTGCTTCAGGCTTCTGACCTCCAGGGCAGGGAGAAACTGGAGGTGGCAGGGCTGAGTGGAGCGAGCACTTTACCTTTTCTCCCAGCCCTCCCTCCATGCTGCTGACTCCAGTACCCAGCTCCTCCAGGATAAGCCGGACTCTGCCCTAGATCTGCTGAGTTTGCTCTGCAGGGCCGAAGTAGACATGTGGATGGACTTTTTTGGTCTCTGGCAGCCCTGTTCCTGTCTTCAGCACTTACAAGTAGGCGAGACTGGGCTTGATATGCTGTTAACTCCCTCATTCTCTGTACCAGGCAGAAGGGCCAGAGTGGGAGGCATCAGGGCATCCATCCAGCTGCCTCAACAGGGCATGGGTGCCTATAATTCTTGATCCCTGGCAGAGATAAGGATGGGGGTGAATTTAATTATGCCACTGCTCAGTGGACAAGCACAAGTCAGAGCTGGAGCTGAGGGAAGGGCTGATGGGCTTAGACATTGCTGATCCAGGTAGGATCATCTCTGAGTCTGAAGAGGCCCCACTCTCTCTAGTCTTCTGTTATGGGCTAGGCTGAAGCTGCAGTTCCCTTGAAAAACCTAAGGGTAACAGCCAGCCTAGTCTCTCCATATGCCAGGAATTCTTTTCTTATGTATCTTAAAATTTTTTTTATGGGGATGTGTGGTGGCACACTTGGTTGAATGCACATGTTACACTGCTCAAGGACCTGGGTTTGAGCCCCTGGCCCCTACCTGAAGGGGGAATGCTTTGTAAGTGGTGAAGCAATGTTTCAGGTGTCTCTCTGTCTCTCTCCCTTCCTATCTTCCCCTTCCCTCTTGATTTCTGGTTGTCTCTATTCAATAAATAAAGATTAAAACATTAAAAAAAGTTTTGGAAGTTGGTAGGTATCTAGGAAATCGTCATTTCTTCCAGGTTCTCTAGCTTGGTGGCATATAGTTGTTCATAGAAGTCTCCCATGATATGTTGAATTTCTGCAGTGTCTGTTGTGATATCTCCTCTTTCATTTAGTATCTGATTTATTTGGGTCTTCACCCTTTTTTGTTTTGTGAGTCTGGCTAAAGGTTTGTCGATTTTGTTCACTCTTTCGAAGAACCAACATTTACTTTCATTGATCTTTTGTATGGTTTTCTTATTCTCAATGTTATTGATTTCTGCCCTAACTTTAGTGATTTCTGTCCTTCTGGTTGCTTTAGGGTTCCTTTGTTCTTCTTCTTCTAGGTCTTTAAGATGTGCAGTCAGGCTGTTTATTTGTGCTTTTTCTTGTTTCCTAATGTGTGCTTGTATGGCTATGAACTTCCCTCTCAGTACTGCCTTAGCTGTGTCCCAAATATTTTGATAGCTTGTGTCTTCACTTTCATTGAAGGCTCAAAACATTTTGATTTCTTCCTTTATTTCCTCTTTGACCCGGAGGTTATTAAGAATTATACTGTTGAGCTTCCACATTTTGGGACTATTACTAACCTTTTGTTGATTGTTAAGTGTTAGTTTAGTTCCACTGTGGTCTGAGAAGATGCTTGGGATGATTTCAATGCTCTTGAATTTACTGATGCTGTCTTTGTGGCCTAACATATGATCTATCCTTGAGAATGACCCATGTGGATTTGAGTAAAATGTGTATTCCGGTTTCTTGGGATGAATGACTCTGAAAATGTCCAATAGTTCTGATTTATCTATCTCTTCATTTAGCTCCCTTATGTCTTTATTGATTTTCTGCCTGGATGATCTGTCAAGTTGAGAGAGTAGGGTGTTGCAGTCCCCTACTATGACTGTGTTGCTGTTAATATATTGCTGTAGCTCTTTCAGTAGACGTTTGATGTATTTAGATGGCTTCTCATTGGGTGCATAGATGTTAATAATTGTTAAGTCCTCTTGATTGACTGATCCTCTGAGCATTAAGTAGTGTCCATTCCTATCTTTTTAAATCTTATCTATTTTAAAGTCTATCGTGTCAGATATGAGAATAGCTGTTCCTGCCCTTTTTTGTGGGCCATTGGCTTGTATGATAGTTTTCCATCCTTTGCTGTTAAAAATGGTGACTTCACCATTTTCAGCCGATCTTGGATGGACCTTGAAAAAATCATGTTGAGTGAAATAAGTCAGAAACAGAAGGATGAATATGGGATGATCTCACTCTCAGGCAGAAGTTGAAAAACAAGATCAGAAAAGAAAACACAAGTAGAACCTGAACTGGAATTGGCATATCGCACCAAAGTAAAAGACTCTGGGGTGGGTGTGGGTGGGTGGGGAGAATACAGGTCCAAGAAGGATTCAGAGGTCCTAGTGGGGGTTGTATTGTTATATGGGAATCTGGGGAATGTTATGCATGTACAAACTATTGTACTTACTGTTGAATGTAAAACATTAATTTCCCAATAAAAATAAATAAATAAATAAAAGTTATGCAAAACTTTTTCTTAGTGATTTAATAATGATTCACAAGATTGTAAGATAACACAGGTACAATTCCATACAGTTCCCACCATGAGAATGCCATGTCCCATCCTCTCCCTTGGAAGCTTCCCTATTCTTTATCTCTCTGGGAGTATGGACCAGAATTATTTATAGGGTGCAGAAGGTGGGAGTTCTGGCTTCTGTAATTGCTTCTCTGCTGAACATGGACGTTGACAGGTCGATCCATACCCCCAGCCTTTCCCTAGTCTTTCCCTAGTTGGGTAGGGATCTGGAGAAATGAGGTTCCAGGACACACTGGTGAAGTCATCTTCCCAGAGAAGTCAGGATGGAATCCTAGTAGCATCTGCAACTTGGTGGCTGAAAGGTGGTAAGATATAAAGCAGGACAAATTGTTTAATAAATAGGAACTCAAAGGTAGGAATAGAGCAGATGAATCAAGGGGTCTTAGTGTGAGAAGAAGCTAGGAAGTCTATTTTAGGTATATTCCAAGGGGTCCATGACTTTAGTAATTTTTGCCTGAGGCTGACGTCTAACATGCAGGTGGGAAGATGGTGTCAGAGCTGAGAAAAGGAATTCTTTTATTAACTAAGAATACAGCTAGTTTCTCTCCACCCCTGCTCAGACAACCAATAAAAGAGAGATTTCCAAGTGGGTGCAGACTTTCTCTGCTTCCTATGCACTCTCTAGCAGGCTGGGCACTGCCAGTCAGGGTCAGATGCTCAGACATGACCCTGTTGCCCGCCTCCCTGTCTGCTTTCCCTCCAGGCCCTCTCTTGGCCCCCATTCTTCCAGTTCCATTGTAATTAATTCATAGATCCTGGCATCTGTATCAGAGAGGCTCTAGGGTGAGGAGCCTGGGGTCAGGTGCAGAGAGGGCACCTAGCAGGTGGGGGGAGGTGGATGTACAGCACCCTGTCACTCCTCCCACCAAGTCACACAAATTAAGTCAAATGATAAGCTGGAGATGGGGCCATTAAGAAAAGTGATTTTACTGAGTTGTCCAGTGATGTTCAAGGGGTAGAACATACCCCCATCACCATTTTCTTAACTCTTCAACTCTTCAATGACTCAGCCATAGTTCAGGTTAGAGGACTCATTTTTCCCTCAAAGGGTTCAGGAAGCCCTTTGATGTATAAAGGAGAATATAAAGTTGGGGTACCCAGCAAAATGAATTAAACAACTCTAAGTAGGGATGTGGAGGTTTAGGCTCAGAGGTCCCAGAAATAGAAAACTGGAACAAAGGATGAGGTTAAAAAAAAAAGGAGACTTCTGGAGGCGGGGCTACGAGCAGCTGCAGATCTGTTCCTCTCCTCTCCTCTCCTCTCCTCTCCTCTCCTCTCCTCTCCTCTCCTCTCCTCTCCTCTCTTCTCCTCTCCTCTCCTCTCCCGGATCAACTAGGAATACCAAAGGAGACCTCCTGGGACCGAAACAAGACAGGACTAGAACAACTACAGGAACCCACCAAATCACTGGTGAGTGCAAACACATGTGGCTGGTGACAGAGAGGAGCCTAGGGAGAGACTAAATGGCTGGTAACAGTCTGGCGGTTTATCAGTTGAGACACCACCTCCAGTCTGTTCCACCAACAAGGGGACAGCTGAAGGGAGGAGAGGACTCCCCAGAGACTCACCAAGTGCAACTCTGAGTCTCCATTGCTACTGCCTTCAGAATCTGGAGCAGCGGCAGGGAGGGACACCGGGGGACAGAGATCTAACCAGGAAACTCAGGAGAAGACCTATACCTTGGTGGCATAGCTGTGGGGCTGTGAAAGTCTGTTAGCATAACCACTGGACTATCTCTGCCACACCCTGCCTTACCTCTTGGTCAGGAGTCAGTGATTAAGATAAGAAGCCTACTTATAGTTTAGAATTCCTTAGCCTCCCATAGCCTACAGAGAAGGAAGAAAAAAAAAAGAGGCTTTTAAATCACTTAGCCCCAACTCAGGGATTAAAATACTATTGAAACAACTGTTAACTTCCACCACTGTGAACCCTTTAATTACCTTACTTAGAAACAAGTCAATCCAGGAAATAGTAATGAGTAATTTGAAAAGTACTAAGAGAGGGAACTCATAACACAATATATAAAATGGGTAAACCAACAAGAAGAAATACTGGAGAAACGAACCAGGACAACAGTCCAGCTAAAAACCCCCAAAGGGTGAAGCACAAAATAATGAGCTCAACATCCAAAAATTAGCTAAGGAAATAATCACAGGAGTGAGTAAAGAGTTTGAAAGAATTGTAATCAGAAATACAGGAACAACAAATGAGACTCTGGGAGAAAACACTTACTATCTCAAGGTTATTAGAGAGCTGAAAGCTGAGATAGCTGAGCTAAGAACACAACTATCTGAACAAACTAAAACAGTATCAGAACAGGGTAACAAAATAGATGAACTCCAGAAAACAGTAGAGGGCAGAGAGAATAGAATCAATGAGGCTGAAGACAGAATTAGCAGGATCGAGGATGAATTAGAGAAAACTAAAAAAGAAGTAAGAGATCTCAAAAAGAGATTAAGAGATGCTGAAAACAACAACAGAGACCTATGGGATGAGTTCAAAAGAAACAATATACGCATTATTGGCTTAGCAGAGGAAGAAAGAGAGGGAGAGGAAGAAAGCATTCTTCAGGCCATAACAGCTGAAAACTTCTCTAGTCTAGACAACATCAAAGACATAAAGATTCAAGAAGCCCAGTGGGTCCCAAATAGAATTAACCCAGACTTAAAGACACCAAGACACATCATATTTAGAATGGAAAGGAATAAGGATGAAGAACGGATCCTGAAGGCTGCAAGAGAAAAACAAAGAATCACCTACAGAGGAAAACCCATAAGATTAGCAGCAGACTTCTCCATATAAACACTACAGGCCAGAAAAGAATGGCAAGATATCTATCGAGTGCTCAATGAGAAAGGCTTTCAGCCAAGAATACTATATCCTGCTAGACTGTCATTCAGACTAGATGGAGGCATCAAAACCTTCTCAGACAAGCAACAGTTGAAGGAATCAACTATCACCAAGCCTGCCCTGAAAGAAGTTCTGAAAGGTCTCCTATAAACAGTCAGACCATCATAGATAGGACATATATCAGAACACTCTAAAACTCTACAAGAATGGCGTTAAAATATCTTCAGTCTTTGATATCAATAAATGTCAATGGCCTGAATTCACCTATTAAAAGACATAGAAGGAAGATGGGTCAGAAAATACAACCCAACAATATGCTGTCTACAGAAAACCCACCTAACTCAACAAGACAAACACAGACTTAAAGTGAAAGGATGGAAAACTATCATACAAGCCAACAGCCCACAAAAAAAGGCAGGAACAGCTATTCTCATATCTGACACGATAGACTTTAAAATAGATAAGATTTAAAAAGATAGGAATGGACATTACTTAATGCTCAGAGGATCAGTCAATCAAGAGGACTTAACAATTATTAACATCTATGCACCCAATGAGAAGCCATCTAAATACATCAAACGTCTACTGAAAGAGCTACAGCAATATATTAACAGCAACACAGTCATAGTAGGGGACTGCAACACCCTACTCTCTCAACTTGACAGATCATCCAGGCAGAAAATCAATAAAGACATAAGGGAGCTAAATGAAGAGATAGATAAACTAGAACTATTGGACATTTTCAGAGTCATTCATCCCAAGAAACTGGAATACACATTTTACTCAAATCCACATGGGTCATTCTCAAGGATAGATCATATGTTAGGCCACAAAGACAGCATCAGTAAATTCAAGAGCATTGAAATCATCCCAAGCATCTTCTCAGACCACAGTGGAACTAAACTAACACTTAACAATCAACAAAAGGTTAGTAATAGTCCCAAAATGTGGAAGCTCAACAGTATAATTTTTTTTTTTTAGCAGTATAATTCTTAATGACCTATGGGTCAAAGAGGAAATAAAGGAAGAAATCAAAATGTTTTGAGCCTTCAACGAAAGTGAAGACACAAGCTATCAAAATATTTGGGACACAGCTAAGGCAGTACTGAGAGGGAAGTTCATAGCTATACAAGCACACATTAGGAAACAAGAAAAAGCACAAATAAACAGCCTGATTGCACATCTTAAAGACCTAGAAGAAGAAGAACAAAGGAACCCTAAAGCAACTAGAAGGACAGAAAGCACTAAAGTTAGGGCAGAAATCAATAACATTGAGAATAAGAAAACCATACAAAAGATCAATGAAAGTAAATGTTGGTTCTTCGAAAGAGTGAACAAAATCGACAAACCTTTAGCCAGACTCACAAAACAAAAAAGGGTGAAGACCCAAATAAATTGGATTCTAAATGAAAGAGGAGATATCACAACAGACACCGCAGAAATTCAACATATCATAGGAGACTTCTATGAACAACTATATGCCACCAAGCTAGAAGAAATGGACGATTACCTAGATACCTACAAAATTCCAAAATTAAATAAAGAGGAACTAGATAACATGAACAGGCCTATCACAGCTAATGAAATTGAAACAGTTATCAAAAATCTCCCCCAAAATAAAAGTCCTGGACCAGATGGTTTTACAAATGAATTCTACAAAACCTTCAAAGAAGAACTAATACCTCTACTTTTAAAAGTCTTCCAGAAGATTGAAGACACTGGAATATTCCCTGCCAGCTTCTATGAAGCCAACATCACCCTGATACCAAAAGCAGACAGGGACACAACCAAAAAAGAAAACTACAGACCGGTATCTCTGATGAACATAGATGTGAAAATATTAAATAAAATTCTAGCCAACCGGATACAGCAGTATATCAAAAAGATTGTTCATCATGACCAAGTGGGGTTTATCCCAGGCATGCAAGGTTGGTTTAATATACGTAAGTCAATCAACGTGATCCACCACATCAACAAAAGCAAGACCAAAAACCACATGGTCATATCAATAGATGCAGAGAAAGCCTTTGACAAAATACAACATCCCTTTATGATCAAAACACTACAAAAAATAGATGGAATAGATGGAAAATTCCTGAAGATAGTGGAGTCTATATATAGCAAACCTACAGCCAACATCATACTCAATGGTGAAAAACTGGAAGCATTTCCACTCAGATCTAGTACTAGACAGGGCTGCCCACTATCACCACTACTACTCAACATAGTGTTGGAAGTTCTTGCCATAGCAATCAGGCAGGAGCAAGGAATTAAAGGGATACAGATTGGAAGAGAAGAAGTCAAACTCTCGTTATTTGCAGATGACATGGTAGTATACATGGAAAAACTTAAGGAATCCAGTAAGAAGCTTTTGAAAATCATCAGGAAATACAGTAAGGTGTCAGGCTACAAAATTAACATTCAAAAGTCAGTGGCATTCCTCTATGCAAACACTAAGTTAGAAGAAATTGAAATCCAGAAATCAATTCCTTTTATTATAGCAACAAAAACAATAAAATATCTAGGAGTAAACCTAACCAAAGAAGTGAAAGACTTGTATACTGAAAATTATGAGTTACTACCCAAGGAAATTGAAAAAGACACAAAGAAGTGGAAAGATATTCCATGTTCATGGGTTGGTAGAATTAACATCATCAAAATGAATATACTACCCAGAGCCATCTACAAATTTAATGCTATCCCCATCAAGATCCCAAGCACATTTTTTAGGAGAATAGAAAAAATGCTACAAATGTTTATCTGGAACCAGAAAAGACCTAGAATTGCCAAAACAATCTTGAGAAAAAAGAACAGAATTGGAGGCATCACACTCCCAGATCTCAGATTGTATTATAGGGCCATTGTCATCAAAACTGCTTGGTACTGGAACATGAATAGACACACTGACCAGTGGAATAGAATTGAGAGCCCAGAAGTGAACCCCACACCTATGGACATCTAATCTTTGACAAAGGGGCTCAGTCTATTAAATGGGGAAAGCAGAGTCTCTTCAACAAATGGTGTTGGAAACAATGGGTTGAAACATGCAGAAGAATGAAACTGATCCACTGTATTTCACCAAATACAAAAGTAAATTCCAAGTGGATCAAGGACTTGCATGTTAGACCACAAACTATCAGATACTATCAGAGGAAAATATTTGCAGAACTCTTTTCCGCGTAAATTTCAAAGACATCTTCAATGAAACGAATCCAATTACAAAGAAGACTAAGGCAAGTATAAACCTATGGGACTACATCAAATTAAAAAGCTTCTGCACAGCAAAAGAAACCACTACCCAAAGCAAGAGACCCCTCACAGAATGGGAGAAGATCTTTACATGCCATACATCAGAAAAGAGTTTAATAACCAACATATATAAAGAGCTTGCCAAACTCAACAACAAGACAACAAATAACCCCATCCAAAAATGGGGGGAGGACTTGGACAGAATATTCACCACAGAAGAGATCCAAAAGGCCAAGAAACACATGAAAAAATGCTCCAAGTCTCTGATTGTCAGAGAAATGCAAATCAAGACAACAATGAGATACCACTTCACTCCTGTGAGGATGTCATACATCAGAAAAGGTAACAGCAGCAAATGCTGGGGAGAGTGTGGGGTCAAAGGAACCCTCCTACACTGCTGCTGGGAATGTCAATTGGTCCAACCTCTGTGGAGAACAGTCTGGAGAACTCTCAGAAGGCTAGAAATGGACCTACCCTATGACCCTGCAATTCCTCTCCTGGGGATATATCCTAAGGAACCTAACACATCCATCCAAAAAGATCTGTGTACATATATGTTCTTGGTAGCACAATTTGTAATAGCCAAAACCTGGAAGCAACCCAGGTGTCCAACAGCAGATGAGTGGCTGAGCAAGTTGTGGTATATATATATACAATGGAATACTACTCAGCTGTTAAAAATGCTAACTTCACCGTTTTCAGCCGATTTTGGATGGACCTTGAAAAAATCATGTTGAGTGAAATAAGTCAGAAACAGAAGGATGAATATGGGATTTTCTCACTCTCAGGCAGAAGTTGAAAAACAAGATCAGAAAAAAAAAAAACACAAGTAGAACCTGAAATGTAATTGGCATATCTCACCAAAGTAAAAGACTCTGAGGTGGGTGTGGGTGGGTGGGGAGAATACAGGTCCAAGAAGGATTCAGAGGATCTAGTGGGGTTGTATTGTTATATGGGAATCTGGGGAATGTTATGCATGTACAAACTATTGTACTTACTGTTGAATCTAAAACATTAATTCCCCAATAAAAAATAGTACTAAAAAACACAAACAAACAAACAAAAACAAACAAACAAAAAAATAAAACAGAAGTGGAACCTGAAATGGAATTGGCATATCGCACCAAAGTAAAAGACTCTGGGGTGGGTGGGTGGGGAGAATACAGATCCAAGAAGGATTCAGAGGACCTAGTGGGGGATGTATTGTTATATGGGAAACTGGGAAATGTTATTCATGTACAAACTATTGTACTTACTGTTAAATGTAAAACATTAATTCCCCAATTAAAAAAAAAATCAGAGTAAAAAAAAAGAAGTTCTCAGTGAAGGTAGAGAGACAAGAGAGGAGGAACCTATAGGGTCCCTTTTAAACTGGCAGCACTCCAGCTTTCTGATCTCATCTCCAACTTGGCCCTGCTACCACCCCCCAATCTCTGCACACTGTATTCTGGTTCCCCAGGCAGCTAGCTACTGCCCAGTCACTCCAAGTGGCTTTATATCTTTGTGACTCTGCACCACACCTTTCCACTAGTGCTCCCCCTTTCAGTTCTAAGTGTTGGCTTACTATTACATACAGTAAAGCCTTTGAAGCTGCCACACAGCTGCCTGCTCTCATTTCTGAGCTGGCACACATGCCACCTGCAACCACTTTCTGTTCTCTCTCCTCCACAGCCGTGGGCTCAGGAGCTCTAGGTCTCTGGGTCTGGCACAACCTAGGCACAGAGTACACACCCAAAGTGGGCACTGAAAGCCACCAGCCAAGGACACTGTTAGCTGAGATAGGGTGAGTAGGAAGCTGGAGTAGGGAGAAGTTGGGTGAATTTGGGGGCATCAGAGGGGGTGAGAGGCAAAAAGAGAGCATGGAGCTTGGGAGGAGTGCTTGGGTCCTCAGACCATGGTGCTGAGAGTGGAGGAGTCCTCAGAGCGCACAGGCAGTGCTGGAGCCTGTTTGAGGGGTCGCCGGCTCTCATCCCGATTCTGCCACACATAGTGGGCTAGATAGGCCACCACGAGCACCAGCCAGCCACCCATGATGACCAGCAGGGCCACGTCCGTGCTCCGCCGGGCCCCACCCCTCCCTGACCCGCACAGCTCTTCCTCACCTGCCAGCAGCAGGAACTCCTGCCCCACCAGGTCTGCGCGGGCTCCGGGGCCACACACAATGCCTGCAGCAGTGCCTGGAGCCAGCCTCACTCGCCTGATCACCTCCTGGAGGGCACAGTCACAGCTCCAGGGGTTGGCAGACAGGTTCACTTGTATCTGCAGCCCCAAGAAGGCTTCCACCGGCACTGAGGCCAGCTGGTTGGCTGAGAGGTCAAGGTGGCGCAGGGTGCCGGCCAGACCCTGGAAAGCGGCCCCTGAGAGGTGGGCAAGGACATTATGAGACAAATCCAGTTCTTCCAGGACTGGCAGGTGCTGGAAGGCACCCGCGGGCACTGATGCCAGCAGGTTGGCATCCAGGTAGAGTTTTCGGGTGTCATTGGGGATGCCTCCAGGCACGGCACTCAGACCTGCCTGACTGCAGCGAAAGGTTCGCTCACCAGCTTCCTCTGCCATGTAGCAGCCCTGGGGAAGTGCCTGGAGGCTGGGCACAGTACTCCCTGTGCCTAGCAGCAGTAGGAGGGACAGTAGGTGTCCTGTGGCTGGGAGCATGGTCAAGCCTTGACATAGTCCTGGAGTGGAGCAGAATCTGGGGGTGGGGGGAAGCCCACAAAGAAAGAGTGAGTTAGTGACTAGGTGGTAGCACACCTGGTTGAGTGCACACATTATCATGCACAAGGACCACGGTTCAAGCCTCCAGTCTCCACCTGCAAGGTGAAACTTGGCAGTGAAGCAGTGTTGCAGACGTCTTTCCTTATCCCTATCTCTGCTTCTCTTCTCAATTTCTCTCCATCCTATCATAGGAATAAATAAATGAAAATTTAAAAAAGAAAGAACTAGTCAAGAAAATTCCATGTCCCACTGCCTGCTCTCTCTTTTTGACAGTCCCTTATATAGGGTTTTTTTTTTTTTTTTTTTTTTTTGGCTGAGATATCTTCTTTAGGGCTCTGAGGCCTGGGAGACTTTTAGTTTCCTTTTTTAAATTTTTTATATTTATTTATTTGCCTCCAGGGTTATTGCTGGGGCTTGGTGTCTACACTATGAACCCACTGCTCCTATGGCAATTTATGGAATAGGACAGAGAGAAATTGAGAGGGGAGAGAGGCAGAGAGAGACCTAGAGACCTGCAGACCTGCTTCACTGCTTGTGAAACGACCCTGCTGCAGGTGGGGAGCCCAGGGCTCTAACTGGGATCCTTGCGTAGGTCCTTACTCTTTGTATTATGTTTGCTTAACCCAGTGCACCACCGCCTGGTTCCCCCTCCTTTCTTTTTCTTTCTTTTCTTTTCTTCTTCTTTTTTTTTTTTTTTTTTTTTTTTTACCATAGTACTGTTCAACTCTGCCTTATGGGGATGGCAGGGACTTAACATGGGATTTTGGAGTCTCAGGCATGCAAGTCTTCTGCATAGCAATTATGCTATCTCAGGGCCCTTAAATTTCCTATTTAGGAACTAAGACTTACCTGAGGCCTCTGAATAAAAAGTCTCCTGGGTCTGAGACTTTTCTAGGCTGTCTCTGATGGTGGGGTTTTAATCAATGGAAGGTTTTTGTCCAAGGCCCTATTGGTGATTCTGGGATTGGGTTTTTTTTTTGTAAACTCCAGATTTCATGCATGAATTGATCTCTCTCATTGGAATAAAGTCTTTTTCTGCCATACCACTCAGAGAACTGGGGCCTGCCATCTGTGGCAGATAGGCACTCAGCCTAATCAGCACTCATGAAGGAGATGAGGAAGACTAGCGACAAGTCTTTAGGGCCTTCAGATAAGCTAGGTGACTAGGTAAGGTGACCCTCAGGTCCCCTTCTGTGCCAATCCACCCCTTTCCAAAGAATCCACCCTCCTCTTGCCCCCTCCATGTGTCATCTCCTCCCCTTCCTCCTTCATCCTTCCCCTCCTACTCCCAGCCTCTCACCCTTGCTGGTGGGAGAGCCTTCTCCTGCTTCCCTCCCTGCTGCTTGGCTCTGGAGACCCACTTCCTCTTCCAGAAGCCCTGCTTGCTCACAGCTGCAGGAAGCTGGGGGCTGGGGCCCAAGAGTATTGGGTTTCCTGGCAGCAGATTCTGGGCCCCAGGTATCAGATACCTGAGCCATGGCCTGGCCAGGTGATGCCAAGAGAGAGCAGATACTGGACCCTGATGAACTCTGCAGTAAAGAGACCAGGCCTCAATTCCAGTCACAACCTTGGCTTCCCTCCCAAAGCCCTGATGTCACTGTCTCCTACTCTTCCTCTCCCAGGTGTCTTCAGACTGCCTCCTGGACTTCCGCCCCTTGCCAGGAGACTGGTCCAGCAGAAAGACACCTGCTTTGTAGGCTAAGGGAGCACAGTGGGATAGGTCCACCTGATATGCTTTGTCTTCAGCAACCCATCTCTCCCCAACTCGATTCCTCCCTCCACTCTCCTTTCCAGACCTTCTGCTGTGCCCTGTGACATCTTCCACAGTGGGCAGACTTCCCTCAGCCTCTTCCATGGCAAATCTCTCTTTTCAGAAGACTTTAATCTCCTGGCTTCTTACTGGGTGCCCAACATTCTTGCATGTGACTTAATTCTAGTTTGTCCTCTGTGCTGTTGGCCATCCTAGATGGCTGTAGGAGCTGGGAAGGGGGTTCTCCAAGGCACTGGAAGCCCAACATGGCTGAATGACAAGTATTCCGATGGATTCTATGTTTGGATTTGCGGTGACTATGGTTCTTCCAGTTTTCTGGGGTCCTGGCTCCCAAATTAGTACTCTTACTTGCATTTATGCTTGGGAGTCAAGGAGCACTTTGATGGCTTGTTCCTTGGGGCCTTTTTACCCCAGTCATTTTTTTTTTTTCGCCTCCAGGGTTATTTCTGGGGCTTGGTGCCTGCACTACAACTCCACTGCTCCAGGAGGCTATTTTCCCCATTTTGTTGCCCTTGTTGGTGTGCTTGTTGTAGTTGTTATTGTTGTCATAGCTGTTGTTGTTGTTGTTGGATAAGAAAGAGGAATGGAGAAAGGAAGGGAAGGCAGAGAGGAGGAGCGAAAGATAGACACCTGCAGATCTGTTTCACTGCTTGCGAAGCAACCTCCTGCAGGTGGGGATCCTTACGCTGGCTTTTGCGCTTTGCACCATGTGCGTTTAACCCACTGCGCTACCGCCCGACTTCCTATCCCAGTCATTCTTTGTAGCCAACGCCAGCCTCCTCTCCTAATGTTCACTGGGTAGTAGAAATGTACAGGGGAGTGGGATGCCATAGAGCACTGCACAAAGGAAGTTAAGTTCATACACTGTGGAGACCTTTCCAGGAAGGAAAACTTTGTTGGGTTTAAAAATATTTATTTTGGGGCTGGGCAGTAGTATACTGGGTTAAATGCACATGGTGCAAAGTACAGGGACCGGCACAAGGATCCTGGTTTGAGCCCCGGCTCCCCACCTGCAGGGAGTTTGCTTCAGAGGCAGTGAAGCAGGTCTGCGTTTGTCTATCTTTCTCTCCCTCTCTTTGTCTTCCCCTCCTCTCTCAATTTCCCTCTGTCCTATCCAACAACAATGGTAGCAATAACAACAACAATACAATAATAACAACAACAAAATGGAAAAAATATTTTATCTTATTTTTATAAAAGTGATATATATATATCTCGATAGGTAGATTGGTAGGTAGATAGACACCAGAGTGCTGCTTAGCTTTGCATATGGTGATGTCAGGGATTGAACCTGGAGCCTCATGCATGCAAATACTGTACTTTAATGTCCTTGTCAGATTTTGTGAGGTATTGGATGACTAGAATTGGGTACATAATTGCAAGACCTAGTGCAAAATGAATATGTGGGGCCCCTTGTTCAAAAACTAGGAATTTCAAGATGGTTATAGCAGTGGCCTCTGAGCATAAGGCACGGGGCCCTGTGTGACTGCACAGATACACCCTCATGGCAGTGACCATTTAGGAGACCTCGAACATGCAGTTCTAGGAACACGATGGGGACAGAGTCAGACAGCATATAGCAGATGATGTCATCTCTGGGGCTATCCTCACAAGTGACTGACTCTTGTGATATCAATAGGAGCACTTCTCAGATTCACATTTGTCTCAGGAATCAGATAAGACATATTTTCTGTACTTGAGTAGGAGCAACAAAAATTTTATCTGTGGGTTACTTGTTTGTTAGACCAGGGACTCTGCCACTGACAGGTGGGTGTCCATTTCAGGACTTGGGCTGACTATGGTAGAAAAAGCTTTGCAGTCCTACTTTTCCCACTCCTTTTCTCTCCCAGTGGGCACAGAATTTACTGAAGGCAAAGGGTAGACCCTGGATATTGAGAGAAAGAGTATATACACTGGGGCTGAGGAGACAGCATAATGGTTGTGTAAAAAGGACTTTCATGCCTTAGGCACCAAAGGCCTCAGCACCACATAAGCCAGACCTGAGTAATGCTCTGTTCTGTTTCTTTTTCTCTGTGTTATCTCTCCTTCATTAAAATAAATAAATAAATAAATAAAACATAAAAAAGAAATAGTATAGAATGTTAGATGAGAGTAACTACCAGGAAAGAGTGGGATTGTGGTGAGTGGCAGACCCTGGAGAAGCAGTGAGTGCACACAGTGGAGTTTACAGCTGGGGCTCGGTGCCGGCACTATTAATCCACTGCTCCTGGAGGCCATAGTTTCCATTTTATTGGATAGGATAGAGAGAAACTGAGAGAAGAGGGGAGATAGAGTGAGAGAGAAAGAAAGATAGACACCTGCATATCTGCCTCACCACAGGTGGGGAGTTGGGGGGCTCAAACCTGGATCCTTACACTTGGTACTATTTGAGCTTAACTGGGTGTGCCACTGCCCGCCCCCTAATTTTTTTTAGTTTATTTCTTTTGCCAGAGCATTGCTCAGCTCTGGCTTATGGTGGTGTGGGAATTGGGCCTGGGAACTCAGAGCCTCAGTTATTAAAGTTTTGCATAACAATTATGCTAGTTCCCTATACTCTTTCATGTTAATATAAATAAATACATCTTTCAAAAATTAGTTTTGAGGTGCAGAGAGATAGGTTACTGTGTAGAGTGTTTGCCTTGCTATGTACACAGTTCAGATTTGAGCCCAGGCACCTCTTTCTCTGCTTCCCTTCCTGAATGAAAAAATTGGCCTGAGGCCAGTGAACTGCTGCATGTGCAAGACTCTGGCTTTTGGGGCCTGGTGGTGGCACACCTGTTTAAGTGCACATGTTACAATGCAAAAGGACCCAGGTTCAAGCCCCCTGTCCCTACCTGCAGGGGGAAAGCTTTGCAAGTGGTGAAGCAGTGCTGCAGGTGTCTCTCTGTCTCTCTCTATCACTATTTCCCCCTTCCCTCTTGATTTCTGGCTGTCTCTATCCAATAAATAAATAAAAATAATTTAAAAAAAGTAAAAAGATTCTGGCTCTGCAAAGCAAATAAAAAGAATAAAATCAGCTTTGTTCCTTAGGTCATTTTGATGTGTGATGAATATAAGTTTGGGAGAAAGACTAGTAATTGCCACAGCCCATAGGAGGATCACTAGGGACTAGGGACCAGGGGAGACTGAAGCAGCTATGACCCTGTGTGCCATTCCTGTGTGGCTTGTGAGGTATCTGGGGAAACCTTTGGAGCCTGAGGCAGTCAGAGGCAGTGCCTGGCATCTCCCTCTCCCATCCCCTTGGGCTTATGGTTCTCTGGGCCTCTGAGGTTCCTCTCAGCTTGGTGTTTGGTGTATGTAGGGTGGTTGGAGAGGAGAGGCTAATCACTGGCAGGGCCATAGTTCCCAAGTTCAGGTCAAGATAGAGTCAGTCTGGGCCCCACCCTATGTGGACTGAGTCATAGCTTCTCCCTCCAAAGGGCAGTAACTCCATGCTAGAAAGATGTGACCTTGGAGGATAGAAAGTGGTGGCCTCCAAACCTCTGCCTCCCTGAAGTTAGAAGCACCCAATGCAGCCTGCATGAAGATTTAATATTATTTTTTATTATAAATAATTAATATTATTATTTTAAAAATTATTTACTACCTTTTGTTGCCCTTGTTTTTTTTTTTTATTGTTGTAGTTATTATTGTTGTTGTCATTGTTGTCATTGTTGTTGGATAGAAGAGAGAGAAATGGAGAGAGGAGGGGAAGACAGAGAGGGGAGAGAAAGACACCTGCAGACCTGCTTCACACCGCTTGTGAAGCGACTCCCCTGCAGGTGGGGAGCCAGGGGCTCGAACCAAGATCCTTATGCCAGTCCTTGTGCTCTGTGCCACCTGTGCTTAACCTGCTGTGCTACCACCTGACTCCCACTATTATTATTTTTATAGAAAATTGTTGCTATTATTTTGGACAGAGAGGAGGAGGGCTATCTAGCTGTCAGGTGATGCAAAGATCCATCCAATGCCCGCATTCAGGGAAATTTCAGTGGGAGGGGCTATAAGGTCTCTGATATATATAATTTTATTTATTGGGGGCTGGGTGGTAGCACAGCAGGTTAAGTGCACATGGCACAAAGTATAAGGACCGGTGTAAGGATCTTGGTTCAAGCCCCTAGCTTCCCATCTGCAAGGGGTCGCTTCATAAGCAGTGAAACTGGTCTGCAGGTGTCTGTCTTTCTCTCCCCCTCTCTGTCTTTCCCTTCTCTCTTGATTTTTCTCTGTCCTATCCTATCCAACAACAATAACAGCAATAACAACAAGGGCAACAAGAGCAGCAAAAATGGAAAAATTGACCTCCAGGAGTTGTGGATTCGTAGTGCAGGCACCGAGCCCCAGCAATAACCCTGGAGTAAAAAAAAAAATCATTTATTTATTTATTTATTAATGAGAGAGAGGGAGGGAGAGAGAGACAGAGAAATAGAGAGACAGACAGAATCAGAATTTCACTCTGCCACATACAACACCAAAGATTAAACTCGGGACCCAATGTTTAAGATTCCATGACCCTGGGGGTCAGGCGGTAGTGCAGCAGGTTAAGCACAAGTGGTGCAAAGCACAAGGACCAGCATAAGGATCCCAGTTCGAGCCCCTGGCTCCCCACCTGCAGGGGAGTCGCTTCACAGGCGGTGAAGCAGGTCTGCAGGTGTCTATCTTTCTCTCCCCCTCTCTGTCTTCCCCTCTTCTCTCCATTTCTCTCTGTCTTATCCAACAACGATGCCATCAACAACAATAATAACTACAAAAATAAAACAAGTGCAACAAAAGGGAATAAAAAAATAAAAGATTCCATGACCCTATCCACTGCACCACCTCCCAGTCTACACCTCTTGTTATTTTATTCCTTGTAGAAAATAGCAAAGGATGAATACACCTTGTGCTTCTATCCTTGGGGAACTTTAATTTTGTTTATTGTTGCATTTGTGAAACATCCTCCAGGCAAAGGAGGGAGCTGGTCAGGTACACAAACATAGCCATCTGGTAGCCTCAGGCAGGTTCTGGCTAAGCTATTTGCAGGGCTCAGATAAACACAGAGGAGGAAGCAGTGGGCTCTTTGTGGACAGCTGGGGAGGGTTTCATAGAGAAGATGACAGATGAGTTAGAAATGGATGACTAGGAGTTTACCAGACAGAAAAGAAGAGTTGGAAAAGCATTGTAGCTGGAGACACGAGCAAGAAAGATTGAATAGTGTGTTGACAATCTGAGTGTGACAGTGGTCTGGGGTGTGTAGCTCACTTATCCCTTTTGGCTAATTTTTATTTAAGAATCTACTATGTGCAAGGAAGGCAAATATGTAAGGGGGGGGAAGACGTAGAGCAGGCAGCCTAGCAGTGGCAGTGGATGTGTGACAGATGAATCTAGTGTTCTTGGCATTCCCCGCCTCCCCTGAGTGCTGCTCATCTCTGGCCTATGATGGTGTGGGGGATTGAACCTACAACTTCAGAGCTTCAGGCTTGAAAATCTTTTGCATAAACATCACACTGTCTCCTCTCCCTTCAGGATGGAAGTCTTTACAAGTTCCTATAGGAATATTAGGAACACAGGACTGGGGGTGACCTAGGATGGTTCTTGAGAAAGGCTACTTCTCATTGTGACCTTGGGCAAAATATTTAAACTCTATACTGCAGTTTTTTCATAAGTAACGTAGGAGGATAATAAAAATACCTACTTCTCAAAACTGCTTTAAAGATTAAGAGCTTATACCTGTAAAGCCCTTTGTCCAGTACATGGAATGCATCAAAAGCTTAAAAAACATCAGCTGTGATCTGGGCAGCGGTCACTCAAGATTTTCTAAAATGGTGTGATCTACTGGGGAAGTCCTATGGGGGAGCTTAATTTGTATCTTTCTGTATTTACTGTTGGCCTTATTACTTTTTAATGTGAGAAATACAGAGAGAAAGATACAGAGAGAGAAAGACCAGAGTACTGCTCAGCTCTGGCTTATGGTGGTATTGGGGATTGAACCTGGGATCTCAGAGCCTCAGGCATGAAAGTCCATTATGTTGCTCCCCCAGCCCCAATGTTGACCTTTTGATCTGTAGTTTTTATGGTTTCTTAAATTTTTTATTAGTTATTTAACATTGGTATAAAAAATATAAGCTAACAGGGGTACAATTCTACATCATTCCCACCACCAGAGTTCTGTGTCCCCTTTCTGTACATTGGAAACTGCAGTGGTTTTCCCATGGTCACAGGTATGGATTGACTATTATTTCTATAATCATCTATCTATCATCTATCTATCTATCTATCTATCTAACTATAATCTATCTATATTTTTGATCATTTTTTCCTATGGTCCTGCCTTCTCTTCCTAAGTTACACTATTACTAGTACTGAATATCTTTCCTATTTTTTTATTTTTCTTTCTTTCTTTCTTTCTTTCTTTTCTTTTTTTTTTTTTTTTGCCTCCAGGGCTATTACTGGAGCTCACAAATCCACTGTTCCTGGAGGCTATTTTCCCCATTTTGTTGCCCTTGTTGTGGTTGTTATTGTTGTTATTGCTATTGTTGTTGTTGGACAGGACAGAGAGAAATTGAGAGAGGAGGGGAAGACAGAGAGGAGGAGAGAAAGACAGACACCTGCAGACCTGCTTCACCACTTGCGAAGTGACGCCCCTGCAGGTGGGGAGCTGGGGGCTCGAACCGGGATTCTTACGCCGGTCCTTGTGCTTTGAGCCATGTGCGCTTAACCAGCTGTGCTACTGCCCAGCCCCCTCTTTCCTTTTTTTTTCCCTTTTCTCTCTGTCCTGATTGAATTGGGTTTCTATTTATCTTCCACAAACATTTCTCCTACTCTGGGAATATGGACCAAAATTCTTTATGGGGTGCAGAAGGTGGGAGTTCTGACTTCTGTAATTGCTTCTCTGCTGGACAAACATGGATGTTGGCAGGTCAATCCATACCTCCAGTCTGTTTCTATCTTTCCATAGTGGGGTAGAGCTCTAGAGAAGTGAGCTTCAGGGACACACTGGTGAGGTCATCTGCCCAGGGAAGTCAGGATAGTAGCATCAGCAACTTGGTGTATGAAAGACAGTTAAGATATGAAGCAGGACAAAATGTTTAAAAAGTAAGAACCAGAAAGAAGGAATAGAGAAGGTGAGAATAGGGATTCTAGGGTGGTAAGAAGCTAGGGAGTATATTTTAGCTGTGTTCCTAGGGGTCCATGATTTCCTGATTTTTAAATAGAATATTTAAATTTTTTTCATTATCTTTATTTATTGGATGGAAACAGAAATTGAGAGGGTAGGGAGAGTTAGAGAGAGAGAGAGAGAAAAAGAGAGACACCTGCAGCACTGCTTCACCACTTGCAAAGCTTTCCTTCTGCAGGTGGCCTTGAACCTGGTCCTTGTGCATTAAAACATGTCTGCTGAACCAGGTGTGCCACCACCCAGCCCCAGACCAATTTTATTATTATTTATTATTTATTATTATTTTATTTTCCCTTCAGGGTTATTGCTGGGGCATGGGGCCTGCACTACAAATCCACTGCTCTTGTGGCCATTTTTTCAACTTTTTTTTGATAGGACAGGGAGAAATTGAGAGGGGAGGAGAAGATAGGGAGAGAGAAGGATCGATACCTGCAGGCCTATTTCACTGCCTGTGAAGTGACTGTCCCCCTGCAGGTGGGGAACCAGGTACTGGAACCAGGATCCTTGCATGGATCCTTTCGTTTTGCTCTATGTGCGCTTTAACTGGTGTGCGCCCAATCCCCCTATATATATTTTTTTCCACATGGGGAAGTTATCTATTACCCATATCAAAGAGTATGCAGATTTATGGTGACCAAAGAATAGCCTACTTTTAGGTTCTCAGAGGGAGGTTTTACTTCCCAGGCCTGGGCTTTGGGCCCCCGAGGGCCTCACTGGCTCTACCCTCCCTTCAGCAGCCCAAAACAATCAACCACGAGGGCTGGGTTTGAGGAGTGCTGAGTGCCCACTGCCTATGTTGCCAGTCCCTGCATGCTCTCTGTGTTTCTCATCAGCTCTTTCTGTCTCTCTCTCTCTCTCTCTTTCTCTCCTTCAGGACTTCTTTACTTCACATCTATCATACCTTCTCTCCCCATGGCTGTCACTGCAGGCCTGGGTCCCTCCTCCTCTCCCTCCCCCCAAGAAAAAAGAAAAAAGAAAAACATAAATGCCAATGATATAAACAGCTCATTTGTTCTTTGTACTTGGGTGTGACCACAGCATCTCCTCTTTAGGGAAGAGGGAGGTAGTTTGAGGATAACAGGGGTTAGTTGGAGGGCAGTAGGGGTAGTGGAAATGGAGAGGAGCCATTCTTTACTCCAGGAGTAGAGGAACTTCTGTTTCTAGAAGCCTCACCTCTTCACATCCCCTCTTGGCAGCCATCACCCCAGAAGGTGTTCCCAGCTGCTAACCCTGCCCATGTTTGCTATCTCAGCCCACATGGGTGTATCTGTGGCAAGCAGAGGCCACACCACCCAGCCAGGTGGAAACACCCCAAGGCTGGAGAATGTGTTGATCTCAGCAGACTATGGAGCTCTCTAAGGGTAGGGAGAGCTATTCTGTACAAAACTGAAAACGAAATGATTTCACATTACACAAAATTTGAAGGCAGAGCATAGAACAGATTGTCCCAACCCCCTCCAGCTTAACACAAAATCTACTTTTATTTTATTGAATTTCCACAGCATAGTAAAGTAGCTGCTCATCTGCCATTCAAATGTGGGACAGGGTAGTAAAAGGCAGTAGAGAGTACTTACTTATTATGTGCTGGGAATTGTCCTAAGAGTGTCTGTCATATTTAGTGAGTGACCCATGTAATCTCCACAGCAAGAGGTGAGTATTAATATGATTATCACTATCTCCATCTAGAAGTGAGAGGTTAGTGATTTGTCTAAGTTTACACAGCTTATAACTACAGGAGCTGGGAGTTGGTGGCTTGGTAACAATATCTTACCAATGTTGCTATATATATTTTTTCTAATTATTAGTGCATATTCAAGTTTATAAAGATGTTTAGTTGGGAATTGTTTAATGGGAAACAGTACCCATGTGCCAGGCACAGTCCTGAAAACCATTATTTCCCTAATAAAATATGGGGAAAGTGTTTATTATGGGCAACTTTAAGCATAAAAAATAGAGAAAATAATATATTCTCATATCCTCATCTCCCAGTATCAATGATTATCACCTCATGACCCATCTTAATTTCTGTTATTTCCCCCACATGTCTATCCTAGACTATTTTGAAGAAAATTCAGTCATATTTCATCCACATATATTTTACTAAGTATTTCCAAAAGACAAGGAAACATTTTTTGGGTGGGTATAACAACTTTATTCATCTGTATTCTAATAGGTAAGGTTTCTGGGGAAGAAAACATGCTTGGTGGGGGAGGTAAAAACAGGTGTTTAACCTAGGAAAACTCTCCCTAGACACTCTATTTCCATGGATAATTCTTTTTCAAGGTCTGGTTTTTCTCTGTTAGCAGGGTGTAGCACATCTGGTAGTTTCTCTACACCACTAGAGTGCCCTATAGGAGGAGGGCTGTCCAGGTGACATGCCACCAGCAGAAGGAACTTAAGTCTGGTGTGGGGTCAGGGCCCACCAGTCCCTGGACATGGTGCCCTATCAGAGCAGCCAAGTTCTGGAAGGTCCCAGGCATGACCTCAGGCTGCCAGCTGTTGGCCTTTGGGAAGCCTTTCCCTATGGAGTCAGTGTTCTTGGTCTACATGGACCACCCCTGAGCTAGTAATATCTGCTTTTGGAGATGCTAACTGGCTGCCTTCTCAGGGGCTCATGTGGTCCAAGTTACCCCTTCCTCTTGGGTCCTGGTGGTCTGAGCTGCCCTTTCTTCTCCAGCCTGGATGGTTTGAGCTGCCCCTCTTCCAGGCCTCCCAGTGTCTGGGATGCAAAAACTCCAGGCAGAGTGGGCAAGGCAGCTGGGGCTGGGCCCTGCTGATCTTTTACCTGCCGGTCTGTGACTTGCCAATCTGGGAGCTGAGGTGTTGGGGAGCCAGATGAGGCTGGGAGTGGTGGTGGGTTACTGATGCCTGGCTGGGCACCTTCCACGCCTCCTGGGATCTGGTTGCTAACAGGTTGGGAATTCTGTGAAGTGGCTCTGCGTGCAAAGATGACTGAAATTAGGTGCTTCTCATCCACCATAAAGCAGCCAGAGATAGGGGGCCCATCAATGACTGGTTGGGGGGCTCGGGGCCAAGGGCAGACCAGGACCTTGGAGCCGCTGAACATTGCTTCTTCAGTGATCTTGGTGCTGGTCCTTGGGTATACAGGGATAGTGGTGCCTGGAGGGTAAGAGCTGGTGTCATGGGTTAGGGGATGTGCAGAAGTGCTGCTGGGGCTCGTCACATGGGCAGAGGACTTTGATGGGCTTCTTGGGAAGGCTGCAGAGGCAGATGTGCCCTGGGAGATCATGCTGTGGGGGCCTGATGGACTCCCTGTAGGTGGCCCAGGGTCCTTCCCACCGGCCTGGTGGTTCTGTTGTCTGTCTGAGAAGGCTGCAGGGAACCCTATGGAGATGGTGTTCTGTGGTTCTGCCAGGCTAACAGTGGTGCTTCCTGGGATGGAGAGTTCACATGCACTGTCTGCAGGACTGTGTGAGTGGCTCTTTGAGTAGGGAGGTTTCTGTGGAAAAGGTGCAGGAGACTCCGTGGAGATGGTGTTTTGGAGACTCTGTGGCGATGGTGTTCTGGAGGCCAGGCAATGACTTGTTCTGGGTGCCCTTCTGGCCCACTGAGCCCTCGGTGGCAGAGCATTTCGACATTCAGTTTGCGGGAGTGCACGAGCAGGGATCCTCCTGGAAAGTCCCAGGCTGCAGGCTGAGGTCCCAGCTGGTATCCTGGGACAGGGAGGCCCAGGGCCTTGAGGATAGTTGTCTGGGAGGGCCTGCAATTGGTGGGGTGAGCAGAGGCATCCCTTCTCCGGAAGCTCAGTGACCCTGTGTGGGAAGTAAACATGTAAGTAAGCACTTGGGTTTAAGGGCTCTCTAGAAGCCCTGGGGATCAGAAAGGGACTGGGGAGGGTGCAAGGGGGCCTGAAAACACAAAGGGGAGCAGTGGTAGGGGAGTGCCTGCTAGGCACTGGTAGCAGCATCAGAGTCAAGGGGTAGGTGTGTTGGGGAGAAGGGAGCCATAGATGCTTCTGGGCGGGGTTGGGGTGTGTCTGTGGGCGTGGTCCTTGATGGACTGGAGGTCCAGGGCATGCCTGTTGTTCTGGGTGGGTCCTGGGTCTTGGATGAGTCCTGGGTCCTGAATAGGTCCTTGGTCCTGATCCAGGGCATAGACCTCTGCTGCGCAGAACACAACGATGAGCAGGAGGAGGGAAGGCTTCGCCATCTGTCTCCTAAATGGCGGCCAGGAAGGCCATCGCTCTGCCTTTTATACCTGGTCCGGTGGTCCACCAAGTCTGTGATGTCACCAGCGCACTTGCTGTCCAATCACCAGGCGGCTCTCTCCGTCACGTGTCCCTTAGCCAATTGACAGGAGCCTCTCTGCACGTGCAGCCAGTCGCCAAGCAGTTTGGCAGCTAGCTCTCAGCTAACGGTCCTCACCCCAGCTCCATGGTAACAGAAGACCTGGCTCCCACTTCAGCATCCTGCTTCCAGGCCCTGCCAGCTCCAGTCCCCAGCACTGTGGCCAGGCAGACGACTGCACCCTGCTGCCTGCCACACCATGACATCCAGTCATTGTCTATGGTGTCTCCCCCCCCCCCCCCCACCTACGACTACCCATGTCTAGCCCGCTTTGCCTTCTGTTACAGACACTGCTGGTGTTTTCCCCAGCAGCCATCCTGAACTCTAAATACCAGCAATATGGATCAATAAAATGTCACTTATTCTGCTTTTCTGATGACTGTGGTGTGTTCCCAGGGAAGGAAGCATAGCCTGAGGAAGTCATTCACAGGCCTCCCCTTCCTTTTGGCTAGGGCAGGGCAGACTAGGGAAGGTATTTGACCCAATTCTGGTAAACAGGGCCTACTGATTGTGGGAGGATTTGATGTTTGCAAAGGAAAGCTTGATCTTATTTTATTTATTTTTTTGTCATCATGGTGGTTTTCTCACTCCAGGTTGACTTTTTCTTTCTTTCTTTCTTTCTTTCTTTCTTTCTTTCTTTCTTTTTTCAGATAGGAGAGACAGGGAGAGAGGAAACAACAACACAGCAACCCCAGTGCCATAAAGACCTGGCTTGAATGTAGTTCATGTGCAAAGCAAAACAGGTACTCTCTCAGGTGAGCTGTCTTTCCAGCTTGAAAACTGGATCTTTTTAGCCGAAGGAAGTCTGCTGGATAGGGCTGGTGAACTAGCTCACTTGGATAGTGTAATACTCTGCCATGTATGCGACCTAGGTTTAAATCAGGCCCCCACTGCATTGAAGGAGACCCTGGTCCTGTGGTCTCTTTCATTCTCCATCTGCTATCTCTGTCTATTAAAAAGAAGAAGAAGATGCCACCAAGCTAGAGAACCTGGAAGAAATGGACGATTTCCTAGATACCTACCAACTTCCAAAACTAAGTAAAGAGGAAGTGGATAACATGAACAGGCCCAACACAACTAATGAAATTGAAACAGTTATCAAAAATCTCCCCCAAAATAAAAGTCCTGGACCAGATGGTTTTACAAATGAATTCTACAAAACCTTCAAAGAAGAACTAATTCCTCTACTTTTAAAAGTCTTCCAGAAGATTGAAGACACTGGAATACTCCCTGCCAGCTTCTATGAAGCCAACATCACTCTGATACCAAAATCAGACAGGGACACAACCAAAAAAGAAAACTACAGATCAATATCTCTGATGAACATAGATGTGAAAATATTGAACAAAATTCTAGCCAACCGGATACAGCAGTATATCAAAAAGATTGTTCATCATGACCAAGTGGGGTTTATCCCAGGCATGCAAGGTTGGTTTAATATATGTAAATCAATCAAGGTGATCCACCACATCAATAAAAGCAAGACCAAAAACCACATGGTCATATTAATAGATGCAGAGAAAGCCTTTGACAAAATACAACATCCCTTTATGATCAAAACACTACAAAAAATAGATGGAACAGATGGAAAATTCCTGAAGATAGTGGAGTCTATATATAGCAAACCTACAGCCAACATCATACTCAATGGTGAAAAACTGGAAGCATTTCCACTCAGATCAGGTACTAGACAGGGCTGCCCACTATCACCACTACTACTCAACATAGTGTTGGAAGTTCTTGCCATAGCAATCAGGCAGGAGCAAGGAATTAAAGGGATACAGATTGGAAGAGAAGAAGTCAAACTCTCCTTATTTGCAGATGACATGATAGTATACATGGAAAAACTTAACGAATCCAGTAAGAAGCTTTTGGAAATCATCAGGAAATACAGTAATGTGTCAGGCTATAAAATTAACATTCAAAAGTCAGTGGCATTCCTCTATGCAAACACTAAGTTAGAAGAAATTGAAATCCAGAAATCAATTCCTTTTACTATAGCAACAAAAACAATAAAATATCTAGGAGTAAATCTAACCAAAGAAGTGAAAGACTTGTATACTGAAAATTATGAGTCACTACTCAAGGAAATTGAAAAAGACACAAAGAAGTGGAAAGATATTCCATGTTCATGGGTTGGCAGAATTAACATTATCAAAATGAATATACTACCCAGAGCCATCTACAAATTTAATGCTATCCCCATCAAGATCCCAAGCACATTTTTTAGGAGAATAGAAAAAATGCTACAAATGTTTATCTGGAATCAGAAAAGACCTAGAATTGCCAAAACAATCTTGAGAAAAAAGAACAGAACCAGAGGCATCACACTCCCATATTTCAAACTGTATTATAGGGCCATTGTCATCAAAACTGCTTGGTACTGGAACATGAATAGACACACTGACCAGTGGAATAGAATTGAGAGCCCAGAAATGAGGCCCCACACCTACGGACATCTAATCTTTGACAAAGGGGCTCAGTCTATTAAATGGGGAAAGCAGAGTCTCTTCAACAAATGGTGTTGGAAACAATGGGTTGAAACATGCAGAAGAATGAAACTGATCCACTGTATTTCACCAAATACAAAAGTAAATTCCAAGTGGATCAAGGACTTGCATGTTAGACCACAAACTATCAGATACTATCAGAGGAAAATATTGGCAGAACTCTTTTCCGCATAAATTTTAAAGACATCTTCAATGAAACAAATCCAATTACAAAGAAGACTAAGGCAAGTATAAGCCTATGGGACTACATCAAATTAAAAAGCTTCTTCACAGCAAAAGAAACCACTACCCAAACCAAGAGACCCCTCACAGAGTGGGAGAAGATCTTTACATGCCATACATCAGATAAGAGTTTAATAACCAACATATATAAAGAGCTTGCCAAACTCAACAACAAGACAACAAATAACCCCATCCAAAAATGGGGGGAGGACTTGGACAGAATATTCACCACAGAAGAGATCCAAAAGGCCAAGAAACACATGAAAAAATGCTCCAAGTCTCTGATTGTCAGAGAAATGCAAATCAAGACAACAATGAGATATCACTTCACTCCTTTGAGAATGTCATACATCAGAAAAGGTAACAGCAGCAAATGCTGGAGAGAGTGTGGGATCAAAGGAACCCTCCTACACTGCTGGTGGGAATGTCAGTTGGTCCAACCTCTGTGGAGAACAGTCTGGAGAACTCTCAGAAGGCTAGAAATGGACCTACCCTATGACCCTGCAATTTCTCTCCTGGGGATATATCCTAAGGAACCCAACACATCCATCCAAAAAGATCTGTGTACACATATGTTCTTGGCAGCACACTGTGTAATAGCCAAAACCTGGAAGCAACCCAGGTGTCCAACAACAGATGAGTAGCTGAGCAAGTTGTGGTATATATATACAATGGAATACTACTCAGCTGTAAAAAATGGTGACTTCACTGTTTTCAGCCAATCTTGGATGGACCGTGAAAAATTCATGTTAAGTGAAATAAGTTGGAAACAGAAGGATGAATATGGGATGATGTCACTCTCAGGCAGAAGTTGAAAAACAAGATCAGAAACGAAAACACAAGTAGAACCTGAAATGTAATTGGCATATCGCACCAAAGTAAAAGACTCTGGGGTGGGTGGGTGGGGAGAATACAGGTCCATGAAGGATGATAGATAACATAGTGGGGGTTGTATTGTTATATGGGAATATGGGTAATGTTATGCATGTACAAACTATTGTACTTACTGTTGAATGTAAAACATTAATTCCCCAATAAAGAAATAAATTTTAAAAAAAGAATCACATGCAAAAAAAAAAAGAAGAAGGAGGGGGAGGAGGAGGAAGAAGAGAAGAAGAAGAAGAAGAAGGAGAAGGAGAAGAAGAAGGAGAAGGAGAAGGAGAAGAAGAAGAAGAAAGAAGAAGAAGAAGAAGAAAGAATACTTATAAAGGGAATCTGCTGATAAGAATCAGCTATTGCTCTTTGTCTGTATCTAGTAGGGTGAGTATGTGATGTTGGGAGCTATAGCAATCAACTTATACCACGAGGAAAGAGGTAAAGAGAGGAACTAATGCAAAGGCCCATCTTGCGGACAGGATGACTTAATCCTGGAGCTTCTTCATAATCACCTGTGTTGAAGCAATTTTGGCCAGAAATCCTGTACATGAAGACACCTGAGCCGATTTATGTCATGCCTGGACAAATCTCAACAATTTTAAACAATCTAACTATCTAAGTATTTACAGTGCTGGTACCTCTGTCTAGTCACTAACATTTGCATTTATCCTGAAAACACATGGGCCATTGTAGGTTACAGTCAGGTCTCATTCTGTCAGTCCCTTCCAGAGTTCTAGCACTTAGTTCCCCTCACTCATAGTGTTCAACATGAATAATGAGAAAGTGTGTAATGAGTGACCTACAATTTTAGATCAACAACAGAGAAACCCTCCAACAGTGGGACTATCTTTTTTTTCCTTTTCCCTAACACTAGAAGCTGCTCCAGACTGACTGTTTCAGATAGGAGAAAGAAAGGGGAGAAGGGGCAGACACTGCAGTGCTGTAGCTTTCTCCAGTGTGCTGGGGGATGGACATGACAAAGCAGGAACACTATCCAACTGAGCTATTTCACCTGCCCAGGAAATAACTTAAAAAAAAAAGATTTACTTATTTATTTATTTTATTGCCACCAGTGTTATGACGGGGCTTGGTGCCAGCACTGCAAATTCAGTGCTCTCAGTGGCCATTTTTTCTTTTTCTTTTTTTAAAAATTTTACTTATTTATTTTCCTTTTGTTGCCCTTTTTAAAAAAATATTTATTTTATTTATTCCCTTCTGTTGCCCTTGTTGTTTTATTGTTGTAGTTATTATTGTTGTTGTCATTGTTGGATAGGACAGAGAGAAATGGAGAGAGGAGGGGAAGACAGAGAGGAGGAGAGAAAGACAGACACCTGTAGACCTGCTTCACCACCTGTGAAGCGACTCCCCTGCAGGTGGGGAGCCGGGGTTCGAACCGGGATCCTTATGCCGGTCCTTGTGCTTTGCGCCACCTGCGCTTAACCCGCTGCGCTACAGCCCGACTCCCTTGTTGCCCTTTTTTATTGTTGTAGTTAATGTTGCTATAGTTGTTAGAAAGGACAGACAGAAATGGAGAGAGGAGGGGAAGACAGAGAGAGGGAGAGAAAGATAGACACCTGCTGACCTGCTTCACCGCCTGTGAAGCAACCCCCCTGCAGGTGGGGAGCCAGGGGCTCAAACTGGGCCATTCGCCAGTCCTGAGCTTTGTGCCATGTGCGCTTAATCCACTGTGCTGCCACCGGACCCACCCCCTTTTTTTTTTAACTTCCTTTCTTTTTTCTTATTAGATAGGACAGAGTGAAATTGTGAGGGGAGGGAGGGATAAAGATGAAGAGAAAAAAAAGAGATATCTTCAGCCCTACATGACCAGTCATGAAGCCCACCCCACCCCACAGGTAAAGAGTTGGGGCTTGAACCTGGGTCCTTGCACATGGTAAAGTATGTACTCAGCTGGGTGAGCCACTGCCCAGCCCCAAGATTTATTTATTAATGAGACAGAGAACCTGAGCATCACTCTGGCACAAGTGATGCCAGCGATCAAACTCAGGACTACTCTGTTGCCCCACCTCCAGAGCTCAAGAAACACATTTACTTAAAAAGGGAGGGTGGGGAATCGGGTAGTAGCAGTGGGTTAAGCACACATAAATTTTTATTTTAACAAATTTTTCTTTTCTTTTTTTAAATATTTATTTATTTATTCCCTTTTGTTGCCCTTGTTGTTTTATTGTTGTAGTTGTTGTTGATCTCGTTGTTGTTGGATAGGACAGAGAGAAATGGAGAGAGGAGGGGAAAACAAAGAAGGGGAGAGAAAGATAGACACCTGCAGTCCTGTTTCACAGCTTGTGAAGCTATTCCCCTGCAGGTGGGGAGCTGGGGTCTCCAACCAGGATCCTTACACTGGTCCTTGTGCTTAGTGCCACCTGCACTTAACCCGCTGTGCTACCGCCCGACTCCCAGCACACATAAATTTTAAAGACATCTTCAATGAAACAAATCCAATTACAAAGAAGACTAAGGGAAGCATAAACCTATGGGACTACATCAAATTAAAAAGCTTCTGCATGGGGAGTCGGGCGGGTTAAGGTGGCCCAAAGCGCAAGTACCGGCATAAGGATCCCAGTTCGAGCCCCACCTGCAGGGGAGTCGCTTCACAGGTGGTGAAGCAGGTCTGCAGGTATCTCTCTTTCTCTCCCCCTCTCTGTCTTCTCCTCTTCTCTCCATTTTTCTCTGTCCTATCCAACAATAACAACATCAGTAACAACAACAATAATAACTTCAACAATAAAAAAACAACAAGGGCAACAAAAGGGAAAATAAATAAATAAATATTTAAAAAACGGGGATGGAGAAAGGGGATGGGTAGTGGTGTACCAGGTAAATCTGGAGATGACGCAATAAGCAGAGCGCTGACTTGCATGCTTGAGGCTCCAAATTCAAGAGGTCCCAAGTGCAAATACCCAGTATCACGTAGGCTAGGGAAATGTCTGTTTCTCTCTCTCTGCCCCCACTTAGTAAATGAGTAAATCAAGACTCTGCAAAGGAACCCCAGGACCACACCTAGAATATACTACCAGAAGTATGATCACAGTTTTGTGGTCTGAAGGATTTTTCAGGCTCTTGACACACATGACCAACTGCTATTCAAAGGGCTGGTACATTCTCCAGCGCAGCATGAAAGTGCTATTACTCATTTGAACAACAGTTTGGCTTATTCATGACTGAGGATATTTGGTGAAGACATGGTAATTATGAGGGCAGAATTATAGAAGAAAAAAAATGATGACAGAGACTCAGGCTAAATTAAGCAGAAAGCAGTCCACAGTTTACCACAATCCTAGAGTGTGTCAGAATTCTATTCATTCCCACTGTAAAAAAAAAAAAAAACACGTGATAACAGGAGTTATTAATAGGCTATGACACACCCAGTAATCTTTCCGTTAGACAATGTATTAGTCAGACACTTATTTGAGATGTGGATCCAGTCTGGGTCACTAAACTCACAGAGACAAAAAACTAGAGAGCTTGATTAATCTGATGGAGGATGGAAGGGTCCAAGAGAAAAATTTGAAAGGTATCATGTAGTACCACTTTAGAAAAAAAAAATCATCTTTGCTGTCTCAATGCTGGGAGTTTTGTGAAGAAAGGGTAATTCTTTTTTTTTTCTCCCTTTCTTTTATTTATTTATTTATTGGGGAATTAATGTTTTACATTTGACAGTAAATACAATAGTTTTTACATGCATAACATTTCTCAGTTTCCCCATATAACAATACAACCCTCACTAGGTTCTCTGTCATTTTTTTTGGGCCTGTATTCTCCCCCCACCCACCCATCCCAGAGTCTTTTACTTTGGTGCAATACGCCAATTCCAGTTCAGGTTCTACTTGTTTTTCTCTTCTGATCTTGTTTTTCAACTTCTGCCTGAGAATGAGATCATCCCATATTCATCCTTCTGTTTCCGACTTATTTCACTCAACATGAACTTTTCAAGGTCCTCCAAAGTTAGCTGCAAACGGTGAAGTCACCATTTTTTACAGCTGAGTAGTATTCCATTGTGTATACAGACCACAACTTGCTCAGCCACTCATCTGCTGTTGGACACCTGGGTTGCTTCCAGGCTTTGGCTATTATAAATTTTGCTGCTCAGAACATATGTGTACACAGATCTTTTTGGATGGGTATGTTGGGTTCCTTAGGATATATCCCCAGGAGGGGAATTGCAGGGTCATAGGGTAGGTCTATTTCTAGCCTTCTGAGAGTTCTCCAAAATGTTCTCCTCAGAGGCTGGACCAATTTACATTCCCATCAGCAGTGCAGGAGGGTCTCTTTGACCCCACCACCTCTCCAGCATTTGCTGCTGTTACCTTTCCTGATGTATGACAGTGAAGTGGTATTTCATTGTTATCTTTATTTACATTTCTCTGACAATCAAAGACTTGGAGCATTTTTTCATGTGTTTATCAGCCTTTTGGATCTCTTTTGTGGTGAATATTCCGTCCATGTCCTCTCCCCATTTTTGGATGGGTTTATTTTTTGTCTTGTTGCTGAGCTTGGTGAACACTTTATATATTTTGGTTATTAACCTCTTGTCTGATGTATGGCATGTAAAGATTTTCTCCCATTCTGTGAGGGGTCTTTTGGTTTGGGCAGTGGTTTCTTTTGCTATGCAGAAGCTTTTTAAAAAAAAAATTTAAAAAATATTTATTCCCTTTTGTTTTCCTTGGTGTTTAATTGTTGTAGTTATTATTGATGTCATTGTTGTTGGATAGGACAGAGAGAAATGGACAGAGGAGGGGAAGACAGAGAGGGGGAGAGAAAGAGACACCTGCAGACCTGCTTCACCACCTGTGAAGCAACTCCCTTGCAGGTGGGGAGCTGGGGGCTTGAACTGGGATCTTTAAACCGGTCCTTGCGCTTTGCGCCACCTGCGCTTAACCTACTGCACTACCGCCCAACTCCCCATGCAAAAGCTTTTTAATTTGATATAGTCCTATAGGTTTATGCTTGCCTTAGTCTTCTTTGTAATTGGATTCGTTTCATTGAAGATGTCTTTAAAATTTATGCGGAAAAGAGTTCTGCCAATATTTTCCTCTAAGCATCTGATCTAACATCCAAGTCCTTGATCCACTTGGAATTTACTTTTGTATTTGGTGAAACATAGTGGTTCAGTTTCATTCTTCTGCATGTTTCAACCCATTTTTTTCCAACACCATTTGTTGAAGAGACTCTGTTTCCCCCATTTAATAGTCTGGGCACCTTTGTCAAAGATTAGATGTCCATAGGTGTGGGGGTTCTTCTGGGCTCTCAATTCTTTTTTTAAATTTTTTTTATTTAGAAAAAGGAAACATTGACAAAACCATAGGATAAGAGGGGTACAACTTCGCACAATTCCCACCGCCAGACCTCCATATCCCATCCCCTCCCCTGATAGCTTTCCTATTCTTTAACCCTTTGGAAGTATGGCCCCAAGATCATTGTGGGATACAGAAGGTTGAAGGTCTGGCTTCTGTAATTGCTTCCTTGCTGAACATGGGCATTGATAGGCTGATCCATATTCCCAGCCTGTCTTTCTCTTTCCCTAGTGGGGAAGGGCTCTGGGGAAGCGGAACTCCAAAGCACATTGGTGGGGTCGTCTGTCCAGGGAAGTCTGGTTGCATCCTGCTGGCATCTGGAACCTGGTGGTTGAAAAGAGTTAACATACAAAGCCAAACAAATTGTTGAACAATCATGAACCTAAAGGCTGGAATAGTGTAGATGAAGTGTTGGGGGGGGGGGTCCTCCATTTTGTAGGTAGCTAGTAGGCATATTTCATTTATATTTTAAAGGACCTGTAGCTATACTAATGTTTTTTTTTTTTTTTGCCTGAGCCTGAAATCTGATATGCAGGTGGATCCTAATTATTGTCTGGGGAGATGATATCATGGCTGGGAAAAGGACCAGAAAGCTGGATCAAGGAAGAGAGTAGCTCCCTAATATGGGAAAGAGGTATAAATATTGTCGATTGTAAACCCCATCAATTTGATGTGATCTGGGGCCCACAATTAGCTTAGGAGCCTGTGTGACCTCTGTATCCCTCTAGATCTGAGCTCACATTCTGTGGTCATGAGAAGGAACATTCCCTGCTGCCCCAGTATAGACCCATCTTCCTCAGCTGTAGCATAGAGTATGTTGTCCATCCTCCCTTCGGAGGATGGAACATTCTCTACCATTGTTAATTCAAGTAGAGGGCAAGGTCCTATGGGGGCCCCCAAAGGGATCTATTTTGTTGTTCCTGATAGAAATGACCAGTAACAATGGAGAGAGGGATTCATTCAAGTTCTAAGCCCATCAAGTCTGTTTGGGAATCTCAGGACTCCCTGATTAGGGCCCCCTGGGCTCTCAATTCTACCACTGGTCAGTGTGTCTATTCATGTTCCAGTACCAAGCAGTTTTTATGACAATGGTCCTATAATACAATTTGAGATCTGGGAGTGTGATGCCTCCAGTCCTGTTCTTTCTTCTCAAGACTGTTTTTGGCAATTCTAGGTCTTTTCTGGTTCCAGATAAACATTTGTTCTATTCTCCTAAGAAATGTGGTTGGGATCCTGATGGGGATAGAATTAAATTTGTAGATGGCTCTGGGTAGTATATTCATCTTGATGATGTTAATTCTGCCAACCCATGAACATGGAATATCTTTCCACTTCTTTGTGTCTTTTTCAATTTCCTTGAGTAGTAACTCATAATTTTCAGTATACAAGTCTTTCACTTCTTTGGTTAGGTTTACTCCTAGATATTTTATTGTTTTTGTTGCTATAATAAAAGGAATTGATTTCTGGATTTCAATTTCTTCTAACTTAGTGTTTGCATAGAGGAATGCCACTGACTTTTGAATGTTAATTTTGTAGCCTGACACCTTACTGTATTTCCTGATGATTTCCAAAAGCTTCTTGCTGGATTCCTTAGGGTTTTCTATGTATACTATCATGTCATCTGCAAATAGTTTGACTTCTTCTCTTCCAATCTGTATCCCTTTAATTCCTTGCTCCTGCCTGATTGCTAGGGCAAGAACTTCCAACACTATGTTGAATAGTAATGGTGATAGTGGGCAGCCCTGTCTAGTACCTGATCTGAGTGGAAATGCTTCCAGTTTTTCACCATTGAGTATGATGTTGGCTGTAGGTTTGCTATATATAGACTCCACTATCTTCAGGAATTTTCCATCTATTCCATCTATTTTTTGTAGTGTTTTGATCATAAAGGGATGTTGTATTTTGTCAAAGGCTTTCTCTACATCTATTGATATGACCATGTGGTTTTTGGTCTTGCTTTTGTTGATGTGGTGGATCACCTTGATTGATTTACGTATATTAAACCAACCTTGCATGCCTGGGATAAACCCCACTTGGTCATGATGAACAATCTTTTTAATATACTGTTGTATCGGTTGGCTAGAATTTTGTTCAATATTTTTGCATCTATGTTCATCAGAGATATTGATCTGTAGTTTTCTTTTTTGGTTGTGTCCCTGTCTGATTTTGGTATCAGAGTGATGTTGGCTTCATAGAAGCTGGAAGGGAATAAATATTCCAGTGTCTTCAATCTTCTGGAAGACTTTTAAAAGTAGAGGTATTAGTTCTTCTTTGAAGGTTTTGTAGAACTCATTTGTAAAACCATCTGGTCCAGGACTTTTATTTTTGGGACGGTTTTTGAAAACTGTTTTAATTTCATTAGCTGTGATGGGCCTGTTAATGTTATCTAGTTCCTCTTTACTTAATTTTGGAAGTTCATAGGTATCTAGGTAATCGTCCATTTCTTCTAGCTTGGTGGCATATAGTTGTTCATAGAAGCCTTACATGATATGTTGAATTTCTGTGGTGTCTGTTATGATATCTCCTCTTTAATTTACAACCTGATTTATTTATTTTTTTAAAGATTTTATTTATTTATGAGAAAGATAGGAGGAGAGAGAAAGAACCAGACATCACTCTGACACATGTGCTGCCGGGGATTGAACTCAGGACCTCATGCTTGAGAGTCCAAAGCTTTACCACTATACCACCTCCCGGACCACTACAACCCGATTTATTTAGGTCTTCTCCCATTTTTGTTTTTTGAGTCTGGCTAAAGATTTGTTGATTTTGTTCACTCTTTCAAAGAACTAACATTTACTTTCGTTGATCTTTTGTATGGTTTTCTTATTTTCAATGTTATTTCTGCCCTAACTTTAGTCATTTCCGTCCTTTTGGTTGCTTTAGGGTTTCTTTGTTCTTCTTCTTCTAGGTCTTTAAGATGTGCAATCAGGCTGTTTATTTGTGCTTTTTCTTGTTTCCTAATGTGTGCCTGTATAGCTATGGACTTCCCTCTCAGTACTGCCTTAGCTGTGTCCCAAATATTTTGATAGCTTGTGTCTTCATTTTCTTTTTTTTTTTTAATATTTTTTATTTTATTTATTTATTCCCTTTTGTTGCCCTTGTTGTTTTATTGTTGTAGTTATTATTGTTGTTGTCGTCGCTGTTGGATAGGACAGAGAGAAATGGAGACAGGAGGGGAAGACAGAAAGGGGGAGAGAAAGAAAGACACCTGAAGACCTGCTTCACCGCCTGTGAAGCGACTCCCTGCAGGTGGGGAGCCGGGGTTCGAACCGGGATCCTTATGCCGGTCCTTGTGCTTTGCACCACCTGCGCTTAACCCGCTGCGCTACAGCCCGACTCCCTTGTCTTCATTTTCATTGAACTCTTGCAACATTTTGATTTATTCCTTGATTTCCTCTTTGACTCAGTAGTTGTTAAGGAGTGTACTGTTCAGCTTCCACATTTTGGGACTATTACTAATCTTTTGTTGATTGTTAAGTGTTTCAATTCTACTGTGGTCTGAGAAGATACTTGGGATGATTTCAATGCTCTTGAATTTGCTGATGCTGTCTTTGTGGCCTAACATATGGTCTATGACCCATGTAATTTGAATAAAATGAGAATGACCCATGTGGACTTGAGTAAAATGTGTGTTCCAGTTTCTTGGGATGAATGACTATGAAAATGTCCTATAGTTCTAGTTTATATATCTCTTCATTTAGCTCCCTTATGTCTTTATTGATTTTCTGCCTGGATGATCTGTCAAGTTGAGAGAGTAGGGTGTTGCAGTCCCCTACTATGACTGTGTTGCTGTTAATATATTGCTGTAGCTCTTTCAGTAGACGTTTGATGTATTTAGATGGCTTCTCATTGCATGCAAGATGTTAATAATTGTTAAGTCCTCTTGATTGACTGATCCTCTGAGCATTAAGTAGTGTCCATCCCTATCTTTTTAAATTTTATTTATTTTAAAGTCTATCATGTCAGATATGAGAATAGCTGTTCCTGCCCTTTTTTGTGGGCTATTGGCATGTATGATAGTTTTCCATCCTTTCACTTTGAGTCTGTGTTTGCCTTGTTGAGTTATGTGAGTTTCCTATAGACAGCATATTGTTGAATTGTGTTTTCTGATCCATCTTCCTACTCTGTGTCTTTTAATAGGTGAATTCAAGCCACTAGTATTTATTTATATCAAAGATTGAAGATATTTTATCACCATTCTTGTAGATTTTTTAGAGTGTTCTGATATATGGCATATTTATGGTGGTCTATTTATAGGAGACCTTTCAGAACTTCTTTCAGGGCAGGCTTGGTGATAGTTGATTCTTTCAACTGTTGCTTGTCTGAGAAGGTTTTATGTTTCCATCTAGTCTGAATGACAGCCTAGCAGGATACAGTACTTGACTTGAATCTGGGTCACACACATGGCAAAGCAGCACACTATCCAAGTGAGCTATTGTTCCAGCTCCAGAGCATTACTCTGACATATACATAAGCCACCTCCTGTGCCTCAACAGTTGTTTTTCTATGTTTTTAGGAGGTTGACTATTCTGTGAACTACAAGAAACTTTAGGACACAAGAAGAACTTTTGCAGACTCTGGAATGATTGTTTAGGCCTTAGGATGAGAACTCTTAGGCCTGGGGTCAGTAATCTTCTGTTCCTTCACCTTTTCAGGTGTTTACAGCTTGTCTGGTTGGTATGTTATGATTTCATCTGATCCTGTTATTCTAGCCATGTGATGCACACAGAGGATTTAGAAGGAAACAGGGTGGAGGGGATGGAAACCACTCAATCAAAGTCCTCTTGTGACATGGAGACTGGGAGTGACCAGGAGACCTGAAGAGTCATTTAGTTTCTTTAAAGCAATGGGCATTTTATACACACTAGTTTGAATTGATACAGCCTTGGAAGTAGGGTTTCACAGGTGCAGAACTGAAGATTAAAACAAGTTATTTTCCCAGGATCACATGCTGGTAGAGTGCCTAGGCTATATCTAGCTGGCATTAAAACCTGCTTTGGTGCCTTTAGGATTGAAAACTTCAGACAGGAAAAGTGGAACATCCTGCCCCAAACCACAGGACCAGACCTGGAACTGGAATTCCCACCCCTAACCATCAAGGAGTCTTCCCCTGACAATGTGGCATAGTGTGTGTGTGTGTGTGTGTGTGTGTGTGTGTGTATGTGTGTGTGTTGTATTACGTTTGTCAAGTATTTGTAGTTAGGCTCAGGGCAGCCTGGGTCAGGTGTAACTGAGACGCAGACAGGCGCCATACAAAGACTGTCCATAGGCTTCATTCCCTTATTCCCCAGACTCTCATCCCAATCAATGTGGTCAAAAGCCCTCTTTGAGGAGCACCTGGCAAGGGAGAGGAATCAAATCTACAGCAGAGCAGAAGCAGTGAGTTGTAGCAGAAAAATAAGACTGATCAGAATCTTTGGGATCCCATCTAGGTCAGGACGCTACGGGGACGATTCAATCTTTTAATTAATTAATTAATTAATTAATGATTATTATTAGTTATTATTTATTTCAACCGGAGCACTGCACAGCCCTGGTTTATGGTGGTGCTTGAGGATTACACCTGAGAATTCACAGCTTCAGGCATGAAAGTCACATTGTATAACCATTATGCTATCTATCTCCTTCGCCCGACTTAAATTTCATTACCCATGAAGCCTGGTTAAGAGCAAACCGCACTTTGAAGCGCATACGTAAAAGAAGGAATCATTACGCACCACGACACTATCACCAGGCCACACAGCATCAATCTGAGGCTGAAGCAGGCCTAAACTGGAGAGGGGGATGAAAAACTACAGCTTCCAGGAGGCACGGCGAAGGCCGGTGCTGAGGCAGATGAGAAACTACAACCCCCAAGAGGCCTCGGGCTGACTGGCGCTGGGCGGTGACGTCGTGGGGGCAGGCGCGGGGCGCTGATTCGGCCGGAGCTGCCAGCGGGGTGGCTGCCGCCGTGGGTTGTTACAGCTGCTGGAAGCAGCGGCGGCCGAGTCCCCGGGCGCCGGTCCTGGGCCCTCGACCTCGGGTCCCACACGGTCAGTCCAGGCGGGCAGCTTCGGGGTAAGCGGACCGGGAGGTTCCTGGCGGACAGAAGCCGGGCGGGGAAGAAGGTGAGGACTGCTGGGAAGCCGCCGGGGGCTGGGAGGGAGTGGGGTTGAGCGAGCGGGGGTGGAGGGGGCGCGTCAGCTGAGGGGTGCATGAGCCGCAGGGGTCCCCCAGAGGAAAGAGGAGGGTGGGAAGCCGGCGATGGGGCGGCGGGGAGCAGCGCTCCGGCTGCTGGTGGAGGCGGGGAGCGGCTGTGCTTGGGGGATAAAGGTCCAGCCGCCTCCGGGGCTGGGTGGACGCGTGGGGTGGGGGTGGGGCTCCAGACCCGGCCGGCTTCCCCTGTGAAGTCCCCGGCTGGGGAGCAGAGCGGGAAGCCCCCTTTCGGCGTCAGGTTCCACTCGGGAAGCCCAACAATAGAGGGGACTCCGCCTCCTCGCTTCACCCTCTCCCGGGCTGGTGGGTGTACGCCCCGGTACTCGGAGTCTTTCCGTCCCAGCGCCCTCCCCAGTCCGGGAGGTGGGCCAGAGCGGAGGGGTGAGCGACTTTGTTTCTTTGGCTTGGGGCATGTATGTGTGGGGGAGGTCGTAGAGTGAAATTGCGGCTTGCTGCCAGAGCCTCCCCTCTGGGGTCCAGGTTGCAGGCCTGGATGGTTCGTGCTCGCCATCCAGAAAAGCAGAAGGGTTGCCGCTTCAAGGGTTACCAGCGTTTACCTAGCAGAGTTGCTGCAGGCTCTGGTTTGAGGCAGGTTATGAAACCACATCAGGGATTGGCACCAGCAGCCACCTGCCAGCTATGGCAGCGAACTTTTCAGTTCCAGCTGGTGTCGACTTAAGCTACTTAGGCCAGTGTTTCCTTCACTCCTTTCACTCCCCATTTCGTCCTTTCTGGGAAAGGAGCATTTGGCTGTTTTACTAATACAACTGATAAGTACTCAGTCACACAAGTTTCAAGAGTACTTCCTGACTGCCAGCTTTTCTCAGTTTATTGATCTTCTCTGTCGTCTTGTGATTCTCCTGGGATTTTTCTGTTCTTAGCCACGTAATATTTAGGCTTTAGAAAGAGAAGGGACTTGATTTTATTACAGAGTTGGTGCTTAGGTACAAGTTAATATAGAAACTTCCGAAGCCCCCCCCCCCCCAGCTTACTAAGTGGTTGAAACAGGTGGATTTCCTTAACAGTGGAGAAGTTTGTTAACATTGTCTACTTTTATTTAGTTTTTATTCTTATAAACTTAGCAAGAGTGAGGGACACCAAAGCGCAGCTCCACCATCCATGGAGTCTTCCCTTAGTGCTGTTCATTTTACTCCCATGTGCCTGGGGTGGGACCCAGGACCCATGGAAAGGTGTGTTCTATGCTTGCTGAGTGATCTCCATGTCCATTTTGTGTACTTGTGTAATGAGAACGGTAGCAGAAAGCTACCGTTTATTCAAAGCATGACTCCACCACCCCTGGATTTGCACTTGCTACTCCCATGTGGTGTTGGAGATGGGAACCCAGAGAGAGTGAGCCACTTCTCTAGCCTTCAGCATACTAACATTTAAAGTAACAAAGCTTGGAGGGTGAGTGGTGGCATACCTGGTAGAGCACACACATTACTCTGCTTAAGGACTCAAGTTAAGGTTCAAGTCCCGGCCCTCACCTGCAGAGGGGGAGCTTCAGAGTGTTAAAACAGTGCTGCAGGTCTCTCCTTCTCTATCTCCCACCCTTCCTCTCAATTTCTCATTGTCCTATTAAATTAGAAAGCGGGGTGGGGGGGAGTGGAGTACTGGAAGGTGGATTCATTGTGCAGGCACTGAGCACCATCTATAGCCCTGGTAGCAATAAAAAAGATAAAAGAAAGTAAACAGTGTTTTTCTCTGAGAGTATATAGTAATTCCTAACTCCTTTGCTGCCAGTAAATATATATATGTAACTCATAGGTAATTTGTCTATGAGATAGAAACTATCCTAGGTGTGAGGAAATTCAGTTGACGGGGTAGAAAGTCATCAGAAGAGCTTTTTGTTGTTGTTGTTTACATGGGCATCTTTTAAATTCCAGTTCTTCTCTTTCTTTCAGTAGCGGGGGGCCAGTGTAGACTGGGGACGAGAGAAGTCTTAAGGGTTTTTCTTGTAGGCTCTCCTGTGCCAAAAGGAAGTTTTTGTTTTCCTATGGCTGACTCAAAATCTCTGCAAATTCATTCCCTTTGCACTTACTTTTTATTCAACTTACAGATTGGAGTATAGAATGATCTAGGGACTGGAGAGACAGCATAATGGTGATGCAAAAGACTTTTGTACCTGCGGCTCCCAGGCCCCAGGTTCAATCCTCAAAACCACCAAAAGCCAGAGCTAAGCAGTGCTCTGGTCTCTTATTATCCAGCTCCCCTCAATAAGATAAAATACTTATAAAACAAAGAAAACTTGAGGAGCTGGGAAGTGACACATCCGGTAGAGTACATACATTATCATGCTTGAGGACCCCAGTTCATGCCCCTGGAAACTTCATGAATGGTGAAGTAGTGCTGTAGTTGTCTCTCTTTCTCTGTCTTTTTCTCTCCCCATCTCATCTTAATTTCTCTGTCCCTATCAAAAGAAGAAAACAAAAAACAGCACCCTTGGGAGGGCTGGATTTGTGCAGGCCCCAAGCCCCAGCAGTAACCCTAGTAGGGGAAATAAATAAAACTTCTTTTAAAAAGACTCATCGGGAGTCGGGTGGTAGCACAGTGGGTTAAGCACACAAGCCCCTGGCTCCCCATCTGCAGGGGAATCACTTCACAATCGGTGAAGCAGGTCTGCAGGTGTCTGTCTTTCTCTCCCTGTCTCTGTCTTCCTCTCCTCTCTCCATTTCTCTCTGTCCTATCCAACAACAATGGCATCAATAACAACAACAATAAAACAAGGGCAACAAAAGGGAATAAATAAATACAATAAATATTAAAAAAAAAGTCATCTGGGATTCAGCAAGACCTTTGACATTTCTGGCCCGAATTCTGAGAACTAAAGTTACTCATCTATGTCCAATTTAGGGAGAGGTAGGGAGGGACAGAGGCTTGTAGTCTGTCTGTGTTGGGAGCTCAGTTTCCTTGGTCAGCAGCAAGTCCTTCACAGCCCTCCCACCTCCAGGTGGTAGCTTTTAGGTAGCAGGCTGTCCCAGGAGCTGTGCTAGGATAACTGAAGCCCCAAAGGCCCTGGGAATGTAAACAACAGGGCCAGCTCTGGTTTTCTTGTTCCTTGGGTTTCTATTGGGCCTCATTACCCAGCCTACTGGGTTGAGCTGATGGGCCCCAGGAGCATCACTCTTAGGTTGTATCCTGGGCCATCTCATGAGTGTTTGTGTGCTGGAAAGGTTTGTTGTGGGTCATATTTCCCTTGAGCTCTGTAAGCTTGGAGTCACCGGAGAAGACAGTTTGCTCCTATTCCAGAAGTCAGGAACGGCTCCTCTGCTGGCTTGGCTGAGTTCCTAGCTATAGAGCTAGCAGCTGAGTGTGAGGGGATTGATCACAGCTGAGGATGGTGGCATTTTGGTCATTTCCAGGATATCTCCATCTGTGACCCCTTTCTGCATCTCCAGGATAGATAGGGTCATTACCATGGTGATGACCTCAGTGTCCTCATTAGATAGGACCCTGCCTCAGCTAGGGAGGTGAACCCATAGAAAGGCACCTTTTTTTTTTTTTTTTTTTTGGTTCCTGCTGGCCATTCCTGCACCAGTCAGATATCTGAGTCCTGGGGCCCTAAGTGCAGCTCCCAATCTTCCAGTTCTGTGAGCCAGCCCGTCTTGGAGATGTGGGCAGATGTGGTAGGGGCCCCAGGCCCTCAGATGGGGGGGACAGCTGCTCTCTCTATGCATCTGGGAATGCAACTGGTCGCATGGCTTTCTGGCCGTAAAGGGCAGCCCTCCAGACCTTATCTGCTGCCATTGCAGCTGGTAGAAGTGGGTCTTGTTCACCCCTGGAAAAGGAGGCCGAGATGAGAGTGGGTGGGGCAGAGGAAAAGAGGGGGGTGCAGGAGAGATGTCACAAGTGTGCTTTTGTATCCTGGGGAGGGGTATGTTGTGGGAGCGGTGGATGCTGGCACGTGCATTCTTTAACCTTTCCTCTGGCAGGAGAAGGGCCCTGGTGGTTTGGCAGCAAAGTGGGAGGGCAGCATGAGGGTTTGCCTGAGTGACTGCCAAATGGATGAAATGTCGTGGTGGGTTGTTGTGTCACCAAGAAGTAGGTTTCCAGGTCTGGGAAAAGGTTTTCCCTACCGTGTTGTTTTTTCTCTTTTCTGCCCTTTCCCCTCTTTCTATCCTGTCAGTCCTCCTGGGTCAGGGTTGAAGAGGAACCAAGATTGGAAGATTGGAGGAGATGGGTAGAAGCAGTGCCACCCCCAAACAACTCACCCACTGTTGCCTGTTCTCATGGGCCCTGCTGGGCTGAGCTCAGGATCGGAGATGTTTCTCAGCCAGACAGCCCAGTGGGCGCTGTGTTGCATGATTATTGGGGACAGACCTTTTTGGCCTCCCTGGGCTTGGTGGGCAGAGGGCCCCCATGGGAATGTTGTGGAAGGTGGGGCTGAGGGTGGGCAGTGGCTTCTTTGTTCTGGGACTGGAGGCCCCCTGATGAACTGGAGGAGACCCTGTCCTGACTGGATGACATATGGGGCAGCCTGGTGTGTATTCCAGGCCAGCAGTGGGGACACAGCCAAGCCCACATGCAGTTCCTCTGGCCTCTGTGCATGAGAGTCAAAACAGAAGTGCCTGGAGTTCTGGGGATTGCAGAGTGCCCTCTGCAGGGTCTGGAGGTTGTGAGGGGCTGGGGAAGTGGCCTGTCCTGTCTCACCCATGCTGCTTGTTTGCAGAAGAACAGGAGGGGAGGGGCGCCAGGATGAACGTGGGCACGGCGCACAGTGAGGTGAACCCCAATACACGGGTGATGAACAGCAGAGGCATCTGGCTCTCCTACGTGCTAGCCATCGGACTTCTCCATGTTGTGCTGCTCAGCATCCCCTTCGTGAGCGTCCCTGTCGTCTGGACCCTCACCAACCTCATCCATAACTTGGTGAGGACCTGCCTGCTGCCACCCTGCCATGTACGCTGCTCTTTGACCCGGGCTGAGGAGGAAGCGTCTCACAGAACTGGGCCAGATGTCAGGCTGATCTGCTGACAACATCTGTCACCAGAACCCAGCTTGTCTCTACTCTACTCCCCAATCCTATTATTGTAAAGAGAATGAAATCTGCTTTTTCTTTTTTCTTTCTTTTTCCCCTCTGGGAGGGGCGGGTTTATGGAGCTGGAAGATTAGAGCTGTGTATAGGACCCTAAGAGCCCCCAGGGGTGGCCTGATGAAATAGCTCACTTAGTTAGTGTGCTGCTTTGCCATGTGTGTGAGACCCAGGTTTGAGTCTGGTCCCCAATTCATTGAAGGAAGCTTTGGAGCTGTGGTCTCCCTTCCCTCTCTCCTTGGCTCTCTCCTTCCCTCCTTCCCTCCACTCTTCTTTCACTGCCTCGTTCTCTAAAAATAAACAAGCAAACACTAAAAAAATGCCACCTTCCTCGAATTAAAATCTCAAACCTTCTTCTGCTCTTGCCTATCTCTGCTCCCCTCCTGCTGGCTCCCTGTTCTCCTGGTGGGCAGGCGGGACATGGGCCCTTGCCATCACTTTTCCCCCTCTGAGCTGACACAGGGAAACTCCCAATGGGTTTGAGGGGTAGTGTCTTTCTGCCGCTCCTGTAGCTAACTCCTCCCTATGTGTTCTCTTTATGCCAGGCCTGCCCTCTCACCCAGTGGGTCCCCCTATTCCTGTGCCAGGCTCCCAGCAGCCCCAGCTGATGGCCGGCCCTCATCCGCTGTGGCTCCTCAGAGGGCAGCTCCAGTTCCCTCCGAGCCCGTGTGTGTGACTGAGGAGGAGGAGCTGCCCTGGAGGACCTTTTGCTTTCTGGGTTCTCTAATGAAGGCCCCTCTCTTCAGGGCATGTATATCTTCCTGCACACGGTGAAGGGGACACCCTTCGAGACCCCGGACCAGGGCAAGGCAAGGTTGCTGACCCACTGGGAACAAATGGACTACGGAGTTCAGTTCACAGCCTCTCGGAAGTTCTTGACTATCACCCCCATCGTGTTGTGAGTGCCTTGGGTAGAGGGGGTACTGGCAGCCAGGCTTAAGCCCCTCCCTCCCCCCTGGCCTTTGGTATAGCAGCTGAGCAAAGAAAGGGAAGTTGGGGTGCCTTTGTCTTCTGCTGGGCTCGAACCTTGGGCCCCCCAATCCTATCTTTCCTAAGTTGGGGCTTCCTTTGAGGCAGGACCATACCTGGGGTAGGGAGGGGCCTCTTTAACCAGGGAGGTCTCACCATCCTCTTGCTGTGTGGGGTCTTTCTCATAACTTCACAGGTATCAGGGTTCCTTGGGGAGTGAGGTTAGGCAGGGGTTTCCCGAACAGAAGTCTTATACCTCCTCTCTGTTTCCTACCAGGTACTTCCTCACCAGCTTCTACACCAAGTACGACCACATTCATTTCATCCTCAACACCGTGTCCTTGATGAGTGTGCTCATTCCCAAGCTGCCCCAGCTCCACGGAGTCCGGATTTTTGGAATCAATAAGTACTGAGGATGCAGCCCCTCCCCTGCCTGGGGTGGCAGGGCGAGTAGAAGTCTGTGCTGTGATGCTGAGATGGAAGAAGTCTCTGGATGCTGCCAGAGTTGGGGGTCAAGCCTCTGGGCTCTGGTCTCCCCATTGTGTCCCCCAGTAGCCAACTTGAAGTAGCTTGTAGTGGGGTTGGGGTGGGTCCCCCTGGGGCTCCCACCTGTTAATTTTTTGATCTTTTCCTTTTGAATAGAGACCCCTTGGGGGGTAGTCACAGAATGAATGAGCTGGGCTCCTGGACTAAACCCAGGCCTGTGAGGTTGGGACCAGGCCAGGGGAAGCCCCTACTCGCTTGCTCACCCTCAGGCCATGAAAGCACTTTAAGCCCCCACGCGTGGGGAGCTGAGGGGACGGTACAGCTTCTCCGTTGTTTCACTTTAGTTCTTAGGTCTTTAGGGTGGCACTCAGTGTGTGCAGATCTGCCTGCCCTGGTGCCCTGGTGCCTCACCCCTCTGGAGAGAGAACCACTGATTCAAGTCTCATGCTTTTGGCAACTCAACTGCAATCCACTTGGATGATGAGGAGGAGGATGGTGGAGCTGGGTGTGGTGCCATCTTAGCCCTGGTGGAGGGGCAGGGCGGTGACTAGAGACATAGAAGAGGAGGGCCCACTTAGCAGCAGCAGCAATTGATAGGAGGTGAAAGGGTAGTGGGGACAAATGAGACCAGCCTCAGCCTTCAGGAAGCAGTCAGGGAGGGGGCAGGCTTGGAGTGTTAATTACCCACAGAATGGGGGATAAGAGGGGAGGCTGGTCTGGGGGTGACTGGGGGGGGGTTGGTAGGAAGGGAGGCTGGTGTGGACTTGACTCTCCTGGCTTGGTTAGAGGGGATGATGAGTGGAAGAGGTCTGGACAGAAGTGACAAATGGTGACCCTTCCATAGCTGCTCAGCTTGCAGCTTCCTCTTTGCCTCACAACCTTCTCCCGCAGGCTGGCGCTGGGGCAGGGCCTAGGGTTCAAAATGTACAGGGGGGAGCATGAAGATACCCCAACATGGGGACTGCAAAGACTCACAGCCTCCTCTAAAGGATTGGGGTCTGCAGGCCCTAGGAGGCACTATCTCCTCCAGCCTAGGAGAAGAGAGGTGGGTGGGAGCCCCTTGGAGCAGAGCCGTCTTGTCCCCTTCCCCTTCTGACTAGGATCTTTGTTACTTTGGAAAAGGAGTGATGCCTGGCCCCAGGGTGGGGTGGGGGAGGAGGGAGGGCACACACTGTGTCCTGCCTCCTGGCTGTCTAGCCCCCACCCCCTGTACCATAGGGAACTTTCACCTCAAAATCTTTCTAAGCGATGTGTGAATAGGATTTTTACTCCCTTTGTACAGTATTCTGAAAAACACAAATAAAGGACGGTGTGTTCCTGTTTCTTGTTGGTCAGCCTCTGTTTCCTAGAGGACCTTGGGGGGTGGAGGTGGGGGTGGGCCCCCACTTCTGCTGAGGGCATGGGGAGCATCGGTTAGACTCTCTGCCTGGGTGGTGGGAGGGACTTGGGACTGCTGATCTGGGCAGCCTGGGCTGAAGGGACAGTGAAGGAACTGGCAGAGGCCACAGCCAGTCGAGTGTGGAATTCTGCTCTGCCTCTGCCTGGTTGTTTCTCTGACCGAAGTGAAACCTCTGGACTTTGACACTGGTGGAGCAGTGTCCCGTGCTGTGCGGGGAGGGAGTCAGCCAGCAGTGGTTTCAAAAATGAACAGGAGTCCTGAATCTCGAGGTGTGTTCAATCCTTTTGTGTGGTCCTCCCCCACCACTCTCACTTCTTCCTGTGTTCCTTCCCAGGGAGGATTGAGTCTTCTGGTCTTGTACCCAGAACACTCTTCGTACTTCTTCCAGAAGCATAAGTGGGAGGTTGGGGCTGATTCTGACTCATATCAGGAGGATGTGTCCTTTGGTGAAGGAACTGGCTCTGAGGTTCTGTCCTATCAGTGTGCTTCATGCAGTGTCTGCTGTTCCTGAATAGGCTCAAAGTCCCTGGTGGGAGGGGAGGAGCTACTTCAAAAAGCCTGGGATTCTCTCTGGCCCTGGTCTATTACCCAGAATCCTCAGAGGGGAGGTCAGGGAGTGCAGGACCTTTGTCCCAGGCCAGCCTACCCCTACCTACTCAGCGCAGCAAGGGGAGGAGAAATGTGGGTCCCTGGCTCAGCCCTGTAGTTGCAGAGACCTTGAAACTTTCAAGGCCTGCATGAATACAGAGCGGGCAAGGGACTGGGTCACACCAACAGTCTAGATTCAGACCTAAGTTCTGCAACTGACTACCCTTATAACTTGTCAAGTTAATTCTCTGAGTTGCACTTTCCCCCTCTTTTATGTAAGGATAGTAATTCCTAAGGCTGTTGAGGAGATTAAAAAAGCAACAGGTTCTGAGTAAATACTATATTTGGCAGCCATAATGGTATTGTCACACCTCGGCAAGCTTCTGAAAGGTTCAGAACTGAGGGAGTGGCTGTCTGGGAGGCAGGAGCGATGGGTAAAGCATTGAACTCAAGAATGGGGTCCTGGGCTCAAGCCTTGACATTACCTATACCAGAGTGATGTTCTAGTTCTCTGCACTTCTTAATTATTAAAAATAACTAAGTTATTAAAAATCAATCTTTAAAAAATTTTTTTTAATTTATTATTTTTATTTATTGGATAGAGACAGCCAGAAATCAAGAGGGAGGGGGTAATAGAGAGGGAAAGAGACAGAGAGACACCTGCAGCCCTGCTTCACCACTCATAAAGCCTTCCCCCTGCAGGTGGAGACCAGGGGCTCAAACCCGGGTCCTTACGCATTGTAATACATGCGCTCAACCAGGTGCGCTACCACCCGGCCCCTAAAAATAACTAAATGTTAAAGAAAAAGAAAAGGACTGGAGGAGGCAGAAGTGAGAAAGCAGATGGTAATAAACGAAGACTGAGGAACAGGGCCTCTCCCTTGAGAAAAAAAGTGTGTGAAAAGAAGTGGTGGCATCTCTGAGAGGGTTGTGTGACAGCATACGGGGATCCTGAGTTGTCCTTGCTTTCCCAGCCCTTTCCTACAGATGCCAGCAGCTGGTCCTGAGTCTTCAGCATTGCCCACCATTGCTTGGTGTTGGGGTACACCTGCCCTACTTCACTTTCCAGTTCCTTTCAATTCCTCTGTCAAGCTCCCAGAGACATAGCAGCCAGCACATCTGCAGAGATCCCACAGAGTTGATACTCACGACCTCCATTTGTGGTGAGCTGTTGAGTTCAAAGGAGAGGTAGGTAGCCCCTGAGCTGAGCCTGTGAGTCCTGGGTTCTGCCTTTTCCAATACCTAGAAGAATTCCCAAGTTGGGAATGAGTCGAGAGTTGGCCACCACAATGAGGCCAAAGAAAGAAGGAAGTTTGGGTCAACTGGTCTCTGGGGCCGGTCAGGACTTAAGAGCAGGCTGGAGAAGCAGAGCCCAGGGAGCTTATAAAGTGAGAAACACAGAAGGAACAGCCATGTGCGATGGCACTGCTTTGGGGATCTCTCCCACCAAGGCAGAGGAGATAGAGCCGGATAATTGGTGATCAGGAGAGGGAAGGAGGAAAATGCAGGGGACATAACCTAGGTGGAAGTTTGGGGTTCATTTTACTTTACCAAATACAAAGGGACTAGAAACCGAGACCAGACCTGGGAGACACAGAAAGAGAGATACCTGCAGCCCTGCTACACCACTTGTGAAGCTTCTCCCTGCACATGTGGAGTGGGGGTTTGAGTCTGGGTCCTCGCATTGGTGATTTGTGCAATCAACCAAGTGCACCACCACCTACTCCTCAACTAGCTCTCTTACTGAGCACTTACTATGTGTCCTAGGTACTACCCTAGGGTACTACCCTAAGCATTTACTATGTACTACCCTAAGGTTAAGTGCTTAGCTGAATTATTTCCTCAAGCAGGAGAATCAAGTACTATAAGTAGTTTCCTATAGATGAGGATACAGATCCAAAGAAGTGAAGTGACATCCCCAAGGTCATTTTGTAAGAAGGGGACAGAGCAGGCACAAACCTGGGGTTGTATGACCCCACGATGACTCCTGGTAGAAGCAACGTTTTCTGGAGAGCTGAGCTGGAGGACTTATTCAGAAAGAAAGGATATCCAGCAAGGAAGCTGAGGGATGGGGCTGCTCCAGGGAGTTTTTTCCAGAGAGATCTTAGATAGAGCCTCTATATGACCTTTACTTTTTTATTTCTAGGTCCAAGTGTCAGGTGATCCTGACACTGAGCAAGATGAATATAACCAAGGCAGAGGCATTACAAAAAATAACAATCGGAGGGGGCTTCCATGCATTCCAGGAGAGTGAAGTCAATGTCGTGCCATACCGCACAGCGCAGGGCTACCTGGAGTCCCTTAGAATCAGGTGAGACGCCAGCCTTGTATTTGTAGACCCGGATCTACAACTTCTATTGCTTCTGGGAGTTTCTTGAATTTTATACAACTTCTTGACTTCTCTCTCCCCTCTTCCCAAGGCTTTTTAGATAATATAGCTCTTCTGGGATCCCAGGAAATAACTTAAGTTCTGGAGGAAATGACATTCAGAATCTAGCTCCAGACCTCATGGTTTTAGGTCTAGCACTCTAGCCACTGTGCCACCCCCTAGGCTTCTCCAGTTCTACACTTATATGTCTGCTTTGAGATCATTTCTAAGCTGTCTTAAGTCCCAGTTTCTCATGTGAAAAGTAGATGCAGAAGAGAGAAAGAGGGAGAGATACCAAAGCCCACTCCGCCAGTATGGAGCTCTCTCTGCCTTCATTGTAAGGGTTGTAGTGGCAGGAGTTAAAGAAAATGACAAGTGTCACATAGTGCTGGCAAGTGCTAGAAGTTACAAAAAGACAAGTTACAAAAAGATGTGAGGTTAGAAAAAGTTCCAAATACTGAGAACAGCCGTTAACCCGAAACCAACTGTTCCTTGTTCTGCGTAAATATTTCCACCTGTACCCACCCTGTGATAAGTATAAAAAGGTGGAATGAAAAATGATCGGGGTCACAGACTTTCCCCCTTGCTTGGAAGGGTGTCGGCGGCCCAAGCTTAAGCTTGCTAATAAAGGCTCTTGCTATTGCATGTGATTCTGGTCTTCTTTGCGTGAGATCGGGACTTGCACTTCTGGGCATAACACTTCCTTTGGTGCTCATGAACTCCTTTCCCACTCTGCAACCCTTGGTCTCCAGAAATGTGCAATGGGGGTGATGTGTTCCATCATTTCCCCATGTCAGGAGAACTTAATCTCAAATGGAATATAATGGATGCGGAAGAGGAATGCTCCTGAGGATCAGGCTCCTGAGACTCTGACGCTCATATATTCTGTACCCCCAGGAAGCTAAAGAATGAGCTACCCCCTTCATTCCAATTAATCCATGACATGAGGAAGATCTGTATCTGGTGACACAAATTCTGGAGAGTGAAAAGGAGGAAACCCTAAAAAGTACCAAGCATCACACAATTTGGAATAAATTAAAATTGGCCTTTGGAGTTGAAAACGAGGTTAAGATTTGGGAGGCAGGGATGGTGGGAGAGCCCAGCCGTTAGGTGCATCCCCTGTATAGAGTCTGGTCTAGATTCTGGATCTTCTCTCAGGCCTCTTTCGGCAGTCTTGCCTGTTCCTTAGCTGTTTGTTATTCCCACAAGAATTATCACAGGGTTTGATGCCTGTACAATGACTGACTGCTAGAGACAGAAAGAAATTGGGGGAGGAGGGGAGGGAAGTGGGGAGTGAAAGAGAGGCACCTGCAGCACTTCTCCACTGCTTATAAAGTTCCCACCTGAAGACTGGAACTGGGGACCTGAAGCTGGATCCTCATGCATAGTAACATGCTCCTGCAGGTGCATGACCTCTTTCTTGGCCTTCTTATGACTTCTCTTCTTGCTCCAAGAAAGAGTGTAGAGCATCACTAATCCCTTCCCATTTACTCTTTTTTAAACAAATTCAGTTATTTTTATTTATTGATTGGGTAGAGATAGCCAGGAATCAAGAGGGAAGGGGAAGCTAGAGAGGAAGAGAGAGAGACACCTGCAGCCGTGCTTCACCACTCATGAAGCTTACCCCTGCAGGTGGGGACTGGGGGCTCGAACCCAAGACCTTGAGCACTGTAACATGTGCCCTCAACCAGGTGCACTACCACCCAGTCCCTCCATTTACTATTTTATTTTATTTATTTTATTTTACTGCTACTAGTGTTATCGCTGGGGCTCAGTGCCTGCACTATGAATCTACTGCTCCTGGTGGTCTTTTTTTTTTTTTTTTTTAAGTGGGTTGGACAGAGATAAATTGGGAGAGGCAGGGGAGACAGAGATGGAGAAAGAATATAGACACCTGAAGACCTGCTTGTGAAGAGACCCCCCCCCCCCCCCCCGCCTGAAAGTGGGGAGCCAAGGGCTTGAACTAGCATCCTTGTGCGGTCCTTGTGCTTTGTACTATGTGTGCTTAACCCAGTGCGCCACCACCCAGCCCCTCTCCATTTACTCTTTAGTGACCTCCTTTTTCCTTTTGCTTCATAGCATTTCCCATGGTTCCGAATGATAATGGTATACATGCTTTACATGGTCATTAACTGCCTCCTTTTCTAGGAGGCAGCTGGACAGAAGCCACAGGGCATTGAACAAAGAAAGTCCTCAATAAACATTTGTTGCATGAACAGTGGAAGCAACATGATTCTTGGAGTCAGATGTGATTTTGATTTTAGCCCTAGCTACTGTTGTTGGCTATAAAGCTGCCTCATCTACTGAGCCTCAGTTTTTTCATCTATGAAATGGGAATAGAATGGCTATGTCCTAGCATTATTTGGGAGATCAGGAAAGATAAGGAAGGAATGCATGTAGGATAAACCACTGTCAGCTTCTTTCTTCTAGCATGGAACAGTAGCAACTATCCCCCCCAAACAAGTCCTGGGCTGTCGAGTTCAGCAGCTCTTTTTTCCACAAGGAAGGGGTGAGGGGTAAGTAAGGCCTGATGAGGGTAGAGGTGTGTGTAGGTCATGGCTAACAACACTTAGTGGGGTGTGTTATCTTGGAGGGGAAGCATTGAGCTTGGAGGTGGAGGGGAAAATTTTTGGATTGAGGGGAAAAAAAGACTGATTTTGACCAGGATTTGCCCCACCCCCTGACATTAATCCTTCCTTAGACTTGTTAACTTATAGCATTAACTTCTTTGGTCGGGGTAGGTCTAGGTGTTGGTGATTGACTAGAAAGAGGAATTAATATACAGAGAACTGAATATTCTCCACTCAAGTATAAACCAAGCTCTTCTCTGCTTAGCTTATGAAATCAGACAATGTCCTGTGTGTTCAGGGTGGCATGATTGTAGTAACTCTCTTTTTTTTATATTTATTTTATTTATTCCCTTTTGTTGCCCTTGTTGTTTTATTGTTGTAGTTATTATTGTTGTTGTCGTTGTTGGATAGGACAGAGAGAAATGGAGAGAGGAGGGGAAGACAGAGAGGAGGAGAGAAAGATAGACACCTGCAGACCTGCTTCACCGCCTGTGAAGTGACTCCCCTGCAGGTGGGGAGCCGGTGTTCGAACCGGAATCCTTATGCCAGTCTTGTGCTTTGCATAGTAACTCTCTAATAACTGCTCCATCTCTCTCTTGTGCTGCTTTAGATATCTGTTTAAATGAAGAAAACTCCTTCCCACAAAGTGAGTAAGATTCTCGGCTTTCTGTGGGTCATTCCAAATGGTTAAAGATATGACTTTTTTCTTTTTTTTAAAAAAGAGGATAATGAATGATCTAGATTTATTAGAATTATTAGGGCTGAGGGTTTAACAGAATCTACCCAGGGGCAGGAACTATGATAGGAAATGGAGAAGCAGGCTGTCCTTCATAATGGTCTTGGGCTTCCAGGCTCTGACAACTTTGCTTGTTTTATGCAGGCCTGTGTGCTGGATTCTGGGCTCACAGTCTTGCTGAAAGCTTATTAATGTAGAGAATACAGTTGAATTACTTGGTCAGTTCTCATGTAACAACATTGACTATGAAAGGAGTATGAGGCTGAGATTCAGATATCTAGTCCTAAATCTACTTCTTAGTAACTTTATAATCTTCTGAGCCATGGTATCCTGGTGTTAAAATGATAGGATATAGGGCTGGGGGACTGTTCCACAGCTAGAGCTCATACCATACTCTGCTTGAGGCCCTGGATTCAATCCCTGGCAGCACATGGGAGCACTGTGGGTAACACCAGCTAGAGCTCCATGGTGGTAGAGTGGCACTTTGGTATCACTTCCTTTCTCTCTTCTGTCTGTCAAAACTCTCCCAAGACTATGAAATTAAAGAGTTGGGTCATTCTACCTTCTGCACCCCATAATGATCCTGGGTCCTTGCTCCCAAAGGGATAAAGAATAGGAAAGCTTTCAAGGGAGGGGATGGGATATGGAACTCTGGTAGTGGGAACTGTATGGAATTGTACCCTCTTACCTTATGGTCCTGTTAATTTTTTTTTTTATTTTACAAATTTAAAAAAAGTTGGGTCAGAAAGATTACTCACTGGTGTTGTACAAACAAGAAGCCCTCAGTTCTTCCCTTGGTGCTATATAAAAATGAATAAAATGAATGGGTTAGACTACAAGAGTCACACGATTCTGAATGTCATTTCCTCTGGAACTTCACTCCTTCCTGGGATCCCAGAAGAGCTATACTGTCTACAAGGCTTTGAGAAGTGGGAGAGAGAGAGGTCTAGATGTGGTAGAAAATTCAGGAAATTTCCAGAAGTTCTAGGTCTAGGTCTACAAGTACAGCGCTTTCCTCTGTATTTGTGTATATAGTCAATTATACACAGTGATCAGGAGGGGTATGGGAAATCAGGGCTAAGAAAAGAATGAAAACTTCCATCACTGGGAAAAGAAAAAAATCTATATATACATGACTGGAGATGACATGAAGACTCAGATTATTTTCCCCTATATTTGCAGAGAAAGATGGTGATCCCGCTCACTTAGGTAAGGATGGTGCACCTGTGTTCAGGATGAGTACACTTGTTATTTTATTTATTTATTCATTCACTCTTGATCCCTCAGATTGCAGCTCAGGTGTCCAGCTGTGTAAGGATGTGGTAGGCAGAAAAGAGTAGGGCAGTGCTCAAGGCAGGTCCCAACTTTTATCTAGAGATTGCATTTGTCTCATTGATGGTACCTAGAGGAACTTTAAAACTAGTGATACTTGGGGTCTGGGTGGTGGCACACTCAGTTAAGCACACATATAATCATACACAAGGACCTGGGTTTGAGCCTCTGCTCCCCACCTGCAGGGGGGATGATTTACAAGTGGTGAATCTGCAGGAATATATTTATATGATTTATAAGTGGTAAGTCTGCAGGTATATATATTTCTTTCTCTCTTCTTTCCTTTTCTTTTTTTTTTTTTTTTTTTGCCTCCAGGGTTATTGCTGGGGCTCAGTGCCTGCACCATGAATCCACTGCTCCTGGAAGCTATTTTTACCCCCTTTTGTTGCCCTTGTTGTTGTAGCCTTGTTGTGGTTATCATTGTTATTGTTGATGTCATTTGTTGTTGGATAGGACAGAGAGAAATGGAGAGAGGAGGGGAAGACAGAGGGGGAGAGAAAGATAGACACCTGCAGACCTGCTTCACTGCCTGTGAAGCGACTCCCCTGCAGGTGGGGAGCCGGGGGCTCGAAGCGGGATCCTTACACGGGTCCTTGTGCTTTGTGCCATGTGCGTTAACCCACTGTGCTACCACCCGACCCCCTCTTTCTTCTATCTCCCCTCCCTCTCAATTTCTCTGTCCTTTCAAAAATAGAATAGAAAAAGGAGAAAAAAAATGGCTACCAGGAGTGGTAGATTTGTAGTGTCGGCTCCAAGCCCCAGCAATAACGCTGGTGGCAATAATAAAAAACAAAGCAAAAACAAAAACCTAGTAGTGATACCTGAGTCTCACCTCTAGAAATTCTACTTGACTTGAGGTATAGTTTGGTGTCAGGATTTTTGCTCACACTCCAAGTAATCTCTTGTACAATCAAGGTTGAGAACCACCATGCTAACTTCCTCTAAATTCTCTGTACTCCTACTGTGGTCCAAAGATTAAATTTTGAATGGCAGGGTGGAAAATTTAGTCCAAAGACTAAATTTTGAATGGCATCTCAATCAAGGTTGAGAACCACCATGCTAACTTCCTCTAAATTCTTAGTATTCGTACTGTGGTCCAAAGACTAAATTTTGAATGGCAGGGTGGAGTAAGTTTTGACTTCCTGAGGTTGGAAGAATTTGGGGTTGGTATTAGACAGGGAGTGAGCTGAAGAGATGTAAGTAGGATCAGCTTGAGACAATGGTGGTGGGTATCTTGGAGGAACAATGATTTATCTTACTAGGAAAATAATGGAGGGAGAGGGAAGTATTCAAAGAGATGATCTCTAGAAGAAAGGTTGACCAAGAATGGGGTCGAGGGTGGCCTTGGGAATGAAACTTGTTGGGTTGGGTATGTTGGGTTCTTAATTTCTGCCACTATAGGGAAGTCCTTGAAACTGGAGGATTCAAGAAACATAGTGGAGAAGGTAGAGGACATGCTGAGAGTTCTCAAGGCTCTGATGAGGAGCAACAAAATGTGCTAAGCTGCCTCAAAAAGTTGCCTCCATGATGATGAGAAGCTGCATGTTCTACAGCAAAGAGTAAGTGACTCAAGTTAGAAGCAAATAGGAGCCAGAGAGAGGGAGGAGCCAGTGAGCAGGTGGGACAGCTGGGACATGGAACATGCCTGCTGTGGACAGTCGGTGTCACCCTCCCTGTCTCTGGTCTTAGGTGTCTGAGGTCTGGGTCTCCCACAGTCTGCAGATGAAGGTCCCAATGGGTCCTCTCCTAGGCAGTCTTTTTAATGATGCTGGGATCTTGGTAGAGGAATGCACAGAAATCATTCTGGACTTCCTGGCTGCTTTGATGGGTAAGGATGGGTCTGCCTATATGCTGCTGTGGAAGAAATGTTGAGTACTGGGTATTTTGCAGACCAAATCTTGGGAGGAAGGGGGGTAAACATTGTATTTCATATTTTCACAAACTACCAATCTTCCTTAGACATGGTACTGAAGAACTGTCTCTTCCCCCACCCCTTGACACACAGACGTCCTGCAGGTTGAGGGAAGCAGAAGCCACAGTAGAGTCCATCTGGAACAACTTCCCTTTAACACTCCCAGGAACTCTCTAGAGCCTCCTTGTCCTGGATATGATTAGACTTTGAAGTCCCTTTCTCTCTTCATTTCTCTCTGTCCTATCTAACAATGACAACAACAACAATAATAACTACAACTATAGTAAAAAAAAAAAAACAAGGGCAACAAAAGGGAAAATATAAATAAAAATTTTTTATTAGTGATTTAATAATGATTAACAAGATTGTATGATAACAGGGGTATAATTACATACAGTTTCCACCTCCAGAGTTAGAGTTCTGTGTCCCATCCCCTCCATTGGAAGCTTCCCTATTTATTCCTCTTGGAGTATGGACCAAAAAAAGAATTTAAAAAAATTTCTTATTGGGGAATTAATGGTTTACAGTTGACAGCAAAACACAATAGTTTGTACATGCGTAACATTTCCTAGTTTTCCACATAACAATACTACCCCCTCTACGTCCTCCTCTGCCATCCTATTCCAGGACCTGAACCCTCCCCCCACCCTCACCCCAATGTCTTTTCCTTTGGTGCAATACACCAACTCCAGTCCAAGTTCTGCTTAGTGTTTCCCTTCTGATCTTGTAATTCAACTTCTGCCTCTGAGTGAGATCGCCCCATATTCATCCTTTTGTTTCTGACTTATCTCACTTAATGTAATTTCTTCAAGCTCCATCCAAGATGGGGTGAAGTAAGTGAATTCAACATTTTTAATAGATGAGTAGTATTCCATTGTGTATATAGACCACAACTTGCTCAGCCACTCATCTGTTGGACACCTGGGTTGCTTCCAGGTTTTGGCTATTACAAATTGTGATGCTATGAACATAGTTTTACACAAATCTTTTTGATGAATATTTTTGGTTCCTTAGGATATATCCCCAGGAGAGGAATTGCAGGATCATAGTGAAGGTTCACTTCTAGCCTTCTGAGGGTTCTCCAGACTGCTCTCCACAGGGGTTGGACCAATTTACATTCCCAACAGCAATGCAGGAAGGTTCCTTTGACCCCACACCCTCTCCAGCATTTGTTGCTGTTACCTTTTCTGATGTATGACATTCTCACAGGAATGAAGTGGTATCTCATTGTTGTCTTTATTTGCATTTCTCTGACAATCAAAGACTTAGAGCATTTTTTCATATGTTTGTTGGCCTTTTGGATCTCTTCTGTAGTGAATATTCTGTTCATATCCTCTCCCCATTTTTTAATGAAGTCATTTGTTTTCTTGTTGCTGAGTTTGGTGAAAACTATATATTTTGGTTATTAGTCTCTTGTCTGATGTATGGCATGTAAAGATCTCCCATTCTGTGGAAGGTCTCTTTGTTTGGGTGGTGGTATCTTTTGTTTCACAGAAGCTTTTTAATTTGATGTAGTGTTGGTATGCATGAGACCCCTTCTGTTTCATTTGGTTTAAATCCCCCCTGCTTAACACTATTCTATTTACATAACCACTTCATTCTATTTACATAACCACTGTTAACAAGCACCTCCCTCCAGGGCATTGGTTCAATCCCCACTGTTTCATGATATGTTTTTGCTCCACCCCCCTCCTTGTCACACCCTGATCCCTTCTTTATCACACCCTGATTTTCACCAGTCACTTTTCTCTCCACCCTCTCTATGTCACATCCTGTTTCCACCCTACTTGGGAAGTATATATAAAGACAGCATTGTGAGTTTTAGAGCACTGTACCTTTAGTTTAGCTTAGCTCGGCTATGATTGTGCTGCGTCCTACATGAATAAAGAGATACTGCCTACAGCTCAACCATGAGTCTCTGGTCGTCTGTTACCAGCCCATGAAGCCAGCCCGGCGAAAACAACATAACCCATCGAAAACAACAATGTAGTCCCATTGGTTTTTGATTAGTCTTCTTTGTAATTGGATTTGTTTCATTGAAGATGCCTTTAAAATTTATACGAAAAAGAGTTCTGCCAATATTCCCTTTTAGGTAATTGATTGTTTCTAATCTAACATGCAAGTCCTTTATCCATTTGGAGTTTACTTTTGTGTTCAGTGAAATATAGTGGTTCAATTTCATTCTTCTGCATGTTTCAACCCAATTTTTCCAACACCATTTGTTGAAGAGATTCTGCTTTCCCCATTTAATAGTCTGGGCACCTTTGTCAAAGATTAAATGTCCATAGGTGTAGGGGCTTTCAATTATATTCCATTGGTTAGTATATCTATTTATGTTTCATATCAAGGAGTTACTATTACAATGGTGCTATAATACAGACTAAAATTCTTTATGAGGTGCAAAGGGTGGAAGGTTTGGTTTCTGTAATTGCATCTCTGATAGACATGGGCATTGACAGGTTGGTCTATACCCCAAGCCTGTTTCTGTATTTCCCTAGTAGGGTAGGGATTTGGAGAGGTGAGACTTCTGGGACATATTGGTGAGGTCATATACCTAGGGAAGTCAGGATGGTATCACAGTCATATCTTCAGCTTGGTGGCTAAAAGTGGTAAGATTTAAAGCAGGACAAACTGTTTAATAAACAGGATCCCAAAGGCAGTGATAGAGCAGATGAAACTAGGGGTCTTCATGTGAGAAGAAGCTAGGAAGTCTATTTTAGGTATGTTCCAAGGGGCCCAGGACTTTAATAACTTTTGCCTGAGCCTAATAGGTAGCATGCAGGTGGATTAAAAATATTGTCTGGGAAGATAGTTTTAGAGTTGAGAATGGGCCTAGAAAGCTGGATTAGGGCAGAAAGTAGCTCCCAATCATGAGGAAAGTATATAAATAGCATTAACTGTTTACCCCATTGATCTGACCTAGGGCCCATATATTTAGTACAGGAGCCTATATAATCTCTGAGTCCCTGTCAGTCTGAGCTTGCAGTCTATGGTCACCTAGGATGCACTCACTTCAGGACCAGTTTTCCTTGAGTGGCAAAGTAGGCTGATCCAGCCTCCCTTCGGAGAGTGGGACAGTCACTACAATTACTGCTTTACAGGAAGGCAAAGTCCTGGAGAGGTCCACAGAGGGCTTATGATGATGTTCCTCATGGAAGTGACCAGTGATGGTGGAGAGAAGGATCTATTAAGAAAACCAGGTCCACCATCTCTATGTAGGAATCCAAGGATTCCCTGACTAGAGTCTCAGATGATGGGGTGGGCTGGTATTGACCAAAAAGGCCATCATTAAAGTAAGCCAGTCTCTTGCCCTTATCCAGCTTTTGTAGTCCTTTATCTGACAAGGTCAGACTTTCTCCCAGCTATTGAATCAGTGAGTGTTCTGAGTTCAATCCCTGGCATTGCATGTGCTATAGTGGTGCTCTGCCACCCTGCCTCTGTCTCTGACTCTCTCTCTCCATCCTTCATTTTCTTAAGTAAGTAAATCCTTTAAAAAATAAATTTTAAAAGATAGGGGGCCGGGTGGTGGCATACCAGGTTAAGCACACATATTACGAAATGGACCCATGCAAGGATCTGGGTTCGAGCTTCCCACTCCCCACCTTCAGCCAGGAAGCTTTACAAGTAATAAAGCAGGTCTGCAGGTGTCTGTCTCTCTCCCTCTCTATCTTCCCCTCCCCTCTCAATCTCTCTCTATGCTATCCAGTAAAGATGGACAAAATGGCCTCCAGGAGCAGTGGATTTGTAGTGCTGGCACCGAGCCCAGTGATAACTCTGGAGGCAAAATAATAATAATAAATATAAGATTAATATGCTAAAGTCAAAACTGCCTTACTAAATGACAGCAATGAGTGCTTGGAATTTTAAATATCATTTTCATTTGCATCACAAATTAAATATAGGCACAAATCTAAGAAAATACATTCAGGATCTTTATAAGGAATACTATAAATTTTTGATGAAATAAACTGAAGAATAATTGAATAGAGAGACAGTCCCATGATCCTGTATTGTCGAGATGTCATTTCTAGTCAATTTGATCTATTGATTCAATGCAGTCATAGCCAAACTACTCCCTCTTAGGATTTCACATTAAAATTATCAAGACAAAGGGCCAGGTGATGGTGCATCTGGATGAGTGCACATGGTACAGTGCTCAAGGACCCAGGTTCAAGCCCCTGGTTCCCATCTGCAGGGGGAGAGCTTCACAAGTGGTGAAGCTGTGCTGCGGGTCTTTCTCTCTCTCCCTCCCTCCCTCCCTCTCTGTCTTTCCCTTCCTCTTAATAGCTAGGTATCTCTATCCAACAAATAAATATAGTAAAAAAGAATTATCAAGATAAAACAAAACAAAACTGGAAATACTAAGGGCTGGCAAGGATTAGGTACAATGGGAACTTGCTCATTGTTGATAGGAATACATAATGGTAAACCAATTTAAAAGAAGGTTGACTATTTTTTCTTTTTTGGATAGGACAGAGAGAAACTGAGAGGGGGGAGATACAGAGGGAGAGAGAAAGATAGACACCTACAGACTTCATCTCTTGTGAAGCAACCCCCCTGTAGGTGGGGAACTGGTGGCTTGAACTGGGATCGCTGTGGAGGTCCTTGTGCTTTGTACTGTGTGCACTTAACCTGGTGCACCACCACCCAACCCCTGGTTGGCAATCTTACAAACTATATATAATCTTGCCACACAGTCTAGCAATCCATAATCAGAATCATAACATTTATCTGAATGCATTGAAATTATATCTACACAAAAACTAGCACGTCCATGTCTACAGTAGTTTTATTTATTTTCACTAAAGAAATGGAAACAAATAAGATGTCCTTTATATGTCCGTACAGTGGAATATTACTAGTGATAAAAATGATCTACAAAATCATGAAGAAAACATTGAGAAACATTAAATGCATATTGCTAAGAGAAAGAAACCAGTCTGAGAAATTCACATGCTGTATGACTCCAAGTATATGACTTGGAAAAAGCAATACTATAGGACCAGCAAAAAGGTCAGTGGTTGTCAAGGGTTCTGGGATGAGGGGAAGTGCTGGATAACTAAAGCATGGGGATTTTTAGGGTGGTAAAACTGTATGAAAACTATGCATGATGTATGAAACTATAATAAGCACAGGTAGCTATGTATTTGTCAAGACCCATAGAATTATACAAGAATGAGATTTTAAAAATATTTATTTATTTGGATAGAGACAGAGAGAAATTGACAAGAGGAGTGGGGAGATGGAGAGGGAGAGAGAGAGAGACAGAGAGAGACACCTGCACTACTGCTTCATTGCTTACAAAGTTTTCCCCTTTACAGTTGGGGATTGGGTCCTTGAACCCAAGTCTTTGCACATTGTAACAAGCACACTCAACCAGGTGGGTGCCACCACCTGCCCCCCAAAGAATGAGCCTTAATGTAATCTGTTATAAATTACAGTTACTACTGATATATCAGTTTTAATTACTTAGAACTGTATAACACAGGGCTGGAGAAACTGCATGATGGTCATGTAAAAGACTTTCATGCTTCAGGCTCTGATCTGAGTCCCCAGATTCAATGCCCAGCATTACATTAAGCCAGAGCTGAGCAGTGCTCTGGTCTCTCTCATAATTTAATAAGTAAATATTTTAAAAAATGATACAATATTAATGTAAAATGTTAATTACAAGGGAAACTGGGAGGAGGGCACAAGTTGGATGAGCACTAAAATTCCACTACTCAATTAGTCTATAAATATAAGACTATATTAAAAATAAATCCCACTAATTATTATCATTTTTAATATTTAACTATTTGCTGATTGATGAGAGAGAACCAGAGCATCATGCTGGCATATATGATGCTGGGACTCAAATTCTGGACCTCAATCTTGAGAGTCCAACACTTTATCATTGAGTTACCTCCTGGACCACAAAATTCTAATTCTTTTTTTAAACTAAAAGCGAAAGGACCAAAAGAAATATTTTTTAATTCTAATTACAAAGGTAATTCATATGCTTTTGCATAATATGTTATTTAAAACAAATTAATATATAGAAGTATAAAGTTTTTATTATATATCTTTTTTATCTTAATATAGTCTTAAGTACAGAGCAATAGAGTCAGTTTGTAAACAACAGCACATTTCATTCAAAGTTATCCATTAATACTTATTTTCCTTTGTACACCAAAGTTATGGGGTTAAATGCCTTCTTGGAAATACCATGTCAACTATCTTTTTTAAAGTTTCTAAAATACATACTTTGCAATATTTGGTTCTACAGATATTAATGAAACTATCCATGATACTTTGGTATGTGAAGAACTCATCTCATGTCCCCTACTCCACAAGCAAGTCACAATGCTTTTCACCTCTAGTCTTAATACTGTGGCTTTTGTTTGATTTCTATGGGCATGATTTAGCTGCGTAGGTATGGACAGAAACACAGGTCTGACAAGTAACATCAACATCAGGGCTAAATGTCCCAGGACTGCAAACCACTGCAAAAGAGAACACACAGAACAGACATTAGAATTTTGGGTAGAGGAAGTCAGGTGGCAGTGCAGCAGGTTAAGCGCACGTGGCACGAAGCGCAAGGACCAGCATAAGGATCCCAGTTCAAGCCCCCGGCTCACACCTGCAGGGGAGTCACTTCACAAGCGGTGAAGCAGGTCTGCAGGTGTCTGTCTTTCTCTCCCCCTCTCTGTCTTCCCTTCCTCTCTCCATTTCTCTCTGTGCTATCCAACAACAACAACATCATCAATAATAACTACAACAAGTAGGGCACCAAAGAAAAAACCCAGTGGTGAGGGGTAGACATGTAGCTTTCTGGGCCAGTGGGGGGTGGGAATGGGCGGGAGGGATGGGTCACGGTCCTTTGGTGATGGGAATGGTGTTTATGTACACTCCTAGCAAAATGTAGACATATAAATCAGTAGTTAATTAATATGAGAGGGGGAAATCAATTGTATGTCTCAAAGGTTCTCAGGAGACAAACTGAATCTTTTTAATAGATAGGCTACGTATTTGATATGCGGACTCTCTCAAAAGCCTAGACCAAGTAGATTGGAGGCTTCCAATAGCACAGCTATATACAAGATACTGGGTACTGTACAGCAAACCATAACAAAGGGACTTTTCAAAGTTAACCCAATTAACAAATAATGTGATGATAATATTAACTATTGATTGTCTTTTTGAACCCTAAGACAGCAGGAACCTCACATCTTCACTATAGAGCCCCTACTTCCCCCAGTCCTGGCACCCATGGATAGGGCTCACTTTCCCGTATGCTTCTCCCAATCCATACCAAATAATATTGCATCCGCCGATCACAACCTAACCAAAGCAACGATTGCCATCTCAACATGCTTCACCTCAGAGTGTATCCAGAGACTTCACGTGTGGAATGACAACCCTTCAGCTTCATTACTCGGGTGAGACCTTTCCTTTTATAGTACACTCTAATTTCATCTCAGGTAGTTCACTTTCTAACAAAGTCCCATAACCTAGACATACACCAGTTTCTGTGAGAGAGAGCGTATGCGCACACGTATCCATAAACTACTGCAAAATATATACCTGAAAGCAGGATTACACTAGAGTTTGCAGTGAGTACCTCCCCAACACTTCCTCTCCACTATTCCAATCTTGGGATCCATGTTTGCTCAACAAATTGTTTGGCTTTGTATGTTAACTCTCTTTTCAATCACCAGGTTCCAGATGCCACCAGGATGCTGGCTAGGCTTCCCTGGATTGAAGACCCCACCAATGTGTCCTGGAGCTCAGCTTCCCCAGAGACACACCTTACTAGGGAAAGAGAGAGGCAGACTGGGAGTATGGACCGACCAGTCAACGCCCATGTTCAGCGGGGAAGCAATTACAGAAGCCAGACCCTCTACCTTCTGCAACCCTCAACGACCCTGGGTCCATGCTCCCAGAGGGCTAGAGAATGGGAAGGCTATCATGGGAGAGGGTGGGTTATGGGGATTGGGTGGTGGGAATTGTGTGGAGTTGTACCCCTCCTATCTTATGCTTTTGTTCACTAATCCTTTCTTAAATTAAAAATTTAAATAAATAAAAAAAAAAAATAACTACAACAATAAAACAACAGGGGCAACAAAACAAAAAGGAAATAAAGAAAAAAGAAAAAAAAATTTGGGTAGAGATATTTAAACTGGGTGCAGGTAGATAGCATAATGGTTATGCAAAGAGACTCTCATGCTGGAAGTCTGACATCCCAGTTTCAATTCTCTGCATACCATAAGCCAGAGCAGAGCAGTGCTCTGGTAAAAATAAATAAATAAGGGAGTCAGGTGGTAGCGCAGCAGGTTAAAGTGCAGGTGAGTCGCTTCACAAGCGGTGAAGTAGGTCTGCAGGTGACTATCTTTCTCTCTCCCCGTCTTCCCCTCTTCTCTCTATTTCTCTGTCTTATCTAACAACAGTGACATCAATAACAACAACAATAATAACTACAACAATAAAACAATAAGGGCAAAAAGAGGGAATAAATAAATATTTTTTAAAAATTAAAAATAAATATGTATATACATTTTAAACCAATAATATATATTTTGACTTATGGTCAGGTAACTAAGTTGTGGGGTATTATTTATGAGTTTCAAAGTCTGTATTTTGATGAAGGTAGAAGAAATTTAAGAATCCTATTTTTCTCTTTAGTAGCAGCAATTTACAGTATTTTCTGCAGTGCTTCACTTCTACATCCCTACTTCTAGTCTTGCAGTTCCTATTTCCAATTCTGTTTTCTGGATAAGATCATTCTGGTTTCTTTCCCAGTGTGCTAGCTTAAGTCAGAAAACTTGGAAATGCTTTGCAATATAAAAGAATATGAAGAATTAATGTACATAAAGAAGATTGTATTTAGAAATTTGGACCATAAATTTTTCTTTTCTTTAGTTATATATCTTGCCCCCCCACCATAGATTTTTATAAGGAAATCTCTCTATATATAATAAAAGCTGGCTCAGACCTGGTACAATGTGGGGGCACCATGCAAAGGGGAAGCTTGAGGTAATTTTTTTAAAAAAGTTAACTCAGCTGGACTTGAGTTGTCAAAAGTGTTTTTAGTTGTGGAAAAGAATCACTATATAGATTTAAGCCAGTTATTCTAAGTGAATAACTAATCTAGTCCTCTAACCAAATAACCAAAAATTACATTTTATAATTACCACAACAGCTAGCGCAATTACTATGTAGACCTTCGTTCTTTCCAAAGCCTGGACGACAGCTATCCATACGGACTACTTGAAAACTGTGGTCCACAAAATGCATGGCTGGTATAGTTTTATTAAAATCATGGTAGTAAATATTTGCTTGGCTCCTAAAAAATTCTTCTATTCGATCTCTTGCCTAGGATTTAACAGTACCAGAGACAAGTACAATTACTAAACTGAAAACCAGATTTCTCCTCCTGTATCAGAGACAATGAAATAAACGGTCATGCTTAGACACACATGAATTCCTAAATGTTATTTGTTAATACTAAAATTAATCTACCCTTGACCTTATTGTCATTCATACTGTGTAATTGTTAAGAAAAACAAAACTGAGGTTAAAAGACTCTTCTTTGAATTGATTACAACATGTTTATCCCACACATAGTTATTTCCAATTATAAAGAGCTGAGCAAAACAGATACCATGTCTTTCCTCTACCAAAAACTATGAGCTAATGACATAATTTTATTATTTTTTAGCATAGTCTAATAATAGCTAAAGCAGAGTGTTTCCCAAAAATCATGTACTATACTAAAATATGGGCTCAGGAACTATTGCTAGAACAGGGTAGTAGAGGATTTTTTTTTTTTTCCTCCAGGGTTATTGCTGGGGCTCAGAGGCTGCACTAATGAGTCCACTGCTCCTGGAGACCATTTTTTTATTGGCTAGGACAGAAAGAAATTGAGAGAGGAAGGGAATAATATAGAGGGAGGGAGAAAGACAGACACCTGCAGACCAGCTTCACCACTTGTGAAGTGACCCCCCCCCCTGCAGGTGGGGAGATGGGGGATGGAACTGGAATCCTTGCTTTGGTCCTTGCACTTAGTACTATGCGCTTAAGCTAGTGTGCTACTGCCTGGCCCCTTGGAAGAATTCTTTAAAACTGCAATTTTTAGTCCTTGAGGATGACTGAAGAAAGACCAATTGTTTTGACTAGAATAGTTGTAATTTGGGAAAGAGCATTGACTTTAACACTAGAGTTACATGTTCCTGAGGGTTTTTGTTTTTGTTTTCTAAGCTACTACTTTACGGGGAAAAGAGACTAGGGATCTATCTTTCTATCTTTGATACCTAACATTGACCTGGGGAACTCTCTAATATTACAGATATACTTATTCCAAAACGTTGTGAGATAGCCAATCTATTTAAAAAAACTAAAACCAAAAATCAATTATTATGATTATTAAGGAATAATTATTGAGGAGGCCAATAGATCGCTCCTCTGGTAGAGCAGCTGCCTTGTGAGAGGCCCCATGTTTGAGCCAGCCTTCTCACTAAGTGGGAGCACCAAGGGGGCTCCATGGATGGAACACTCAGTGGTACCACATATACATGAGGCAATGCATGAGACCATTCCTTAAGAATATATATAACAATTTAAATCTACTTATGAAGCTGGGAGATAGGTCACCCAGTAGAGCACACACCTTACCATACATAAGGACCTGGATTCCAGTCCTGGCACACATATAAGCACCATGCCTGGCAACTGAATGGGTGGTGGAGCAATATTGTGTGGTGTCTCCTTTTTTTCTCTTTTCCTCTCCGTCCTTCTCTCCCTCTCTCTAAAATTAAAATGAAACCAAACCAAACCAAACCAAACCAAACCAAACCAAACCAAACCAACCAAACAAGAGGAGCAGTAGAATCACAGATGCAAAGCCTTAGTGGCTCCCCTGCAATCTGCTTGCTTAGAAATGTAGCAAACACATTCTGTGTGTGTGTGTGTGTGTGTGTGTGTGTGTGTGTGTGTTCATGGCCTTGTGCATGTGTGATTTCACCACTTTGGGCTGATTTTTCATTCAGATAGGGGCAAAGACAGGGAGAGATGGCACACCATGTTTCCTTTGATACCATAGAACCTTCCATGAGTTCAAATCCAGGCTGTGCACATGATAAGGTCTGTGCCCTACCCAATAAGCAAGCTATCTCTCCAATCTGAGAAATGAAATTTTGAAGAAACTTAAAAAAATTAATCGAACATTTACACAGTTTTAAAAATAGATGTACTGATTAGACAAATACTTTCCCTTTATATCAAATGCTCACCAGGAGGATATTACGATTTGTGATATCTTCACAGTCAACAGAATCATTACATGTGCCTTTCCACCCTGGTGCAAAAGGATTAACTGGGGAGGGAAAAAATGGTATTTTCACAAAAGGATTCTAAAAAGTACCAAACATTCCAATGAAACTCCAAATGCTGAATTTAGTGTGTATGTATGCATGTATTTCATCTCTGTAATTCTAATAACAAATTAAGGTACACAAGTCTGAATCATTTATACATTATCATTTTACTCCATCTGGGGGTTAACAGGAGTAACTACAAGACTTTGCAACGAATACAAATAAATTTGGTTTGGTTCCTCCCTATCTCCCCCACCCATAATACTGGTTTCTAAGAGATAAGCAACGATATATTTGAAGGTAAATAATTAATGTGTTAAACTTTAAAACCATTACCAAGTTAAGACCAACAATATACTTTAAGTGACTAACAAATATTTATGGCCAACTATTTGTAAAATATTTTAGATTAATACAATAACTAGTTATATGATTTATTACTACTATGACTTAAGACTAAACCTATAAATTGAAACCTTTTTTTTTTTACCTTGAAAAGCTATAAACAGCTCATGTACAAGACCATGTTTTGGAATTTTAACAAAATGGCATTTATATGATGGTTCTATGACATGGCATGACAAGTCAGAGATTAAGTTGTCCAAAATTTTCTTCAGTACTCTGAAGAGTAAGTCATTATATTTTCCTATACAAGACTTTGTGGTAAAACGTACAGCCATCTGATATGAATAATCAGGTTCTCGATAGGCTTTCAAAAAAAAAAGGTAAGAATGTAAATCAATATTAAATCACTAATAAAAAAGAGGTAAGAATACAAGCAATTATTTTAACGTCAATATACTCTGCCAAACAATTGTCAACAAACATGTAACAGTTAACCTCTTCAGTCTTGCAAATCAGCAATGTTTATTTAATAAAATGTTTTATTAAATAGTCCTCAAAAAGAATACAAAGCTATTAACTTTAAAGAAAGCCTGTTATTTTCATCTGATATATTATCTACTCAGTTTGAGAAGTGGCTTCTATAGACTGGCCAAATAAGATAACAGTTTCAAAAAGAAAATGTGACTGGGGAAATAGTTTGACTGACAGAATATCAGTTTTGTATGCCTGAGGTTCTTAGTTCAATCTCTAGCACCGCATGTACGGGAGTAGTGTTTCGGCTTCTTTCTTCCTCTCCCTCTCTCTCCCCTTCTCTAGAGCCTCTTCCCTCATATGTAACAAAAATAAATCTTAAAAAAAAAAAAAACTGAGGATCGGGAGGTAGCACAGTGGGTTAAGCGCACATGGCTCAAAGCGCAAGGATGGGTGTAAGGATCCCGGTTTGAGCCCCTGGCTCCCCACCTGCAGGGGAGTCTCAAGCGGTGAAGCAGGACTGCAGGTGTCTGTCTTTCTCTCCCCCTCTCTGTCTTCCCTTCCTCTCTCCATTTGTCTCTGTTCTATCCAATAACAACAACAACAATAATAATCACAGCAACGATAAAACAACAAGGGCAACAAAAGGGGGGGGAGATAGCTTCCAGGATCAGTGGATTCATGGTGCAGGCTCGACCAAGCCCCAGCCCTGGAGGCAAAAAAAAAAAATCCATTATATATAAAAAAACAAAAAGATTGAGGGGAGAGTCTTAAATTGTGGAAAGTTGTTGTTAGTGTAGTCCAGTGAAATGGATAATTAGTTTGCTTTTACAGAATCTATTAGTTCTAAAATTACATGGTATAGTTATAATATAGACTTTACTTGCATATATAGATATTAAAAAAATAGAGGATGAAAGAGGGCTATTTAGAGCATACTATGTAGATGCTAACTTAGTTTGTTTATTTGAGGGGGCCTAGTGGTGGCGCATCCTGTTGAGTACACGTTACTATGAGCAAGGACTCAGGAGTGAGCCCTGGCTCCCCTCTTCAGGGGGACACTTCATAAGTGGTGAAGTAGGTCTGCAGGTTTCTATTTCTACCTCCCTCTCCCCTTCTCAATTTCCCTCTGTCCTATCAAATAAAACAGGAAGAGAAAGGAAAGATAAAGAAAAGGAGAGAAAAAAAAAACTGAAAAAATGGCCCCCTCCCAGTGGATTTATAGTGCCAGCACCAAACCCCAATGATAACCCTGGTGGAAATAAAAGGAAAATAAAAAAAGAAAATAGTTTATTTGATCAAATATATCCCAAATATTCCACTTCATAATAACAAAGAACAGACTATCTTCCTAAATGAAGAAAGACAAACTAAGCTCATTAGTTCTTACCAAAGATCATAAAGTCGTATCTTTGCTTTTCTATATTTTCTTCTTGGGTTTCTGCTTTGATTTTCTTATATGAAAGAGTACATGTGTAAAGTCCAGACAAATGCTCCAGAAAATCTTTCACAATCAACTTTCCTGTTTTAGTTATATTTATTCGATTACTTCCTAGACGAGTACAATAAGTTACTTGGTTACTTAACACATAACAATTGAAAATTATTTAAAATACTTAAAAGAGTTATAAAAATTAAAATAATAAGGTTCAGATCTGGAAGATGTAACATATTTGTCTAAGTATGGAGCAAGTGAAATGGAACAATTTGCAGTTTTCTCCTTTCAACAAATGACTGTGCTTTTCTTACACACTCACATCATTAAAAAGATATTAAGACCAAATAATTTACCTGTTAATGCCTTTTCATTAGGCCCAATCCAAAAATAAGAAGGATCCACTGTTTCTTTTTTAGCACGTTTAAAATCCATACAGACAAGGACTGGACTATTGTGGTGTAATTTTACATATATTTTCACTGTGACAAAATAAAATAATGTGTAACTTCATTATGTAGCAAAATTAAATGAAGAAATACACGTCCCACCATATTGGCTCAGGTGCTCTTAGTTCTTTGGACTTCAATATTTTTTTAAGAATCAGTATAACATTTTAACATTTAGAAAGCTTCTCTTTCCTTCCTTCTTTCTTTTTTTCTCTTTCTAGCTCTCTCAATACCAGAGTTTATGATGGTGCTGGGCATTGAACCTGGGACCTTTGGCACCTCAAGCATGAAAGTCTTTTTGCGTAACTATTATATTTTCTCCCCAGAACAGCTAGAATCTTTTTCTTTTTTTAATTTCTTTTTTTGCCTCCAGGGTTATCGCTGGGGCTCGGTGCCTGCACCAGGAATCCACTGCTCATGGAGGCTGTTTTTTCCCTTTTGTTGCCCTTGTTGTTTATTGTTGTTGTTGTTATTACTATTGTTGGATAGGACAGAGAGAAATGGAGAGAGGAGGGGAAGACAGAGGGGGAGAAAAAGATAGACACCTGCAGACCTGCTTCACCGCCTGTGAAGCAAACCCCCTGCAGGTGGGGAGCCTGGGGCTCAAACTGGGATACCTAGGCCCATCCGGTCCTTGCGCTTTGTGCCACATGCATTTAACCCTGTGCGCTACCACACGCCCCCCCCCCCCCCTTTAAAAAATTTTTAAGGAGAGATCGTTGTTGTTGGATAGGACGGAGAGAAATGGAGAGAGGAGGAAAGACACCTGCAAACCTGCTTCACCCTTGTGAAGTGATCCCCCTTCAGGTGTGGAGCCAGGGTCTCGAATCCGGATCCTTGTACTGATCTTTGAGCTTCAGGCCATGTGCACTTAACCCACTGCACCACCACCCATCCCCCTTTTTCTCTCTCTTTGATTTTAAATTTTATTTATTTTGGCTATAGACAGAGAGGTTGAGAGGGGAAAAAGGGAGATAGAGAAGGAGGGAGCGAGACACCTGCAGCACTGCTTTACCATTGGTGAAGCTTCCCCACTGCCGGTGGGGGCCAGGGACTTGAACCCAGGTCCTTGCAGTGTAATGTATGTGCTCAACCAGACAGACACCCCCCCTAAAGTCCTTCTAACTTCTCATAGTTTTAAAAACTCTAGGTCACTAGAATTTTTAAAACGTGATATAACTTTATGAAATGTGCATTTTAATATAAAATTAGAACTCAGTCAAAACATTTTTTGAAGAGTAAGTAGAATCAATTTAAAGATCAGAAAAGGATTTGGATTTGGCTGCAAAATATCTCTAAGGAAAATGTGATATTTAATTATAACTGTCCTGTTGAGAACGACAATGAAACTGATATGGGAAGATTTTCTGCAAATACCTTTCCAGTTGTGGATCTGGTGGAGACAGAAACTATCTGCTTGGAACCAAAACAGTCCCACATGATGTTAATTTAAACAATTATTTATTACACGTTCGACAGAGTTTCAACACACACACACACACACACACACACACACACACACACACACACACACACACTCTGGTACAGGCAATAGGATGGAACCTCACATATGCAAGTCCAGTGCTCTACCACTTGATCCATTTCCCCATCCATCAACAAGATATTGATTTTTTTTTTTTTTGCCTCCAGGGTTATTGCTGGGGCTCAGTGCCTCCATCACGAATCCACTGCACTGGAGGCTATTTTTTCCCATTTTGTTGCTCTTTTTTTTTTTTTAATGGTTGTTGTGGTTATTATTGTTATTGCTATCATTACTGTTGGATAGGACAGAGAGAAATGGAGAGAGGAGGGGAAGACAGAGAGGGGAAGAGAAAGACAGACACCTGCAGACCTGCTTCACCGCCTGTGAAGCAACTCCCCTGCAGGTGGGGAGCCGGGGCTTGAACCCGCTGCGCTACCGCCCGACCCTCAAGATGTTAGTTTTTAAAGCTTTCTGAATGCCAGGCTCTGAGCCTCCCACATGGTGGTGGCAGGAAGGATGCGTTTATGTGTGCCCTAAATGAAGACCTCTCAAAGCATGCATGTCAGCGGTGCGAGTGTTATCCTTCTGGGCGCGTGGAAACGTTTCATACATCGATACAAGCCGCTCAAGCTCGGCCTTAAAGATGTGTCACTTTTTCAGTTATTTAAGAAAGAGAGATGGGGCCAGGTGGTTAAGCGCACATGTCACAATGCGCGACGACCCAGGTTCAAGCCCCCGGCCCCCGACCTGCGGGCGGGAAGCTTCCCAAGTGGCGAAGCAGGGCTGCAGGTGTCTGTCTCTCCTTGGCTTTCTTTCTCATCCCTCTCGATTTCTGTCTCGATCCAATAAATAAATAAGAGAAAGGAAGGAACGGCGGGAGAAATAAAGAGATGAAGGCGCCCCATGCGATCCCGACATCTGGAGGCCCTGCTCTCCGGCCGCGGGGGAGGACGAGGTGCGCCGAGCGCCCCGCGGCTCCGAATTACCTGGGTGTCCTGGCTTGCCGTAAATGAAACCTTTACTCGTGCTCTCAGAAAACCGCTGCCATGCAACTGCGGAGGAAAGAAACCGTTGACTTTTCAGGGGGGGGGGGGAGAGGAGCAGAGAGACGGGCGGGGCGGAGGAGGCGGGGCGCGGGGAGGGGAGCCCCGCGGGCAGAGGTGGGAGCCCCACCTCCTATGAGGTACCAGAGCACCGCAGAGAGAAGCACCCACGCTCGCATGGCGGCTCAGGGGCTAGTGCTGAGGGAGGCGTCGAGGGATGGGCTCCTTCGTACATCAACCACAGCCCAACGCCTCTCCATGTCTCCTCCGCGTTGCGGAGCAAACCGCTGGGGTCCAACACCCTACCGGTCTGTCACGGCGGCCGCAGGGGCCTTGCCACACGGCGCATGCGCATGCGTGCTCGGCCCTCGCTCACAGGGCAGATCACGCGGGAAGTGAGCGCTTTGCCTCTCGGGACCACGAGATAGCGGCCTGGCTGGCCCTCGCCGTTTTCCCACTCTTGGAGATGTCTCTGAGAAGCCCCAGATCCAGATCGAAGAGGAAGGGAAGAGGTGTCATTTTAGTCTGAGGGGATGGAGGAGAAGAATGCTGTGGGTTTCTAATAGAGGGGTCTGGGGAGTTCGACCACCACAGGACCCATGGGTTGGAGGTACCTGTGGGCATTTTCTCCTCTCTTTCCCTCCGATTTGCCACATGGAAGTTTCTTGTGCCTTTCTTAGGCTCTCTAACACTGCAGACTCTTCTAAAATATTTCTACACCCAACTTTTCATGAAGACGGAGCCAAAGGAAAGAAGGAAGCTCCAGCTTTTCCTAAAGTGGAGGCTAAAGCAAAAGCTTTGAGGAGCATGAACATAGTGCAGAAAAGTGTCCACAGCATCAGTGGATAAATAACTAAATATAAAGGAAAAAGAAAATCTGTCACCCAACTTCCCATGGCCAAAGGCAATGAGACTGGGAAGACAACCCAAGTATTTTCTGAAAAGTGACCCTGGGAGAAACAAACTAGACCACTATGTCATCATCAAGTTTTCCCTGACCATCAACTCAGCGGTAAAGAAGATAGAAGACAAGAACACATTTGTGTTCATTGTGGATGTCAAGGCTGGTAAACACCAGCTAAAACAGGCTGTGAAGAAGCTTCATGACATTGCTGTAACCGAAGTCAACAACCCAGATCAGACCTGGCAGAGAGAAGTCGGCTTATATTTGATTGGCTTCTGACTACAGTGCTGTGGAAGTGGCCAAGAACTATGGGTCATCTAAATTGAGTCCAACTGGCTAATTCTATACACGTGTTGTTGTTGTCATCATCATTATTATTTAAAAAGCACTTCTTCCTAATTTTTACTTGATTGCAATCTTCTGTCCACTGTGGTCCACTAAGATCGTAAAAAACCACCACTGTGCCAATTCAGTGTCTCCAATGACTTCACAATTGAGAGGAATATTAATCTTGATGTTTAAATTAAATTAAAAAAATAATGTGATGCTGAATTCTGAACATAGAGTCTCATGCATGCACCCTATTACAGAACTACCTTCCTGGTCCAAATTTTATTTTATTTTATTTATTGTCATTATCTTTATTTGCTGAGTAGACACAGCCAGAAATTGAGAGGGAAGGGGGAGATACAGAGGGAGAGAGGCAGACAGACACCTGCAGCACTGCTTCACCACTTGCAAAGCTTTTGCCCTGCAGGTGGGGACTGGGGGGGGGTGTCCTTGCACATTGTAACAAGTGGACTCAACCAGGTGCACCACCACCCAGCCCCTCTATCTTATTTTTAAATGAGACTTCTTTGTTGTTTTCATGTGACACTAGGGATGAACCCAGGACTGCTGCCTTCTAGGTGGGTAATCTACTGCTGAGCCATCTTCCAAACCCCTAATCTTCATTTTTTAACAAGTATCTGATGATGTTCAAAGACAACTCCCCCATGCTAATTTATCTAGCTTGTGAAGTGGCATTGCTTTCTAAAATGGGCCCAACTGAAAGGTAAGGTTCCGCCCCACACACACCTTTTTTTCTTTCTTTTTTTCCTGTTGGGCTAGATGATAAGGCAAGATCATCTTACTTCAAAAGAGACTAGGCCCACCTGTTCATGGTTCTTGCTTGGCTACTAATTTGGTGACCTGAAAGACCCTATCTGCTGTCTATTTCTTAGCAGGGAGACACTCTTAGTGGTGGTTTTGAGTAGGCTGGTGTGTAGTAAGACCATGGTTCAGACAGGGTGCAGAATGATTATTTTGGGTGAGATCAAGATTTTTCAGTTTTATTTCCTTTGAGTCTATTCAGTGTTTGGACTATCTCAGATGGTCCAGGAGCAACCTATGTCAGTGATTTCGTTTTTAGTCACTGTTAATTTTACCTACATAGCATAAGGCATGAAATGTGATTCAATGAGTCAGATCCACCCATGTCAGTTACGGTGTCTAGATTCATGGTGCAGACTCAACTGTTCCCTGATGATAATAAAGACAAATTTAGGCATTATCTTCAATTCCCTGGAAGTCTGTCATTCTGGTTCTAGTCAAAGTACATTATAAAACCACTATATTTTATCAGTTTCCCAGTTATTATAAGTAATTGATTATTGTAAATCTTGTGGGATAACCTTTGAGTATTATGAGGAGACTTAATTAAATACATAGTAGCTTTTAGTCATTTACTCTTCTAAAATCAACTTAATTTTAGAACAGTTTCAGATTTACAGAAAAATTGCAAAGATGTTACAGATAACTCATATGTATGCCCATTTAGTTTTCAGTGTCATCATACATTTGTATGGTCCATTTCTCATAATTAATGAACCAATACTGATACATTACCATTGAACAAAATCCATGCTAGACTTAGGTTTCCTTAATTTTTTTCCCCTCCAAGGTTATTGATGGATTATCCATCGTTTCTGCAGCTATTTTTTCTTTTCTTTTCTTTCTTTCTTTTTATTTATTTATTTTCCCATTTGTTGCCCTTGTTTTTTTTCTTTTCTTTTTTTAAAAATTTTCCCTTTTGTTGCCCTTGTTTTTCATTGTTGTTGATGTTGTTGTTGTTGGATAGGACAGAGAGAAATGCAGGAGCGGGGGAGACAGAGAGGAGGAGAGAAAGATAAGACACCTGCAGACCTGCTTCACCGCCTGTGAAGCGACTCCCCTGCAGATGGGGAGCCAGGGGCTGGAACCGAGATCATTATCCGGGTCCTTGAGCTTCGCACCACATGCCCTTAACCCGCTGCACTATGGCCCGGCTCCCTTCTTTCTTTCTTTTCTTTTCTTTTTTGGATAGGACAGAAAGAAATTGAGAAGGGAGGGAAAGATAGAGAAGGAGAGAAAAAGATAGACACTTGTAGACCTGCTTCACCATTTATGAAGCGACCCCCAGGAAGTGGGAAGCTGGGGGCTCAAACCGGGACCTTTGTGTGAGTCCTTGCGCTTTGTACTATGTGCACTTAATCCAGTGCACCACTGCCAGGCCCCCAGTTTCCTGACCTTTTAATTTTATCTAATGTCATATTTTCTGCTCCAGGAATTTTTATTTAAATATCATATGTCTTTGGGTTCCTCTTGGTTGTTAACAGATTCTCAGTCATGCCTTGTTTTTTTTAAGACCTTGATAGTTAATGACAGCTTTGATGACCTTGACTTGACCTTAATTTGGTGACTTATTTTGAAGAATTTGGTGACTTATTTTGAAGAATACTTCTCTATTGGAATTTGTCTGATGTTTTTCTTGTTACTAGACTGAGGTTATGGGTTTTTTGGTGGAAGACTACAGAGGTGTCATTCTCATCCTATCACCTAAAGGGTACATACTATTAACTGTTGTTACCTTGAATACCTGCCTGAAGTAGGGTCTTTCAGGTCTCTCTTATAGAAAATTACTCAATTTTCTCCCATTATGTATTTAAAAAATGGGAAAGAAGTTGTTAAGTGAAACCCACCTAAGGAGTGGAGATTTATAGTTCACCTCCTTTGAATTGAAGCTTGCAATTTATGTAGCAGGGAGAAGCGACATAAATGATTTTTGCCTATCTACTTTTTACTTACTCCCTTAAGTATCACTCTCTGAAGTCTGAAATACTAATTATATACAGAATAGTAGCACATTCCACTGTTAGGTATACAGAACATTGTTATGAAAGGTAATAAAAAGTTTTTTTGGCAACTTTTTAATAACCAAGTAACTATTCACCCTTACACCATCCCTGTGAAATTTTACAGTTCCTCTTCTGCTACTTTTGATGTGCTATTTTTGCTTTTAGAAACTAACAAACAAGAAATTTCCCCTTTCAGTCCTAAAATTAGGCTTTGTGTTTAGAATTTTTCTCTGAAATTGATGATTATCCTGTAGAACTCCAGCCCATACAAGCTATAGCTGTGCTGCCACAATGCTATAGGTTTAAAACAAAGCCAATACAACTTATTAACTTATTAAAAATTATATACTTATGTATTATACACAAGTAAAATAGCTATGTGTGTGTATACATACAGGTAAAATATTTTTTGGATTTCCTATTTCTAGTGCCCTATTAAAAAACCCTTAATTTTATAAAACTGTGACTGAAATGCTTTAACTCATGAGTTAAACCCAGTGGGTTTCTTCTCATAAGGTAAACTGATGAACAAAACCCTAACCTAATATATAAGTATCACATATATTGATATAGATTAATTTTAATATTCTTTTTTAACCTGTTTATTTATTGGATAGATAGAAATAGAGAGGGAAGGGAAGTAGAGACAGAGAATGATACCTACAGCACTGCTCCACCACTCATGAAACTTCCCCTCAGCAGGTGGGAACCAGGAGCTTGTACCTGGGTGTTGTTGTAGTATATGTCCTCCACCAGGGGTGCCACTACCTACCCCCCCTATAATTTTCTAGTGAAGATGGCCGTAGCCTTTTTGAAAATCATTGTTGCTCAATTCAACAAACTGACTATCTTTAAATCACCTGAATGAAGTCCTTAGCTTTCAATGTTACCAAAAATAGTTCTGCTTTTGAAAAAATTGTTTTATGTTTAATTCCCTTCTACCTATAGACAAATAGAGAGAGAGAGAGAGAGAGAGAGAGGGAGAGGGAGAGGGAGAGGGAGAGAATCCCCTCTATAAAGTGGGAAGGATGTTGGGAAAAGATGCTGACTGGTACATCTCTGTGTACTAACATCCTTGAGGTAGTATTTTCTATTTTATCACCCCACACTCACTACTTTCTTTACTTTTCTGATATGTTATCTGTCAGCAGATATGTTATCTGTCAGCAGTCTCAGATCCTCCTATTTTGAAGAAGACTGAGTAGTAGAACATAAACACATACAGAGTGGTGGCAGATATAAGCAGTTCCCAGAAGGGATAACAAAAGTGAGAGATTTACTTCCAAAACATGAAAAAGTTGAGTTGACAAAAAAAAAAAAAAAAAAAAAAAAAGGCCTTTTTGAATTCTGTGAGAACTTTCTGAAAACTTGGACCAAGAACTTTTATCATGCGAACCAGAGGAAGAAACAATACTTCCACTGAGCTGAATTCTCATAGGTAACATTCCTGGGTATCAGCTCCAAATCTGGACCAGAATGTCCAGATTTTGATGAACTTAAGGCATACTTCTTCAAATTTAAGTTTGGAGGAAAGCTTTCCAGATCCTCCCCCACCCCCTCCTGTGAGGTTCTACTCCCTCACACACTGTCCCTTCAGGATGGAAATCTTGAGACGGTTTCCTGATGCACCTTCTACATCCCATAGCGGTGTTTGGCTCTGACACTTAAAGGGGACTGAAGGCGCGGGCGCCTCGTGCGTCCTTTAAAGCTGTCGCCAGCCAGCGCCGCTGTAACCCCGCGTACCGGCGGGTCGTCTTCTACCCCCTCGGTCTGCGCCGACGCAGCGGCGGGCTCCCGGGGACTCCCCGCGCCGGGAATCTCCCGCCAGCTGCGCTGTACGCGGGGCCGCGGCGGGAGCACGTGGAGCGCCAGGTACCAGAGCCACAGCTCCAGCCAGCAGCCGGGAGGCGACATGGAAGGTGAGCCACCAGCCCGCTTTTCCTCCCTAAGGGGTCTTTGAAGAGCTCGACCGGTGCGCGCAGCAGAGTTCCTTCTGAATCTTGGTTTTGCTTCTATTTATTTCTTTTGTCAAAAGTAAATAGGCATTTGAGAGGCCAAAGCGCATCGGTTCCCATACATCTCGCACGCGCTCCCGCCCGCTCTCCCAACTTTGGAGAGTGATAACTTTTCTGCGATTTTATTTATCTATCTTTGGGGTTGACAAACAAGAGGTCAACTCTTGAGTCTGCAGAGGAAGATGATTTATGGGGCGTCCTTAAAATGGCAGCAAACCTGGGTTGAAATAACTAATCCTTTTGGATATATATGTATATATCCAAATATATATATATGTAATATATAATATATATATTCATTCCATTGCCTTAGTGTCCGTTGAAATTAGGCTAATCTGAGTGAATCACTCAGAATGAATAGTAACTGCTCTTTTTTTTCCCTTTTTTTTTTCTTCTGAGGGTAAATGTTGTCATCTGGGAAAGGTAAATGTGTTTCAAAGTGACTGACACTTGCAGTTACCTTGGAACTCCATCTTCTAATGCTCCTTCTTTACCAAGAGCACAAATCAGAATTTCATTGAAAGTTTCATTTGAATTAATTTTGAAAGATGTGAAATTGCCCTCGCTGGTGAAAATAATTCTCAGTGTGCAATCCTTAGGGATAATTAAAATTTCACATCACGATTCTAAACTTCTCAATAGCCACCCCCATACACACACCCAAATATATTCCTAAAACTTTGGAAGTGGAAGCTGTATCTCACCTTGGGAAGGTGGTGACATTTAGAAAGTCAGAGTTTGTGAGAAACATTCACCCTACTTAAAAAAAAAAAAAAAAGCACTTCAGCCTAGCGGAAATGTTAATTTGGTAATTATTATTAATATCAAGGGCATTCTTCTTCATAATAATTGAAAGCTATCTTTTGTCAGCTAGCCTTGTTTTGGCAACTTAAGGTCTAGAGTATGTACAGTTACTAAAATATGATTAAATACCTTAGGAATCAAGGTAAGCATGGTAGTTTTTGTTTCACAATATAATTGAGTGCAATGCTGTTGTCCTCAGTCTTCAGTTTGTATATATGCGTACTTGCATTTTTTTCACTTCCTTGGCCCTTAAAATGTTTTTCTCCTCTAAATAGAATAGTCATTTAAGTACTTAGTACACACAAAGAAAGTTTTAAATGTTGAATAGGTCTTGAAGTGTTTTCTCTTTTGAAGAAATGTTTATGCTTTTTAATTTATTTCATTGCCAGGGTTTTAGAATAGCCCAAATTGCACTTTGAATATTTAAAAAAAGATTTTGAAATATAATTTTTAACTTGCAATGGCTTCATTGGCAAAGAACAGAAAAATTAAGTTGCTGTTTACTGCGAAATAATTTCATTACAGATGAATTACTGTTGAGTTTTGGAACACTATAAATGTGTACACAAACCTCATTTTTCCTAGTCTTAAACATTCCTAATCACTTCTTAAGAATAGCATGCAAAATAGTCTAAGTCTGTGGAAACTGGAATGCTAATCTGTAAATGTTGATTTAATGTGAAATAAACTATGAGCTAAGTAGCATCATTTAGGAGATTAATCCTCAGATGGAAGCTGAATAGAAAAGGAATGAAAACATGCAGCATTTAAATCAGAATGCACAAAATTAAATGGAAAGAATTTAGTGATCTGTGTGAGTTTAGGTGACTAGATTAAATTCCTAGTTTTACAGAGGTAGATGGTGTATAGTTTGCTTAATTTGAGAACCTCAACACTTGAATAAAAAAAATATAAAAGATTAGTGAGGTGAATAAGATAATTCTAACATCAAGTCCTTAAGGATAGTATTTAACTTAGTAAAGTACCTAGTTCATTATAGATACCTAAGACTGTCTAATCTGGCTAACATGTTTGATACTGATATCTATTTTACACTATCTTTATATTTTGGTCTCATTTAGAATTGAGATTTGCTCTGCAGTGTATAGCTTTCTTTGCTTGACAATATAAGAAAGTCGAATACTCAAAAGTAGAATAGTTTCCCCCCCCCCAAGTTTGGGACCAGATGCAAATACTACTATTTATTGTGAAATATGGGGCTATATAGTTGGTATTTACTTCAGCATATAAAATACTTACTATTCATTAAGCTTTTGATTCAGCAAGATGTTTGAGATGCTGTGTAGAGATGTCATATAAATTTTTGAAATATGAGTCTCATCACATAAAAGTTAATACATATAATAAATAAAAGAGTAACTTATTTCTTTTATTACAATGTGTGAGCTTAAATATGTTTTGCTTAAAGGCTCTTGATTTAAATTTTTGTTGTTTGATATAATTACATTCTTTCTGTCTAATATAGTTAAGAAAGGAGGTTGTTCACAAATACCAATTTCATAGGTATTGACACACTTATCATTTAATATAAAACATTTTTATTTAAATAGTAATGGGTTGAGAGCTGGGCAGTGGCACACTCAATAGATTGCCCATGCTACCATGTGAAAGAACCCCAGTTTAAGACACCTCACTCCTCACCAACAGAGGGGAAGCTTCACAATTGGTGAAGCAGTGCTGCAGGTGTCTCTCTTCTTCCCCCTCCCTGCTTAGTCTCTCTCTTTCCTACTAAACAGAAGAAAGGAAAAAAAAAAAAGAAAAAGAAATGGCCATGGGAAATGGCCATCATGTCGGCACTGAGCCCCAGTGATAACCCTGGTGGCAATTAAAAAAAGAAAAGGAAAGAAAGAGGAGAAAAACTATAGTTGAAAAAAAAAAAAACTAAGTAGAGACCTAAGTATGTTTATTTCATATTGCCCTGCTTTCAAGTAAAATACACAATAGATAGCCTTCGCTGCCTAGCTGCGAGTCACTGTTCTGGCCATCAGGTAATACATCAGTGTACAGTGTATTCTACTGGGAGACTCAGAGCTCACTGCTACGCTAATTTTTTAAAAAAATTATTTGTTTGTTTATGAAAGGAGGGGAAGAGAGAACCAGAGCATCATCTTGTTATACACAGTGCTGGGAACTGAATTCAGATCCTCATTCTTAAAAGTCTAACAACTTCTGTTCTGCTACAATAAGTACTGCAGTGCACTACACATTATCAGGTTATTGTGCAAGTTTTTTTCTATTTGATGTCAGCTTCTGTTCCATATGCCATGTTTTTTTGTGGTAGCCATTTTAAATGTCTAGGTCCCCTTCAATGATGTAGGTGTTTGAAATTTACAGGGAGATAGCATCCAACTGGTAAAGTTTACTAGTCTTCCGTCATGAATGTATGAAGGCTGAAATGGTAAAATTCAAAGGAACAAAAGCTACAGAAAGACTGTTGGGTCTTAGGGGGACATAATTTTAGAAAATTCCTGTTGGTGCTCAAATAATTCCATGTTATTTCACATTTTTGTTCTTGATTAAAATTTCACCCTCCACATTTTAAAGTATTTTTATTAGTGCTTTAACAATGATTGACAAGGTTGTGGGATAAGAGGGGTACAATTCCATACAATTCCCACCACCAGAGTTCCATATCCCATCCTCTCCATGTGAAGGTTGCCTATTCTTTATCTCTCTGGAAGTATGGACAAAGATCTTAATGGAGTGCAGAAGGTGGGAGGGGGGTCTGGTTCTGTAATTACTTCTCTGCTGAGCCCCCCCCCCTTTTACCTGGCTATTCTTTCTTACTCCTGTTTCAAGGATTTTCATGTATCATTACAATGAAGATTCTACGGATAACTTCTTTCTAATGGTCTCTCCTGAGGTCTTCTTGGGGTTACCCTGCCTTACTTCCCTCTATCTTATCTAGTGAGCTTTCTTTTCTCTGCATGCTTCTACTGACTGTATTGAAATTGTTGTGATTTAGGTATTTATTCTCTCACTGGAGAGCAGAAACTATGTCTTATTTTTGCATGCTCAGTATCCAGAGCAGTTCGTAGTTCATAGATGACCTCAGGGTCTCTTGTGTTCAATTAAGAAAAATAATGCTCAGCAGCAATTTTCACTATATTTGCCAAGATGCTCTTAATTTAATTGTGTGTGTGTGTGTGTGTGTGTGTGTGTGTGTTTGTGTGTGTGTCTGTTTAGTATTATCAAGCATTCTACAGTCAGTCTCATAGTTTAGCAAGATTGAGGGCTAAGGGTCAGGGAAATAGCTAGCAATTCATTGTAATTAAGGAAAAAAGACTTTCATGCCTGATGGCCCAAGGTCCTAGATTCAATCTCTGGTACCAACATAAACCAGAGCTGGGCAGTGCTCAGGTTAAAAAAAAAAAAAAAGATTAGACACAAAAACAAGGCAACATTGGTTTTCAATTAACAAAACATTATTTTACATAGAAATTTCATGTCTAGTATGGGACAGACACAAGTTCAGTGTTCCAGTAGAAATGAGGAAAGGACTAGAAGTCCAGCTGTTGAACTTTCCTTCCCCTGTCTGACAAGACCATCACTGTGGTAGCCCTCATCTTGAAAACTACTAATGTAGATTTTTACTTTTCTTTCTGCCTGTAACTGTGTATCTTTAAGTCTGTTTTGAGCGTTAATGCCTGAATTGTCTTCTGAGAAGAGCAAGCCACTTCCTACTTAAAAATTATTTTAAGGGGCAAACAAAATAATTCTTTGGGAGAATAGCTACACTACGTGCATGCAGTGCGTGTTCAACCTCCAACCACGGGAGTACTGTGGCACTGAAGGAAGCTGTGACACTGTGGTGTCTCTCCTTCTCTCTTTCTTTCTTCCTCCCTCTATCTGAGAAAGTCAGTCTAGAGTGTGAAACTTCTATGAGGATAAACAAACATTAGTATTTCTTAGTTGGGCATGTAGGAGAAACACTAACTTCAAGATATCTCTGTGCTCTAGTGTTATTCTGGACTGCTTGTGTTCTCTGAACATGTGTTGCTTTTCCTAACTTCCTAGTTTTTCTTTTTATTTATTTATTTATTTTTTATTTAAGAAAGGATTAATTAATAAAACCATAGGGTAGGAGGGGTACAACTCCACACAATTCCCACCACCCAATCTCCATATCCCATATCCTCTGAGAGCATGGACCCAGGGTCATTGTGGGTTGCAGAAGGTAGAAGGTCTGGCTTCTGTAATTGCTTCCCCGCTGAACATGGGCGTTGACTGGTCGGTCCATACTCCCAGTCTGCCTCTCTCTTTCCCTAGTAGGGTGTGTCTCTGGGGAAGCTGAGCTCCAGGACACATTGGTGGGGTCTTCAATCCAGGGAAGCTTGGCCAGCATCCTGATGGCATCTGGAACCTGGTGACTGAAAAGAGAGTTAACATACGAAGCCAAACAAATTGTTGAGCACTCATGGACCCAAAGCTTGGAATAGTGGAGAGGAAGTGTTAGGGAGGTACTCACTGCAAACTCTAGTGTACTTCTGCTTTCAGGTATATATTTTGCAGTAGTTTATGGATACGTGTGAACATATGCTCTCTCTCACAGAAACTGGTGTATATCTAGGTTTTGGGACTTTGTTAGAAAGTGAACCACCTGAGATGGAATTAGAGTATACTATGAAAGGAAAGGTCTCACCCGAATAATGAAGCTGAAGGGTTGTCATTCCACACGTGAAGTCTCTGGACACAGTCTGAAGTGAAGCATATGGAGGTGGCAATCGTTGCGTTGGTTAGGTTGTGATCGGCGGATGCAATATTATTTGATATGGATTGGGAGAGGCTTATGGGAAAGTGGGCCCTATCCAATGGTTCCAGGACTGGGGGAAGTCGGGGCTCTATATGGAGATGTGAGGTTCCTGCTGTCTTAGGGTTCAAAAAGACAATTGATAGTTAATGTTATCATCACATTATTTGGTAATTGGGTTAACTTTGGAAAGTCCTTTTGTTATGGTTTGCTGTACAGTACCCAGTATCTTGTATATAGCTGTGCTATTGGATGCTTCTGATCTACTTGGTCTAGGCTTTTGAGAGAGTCCGCATATCAAATACACAGCCTATATATTAAAAAGATTCAGTTTGTGTTTTGAAAAACTTTGAGACATACAATTGATTTTCCCTCTCTCATATTAATTAACTAGTGATTTATATGTCTACATTTTGCTAGGAGTGTATATAAACACCATTCCCACCACCAAAAGACTGTGACCCATCCCTCCCACCCACTCCCACCCCCCACTGGCCCAGGAAGCTGCATGTCTACCCCTCACCACAGGGCTTTTACTTTGGTGCCTTACTTACAATTTGGTCAGGTCCTGCTTTTAGTTTCCCTTTCAGATCTTCTTCCTCAGCTTCTGTTGATGAATGGGATCATCCCATACTCATCTTTATCTTTCTGACTTAGCTCACTTAACATAATCCCTTCTAGCTCTGTCCAAGATGGGTCAGAGAAGGTGGGTTCATTGTTCTTGATAGCTGCATAGCCTAGTTTTTCTAATGCTTTTTAAATAACAAGTCCAAAAACAAAGTTGCTGTTATCTCCAATCTTAATAAAATTCTCCTGATTTTCAAATACTGTTAATTAATAGTGCCATCATCATGCCAAGTGATATCCTTGCTTATCCATTATGGCCTATCCCAAATTCATCTCCTCATGGTAGGTAACCATCCTCATTCTGCCAGGCAGGCTTTAAAAAAATTATATTTATTTATTGGATAGAGACAGCCAGAAATCGGGAGGGAAGGGGGTGGTAGAAAGGAAGAGAGACACCTGCAACACTGCTTCACTATTTGCAAAGCTTTCTACCTGCAGGTGAGGACTTGGGGATTGAACCTGGGTCCTTGTGCATTGTAACATGTGCACTCAACCAGGTAAGCCACCACCCAGCCTCACCATCCTCATTCTGAGTTGGAATCTTTCCTTTTTTTTTTTTTTTAATTTGGTAACATCTTATATCTGTTCAATGACTACTAGACCTGAAATTTACTTCTTTTCTTTTTCAAAGAATTGTTTCCTTTTTCTTTTAATCTTTATTTATTTATTGGATAGAGACAGCCAGAAATTGAGAGGGAAGGGGGTCATAGGAAGGGAGAGAGATAGAGAGACACCTGCAACCTTGCTTCACCACTTGCAAAACTTTCCACCTGCAGGTGGGGACTGGGGGCTCAAACCCGGGTACTTGCAAACTATAACATGTGTGTTCAACCAGGTACACCACCACCCAGCCCTTGAAATTTACTTCTTACTGAATATGAAATGTTTTTTTGCATGACTTCAGCACATTGTCTAGCAATGCAATTACTACATAGATTAGGAAAGAGTTCAGAACCAAAGACTGACCATTATTCATACAATCTGCATCCTGCATTTTAATTTTGCACTCATGATGAGTCTACAAATTCATCTCATTAGATTATCATCATCATCATTATTATATCTTTAGAATAATATGATGTGCATTTACATACCAAAATACAAATTATTTTATTATTCCTTATTTCACCTCCATAGGTTGAACTTTACTGTGTTAATTGTGTGAGAATAGGTTATACTTAGTACTTGCTGAGATATTACAGACTTCTTTTTTTTTTTTTTTACTATTTTTTTCTAAAAGGAAAATACTATATCTTGGTAAGGTTGAGAGCCACTCTGAACTTTCTATACTATAAGAGATCAGCCACAGCCTAAAAAAATAATGCAGAAGTCGTCTTGCATTATACCAGACATACAAAACCAGTAAACATTGAGTTTAGTTCACAAACCATTTACAAAGATCCTTTAGATCTTTATTAATAACTTCCCTGAACCAACAGCATGGACAATCTCAACTGGTACTCTGCAGTCTCAGACTAGATCTGTTCAATCAGAATCAGCAATTTATTGAGGTTCCTAGGAAACTTGTACAGATTAAAGCTTATCAAACATTTCCTGCACTTTGAAAAAAAAACAGTGAAACTTAATTATTTTCATAGCACATGTTGCTTTAGTAGTGAGCCATCTTTATATATGTATTTAGGAAAAAATACTGAATTAAAAACATAGTTAAATAATAGAAAGTTTGTGACATTTAATTTTTTTTTAATTGTCCTCAGGGTTATCACTGGGGCTGGGTCCTGGCACTATGAAGCCAATGCTCCTGGTGGCCATTCCCCCCCCCCCCTTTACTTGATAAGACAGAGAGAAATGTAGAGGGAAGGAGACACAGAGGGAGAGAGAAAGAGGCGTGCAGCCTGCTTCACTATTCATGAAGTAGCCTTCCTATAGGTGGAAAGCGGGCCCTGAACCCAGGTCCTTGTACATGGTAATATGTGAGCTTAACCAAACACAACACTGCCCACTCCCCCTTAATTTGACTTGTAATACAACACTTGTAATACAATGTAAATACTTGTAATACAATGTAACTCAAAACTTGTGGGCTCTGTTTTCATTTATCCTTCATTCAAAAATATTTGTTGCCCATATCTGTGACATTGGGAGAAGTACTGCAGTTTCCAGTGGAGGAATGGGGACTCAGAACTCTGATGGTGGGAGTGGTATGGAATTATACCCCTGCTATAATTTTGTAAATCAATATTTAATCACTAATAAACATTTTAAAATATGTGTTTGTTGAAAGCCTACTGTGTGCCAGGTGTGCAAAATAATGGTCAATAAGATAAGTTTTTGCTTCCATGGGATTTATAGTCAGGTAAGAAAGACAAGCCCCCGAACACATAAATAAAAAATTAAATAATTATAAGTATGCTAAGCACTATGAAGGAAATAAAGGCCTGTTTCTATGGACAGTAATGGTCATGGGTAGGATTGATGAGTCTGTACTCTAAATAGGATTGATGAGTCTGTACTCATTAGCACATATGTGATAGTCATGCCATGGAAAAGTATAGGATCACCTTGAAAGAATGTATTGTGAAGAGTCTCAGGATAGAACCCCAAGAAAACCACTGTTTGGTGACCAGGGAGTCAAGCAGCCATCAGAATGTGGCTCAATGGAATTCAAGAAAGAAGAGTGTCTCATGCTCCCACTTGTAGAGGGAAACTTCATAAACAGTGAAACAGTGCTGTAGCTGTTTCTCTCCCTCTCTTCCTCCTCCTTCCCTCTCAATTTCTGTCTCTATCCTAAATAAACAAAACATTAAAGGGCAGAGGGTAGGTAGCATAATGGTTATGCAAAGAGACTCTCATGCCTGAAGCTCCAAAGTCCCAGGTTCAATGCCCCTGCACCACTATAAGCCAGAGCTGAGCACTGCTCTGGTTAAAAAAAAAAAAAAAAAAGTGTCTCTCATGACAGTGATCAACTGTGTTGAATGTGGCTGGAAAAACAAATGAAATTAGGACAAAAAGTGTGGGTGGGTTTGGGCAGTGTGAAATTCTTAGTGACTTTATCAAATATGTTTTTTTCTGGTGTGGTAAGATTGGCAACCAAGTGAATTGATTAAAACAAGATGGGAATAGAAAAAGTAGAAACAGTGGTCCGGGAGGTGGTGCAGGAGATAAAGCATTGGACTCTCAAGCATGAGGTCCTGTCAATCCCCGGCAGCACATGTACCAGGGTGATGCCTGGTTCTTTCTCTCTCCACGTATATTTCACATTAATAAATAAATAAAATCTTTTAAAAAAGAAAAAGTAGAAACAATGGTACAGACCATTGACCATTTCCCCCAGAAGTTTAGCTAGAAGAGAAATAAGTGGGACTATTGCTAGAGAGAAATATGGATCAAGAGAATTTATTTTGGGGGTGCAGTGGTAGTGCACAGGTTACTATATGCAAGGACTTGGGTACAAGTCTGTGGTCTCCACCTACAGTGGGAAACACCATGAGTGGTAGGGCAGCAGTCCAGGTGTCTCTCTTCTCTCTTCCTTCTATTTCTATAAAAAGAGAAAGAAAGGAAGGAAGGGAAGAAAGGAAGAAAGAAAAAAAAAAGAAAGAAGGAAGGAAGGAAGGAAGGAAGGAAGGAAGGAAGGAAGGAAGGAAGGAAGAAGTCATCAGAAGCAGTGGAATTGTGCAGGCACCAAGTAATAATCCTGGTGGCTAAAATAACAAAAACCAAGTTTTTGTTTTTGTTTCCAAAGATGAGTGGCAGAAACTGCCTGTAGCTAAATTTATTGAGAGGTGAGGAGAGGACAAAAATTGAAACATGTCTTGAAATTCTGTTTCTCATTAAATCCTCTGGGATTAACACCCACAGAGGGGGAGTAGTTAGGAGATACAGCTGACAATCTGGGCATGAAAATAATGGCTCGTGCCTGTTTTACAAGAATATCAAATTATTTAACTATGGCTTTAGCACCTTGGTAAAAAATATAGTGAGAGTTAGTAGCCAAATTTAAAGTAGCAGACATTATTCAGGTAAGGGGACAGGGAGAAGACAGGAAGGAAAAGGAGCGAGTGAGGAAGCAGCATTACAATAGAGCCCCACCATTATGAAGTTCTCTTGGTGCTCCTTTGTGGTGCCAGGAATCAAACCCAGGGCCTAACATATGACAAGGCATCCATTGTATCTGCTGATTCACCTTCTGGGCCTCTCAAAATTCATTTTAGTTTTTAGAGATTTATCCATAAGTGAGACAGAGAAGAAAAGAAAAACAGAGCATCTCTCTGGCATACACAGTGACAGGGATTGAATTTAGGATCTCACATACATTAAACGCCAGTGCTTTACCTGCTGTGCCACCTCTCACACCACTCAAAAGATATTTTAAAGTGGTGTTGCATAAAAGGCATAAATCTTACTACTGAGCCACCTCCCCAACCCAATTTTTGTTTTCCATTTTTATGAGAAAGGCAGGAAAAAGAGAGATAGACACTAAGTCACCATGGGACAGACACTGTACCATTCATGGAATTTCATCTGTTTTTGTCTTTGGTTGTGTCATATGGTGAAAGCCATTTGTTGTACTTTACCTGTGCCACACAGTCTGTAATTTCCTCATCAGACATTTAATCTAAACAAATGGAATACTTTATTAAAAAACAAAAAGGTGGGAGTCGAGCGGTAGCACAGGAGGTTAAGCACATGTGGCGTGAAACACAGGACCAGCGTAAGCATCCCTGTTGGAGCCCCTGGCTCCCCACCTGCAGGGGCATCGCTTCACAAGCAATGAAGCAGGTCTGCAAGTGTCTATCTTTCAATCCCCCTCTTTGTCTTCCCCTCATCTCTCCATTTCTCTCTGTCCTAACAACGATGATATCAATAACAACAATAATAACTACAACAACAATAAAATAAAAATAAAAAGGTAAAGTAGGAAAAACTGGAATAGGAAATGGGCTGTATTTGAGCAGGTGTTTTCGAATAAATAGTTTGATACTTCCTTTTTTTTTTTTTTAGTTTGATATTTCCTAACATTTACCATAAACCAAGGAGAAGGAAGCATTTCATAATTAGAGAAATCTCTTACACTCTGTCCTAGAGCACTGCTTAGCCCTGGCTTATGGCAGTGCCACGAGTTGAACCTGAGACTTTAGAGTCTTGGCATGATAGTCTTTTGCAAAGCCACTATGTTACCTCCCTTGCTGGAATTATTTTTTATTTTTTATTTATTCCTTTATTGAGGGGTTAATGTTTTACATTTGACAGTGAATACAATAGTTTGTACATGCATAACATTTCTGTTTTCCACATAAAAATACAACCCCCACTAGAGCCTCTGTCATCCTTTTCCAGGACATGTACTCTATCTCCACCCAAATTTTTCTTTTTTTTTGAAGGCAGGCTCATTGTTTTTGTATCTTTTTCTCTCCTCAGTTTAGTCCATGGAGGTGTTTGAAATTAAGAAAACTAAAAGTCTCTTCTAGTTATTAACTTCCACCAAATTATTAATCTATTTAGGAAAATACTTTATTTTTTTTAAGATCTTATTTATTAATGAGAAAGATAGGAGGAGAGAAAGAGCCAGGCATCACTCTGATACGTGTGCTGCCAGGGATCGAACTCAGGATCTCATGCTTGAGAGTCCAATGCTTTCTCCACTGCATCACCTTCCAGACCACAAAAAAGTACTTTAAAAAACATTGTTTATGGGAATCGGGCTGTAGCGCAGCGGGTTAAGCGCAGGTGGCGCAAAGCACAAGGACCGGCATAAGGATCCCGGTTCGAACCCCGGCTCCCCACCTGCAGGGGAGTCGCTTCACAGGCAGGTCTGCAGGTGTCTATCTTTCTCTCCTCCTCTCTGTCTTCCCCTCCTCTCTCCATTTCTCTCTGTCCTATCCAACAACGACGATAACAACAATAATAACTACAACAATAAAACAACAAGGGCAACAAAAGGGAATAAATAAATAAAATAAAATATTAAAAAAAAAACATTGTTTACAAACAAGGAAATAATTGGTAGAGTGGTAGACTTTGCATTCCTGAGGTTCCTGGTTTGAGCTTCAGGAAATAATTGGTAGAGTGGTAGACTTTGCATTCCTGAGGTTCCTGGTTTGAGCTTCAGTGCCACGTGTATCAGGGCGGTGCTATGGCTTCTCTCTCACTGACACATGAAAAACTCAGTCTTATATAAAAGAAATAAAAGATTAAAACTTTAAGTAATTGTTGGGCTGGGGATATAGCACCATTATCAGCATAATAGCATGAGGTACCAGTGGTTCTAAGTTCAATCCCCAACACCACCATAAGGCGAAGCAGAGTAGTGCTCTGGTTAAAAACAAAGCAAAAGAAATATAGAAGTTGTTTAAATTCTAGATCTGGGGTGATAGTTCAGTGGTAGTGTGTAGGACTTGCAAGCATGAAATCCCAGGTTCAGCTCTGGCACTGTATATGTACTTTAATCTCTTTGTCTCTATTAATTAAATTTCCTTAAATTGTTTAAATTCTTTGAAATAAAGGTGAAACTCAGAATATGAATCCAACTTCTCTTTTTTAAATACTTTTTTATATTTATTTATTCCCTTTTGTTGCCCTTGTTGTTTTGTTGTTGTAGTTATTATTGTTGTTATTGATGTCGTTGTTGGATAGGACAGAGAGAAATGGAGAGAGGAGGGGAAGACAGAGAGGGGGAGAGAAGTATACACACTTGCAGACCTGCTTCACCACATGTGAAGTTACTCCCCTGCAGGTGGGGAGCTGGGAGCTCGAACTAGGATCCTTGCGCTTGGCGCCACATGTGCTTAACCTGCTACGCTACTGCCCGACTCCCTCAGCTTCTCTTTTTAATGTTCACTGACATTATGCCCTTGGACAATTCTATGACTATATTTTTTCATTACTTTGTTGTGAAATGGAGAGTATAGTAAATGCCATCACACCTGCTTATCTTCCAGAAATGTGAGATAATATGATATATCATTTTTACTACTAGGCAAAGTGTTTGCTGTCACATTTTTGGAGGACCATAGGCAAATCAAATTAGGTTCAGAAGAAAACTCACTATAGCCAGGGAACTGAGTGGTGGAATCTGAGTAATAATATCCCATGTGCTTCCAAAAAAGCTGAAATAGGGGGCTGGGTGATGGCCCACCTGGTTGAGAGCACACATTACAATGCACAAGGACCCAGGTTCAAGCCTCCAGTCCCCACCTGCAGGGGGAAAGCTTCGCAAGTGGTGAAGCAGGGATGCAGGTGTATCTCTCTCTCTCCCTTTCTATCACTCCCTTCCCTCTCGATTTCTGCCTGTCTCTATACAACAAATAAAGATTAAAAAAAGAAAACTTAGGGGGTCGGGTGGTAGCACAGCAGGTTAAGCGCACTCGAAGCAAAGCGCAAGGACTGGCGTTAAGGATACCGGTTCGAGCCCTTGGCTCCCCACCTGCAGGGGAGTCACTTCACAAGCAGTGAAGCAGGTCTGCAGGTGTCTTTCTCTCCCCCTGTCTGTCTTCCCCCCTCTCTCCATTTCTCTCTGTCCTATTCAACAACAATGACAACAACAATAATAATAACTACAACAATAAAACAATAAAGGCAAAAAAGGGAATAAATAAATATTTCAAAAAACTATTTTTTAAAAAAAGATACAATATGTTTAAAAAAAAAGAAAGAAAGCTGAAATAGGACCTGAAATGCACCTTTTAGAAATTTTTGTTCAGATACATCTAAGGAAGAATTTTTAAAATTACTAGAATTTTCTCTACTAGTGATTTTCAAAATTATAAGATAATAGAGGTATAATTCCATATTGTCCACACCACCAGAGTTCTGTGGCTCTATCCCTCTCCAGCAAAAACTGCAATAGTTCTCCACAGGTCACGGTTATGGGTTGACTCATGTTTTCATTGGAGAGGAAGGACTTCTATATGGTTGGAAATGTTTCAACAGAAGCTCTACAGTCAAATAAGGGAATACTGAAAGAAATGGGGGGGACAAGCATCATGTGACAGGGAATGAAGAGGCAAGTTAGTTAAGTTAGCTACTCCATTTAAAAGTATTTTAATTTGGGGACCGGGCGGTAGCGCAACAGGTTAAGTGCACATGGTACAAAGTCCAAGGACCAGCGTAAGGATCCTGGTTCGAGCCCCCGGCACCCCACCTGCCGGGGGGTCACTTCACAAGTGGTGAAGCTGGTCTGCAGGTGTCTATCTTTCTCTCCTCTCTGCTTTCCCCTTCTCTCTCAATTTCTTTCTGTCCTATCCAACAACAATGACAGCAATAACAACAAGGGCAACAAAAGAGGAAAAAAATAGCCTCCAAGAGCAGTGGATTTGTAGCACAGGCACCGAACCCCGGCAATAACCCTAGAGGCAACAACAACAAAAAATATTTATTTTTATTTTAATGCATTTTTAAAATTTTATCTTTCTTATATTTGATAGGACAGAGAGAAATTGAGAGGGGAGGAGGCGATAGGGTAAGAGAAAGATAATCCAGGTCCTTGTGCATGATAATGTGTGCACTCAGCCAAGTGCTCCATTACCTAACCTCCAGATACTCTATTTCTATCTTCTCATTTCATTGACTACAGGGATCATTTTTCACTATACAGCACCGTTTTGTGGTGGTAGGATTCCAGGAATGATAAAGCACCTTTCAGAAATATATATATGTATAGGTGTGGAATTACACCTTGGAACTTACACACACACACACAGTAAAATAGTAGCTATTAGCACTATTGTGCTACATTTATAGTCCCAAATGTTAATGCTAAAATCAAGAATATGTTTTTGTCATCAGTGACTTGGTCTCCAAAGTTTTTAGATAAATAAAATGAGCCAATTCTGTTATATAGTGCTAGGGAATACATCTAGAGTCTGACACATGTGCAATACCACTGCTGAGCAAACTCCCGTCCAAATTTTTGCTTTATTTCTTTGAGAGAGTGGGAGGGGAGCAGGAGAGCGGGGAGAGACAGAGAGGAAAGAAGAGACCCCACAGCACAGACCTATAGCTCCCCCAGTGCCTTCCATGGTGCTCTCCTGTGGTGCCAGGGTTCACACTTGGGGTCTCATGCATGGAAAGCAACCTAGTGAGCCATCTCCCAGCCCTAAGAGAATTTTTTAATGAGACCCCAATATAGGGTAGTCAGTTTACTGCTATGAAAATAAAAAAGAATAGAATAGGGAAGGCAGCATAAGTGGCAGACTTTCATGCCTGAGTCTCTGAGGTCCCAGGTTCAATTCTCTGCACCACCATAATAAGCCACATAGCTGAGCAGTGCTCCAGTCTCTCTCTCTCTGTGTATCTCCCACACATTAAGACAAATAAATAAAATATTTTTATAAGAATGTAACAACAACAACAACAAAGAATGTAATATTCAGAGACAGCTTTCCAGTGACTAATAGCTGGTCAAGTCAATACAGGGTTCCTCCCTCCTCCCCTCCCTTCCTCATTTCCTTGATATCAGGATTATCACTGGAGCTCAGTGCCTGCATGGTGAATCCACCACTCCCAGTGACCAGCTGACTCAACTCTTCCTCCCCACCCCCAAGAAAATTGAGAGACAAGGGGAAGATAGATAGGGGACTCGAACCCATATCCTTGAGCATGGTAGCATGTGCTCTACCACGCATGCCACTGTCCAGTACCAAACAATGGGTTCTTTCTGAGGTTTGACATGTCCCTCACCTTTGGCATCTATGCTATCTACTGGGAAACTAGACTGGCCAGTGGAAAATCTGACTTCTGAAGCTTTATTTTTGAAAATACATTTTTGAGGTAACATTGGTTTATGATGCTATGTGAGTTCCAGGTATTGAGCATTTTAATTCAGCATCCATATACACTACATCACAGTCACCACCCAACATCTAGTTTCCACTCGTCATCATACAGTGGACCCATTTTACACATTTTCATACTCTCCCAATTCCCTTCCACTTTAGTAACCGCCAGTCTGTTCTCTCTGATAAGAGTTTGGCTTTGTTTTGGCTTGTTTGTTCATTTGCCTTGTTCCTTTACCTTCCACACATGAGTGAAATCATAGGGCATTTATTTTCCTCCATCTGACTTATTTCACTTAGTATAATACCTTCAAAGTCCACTCCTGTTGTCATAAATGGCAAGAGTTCATATTTTTGTAGCAGAGTAGCATTCCATTGTGCACATAAACATACCACATCATTATCCATCTATTTATGAAATTTTAGATTGTTTCCAAATTTTAGCTATAGTAAATAATGGTACAGCAAACATAGGGTTGTTAACTGGTGTTCTTCATTAAATGATAATTCCGCAATAGTCTTAAAATTACTTAATGAGATAAAGGAGGCGAGAAAGAGAGAAGTGGAGCATTACTCTGGCATATGCGGTGCTGGTGATTGGACTTCGGACTTCATGCCTCCAAGTTTGATGCTCTAGTCACTGCACCAGCTCATCAGCTGCCGCTAATAGTCTTAAAATAAAATCAATTTGAGGAGTGAACTTGGGGCCTCACATGGGCAAGGAATGTACTCTACCCATCCAGTCACCTTGCTGGCCACAAGGATGACATTTTCTTTTCTAATTTTTTAATATTTATTTATTTTCCCTTTTGTTGCCCTTGTTTTATTGTTGTAGTTATTATTGTTGTTGTTACTGATGTTGTTGTTGGATAGGACAGAAAGAAATGGAGAGAGGAGGGGAAGACAGAGAGAGGGAGAGAAAGACAGACACCTGAAGACTTGCTTCACCACCTGTGAAGGGACTTCCCTGCAGGTGGGGGACCCGGGGGCTCGAACTGGGATGCTTATGCCGGTCCTTGCACTTTGTGCCACGTGCGCTTAACCCGCTGTGCTACCGCCTGACTCCCAAGGATGGCATTTTCTATACTATAGCTAGGTAAAGTTAATCTGATAAAGGGACTTTGGGAGATATACTTGAATGATGAAAGGAAGTGGCCAAAGAAGGGCGAATGTATACAAAGGCTCTGAGGCAAGAACATGCTTTATCTATGCAAGTAACAGGAGCAATGTAGAAAATTGACCAGCACATTTAGCACAGAGAGATGAGAGGTTGAATCCATATAAAAATTGTTGAGTAAACTACAACAATAAAACAACAAGGGCAACAAAAGGGAATAAATAAATAAATTAATTAATTAAAAAAAAACTGTTGGGTAAACCATAATTTCCCCCAACGGAATTATTTTGGGGGGAAAATTGACAAGGTTTCTATTTCAGCAAAGTTAATCCATTTCATGGTTTTCTCATCATTGCACCAGATCTATGTAAACATCAATATAAGAAATTATATTATCATCAAAAGAAACATAGATCGAGCATTGGACTCTCAAGTGTGAGGTCCTGAGTTCAATCCCTGGCAGCACATGTACCAGAGTGACATCTTGTTCTTTCTCTCTCTCTGCCGATCTTCATGAATAAATAGTAAAATCTTAAAAAAATAAAAACAGCATGGACATCTCCTCAATTTTCTGAAGCATTCTGTTAAAGAAATATGTTAAAACTATGTTGATTGTAAACACACTTAGGAGGTTCCAAGTGATGTCACTGAATGTAAACATTTTGAGGTTTTTTTTTGGGAGGGGGACTGAAGTATAAAAAATTATAAAACGGTTATAACGAAGACTGAAGAGTTTTTGTTGTACTTAGAAATATTTAACATGGGGGTGGGGTCAGGCGATAGTGCAACGGGTTAAGCGCACATGACACAAAGCACAAGGACCGGCGTAAGGATCCTGGTTCAAGTCCCCAGCTCCCCACATGCAGGGGAGTCGCTTCACAGGCGGTGAAACAAGTCTGCAGGTGTCTATCTTTCTCTCCCCCTCTCTGTCTTCCCCTTCTCTCTCCATTTCTCTCTGTCCTATCCAACAACAACGACATCAATAACAATAATAATAACCAACAACGTTAAACAACAAACGCAACAGAAGGGAAAAAAAATAGCCTCCAGGAGCAGTGGATTTGTGGTGTAGGCACTGAGCCCCAGCAATAACCCTGGAGGCAAAAAAAAAAGAAAGAAAGAAAGAAAAGAAAAGAAATATTTAACATGTTTCTGGTGGTTTTTGGTTGGGAATTCCTACCATCTAGTCACTACTGGACTACATGTTCTTATAAAGACCAACAAGTTTGGGGTGGGGGAATGTACTTCAGTGTGTTTTGAATATTTGTTTATTTATGAGAAATAGAACCAGAGCACCACTCTGACATGTGTATGCAAGTGAATCATCTCCCGCAACTGCCTTCAACCTGTTTGGTTCCATGTGTGTTTAACCTAAGAAGGACGCCCATACAGCCTAATTATGGGCCATTTTAATGCCCCCTTTAAATTGAGAACACTAAAGTAGTCATTCTCCTTCTTTCTTTTAGAAACTTTATTCAGTTATTTCTGGTGTTGTTTACAGCACACAAAGGTCTCTTGAAAAATTATTGAGAGCTATTTAAATGTCATGTCAGAGGGCTTAAAAGGTTCAGGGGACTAGGACCTTTTTCCTTTAGGTCACCAAATCAAAGACCATCTTGCTTTGTAGTAGTTAAAAGTTGTTTTTGTATGAAGATTACTCATGTGAAACTTTTGAGCTAGTTTTTTCTTTTTCTCCCCCATTAAAAACCCCTTTGGCGTACAGTTTCAAAGTTAGCTTTTTAATAAAAAAAAGACTATAAAACTTACAGAAACGTAATATAATGTGAAAAATTATTTTTCTAGAAAATTTGAGAGTAAGTTGCTGACATGATGCCCTCTCACTCTTGTATATTTTGTGTGAATATCCTATCTTCAGTGATCACGACCATCAAAATTAGAATATTAGCATCAATATATTACTGCCCTTTAGACAGACTGTATGGGAATTTCTCCAGTAGTTTCTAAACTATCCTCTACTAAGGGGTGGGGAGGGGGCAGTTTCAGCTTACATTGTATTTTAATATCTCCTGCAGTATGGAGCAGTTCTTCAGGCTTTAATATCTCCTGCAGTGTGGAGCAGTTCTTCAGGCTTTAATATCTCCTGCAGTATGGAGCAGTTCTTCAGGCTTTAATGTCTTTGATACTTTTTTTCTTTCTTTTTTATTTATTCTCTTTTGTTGCCCTTGTTATTTTTATTGTTGTAGTTATTATTGTTATTGATGTCTTCGTTGTTGAATAGGACAGAGAGAAATGGAGAAAAGAGGGAAAGAGAGAGAGGGGGGGAGAGAAAGAAAGACACCTGCAGACCTGCTTCACCACCTGTGAAGCGACTCCCCTACAGGTGGGGAGCTGGGGACTCAAACCGGGATCCTTACACAGGTCCTTGCACTTTGCACCACGTGCGCTTAACCCGCTGCGCTACCACCTGACTCCCTCCTTGATACTTTTTTTTTTTAAATATTTTATTTATTTATGAGAAAGACAGAGGGAGAGAGAAAGAACCAGACATCACTCTGGCACATGTGCTGCCGGGGATCAAACTCGGGATCTCATGCTTGAGAGTCCAAAGCTTTATCACTGCGCCACCTCCCGGACCACTCTCCTTGATACTTTTAAAGATTCCAAGTCAGTTATTTTGTAAGCAGCGCTCAGTTTGCATATTAGATAGGAATATTGATAAAGTGGTGGTATATTCTATTCATATTCAGGTTTTCCCTGAGTTTTATCTGTCTTCGTGATGATCACTTCATGACAGTGATGTTTACTAGGTTCTCCTCTGATAGTTACTTTTTTCTTTCTTTTGAAAAAAGAACATTCAAACCAGAACTAGTCTATTGCTTTACTAGTTGTTGAAACCCTTAAGATGAACTGGATGCTGCAACTGCTGCCCCTTTGGGTATAGATGTTGTTCCTTCACAGAATCCATTTGCAAATGATGACATTCTTTCCTCTGAGACCAAAGAAGCTGGAAGAGTGATAGTTACTATTTTCATCTTCATAATAATATTTTAACTATATAAATATCCATTAGATTTTAAATTCATACACTTACTAATGTCTGTGTTACTTCAAATCTCCTAATTTTTTTCCTTTAATGTAGTTTCATGGAATTAATTGAAGACCTCCTGCACATATAATATCACAGAGGAACCTCTCTAGCCCAATTTCTAAAAATTCTATATGGTTTGAGAGAGAGGAAGAAATACACATGCACACATGGGGGGGCGACAAGTAAGAAAGACACCAAAGTATTATTCCACTATCCATAGAGTTCCCTCTGATGCTGTGCATGGAACTCCCATTTTGGTTGTGGGAGTCAAACCCAGACCCTTATACAAGGAAATATGTGCACCCTACCTAATGAGCTATCTCTCAACTCCTAAACTCTCCCTCCCTTTTTCTCCACAGAGGGTTATAACTCAATGCAGTTATTATTCTTTGATGTTCTTTTGTCACAGATTTGGCCAGTAAAAGCCCTTTCAAGATGACTTATATATCCTTTATTAAAAATATTTTTATTAGTGACTCAATATTGATTTACAAAATTACATGTCAACAGAGTAATAATTTCATACCGTTCCCACCACCAGAGTTCTGAATCCCAAATCCCTCCATTGCAAACCACCGAGGTTCTCCCAAGGTTGCAGCCATGGGTTTACTGTCATCTCTACAACTATCTGTCTATATTTGTACATAATTGCATCCTTTTTCTTATTTCAACTTTTTTTTCTAACCAGAGCACTGTTCGGCTCTGACTTATGGTGGTGCAGGGGATTGAACCTGAGACTTTGGAGCCAGCCTCATGCATGAGAGTCACTTTGCAGAACCACTATGCTATCTACCCCTGCCTATTTGCCCCTTTTTTCTTCCAAGTTCAATCCTCTCTTCCCCTCTAAGCCACACATAGCCCTATTAATACATCCAAAAAGCTCTCCTCTTTTTGTCCTCTCTCAGGGATCTGATGGAGCTGGAGTTCAGAGCCTTTTATCCTCTGTCTCCTGTCACTTCTCCCCCACTGGGAGTATGTATCAAAGTTGGTTTTGGGGTGCGGAAGGTAGGAATTCTGGCTTCTGTACTTGCTTCTCTGCTAGATTTGGGCATTGGCAGGTCAATCCATACCTCCAGCCTGTTTCTATCTTTTTCTAATGGAGTAAGGCTCTGGAGAAGTGAGGTTATAGGACACATTGGTGAGGTCGACTGCCCAGAGAATTCAGGGTGCAATCATGGTAGGGTCTGCAATTTAGTGTCTGAAGGTGGCAGGACATAAAATGAGACAAAATGATTAATGACTAGGAACCAAAAAGTAGTAACAGAGTAGATGAGATTAAGGATCTTAGGCTGGAAGATAGCTCAGAAGTCCATTTTAAGCATGTTTCTAGGGGCCCAAGACTATGGTAGTTTTTGCTTGAGTTTGATAGTTAACATGAAGTTGGATAAAAAAAAAAAATTGAGAAAATGATGTTAGAGTAGAGAAAGGGGCTAGAGAGTTGGATTAGGGCAGAGAGTAGCTCCCACTCTTGAAAATTTTCTGTGGATAGAATTAACTATTTACCTTCATCTACCCGGTCCTTTTAACAAGTTCTCTTACTCTGAGTAATTCACTGCTTTCTGGCCTAGCAAAATGTTCCAATCTCATCGTGTGTTTCCTTGGCCGTACCCTGGAATCAGCCATTTCTTCAATGAGCTTGGTTCCTTTAAGTAGAGAATGAGATTTAGAAGTTAATGTCTAGATGCTAAAAACTGTTGTAGTGTCACTACTGCCAGATGTTCTCAGTGGACAAGACTAGGGACACACACACACTCTCTCTCTCTCTCCTACTCTTTGTCTCTCTCTCTCTTATCTGTTTATTGACAGTAGAAGTCATAGTTAATGTGCCTACCTTAATTTCCAATGTAGTGTCACAGGTATCTGTAATTGTAACTTTCCTTTCTGAGACAAAAAAACATGGCTCTCATTATCCTTGCTATATGTACTTATTTGATCAGTCTTCCTTTTTGTTTATATGTCCAATCATTTATTCATTCCCATTGTCATTTCCTTATCAGAATAGATATTGTCTTTGCTTCATCAAGGATATGACATTTATTCCTTGGCCACTGTTCTATGTGGACATTCTTCTCAACTGTTTGGTCTCTGACAACTCCATGCAAGGCTTCCCCTGATAAATGAGTGCCCTTTTCACTCACTCAAGTTCTAACACTTTGCATTGGACCACTCTCATACAGAAAATCTCTTCAGGTTGGGGTACATAGCATAATGGTTATGCATAGAAACTCTCATGCTTGCATGCTTGAGGCTCCGAAGTCCCAGGTTCAATCCCCCATACCACCATAAGCCAGAGCTGAGCAGTTGTCTGGTAAACAAACAAATAAACAAACACCTCTCCTTATTCCAATTGGACTCACTCTATTTAGGCTCAGAAAACCCCACACCAGGTCACCCACACACATATGTCCACAAGATGTTTTTGTCACTTTGTTCAGGCACTGACTCCTCATGCTAGGCTCTTCCTTTCCTTGTATATCCTCTTCTTCTCTCTCAAACTTCAATGCTCAAGTATGACTGAATGCTCTCTTTATTCTGCTCAGGTAAGATTCAGATTTCCTATGTTGTCTGCCTATCACATAGAAGCCCACCTCATTCAGACTTCCCTCCTCAGAGTTGGGGGAAATAGCTTAGCTGGCATAGAACAAGATTTGCATGCCTGAGGCTCTCTGTTCATTCCCTGGCAAAGCAAATATTGGAGTACTGTTCCAACTAATCAGCTTCTTTCTCTCTCTCTCTCTCTCTCTCTCTCTCTCTCTCTCTCTTTCTCTCTCTCTCCAATCAGCTCTGGTTTATGATGAACTGAACCTGCATGAGAGTCTCTTTACATAACCCTTGTCCTATCAAACCAGCTCTCCAGCTTCTCTCCTTCTCTTATATAAAACTCTCATTCTTTTTATTTTTATATTTATTTATTTTCCGTTTTGTTGCCCTTGTTGTTTTTTATTGTTGTTGTAGTTATTATTGTTGTTGTTATTTATGTCATTGTTAGATAGGACAGAGAGAAATGGAGAGAGGAGAAGACAGAGAGGAGGAGAGAAAGATAGACACCTGCAGACCTGCTTCACACCTGTGAAGTGACTCCCCTGCAGGTGGGGAGCCGAGGGTTCGAACCGAGATCCTTACACCGGTCCTTGCACTTTGCGCCACCTGCACTTAACCTACTGCGCTACCACACAGCTCCCCAAACTCTTATTCTTTAGGGGGCCAAACAGTAGTGCACCAGGTTAAGTGCACCTAGCAGAAATTCAAGAACCACACAAGGATCCCAGTTCCAGCCCCCAGCTTCCCACCTGTGTGTGTGGGGGGGAGGGGTGTCACTTCGCAAGTGGTGAAGCAGGTCTGCAGGTGTCTATCGTTCTCTTCTCCTCTCTATATTCCCTTCTTCTCTCAATTTCCCTCTGTCCTATCCAATAAAATGGAAAACATGGCAGGAGCAGTGGATTTGTAATACTGGCAATAAGTCCCAGCACTAACCCTGGAGGGGAAAAAAAAAAAAGACTCTCAATGTCATGTGAAATAAATAAATCTAATTTCAAAAATAGAAATCTGCTGCTAGGGAAGTGGCTTAGGAGATAGGGTTCATGCTTTGCATGTGTGAGGTCCCAGGCTTAATCCCCAGCTGTGCATGACACTAAAGTGATGGCCTGGTTTCTATAAATAAATAAATTAAATTTTAAAGCAGACTTCCCTCACAGTGGAACACTTTTCATGCTAGTTAGTCTCCAGTAGCTCTAACTTGGGCTGCTCCCAGTCCTTGCCTGGACATTCCTCTTACACATCTTAGGTTTTGATCCCCCCCCCCACCATATCTGACTCCATCTTTGTTTATTTACATTATTTATTTATTTTATGTGGCACTGGGGAATGATCCAAGGGCATTGTACATGTGTGCCCTCTGAATAGCCCCCATGACCCAGTTTTTTTGTTTTTTGTTTCAAATTCTCTGTCTATACAGAGAGAGGAGAGAGGCACAGAAAGTGGAAGACAGGTAGTCGGGCGGTAGCACAGCGGGTTAAGCACACGTGGCGCAAAGCACAAGGACAGAGTAAGGATCCCGGTTCGAGCCCTCGGCTCCCCACCTGCAGGGGAGTCTCTTCATAGGTGGTGAAGCAGGTCTGCAGGTGTCTGTCTTTCTCTTCCCCTCTCTGTCTTCCCCTCCTCTCTCCATTTCTTTCTGTCCTATCCAACAACGACGACATCAATAACAACAATGACTACAACAATAAAACAACAAGGGCAACAAAAGGGAACAAATAAATTTAAAAAAAAAAGTGAAAGACATTAATGCACCTCTCCACCATTTATGTTGCTCCCCACCCCCACCATGCTGTTCATAGTACTCAACTGTGATACTGGGAATTGAGCCCAATCTTTCACACATGATAAGGCATACAATTTACCCAACCCTACTTATTTTTTAAAATGTGTATATTTTCATGCCTTGTTTTTCTACATATCTAATAGGTAATATTTGAATTTTTAAAATTAGAGTAAGCAGAGCCACTGTATTTTTCAAATCAAAAAATGCAAAATGACCAAGTTATAATGTAAACTATTTGAAATCCGTACTATCCTAACATTATGTATAAGATCCATCAAAATATAGACTTCTGGATATATGAACTATTCAAATAAAGAATAAGGCAGAGTCTCAATTTCTGGTAATGAAGAAATTCCTCTTACTGAAGGAGACTTCCAGTGTCTACTTCTATTGTCATATAGTCTCAACAAGATGAAAAAAATGAAGTATAACAAAAAAAACCTGTTACTTGAAGACATTGGACTCTAAAGCATGAGGTACTGAGTTCAAGCCCTGTCATTCCATATGCTAGAGTGATATTCTGGTTTTCTCTCTCTGATTTTTGAAATTAATTAATTAATTAATTTTATAGAATCATAATAACTAACAGTTGGGAAGAAAAGGGGGAGGGAGTTGAATACTGTGATGGAGAAAGCACAGAAAACCTTTTTGTATATAAATTCTCTGATTCTGAACTGTGTATATATAGACCATATCATCCCATTTAAGACTAAAGTAACTGAGCAGAGCATTATGTTTCTGCAAGGGTGACCAACTTATCCCAGTTTTCCTGGGACTACATAAGTTTGTAACCTGGAAAAACTCCAATTCCAGGCATACTGGGACATTTGATCACTTTAGCTACTGCCCATCATAAATAAAACAGAATTTGAGTCAAGACAAGTTAACTGTATACCTTAAAAATTAAAATAAACAGGGGGCCGGGCAGTAGCACAGCAGGTTAAGCACACGTGGTGCAAAGCACAAAGACCAGCTTAAGGATCCCAGTTCGAGCCCCCGGCTCCCCACCTGCAGGGGAGTCGCTTCACAGGTGGTGAAGCAGGTCTGCAGGTGTTTATCTTTCTCTCCCCTTCTCTGCGTTCCCCTCCTCTCTCCATTTCTCTCTGTCCTATCCAACAACGAATGACATCAACAACAATAACAATAACCACAACAAGGCTACAACAACAAGGGCAACAAAAGGGGGAAAAAATGATGGCTCCCAGGAGCAGTGGATTCATGGTGCAGGCACTGAGCCCCAGCAATAACCCTGGAGGCAAAAAAAAATTAAAATAAACAAAGAAGACTCCTATACTCTTCAAAGGAACATAATAGAATCCAGAAATTCTGTGATATATTGTTTTTTTCTCTTTACTTTTTTTGTTAGGTAGGACAGAAAGAAATTGAGAGAGGATAAGGAGATAAGAGAAGGAGAGAAAGATAGATATCTGCAGACCTGCTTCACCTCTCATGAAGCAGATCCCCTGCATGTGGGGAGTTGGTGTTCAAACCCAGGTTCTTGCACTTGGTAATATGTGTACTTAACTGAGTGTGTCACCATCTGGCCACTGTAATAATATATTGTTTACAATGTTCATGGTACCATCTGAAATTACTAGGTCATATAAAAAAAAACAGCAAAATGTTGTCCATACTTAAGAGAGAAATAAAATCACTGGTGACTGACTCCCATATGACACTGATGTTAATAGATAGGAATCTAAAACAGTATAGTAATTATACTCAAAGATATAAAGGAAAATATGCCTGTAGTGGGTTAACCAATAAGAAATACGAGCTAAGAAATTATTTTAAAAAAAAGAACAAAGTGGAAATTCTAGAACTGAAAATATAGTATCTTGTTGGACAAGGTTAATAGTAAATTAAGATGACAAAAAAAAGAATAGATCAGAAGATGTATCAATCAAAATATTCAGTGTGATCAACAGAAAAAAGAAAACATGGGGGAGTGTAATTTAACAGGGAACTTTAGGAATATGTGAAAAATCTAACATATAATTGAAGACCTAGAAGAAAAGGTGCAAGAGGATGAGTAGAAAAAAAAAATCCTTGAGTAAATAATGGATAAATTTTTCTCAGGCTTGTGGAAAAACATGATTTACAGATTGATTTTGGTCATCTCAAGCATGATCCATTAAAGTACAATCTCATATCTAGGCGTATTGCAATCAAACTCCTTAAAAACCAAAGGTTAAAAGTAAATTTTGGGCCAAGAATATAGCTTGGCATTAGAGTACAGGTCTTGGGCAAAAAGCACTACTTTTTCCTCTTTTTTTTTTTTCTTCCCCTGGGGTTATTGCTGGGGCTCGGTGCCTGCACCATGAATCCACTGCTCCTAGAGGCCATTTCATTTTTCCTTTTGTTGCCCTTGTTTTATTGTTGTAGTTATTATTGTTATTGATGTCGTTGTTGTTGGATAGGACAGAGAGAAATGGAGAGAGGAGGGGAAGACAGAAAGGGAGAGAAAGACACCTGCAGACCTGCTTCACTGCTTGTGAAGTGACCCCCTGCAGGTGGGGAGCCAGGGGGCTCAAACAAGGATCCTTACACCGGTCCCTGCGCTTTGCGCCACCTGCGCTTAACCCACTGCACTACTGCCCGGCCCCCAAATATTTTTTCCTCTTTAATTTATTTGTGTATGTGTGTGTGTGTGTGTGTGTGTGTGTGTGTGTGTGTGTGTGTGTGTGTGTGCCATTTGGAGATGAAGCCAGCAACCTATACATGTGTAACACTCCTGTTGAACAACCTCTTTTATCCAATTTTTTCTATTTCTTAGAGAAAGAGAGACAGACAGACAGGCTGATTAGTTGCGAGACATTATAGAACTTCATATTCCATGGAGCTTCCTCCAGTGTCATGCCTGGTACTCCCTTGTGCATGGGAAGCATGTGCTCTACCAGAGAGCTATCTACTGCCCCTTAACTTCTTTTTTTCTGTTTTTTTTTTTGTAACTTATAGTGGGTTACAATACTTTAAGATTACAATATATATTTCCCACAACACATGCACCACCACTACTGCCACCTATTTTCTTAAAAATATAAATGTTGCATTGATAATTTCTTTTATTCTCTGAGTTATTTTTTAGGAAGGTTATAGAGAAAGGATAGTCCTCTAAAGAACTGTGCAGCAGAGTCTTCCCAAATGGTATTCTTTAAATCTGGAATTCTCAGAGCTGGGGAGACAGAACAATGATAATGCAAAAGTTTTTTTTTTAGTTTTTTTATTATTTATTTATTCCCCTTTGTTATTTTGTTGCCCTTGTTATTTTATTGTTGTAGTTATTATTGTTGTTGTTATTGATGTTGTCGTTGGATAGGACAGAGAAAAATGGAGAGAGGAGGAGAAGACAGAGAGGAGGATTGAAAGATAGACACCTACAGACCTGCTTCACTGCCTGTGAAGCGACTCCCCTGCAGGTGGGGAACCGGGGGCTCAAACCAGGATCGCAAAAGCCTTTCTTTCATGCCTGAGGTTTTTAGGCTCCAGGTTCAATCCCCAGCACCATAAACCAGAACTGAGCAGTGTTCTGGTCTTTCTCTTTGGATCTTTCCCCTCCCCTCATTAAAATATAGTAGATAAAAATATTTTTTTAATTTGGAATGCTTATATCTGAAAAATTTTACTCTAAGTAGCTAATATTTGTATTCCTTCTCTTTTTTCCAGATAAAAAGCCAAATGTGGAATTGAAAAGCACTCAGGAGCAGCCTGTGCCCACAGGTAACATCAGATCTTTCCTTCCTTTCAAAAAAATTACCAAAGGAAGAGAAATATTCTGATTGCAAAAAAAAAAAAAAAGAAGAAGAAGAAGGAGAAGAAGCTATATATGGAGGGGTGGGGGGTGAGGAACAGTGGACTATGCAGCATGAAGTCCTTAATTCATTCTCGAGAATCACATCTGCCAGAGTGATGCTCTGGTTCTCTTTCTCTCTCTCTCTCTCTCTCTGATAAATAAATGAATAGGGCCCTCGTAGGTGATGCGCCCAGTGGAGTGCACACATTCCCATACAAGCACGGAGTCCCAGCAGGGGTAGGGAGTGGGGAAGAGGCTTCACCAGTAGTAGAGCAGTCCTGCTGCATGTGTCTCGCTCTCCTTTCAGTCCCTGTTTCTGTCTGTCTCTGTCAAAAAAGAAAGGAAGGCAGGGAAGTAGAAAGGAAATAAGGAAGCAAAGAAAGAAACTAAAAGAGAGTCAATGTATCAAAGACTCAGCCTATGTATTAAAAAGATTCAGTCTGTGCTTTAAAATGTTTGAGACATTCAATCAGTTTTTCCCCTCTCATATTACTTAGTGATTTATATGACTACAAATTAATAGGAGTGTACATAAACACCATTCACACCACCAAAAGACTGTGTCCCATCCCAGCCCCCCAGCCCACCCCATGAAGCTGAACATCCTCCCTCACCCTCAACCCAGGGTTTTACTTTGGTGCCCTACTACAAATTTAGTCAGATTCTGCTGCTTTGAGTTTTCCTTTCTGTTATTGTTTCTCAACTTCTGTTTATGAGTGGAATCATCCCATACTCGTCTTTATCTTTCTGACTTAGCTCACTTAACATAATTCCTACTAGCTCCATCCAAGGTGGTTCAGAGAAAGTGGGTTTATTGTTCTTAATAGCTGCGTAGTATTCCATTGTGTATATATACCACAGCTTTCTCAGTCACTCATCTGTTGTTGGGCACCTGGGTTGCTTCCAGGTTTTAGCTATTAACGAATTGTGCTGCTATGAACATAGGTTTACACATGTCTTTGTCATTTTGATTATGTGTCCTTGGTGTGTTTCTGTTTGGCTTTATTTTATTTGGGACTCTTAGAGTTTTCTAAATCTGCTTATCTCCAAACTTGGAGAAATTTCTTCTTCATATAAGTTTTTTTTTTCTTAAGCGCACATGGCGTGAAGTGCAAGGACTGGGTGTAAGGATCCTGGTTTGAGCCCCCAGCTCCCCACCTGCAGGGGGTTCGCTTCACAGGTAGTGAAGCAGGTCTGCAGTTGTCTATCTTTCTCTCCCCCTCTCTATCTTCCCCTCCTTTCTCCATTTCTCTCTGTCCTATCTAACAATGATGACAGAAATAACAACAACAATAAAAAACAACTAAGGGAAACAAAAGGGAAAATAAATATTTTTAAAAAAGATTTTTTTCTGTTTCTTTGTCTCTTCTTCATCTTTATGATATAAATTTGGTTCTTTATGTCAAGTAACTCTACTATTATCTTCATTTGTTTTAGATTAGTTTTTTTTTTTCAATCCAGTGCCTCATGTATTGGGTTGTGGGAAAACTCATGTTGTATTTTTCTATTTTTTTTTTATGCAAAACTGTGCCATGACTTTTCTGACAACCCAGTACATGAAATTTTACCACTCTGGTCTACTTTTTCACTCAGGTAGATATAGAAAAAGGGAGAGACACTACATCACTAGAGCTTCACCATGCCATAGTACCTCCTGTATAGGGTTGGGGAATGTCCAGTCATAGGGCCTTATGGCCCATGAAGTCATTTGGTCTGACCCTGCTAAGGCCACTGCAGGTGGGACTCATAATCCACTAAATCTAGGAACTTTACACATAGCAACACAATATGTTACTATTTTTCAGATGTCAATTTAATATTGTGATCTTTCTTTCCTTCCTTCTTTCTTTCTTTCTTTCTTTCTTTCTTTCTTTCTTTCTTTCTTTCTTTCTTTCTTGCCTCTAGGGTTATTGCTGGGGCTCAGTACCTTCACCATGAATCCACCGCTCTTGGAGGCCATCTTGCCCCCTTTTGTTGCTCTTGTTGTAGCCTTGTTGTGGTTATTATTGTTGTTGTTGATGTCGCTCGTTGTTGGATAGGACAGAGAAATGGAGAGAGAAGGGGAAGACAGAGAGGGCGAGAGAAAGATAGACACCTGCAGACCTGCTTCACCGCCTGCGAAGCGACTCCCCTGCAGGTGGGGAGCCGGGGACTTGAACCGGGATCCTTGCGCTGGTCGTTGTGCTTTGCACCACGTGTGCTTAACCTGGTGCGCTACCGCCGGACCCCTTGTAATTTTATTTTCAGTTGCATACGTAGAATTGACATTGCTGGGTCTTGTAGTAGTTCTGTTTTTAAATCTTTTTTAAAAAAATTGTATTTATTTATAAATGGAAACACTGGCAAGACCATAGGCTAAGAGGGGTACAACTCCACACAGTTCCCAGCACCAGAACTCCGTATCCCATCCCCTCCCCTGATAGCTTTCCTATTCTTTATCCCTCTGGGAGTATGACCCAGGGTCATTGTGGGATGCAGAAGGTGGAAGGTCTGGCTTCTGTAATTGCTTCCCCGATGAACATGGGCATTGGCAGGTCGATCCATACTCTCAGCCTGTCTCTTTCCCTAGTGGGTTGGACCTCTGGGGAAAAGGGGCTCCAGGACACATTGGTGGGAAGTCTGGTTGGCATCATGGTAGCATCTGGAACCTGGTGGCTGAACTTCCCAGTTTTGAAGCAGCCTCCTTGCAGAGCACAAGCCATGCATTGTCTCCAAGTCACCATCTTGGCTCTGCCCCCATAAAATGTTAATTTTCAAGTGATGATTGTGTATGGACTTTGAATGATGTTATAAATATCTAACTGGCCCTTGGCAGGAAAAAAAAAGTCCCCCATCCCTGTCCTGTAGGTTGGGATTCAAACCTGGGCCATGTTCATGGCAAGACATGTGTTCTGACTTCTGAGCTCACTCTTGGTCTCTAAATATTTATTTGTTAATGTGTGTGCGAGCGAGAAGGGAGAAACAGAGTATCACTTCAACATGTGGGGTGCTGAAGATCAAACCCAGTATTCCATATCTGCAAATCCTGTGCTCTATCACTCTGCCACACATTCTTCTTGTTATGTATTTTTTCTTTATTAGAGGGATTAAAATATAGTAGTTTGTACATACTAAACATTTCTCAGTTTTCCATGTGACAGTTTAACCGCCTCTAAGTCCTCTTCTGCCATCATGATCCAAGACCTGAACCCTCACCACTCACCCCAGAGTCTTTCTTTAGTGCATTACACCATTGTTATCTTATTTATTTATTTATTTTCCTTTTTGTTGCCCGTGTTGTCTTTTTATTGTTGTTGCAGTTATTATTGATGTCATCATTGTTGGATAGGACAGAGAGAAATGGAGAGAGGAGGAGAAGACAGAGAGGGCGAGAGAAAGATAAGACACCTGCGGACCTGCTTCACCACCCATGAATCGACTCCCCTGCAGGTGGAGAGCCGGGGCTCGAACCGGGATCCTTACACCAGTCCTTGCGCTTCACGCCACCTGCACTTAACCCACTGCGCTACTGCCTGACTCTCATGGTTATCTTTTTTAATTAACTAATTAATTAACTTATCCATCCATTCATTTTTTTGATAGGACAAAGAGAAACTGAGAGAGGAAAGGGAAGTAGAGATGCAGAAAGAGAGACATCTGCAGCTCTTGTTTCACCACTTGTGAAACTTCTGCCCTGCATAAAGAGACTGGGGTTTTGAACCTGGGTCCTTATTCATGGTAACATGTACACTCAACTGGATGTGCCACTACCTGGCCCCTCTACTATCTTTTTGTTAAGCTATCATGCTTTTGTATGAAATGATTACAGCTATACTCTTCATTTTAAGTTACTGCTAGATTATCAAGATTAAGTGTAAAAATCATATTTTTTCTTTATTAGGGAGATTAATGGTTTACTATAAAATACAGTAGTTTGTACATGTGTAACATTTCTTAGTTTTCCACGTAACAGTTCAATTCCCTCTAGGTCTTCCTCTGCCATTATGTTCCAGGACCTGAACTGCCACCCACCTCCTCAAACCGCCCCCCACACACACACACCCCAGAGTCTTACTCTGGTGCAATACACCAAACCCAGTCTAAATTCTGCTTTGTGTTTTCTTATTTTTCAACTTTTTTTTATTAGTGATTTAGTAATTAGTGACAAGATTGTGGGACAAGAAGGGTACAATTCATACAATTCCCACCACCAGAATGCCATATCTCATTCCCCACCCCCTCCATTGGAAGCTTCCTATTTTTATCCCTCTGGGAGTATGGACCAGAGATCTCTATGGGGCACAGCAGGTGGAAAATCTGGTTTCTCTAATTGCTTCTCCACTGGACATGGGTGTTGGTAGGTCCATACGCCCAACTGGTCTCTACCTTTCCCTAGTGGGGTAGGGCTCTGGGGAAGTGGGTTTCTAGGACTCATTGGTGAGGTCGTCTACCCAGGGAAGGCAGGTTGGCATCATGGTGGTATTTTTCAACTTCTGTCTATGAGTGAGATCATCCCATAGTCATCCTTCTCTCTCTGACTTAACTCACTTAACATGACTCCTTCAAGCTCTATCCAAAATGAGGTGAAGAAAGTGAAATCACCATTTTTAGTAGCTGAGTAGTATTCCATTGCGTGTATAATACCACAACTTTCTCAGCCACTCATCTGTTATTGGACACCTGGGTTGTTTCCAGGTTTTGGCTATTACAAATTGTGCTGCTATGAACATAGGTTTACACAAATCTTTTTGGATGGGTATTTTTGGTTCCTTAGAATATATCCCTATTTCAGGATCATAGTGAAGGTCCATTTCTAGCCTCTGAGAGTTCTCCAGACTGCTCTCCACAGGAGTTTGATCAATTTACATTCCCACCAGCAATGCAGGAGGGTTCCTTTGTCTCCACAATCTCCCCAGCACTTGTTGCTGCTACCTTTTCTGATGTATGACATTCTCACAGGAATGAAGTGCATCTCATTGTTGTCTTTATTTGCATTTCTCTGACAATCAGTGACTTGGAGCATTTTTCATATGTCTGTTGGCCTTTGGGATCTCTTCTATAATGAATATTCTGTTCACATCCTCTCTCAATTTTTAGATGGGGTCATTTGTTTTCTTGTTGATGGGTTTGGTGAGCTCTGTATATATTTTGTCTATTAGCCTCCTATCTGTTGTGTAGCATATAAAGATCTTCTCCCATTCTATAATGGGTCTCTTTGTTTGGGTGGTGGGTAGTTCTTTTGTATGACTCTCTTATTTTCAATGTTATTTATTTCTGCCATAATTTTAGTTATTTCAGTTCTTCTGGTTGCTTTAGGGCTCCTTTGCTCCTCTTTTTCTAAGTCTTTAAGGTGTGCAGTCCGGTTGTTTATTTGTGCTTTTTCTTATTTCCTAATGTGTGCTTGTATGGCTATGAACTTCCCTCTCAGTACTGCCTTAGCTGTGTCCCAAATATTTTGATAGCTTGTATCTTCATTTTCATTGAATTCTTGAAACATTTTGATTTCTGTCTGCCTTAATTTCCTCTTTGATCTAGTTGTTAAGTAATGTACTGTTGAGTTTCCTTATTTTGGGACTTTTACTAATTTTTTTTATTGTTAAGTATTAATTTAATTCCACTGTGGTCTGAGAAGATGCTTGGGATGATTTCAATGTTCTTAAATTTTTTGACACTCTCTTTGTGACCTAACATATGGTCTGTCCTTGAGAATAACCCATGTGAACTTGAATAGAATGTATATTCCATTTCCTTGGGTTGAATGACTCTGAAAATGTCCAATAGTTCTAGTTTACTTATCTCTTCGTTTAACTCCCTCTTTTCTTTATTAATTTTCTGCCTAGATGATCTGTCAAATCGAGAGAGTGGGGTGTTAAAATCCTCTGCTCTTACTGTGTTACTGTTAGTATATTGCTGTAGATGTTTGGTGTATTTAGATGGCCTCTCCTTGGGTGCATAGATGTTAATAATTATTAAGTCCTCATGATTGATTGATCCTCTGAGCATTAAGTAATGTCCATCCCTATCTTTTTAAAATTTTATTTATATTAAGGTGCCAGACTAGCGTTGTGGGCAGAAAAGAGAATCCAGGAACTTGTGGTGGCATGGTAACACAATTCTTTATTCACACAGGAGCACCCCAGAGTCAGGTGTGAGCACAGGGGGTTAAGCCACATGGCACCAAACTGCAATGGCCGCCTCCCGCTTTGCACACCCGCCCTTCTCCAGGTTGGGATGAGGGAGAGAAAAGAGAGAGTGAATCCAGGAATAGAAGTGGGTTTTATGGGAAAAAACAGGAAGTGGTGAGTCAAAAATGGAAATGGCTAGGAAAGGGGTTGGAGAGAGGCAAAAGGTATGCTGGGAAGGTGGAAGCGTCCTTAGCAACTGTTACGATGGTTTTAACTGGTGAGATTAATATACCCTGTAGACAGGGCAGGTCTCGAGGTAGAAAGAAGATAGATCAGGCAAAACAATGATTATGTAAATAGGCCATAGTGTCAGCAATGGAGGATGGAGCAGGGGGAGCTGGTTTAATGCCCGACATTAAGGTCTATCACGTCAGATATGAAAATAGCTGTCCCTGTCATTTTTTGTAGTCCATTAGCTTGTATGATAGTTTTTCTATCCTTTCACTTTGAGTCTGTGTTTGTCTTGTTGAGTTAGGTGGGATTCCTGCAGACAACATATGCTTGGGTTGTGTTTTCTGATCCATCTTCCTACTCTGTGCCTTTTAATAGGTGAATTCAGGCCATTGACATATATTGATATTATAGATTAGAGATATTTTAATGTCATTATCCTAAACTTTTACAGTGTTTTGATATATGGTATGTTTATGATGATGTTGTGATTGTTTATAAGAGATCATTCAGAACTTCTTTCAGGGCAGACTTGGTAATAGTTGATTCCTTCAGTTGTTACTTGTCTGAGAAGGTTTTTATGCCTCCATCTAATCTGAATGACAGTCTAACAGGATACAGTAGTCTTGGTTGAAAGCCTTTCTCGGGAGTCGGGTGGTAGTGCAGCAGGTTAAGCGCAGGTGGCACAAAGTGCAAGGACCGGCAGAACAATTCTGGTTTGAGCCCCCCGCTCCCCACCTGCAGGGGAGTTGCTTCACAAGCGGTGAAGCAGGTCTGCTGGTGTCTATCTTTCTCTCCTCCTCTCTGTCTTCCCCTCCTCTCTCCATTTCTATCTGTCCTATCCAACTACAAGGACATCAATAACGACAATAATAACTACAACAATAAAACAAGGGCAACAAAAGGGAAAATAAATAAATATTTAAAAAATTAAAAAAAAAATAAAAAGAAAGTATTTCTCATTGAGCACTCAATAGATATCTTGCCATTCTCTTCTGGCCTTTAGAGTTTGTATGGAGAAATATGCTGATAATTTTAAATGTTGTTTAGAATAGGGAAGTTCTCAGCTATTATGTTCTTCCTCTTCTTCTCATTCTTCCTCTGGTAAGCCAATAATACGTATATTAATTCTTTTGAAGTCACCCATGTGTTTCTGTTGTTGTTTTTATTATATCTTAATATCTTTTTTAGTTCTCCTTCTTCTTTCTTAGTTTTCTCTGATTCATCCTTGGTCTTGCTAAATCTGTTTTCTGTCTCAGTTATTCTGTTCTCTCTCCCCTCTACTGATTTCTGTAGCTCAGCTGTTTTGTTAACCTGTTCAGATACTGTGTTAGCTTGATCAGCTAGTTGTGTTCTTAACTCAGCTATTTTAGTTTTCAGTTTTCTAATTACCTTGAGATAATTAGTGTTTTCTTCTAGAGTCTCATTAGTTGTTTCCCTCCTTTTTTTGCCTCCAGGGTTATTGCTGGGGCTGGTGCCTGCACTATGAATCCACTGCTCCCAGAGGCCTTTTTTTCCCTCATTTTTATGCCCTTGTTCTTGTTCTTGTTCCCATTTTGTTATCCTTGTTGTTACTGTTGCCATTGCTGTTATTGGATAGGACAGAGAGAAATGAAGGGAGGAGGGAAAGATAGAGAGGGGGAGAGAAAGACACCTGAAGACCTATGAGGCAACCCCCTGCAGGTGGGGAGCTGGAAGCTCAAACTGGGATCCTTACGGTGGTCCTTGCACTTTGCACCATGTGCACTTAAATCATTGTGCTGCTGCCCGTCTCCCCCCCATTTCTAATTGTATTACTTTCAAAAGCTTTCCTCACTCCTGTAATTATTGTATCAGTTAGTGTTTGGATGTTGTTCTTATTCTTATTTGCTTCTACCTTTTTGGGACCCTTATCTGGACTTTTATCTTCATTCATTTCTTTGGTATTTCTTCTCAGAAACCATTATAATATAACCATTATATTTGGTGTGTTATGAAATCCCTCCCTCACAATTTTTTCAGTTCACTTATCACACTTGCCTGGATTGACTTATGTCTAAATAAGGTACTTAAGAGTTCACAGTTGCAGGCCAGGTGGTGGTGCACATGTTACAATGTCCAAAGACCCAGGTTTGAGCCCTCAGGCCCTACCTGCAAGGGGAAAGCTTCACAAGTGGTGAAGCAGTGTTGCAGGTGTCTCCCTTTCTATCTCCCCTTCTCTCTTGATTTTAACTGTCTCTATCCAATAAATAAAGATAACAAAAAAATTTTTAAGTTCACAGTTGCAAATATTAACAACTGTTTCAATTTTATTTCAATCCCTAAGGTGAAGCACAGTGGCTGTTAGACCATCCTGTATCATTATGCTATTGATTTCCCCTGTAGGCTATGGAGCCTGAGAGCTTTTTAACTATACATAGATTTATTTAATCACTCCAAAAGACCAAGAGATAAAACAGGATGGAGGATAGATAGCACAATGATTATGCAAAGAGACTCCTACACCTGAGGGTCCAAAGTCCTGGGCTTAATCCCCTGCTCTACCACTAGCCAGAGCCGAACTGAGCAGTGCTATTTGGCCCTATGAGTTTCTGAATAAATCCTGGTTGTATTTATTTAGTTCTGAGGCAATTATTCACTGTGTTTTATAATTTATCAGGAGTACAATGTGAAAAGGCTCCTACTATATAGCCACACCTCTGGACCACTGAGAGTGTAGATATTCTCCCGAGTCACCTGGTCAGTTTTCTACTAGGTGACAGTATGGGGTTTCCCTGCTGCTGTTCAGCCTCTTAGGGGCAACACCAGTGGAGATTCACAGTTGTTAATTGGTGAGTTTTAGGTGATTTTTCTCCTCCCTTCAGCAGATTTTTGTTGATAAAACTCAGACTGGGGGGTCGGGCGGTGGCGCAGTGGGTTAAGCGCATGTGGCGCAAAGCGCAGGGACCGGCGTAAGGATCCCGGTTGGAGCCCCCGGCTCCCCACCTGCAGGGGAGTCACTTCACAGGCAGTGAAGCAGGTCTGCAGGTGTCTATCTTTCTCTCCCCTTCTCTGTCTTCCCCTCCTCTCTCCATTTCTCTCTGTCCTATCCAACAACGAATTGTGTCAACAAGGGCAATAATAATAACCACAACGAAGCTACAACAAGGGCAACAAAAGGGGGAAAAAATGGCCTCCAGGAGCGGTGGATTCATGGTGCAGGCACCGAGCCCAGCAATAACCCTGGAGGAGGGAAAAAAAAACAAAAAAACCTCAGACTGGCAGTGGTACATCAATTGGCAAACTGCCTGACTGGTAATAGCCACCCCTGAGCACAGGCTTTTAGCCCCAGGAGTCTCTCCTTAAGCCCATCTCTGTCCATAAGCCACACATGTTTGCACTCACCTGTGGCTTAGTGAGTTCCTAAAGTGATCCTAGCCTTATCTTGTTCCATTCTCAGGTGATCCTCTTTGCTATTTCTAGTTGACTGGACACAAATTATACTTTTATTAAACTTGATTTTAACATGTTTGCTGTTTATCTAAATATGTTTCTAAATATGTTTCTTTATCATGTCTTCTCTTTTTAACTTATGAATTTCCACAATACTTTAATCTGTTTGAGTTTACATTATAGATTCGTGTTATCTCTTGTCCAGACCTTGCATTGTGATTATGAACTTGTCTACTATGCATATATCTGTTTCTTTATAAATATGTATTAAATATTTGAAGAAATCATGGAACTTGGGGGCCAGTTGCTAGAGGCTTAGACATTTCTTTTCAGGAAAGCATCCTTCTTAAAAAAATTGAAAAAAAAAACAAAACCAAAAACCAAAACTAAAGGAAAGCATCTTTATCAAACTGGATTTTCCAGTATTTTTAGGCTCAATAGTTCTTATCATCATATACTAATATTTCTTAGTCATCAGTAGCAGTAGCATCTCACTGATTATTGTGATACATAGCAAAGGAGAGAAAATTTCTGTCTAGGTGAAACTCACATGTATTTTTAATTCTAGTGAAAAATATTCATGAAAATTATGTATAATAGAAAAGTTCGGGGGTTGGGCAGTAGTGCAGTGAATTAAGCGCACATGGCGCAAAGCACAAGGCCTGGCAGAAGGATCCCAGTTCGAGCCCCAGGGAGGGAAGAGTCTCAGTGACAGGTGCCAAGAGGTAGTGATACAGGTTTCTTGGGTCTGGTGTACAGTGTGAGTAAATGCTTGCAGCTTTTAGCCCTTTTTGATCAATGAAACACTTTTTTATTAATATTTCTCTTTGTATGTAAGGAGGAACCATAACTCCGTAGCTGTACATATAACCTTTTTCTCCTAAAAAGGAGTCTGTCAGTGCTCCTAAATTTTTCATTTTTTGTCAAAGCAGGAAGTAAATACTTTAAAACTGTTAAATATATAAATAAAGTGAATAAAGCTTAGTGTTCCGCATGATAGGAAAAAAAAATGCTGGGGTGGGGAAGACCTTGGCCATCGGGGAGGGAGCACCTTGGACCGCCAGAGACAGCCCTCCTCCCTCCAATCCCTCCTGGAGGGGCAATGGTGACTTGGGCAGGATAGATGGAGCCTGGTAGGCACAAAGGGGAGATAAGGTGAGCACCACGGTAGGGACACAGGGACTCCCAGGGAAGGGCAGAGGGAACCCCCCTTCTAGCCACTCCAGCCTTGTCCCAGAACTGTGGAAGCTGCTACCCGTGACCTTCAAAGCTGACCCAACACAAAGACTGGAGTCCAACACCAAGCACCCCCACAAAGGAGCAAAGAGAACTCAAATGAGCAAGGGACTTAAAGCCTGGTTTGAGCTCTCTAGTGACTCCCTGGCTCCGGCCCTGGGTGTGACCAGGGCAGCCCCTCAGCCCAGACAGACTCAGATGCCAGTGGGGTTTTGTTGTGGGGAGGATAGGTAGGGGGAGCTGAGGGCTTACTCCCCACCTGCAGGGGAGTCGCTTCACAGGTGGTGAAGCTGGTCTACAGATGTCTGTCTTTCTCTCCCCTTCTCTGTCTTCCCCTCCTCTCTCCAGTTCTCTCTGTCCTATCCAAAAACAACATCAATAACAACGATAATAATAACCACAACAATGGTAAAACAACCAGGGTAACAAAAAAGAAAAAAAGATGGCCTCCAGGAGCAGTGGATTCGTGGTGTAGGCACCGAGCCCCGGCAATAACCCTGGAGGCAAAAAAAAAAAGAAAAAGAAAAAAAGAAAAGTTCATGAATCCTGGGAATGCTTCTAAACTTTAAGAGTTTATACATATGTTTCACCTGGGGTAATTACCTGTTACTAAATAATTATTCAAAGTCAAAATGGGAGTCTACATAATACATGCTTATTAAAAATCCTTAAAGTCACCTTTGTAGTTAAAATTCTTTTTGTCTCCTAGAAGATCCAGTGATTTTGAATGACTATGATTCACCCAAATCTCATGAAGTGGAAAATGTGGACTGTGCAGAAGGCCCAACCAATGAAGATGAAGACATAGGAGGTAAGTATACAGAATAAAAACTAGTACTTATGATACAGTAAAAAATTTAATATAAAGAAGCAGTCACAGGCCAGGCAGTGGAACACCTGGTTAGGTTCTCACATCATAGTGTGCAAGGACCTTGGTTCAAGCCCCTGGTCCCCACTTGCAGGGGGAAAGCTTCACAAGTGATGAAGCAGCGCTGCAGGTGTCTCTCTGTCTCCCTCCCTATCACCCCCTTCTTCTCAATTTCTCTCTGTCTCTATCCAATAATAAATAAATCATATATATACACAGAGAGAGAAGCAGTCAAGACCTAGCCAAGGAAATTTTGCACTTAGGGGTCAAACTGGGAATAATTTGATTTTGTTCGTTTTACAAGTATTTTCATTTAATAATTTGCTGCAGGATATCGGAAAAGTTTTGAGAGTTTAAGGAGCTTATTTAGCTGATAATATATAATAACTTCATTGTTAAAATAATGTTTATTTTAGTCTTTTTCATTATGAAAGTGATACATGGGCATTATAGAAGCTTTATCTAACATGTTTTCCTGTGTCAACAGCTAGTTATCCAGTTCTTAGACACCAACTAGTTGCCCCAAAATTTACTTTAGTTCTTGTTTGTTTGTTTGTTTGTTTTAGAGAGAAAGGGGAAATTTGAGAGGGAAAGGAGAGAAAGAGGAAGAGAGAAAGAGAAAGAGGAATACCTGCAGCACAGCTCCACCACTTGTGAAGCTTCCCCCTCCACAGGCGTGGGCTGGGACCTCGCACATGCTAATGTGTGTGCACTACCAGGTGCACCACTACCCAGTCGTTCACTTCAATTCTGATTTTTGGAGTTAGCACAGGACTCACATGTTAAGAACTCCATCCTACAATACTGCCTTCACTTTGCACATCAGTTGAAAGTACTTAGTCCCCAGGTTGTTTGCACTTTTGCCCATCTCAATAATTTGCTAGAATGACTCACAAAACTTACAAAAGCTCTTGACTTCTTACTGTCAAGTTTATCATAAAGGACACAATTAAGAAACAGCTAAATGAGAAAGATGCATTTATCAGTATATAAGATGGGAGAACATGGAGTTTCCATACTTTCTCTGAGCTTGCTACCCTGCCTCAGACCACAATGTGTTTGTTCACCAGCCTAGAAGCTCTCACTGCTCAAGAGTTTTCATTAGAACTAAATCTCCAGTGTCTCCTCTCCTTCCCAGAGGTTGGTGGATAGAGTCTAAAGTTCCAGCCTACTAATCATGTGATGTTTGGGAGACCAACCCATTCTGAAACTATGTAGGGCCCATTTGGCATAGACTTAGGTGTGATAAAAGGGAGTTTATTATGAATAACATAAGACACTTTATACTCAGGAAATTCTGATGGTTTTGGGAGTTCCATGTTAGGTACTGGGGGCAAAGATGAAATATTTTGTTGCATTTTGCTACAGTTTAAAAACCATCATAGAAGTAGAAAGAAAAATGAATCCCCCATCCTACCTTTCAAAGAGTCTCCAGTAACACTGCAAAATACTTTCAGAGTTTAAAAATTAGCACTATAATTATATTTACACCGCACACATTTTATGCTAACATTTATGTTGATGGATCTGATTACTATGGCGTTATGAATGTCACTCAGATCTCATTTTAGATGTCATTTTTTCAAAGACAGTTTTCTCTAACAACTCAGTCACTATTTTAACACTGTATACTATTTTTACTCTTTGCATGCCACTCATCAGGGACAATTTTGGGATTTTTTAAAAAAATATTTATTTATTTTTCCTTTTGTTGCCCTTGTTTTTTTTTTAATTTTATTGTGGGTGTAGTTATTATTATTGTTGTTATTGATATCGTTGTAGTTAGATAGGACAGGAGGATAGAGAGAGGAGGGGGAGACAGAGGGGGGAGAGAAAGACAGACACCTGCAGACCTGCTTCACTGCCTATGAAGCAACTCCCCTGCAGGTGGGGAGTGGGGGGCTCAAACCGGGATCGTTAAGCCAGTCCTTGTGCTTTGTGCCACATGCGCTTAACCTGCTGCGCTACTGCCCGACTCCCAATTTTGGGATTTTTTTCAATTTTATTATTTGATTTTTTTTTTTTTTATTCTCTCCCTCTACCCTTCATGACTTAGCTTTTGGACTGCCTTTTTTTTTTTTCTGTCAGACATTTGCAGCATTTGGAATAGTACTTAGCAAAAAAGATTTGTTTATTAAGTGACTATATGTCTTAGATTAGTTTTGTTACTTCTGCCATGTTTTTCTTGTTTGTTTGTGTTTTTTTGTATGAGATTCACTACCTGCATAATTTAACTGCTCCCACCTGGCTCTTTGTTTTTGTTTGTTTGTTTGTTTGTTTGTCTTTCATTCTTTTTTAGATAGAGAGGGATGACAGAAAGAATAAGAGAAAGACCACAACGCTGCTTCACCACTCATGAAACTTTCTCTTTGCATGGTGCTCCCATGTGGTGTTTGGGGTCTCAAACCTACATCCTTGAACACAGTAAAGTGTGCTCTCTACTGAATGAGCTATCTCCATGTCCCCTCCCCCATTAAAAAAGAAAAGAAGAAGAAAATAATAATTTCTCAGGATGCTTTTCTTTTGCCTTAAATTGTAAGATACCAAGAAATAGAACTCTATGTCTAAAACATCTGAGATTCAAATCACAGCTTCAACTAACATTCCAACTCTGCCTGACTATACATTAATTTGCACCAGTTCTTAACCACAGAGACTCAAACATGCTGCCTGGTACAGGATGTGGTCATTTGTGCTGAGGAAAGGCATATGGTATTCTACTAGCTTCATGCAACTTCTTGAAGGTGTCATCCAGGGAGATGGTCTCAAAATAAGGCAAATGATAATTGCCTTTGGTTTGCATTTTTTCTGAATTCTGGCAGGTAATGCCTAACAGTTTATGTTGAAATTCCAATCCCTCTACAACTTTTGGTCTGGAAATTTATAAATCATGTTACATTTGCTCTGGGTCCAGAAGTATACTATGGGTTTTGTGTTTTTACATAGTTGGCAGACTAAATAATCAGACATAAACAACAAACTGAATAATTTATTTTTTTAGTGGTGAATTAACCTTTTTTAAAAAGAATTTATTTATTTATTCATGAGAAAGATAAGAGAGAAAGAACCAGTACATGTGTTGCTGGGGATCAAACTCAGGACCTTATGGTTGAGAATCGATGCTTTATCCACTGCACCACCTCCCAGACCACCAAACTGAATAATTTCTATTCAATAATAGAAAATTCAAGTAAATGTTACAGAAACCAATATTAAATAACAAAAATCCAATTAAGTTAAAGTTCTGACTTTACAAAACAGTTCATGAATTGAGCAACATCTTACCTAACATATGGAAAAGTAGCTTAAAAAATGAAGTTTTTAGAGGTAGAAAGAGGGCAAGTTAAGAGGAGATGGAATGATTTCATTTTTAGGAAACCTACCTATGGGAAATATAATAAAAATTTGTGGCATATAATCTCATTTTTCCTTTGAGAGTTGGAAAGATAACCTTACAGGTAGTGAACATGAAATTCTTTACTGACCATTAAAGACTATATTCCTGGGGAGGCAGAAACTGCAGTGGATTTGGTTAAATAAGTAGTTAGGTTAGGTGTTATGTCTTGGCAGGTTTAACATAAATACCTCCTTTTTTTTTTTGGACCTTTTGATCTTTTTTAATATCCTTTGGTGTGGTGCATCTCTGGGAATTCATACAGTAGATTGCAGGCCCCTCCATTTTAATCCTGCTTAGAAACACTTCCAAACAGAAAAGAGAGATTCCATCTCTGTGGGAAAATCAATTTAGGTCAACTTCAGTTGTTATCTGTGCCATTTCTATAACCTAACCTCCAACAGCATGTCTGTGGATTACTGGGATGTCTATGTGTTTTTCTCAGTTGCTAGGGGCCTAGGAATGTTAATGCAGTTCTTGGTAAAAGTGAGAAGATATGGTCAAATATTCTAAATAATTTGGAAAGGAGAGAAAACTGACTCAAAAAGAAATGAATAGGCTAATTTCAGTGTTAAATGATTAATCCGTTATTTCATGATTGAATTCCAAACTGATGACTGTACTACTAATATGGCACTTAATCTGGGTCATATGTCTTTAGAAAAGGTTGTTGCCAGATCCCTGCTTTAAAAAAAAAAAAAAGAAAGAAAGATGCAGTATGATCAGTTCAGTGTGTCCAAACTATACATGTTAATTATGAACTAATGTAATTAAAAAGTATATTTCCTAAGAGAAGATAATACCAAATGGATAATAAGGTATCCCTGGAAGCTATAGCATAGAAAACTTTAGTAAGGCTAGAATTAGGAAAAAAATACTGGAATTAAGATTACACATTTAAAACTAGTTAGGGGGTGGGAATAACTCAACTGGTAGAGTACACACTTCGTATGAGAGGCCCTGAATTGCCCCTGAATTGCCATATGAGAGCACCATGAATATCACCAAGGGGAATTCCATGGGTGATGGATTAGCACCGTGGTGTCTTGCTTTTCTCTCCATGTCTCTCCCTTTCGGCCCCCTCTCTCAAAAAAGAATGAAGAAAAAAATGGGATCAGGAGGCCACTCAGCAGTATAGCACATGAACTATATAAATAAATAAAAATCAGTGGCACAGTGGATAGAGTGCCAGACTCATAGGCGTGAGGTCTTGAATTTTTTTTTTAATTTCTTTATTGGGGAATTAATGTTTTACATTCGACAGTAAATACAATAGTTTGTACATGCATAACATTTCCCAGTTTTCCATATAACAATACAACCCCCACTAGGTCCTCTGTCATGCTTTTTGAGGTCCTAAATTTGATCCTTAGTATCACATGTAGCACAGTGCTCATCCTGTTCTCCCCTAGCCCCATACATTAAAAAAAAATTAAATTAAATTAACTAGGGAGATTTAACTATAATGCATTGATAGCATGCTTTAGAGAGTTCTTAGCCTACTTAAGTTTCATGGGGGCGTTTTGTTTTGTTTTGTTTTGTTTTGTTTTAAATGTCCTGTGAAAAGTTTTAACAGCTAAGACCTCTCTTGGAAAGTCTTTATCTAGAAATAAACGGCCCTCTCATATTATAGCCAGGGGCTCAAACCCAGGTCCTCACATGGGTAAAGTGTGCACTCTTCGGGTGAGCTATCTCCCAGCCCCAACATCATTATTTCTTTTCTTTCTCTCTTTCTTGTCTTTTTCTTATTTTTTAAATTTTTACCAGGGCACTGCTCATCTCTGGCTTATGTTGGTGCGGGGAATTGAACCAGGCACTATAGAGCCTCAGACACGAGAATTTGTTTGCATAACCATTGTGCTATCTATCCCCAACATCATTATTTCTTAAACTATAAAATATAGACCATAATAGTTTTGTTAGTCATGTACATATATAGTGAGTATATATATAGCTCTGTACTACCATAGTTTACATTATTGGTCACCACTAGAACTATATGTAGATTCAATATTTTTATAATTTAGTTGTCTACTTCTTCTTTCCTGAAAGCTTAAATCTAATAGACTAATAATTCAACGAAGATCTGTATATCAATTCAGGTTTATTTTTCCACAAGGCCTTCTTGTAATATCTTAGCTACCCCAAGTATAGTCTCAGAGCTAGTTTTGCAGTTTGATTGATTAGTACTGTTTAAGCATATTATATCTGGAATTGTTTGTGTAGCATATTTTTTACTCCATTACATTATAAACTTTTTGAAAAGTATCTGTAGGGCTGCACATTTACATCTCTTTAAAAGTACCTAGTGGGAGTCAGATGGTAGTGCAGCGGGTTAAGCGCATGTGGCCCAAAGCGCAAGGACCAGTAGAAGGATCCCTGTTTGAGCCCCCGGCTCCCCACCTGCATAGGAGTCGCTTCACAGGCGGTGAAGCAGGTCTGCAGGTGTCTATCTTTCTCTCCCCCTCCTCTCTCCATTTTTCTCTGTTCCATCCAACAATGAACGACATCAACAACAACAATAATAACCACAACAAGGCTAACAAAAGGGGAAAAAATAGCCTCCAGGAGCAGTGGATTGATTCATGGTGCAGGCCCAGCAATAACCCTGGAGGCAAAAACAAACAAACAAACAAACAAAAAAAACAGTACCTACTAAGCTGTGGAGATAGCATAATGGTTATGCAAGAAGACTTTTCATGCTTGAGGCACCAAAGATTCCAGGTTCAATCCCCAGTACCACCAGAAGCCAGAGCTGAGCAGTGTTCTGGTAAGAAATATAAAATAAAATAAAATAAAATAAAATAAAATAAAATAAAATCTTACCCTGTGGAATAGACTGTAGCATATAGAGATACTGCTTTATAATGCCATGCATCTAAAACAAATAATATTATGAACCAATGTAGCTTCCATAAAAAACAAGTTTAGGGAGTCGGGTTGTGGCGCAGCGGGTTAAGCGCACGTGGCGCAAATCGCAAGGACCTGCGTAAGGATCCCAGTTCGACCCCCCGGCTCCCTACCTGCAGGGGACTTGCTTCATAGGTGGTGAAGCAGGTCTGCAGGTGTCTATCTTTCTCTCCCCCTCTCGGTCTTCCCCTCCTCTCTCCATTTCTCCCTGTCCTATCCAACAACAACGACATTAATAACCACAACAATGTTAAACAACAAGGGCAACAAAAGGGAAAATAAATAAATAAATATTTTTTAAAAAAACAAGTTTAACAGTGAAAAACAAACAAAAAAACCTACGTATGAAATGATATAAGCCATGTGAATTAAACAACACACAGAATTAAGAGTCTCAGACTTCTTTTTCCAGCCAGGTAATTAATTCTTGTGAACAATTATTATTTCTATCTTAATGGTAACCAACTGCAACTGTTGTCAAATTGATCTAGAGCCGTAGGAGGTGACCCAAAGATCTTGATTTTTGTTTAACACTTGAGTGCTGCATGTATCATAGGCACTGTAATAAATGCAAGGGGTGTTGAAACTACTATGGGATCTAAAATGTCATTGTGGAAGCTGGAAGATAGTTCACCCAGTAGAGCACATATCTTGTCATTCATGAGATGCTGGACTTGAGCCCCAGAGTACCATGGATTGAGTGATGATATGGTGTCTCTCATTTCCCTCTGTCTCTAAGTAAAAAAGGGAGAGAAAGAAAAAAAAAAAAAGGATCGTGAGGCCAGGCGGCAGCGCACCTGGTTAAGCGCACACGTCACAGCGCACGAGGACCTGGGTTCAAGTGCCTGGTTCCCACCTGCAGAGGGAAACTTCACAAGTGGTAAAGTAGGGCTGCAGATTTCTCTCTCTGTCTCTTCCCCTCTCTACCTCCCTCCTCCCTTCTCAATTTCTCTCTGTCTGTATTCAATAATAAATTTTTAAAAAGTTTAGAAAACAAAAAAAAATTGAAAAAAATTTTAAAGTTAAAAAAAGAGTCTGGGAGGCCACTCATTACTACTGTAGTGAATAAAGCCCTGAGTTCATTCCCCTGTGGTGCATTAAAAGCTAAAATGTCATTGAGATACTTTAATGACAAAAGCAGAAATTAAAGCAATATTTATTATGAGAAAAAAAATCTTATTGCTTGTATCTGGTCTGTGATCCTAGTAGAACACAATAAAATCAAGGCCTCTGGACATTGGGGCCAGATATAAAAAGTCTCTAATGACAGAATATTCCAGCATTTAACAAGATACTAGAATATCTCCCCCCCAAAAAAAAAAGAATATTATCTTCCCAACAAGATCCTATATAAAAGAATAGCAGTTGGGAACAGAAGAACTGGGATAAGATAACTTTTGTTTCACTCTTTCCCCTTCTTGGACTGGATGCCCACCTTTACAATCTCCCACTTAAAATATGGAAAGAAGGTTCTTTCCATGCTAAGGGCATGTCTTTTTGATTTGAAGACATCTATATACTAGTGGCATTACTTTTCCCTCTTGAATAATAAGAGAATATATACTTGGCTACCAGTTTCTTCTTCATTTAACACTCTACTGACCCTCTTTTCAGTGAACCCTTATTGCCACCATCTTCTACTTCCATGAGTTTGTTTTGGAACTGGCATGGGGCCAAAAAAAAAAAAAAAGTGCATATATTGGCAGTATCCATTATTGATATCATTCATTATCTGCTGTTTACCCCACCTAAGTTATAAATTTTACCTTTTTTCATTTCCTAGGGAAGCTTCTATAGCAAATTACCACAAACTGGGTGACTTCAAGCAACAAAAATGCATTGCCTCGTAGTTCTGGTGGCTAGAAATATCAAATCAAAGAGTTAGCACACCCATGATCCCTCTAGAGGCTCTAGAATTTTTCCTAGCTTCTTTCTAGAGTGTGTTGGTTCCTTGAAGTCCTTGCTATTCTTTAATTTGTAACAGTATAACTGCAACCTTACAGTCTTCTATTTTCTATAAGGACACCAGTCATTGGATTAAGAATCCATTGACCCAGTGTGACCTTATTTTAACCGTTTATACCCACAATGACACTATTTACCAGTAAAATCACAATCTGAGTTCTTTGGAAGAATTGGGAGGGACACCCTACACACATCTCAGATCTTTACAACTGAACATCTAATATACCTGGTAGTTACTGTGAAACAGATTTCTTTTTAATTAATTATACAATAGTAGCCAATTGATATGTTAATTTAGTGATTTCTGTGTGCCTGATTCCATGGGAAAAGTTGAATATGATAATTTTTTAATGATCTTAAATTTTTCACCTGTGTACCATGGGAAAAGTTGAATATGATAATTTTTTAATGATCTTAAGTTTTTCACCTGTGTATCACCTGTTAGATCAAAGGTAAGAACATTAATTAGAAAGTTTACTAAAAAAAAAAATTCCTCCCTTTTAGGAAATATAGCTTCTGTCTTCCGTAGCTTTCCATGTCAGAGGCTTTGTCTCTTTTGAGGTGCACAACTTTTTTGTGCTTATGAGAAATACAGACTACTTTGATGCTTCTGAAAGAAGTAGGGGGGTGGGGAACCAAGCCACATTTGTGGTTTATGGATGCTAATTACTGCTACGTTTAGATGTGTGAAGGAGGGGCTTATGGCTGGAGCTAGCAGGGAGAGACGAGTCAGCCTCATCCGGGTGCTCACTGAGGTTCCAGTGGTACCGCTCAGCACACGCAAATACAGGCTTCAAAAGGAAGTGCCGTTTTTTATCAAAATATTACATCTCTCAAGCCCAGATCAAGACCTGTCGCTCATGGGATGCAGGGGTTATCTTACAAAATCAGCAGTGCTTTGCTGCAGAAGTTCACTCACAGGGGATTTCTGCTCACAATAGACAAAGAGACTATGGCTTCCATTGTGTCAAACTGGTGGTAACTTACTTCAGTTGTTGATAAAATTCAGATACTTCTCCTTGAATCTTTGTGACAAAAGCAAACAACCCCCTCAAAAAAAACTCTCTCTCTCTCTTTCTCTCTCTCTCTCTTTTTTAAACCAACCTGTAAAGCACACTGAACTAAAAAGGAACCTATAGGAAGATATTTACATGTGAAAAAAGATAAATAAGCTGTTGTGATGGTTGACAGAATCAGGATCTGCCATTGTCAGTGGTCCTCCAAAACACTCCCTTCCTGATTTCTTTTCTCCTTCTTTTTTTTTTTTTTTGTTAGAAATCATTATCTCTTCTTTTTAAAAAATATTTTATTGAGAAAATTAGGAGGAGAAAGAACCAGACATCACTCTGGTACATGTGCTGCTGGGGATTGAACTCAGGACCCCATGCCTGAGAGTCCAATGCTTTATCTACTGCGCCACCTCCCGGAACACTTCTTTTCTCTTCTTATCTCTTCTTCTTCCTTTCTTCCTTCTTCACTCCCTCCCTTCCTTCCTTCCTCCCTCCCTCCCTCCCTCCCTTCCTTTCTTCCTTCCTTTCTTTCCTTCTCTTTTTTATTTTAGTCATTTATTTACCAGAGCACTACTCAGCTCTGGTGTATGATGGTTCAGGGAAATGAACCTAGGACGTTGGAGCCACAGGCTTGAAAGTCTTTGCACAATCATTATGCTGTCTCCTCTGCCTCCCTTTTCTTTTCTTTAATTGTGGTACAGTAGTGCTGGTGCCTCCTTGGCGTGGAGGCTAAATGAGTGTGGGGGAAAAAAAATGTAAACTGCAGTCCAGTAGGTAAGTAGTATTAGTGTGAAACACCCCTCTGTGCCTGCTAAGTCTCAGAACATCTACTCTTGCCAAGTGAGTTCAGCTGCTCAAACTGAGTCTGGCAGCAGCCATGGTAACCTAGGCCTTTGTGTACCCTGGTGCAGTTTGGTAATCAGCCTGTTGAGGGGTAAGTGAGGAATCCCAGCAGTGTGCCCAAGTCAGCTCATAATCTCCCGCTACATTTTCAAGAATTTTGTGTGCTGACTGACTTCATATTGTCAGCTTGAAAAGAGCCATGATATCCATACCACTGACACAGCAAGTGCTACAGATGATTCCTTTCCTCACTCTAACCTGCTACTGAAGAAATTACACACACATAATAATAATAATAATAATAAAATATTAAAGTAAAAAAAGGGATTAAAGTAAAAAAAAAGAAAAAAAAAGAAATTTCACAACACATCCCTAGTCTGAGGACTGAATGAGATTCTTCTGGCTCACTAGGTCATTGTTTCTCTTAAGGTGGGGAGGGAGCTTTTCTAATTTACATGAGAGACAGTGTTGGGAGATGAGGAGAATAATGAGATCTCTCCATGATATAACAGGTAGGATCCATAAATTTCATTTTCAAATCTGAGGGTCACATTATTATAAAGTTAGTATTTGAGGGGTAGGTAATGTTATACAAACACAAACTAACAGCAATAGAGTTTAGACTAGACACAACTGACCAGACATTAAACTTTAAGAGTTCCAAATAATGTTGGGGTTTGCAGTTCAGGGATAGAGTGCATGCCTTGAGTGTATGAATCCCTGGTTGTAGATTGACAGCACCAAAGAACAAATAAAAGGAAGGAAAGACTCAATCATGAGGCTCTTATTTCCTTTTTTTAAAAAAATAGATTTTATTTATTTTATTAATGAGGAAGATAGGGAAAGAAAGAGAAAGAACCAGACATCACTCTGGTACATGTGCTGCTGGGGACTGAACTCTGGACTTCATGCTTGAGAGTCCAGTGCTTTATCCATTGCGCCATCTCCTGGACCATGAGGCTCTTATTTCCTTCTGAATCCCATAACATAAAAAACAATTTGCCTTACATACTCCCAGAGAGATAAAAGAATAGGAAAGCTTCCAGTGCAGGGGATGGGATATGGAACTCTGGTAATGGGAAATGTGTGGAATTTTACCACTCTTATCCTATGGTTTTGTTGATATTTTCTATTTTATAAATAAAAAATTCCCCTGGAGAATGAATTATATGGCCACAGCTCTATGAAATTACAAAACATAAGAATAAAGAGATGGGGTCAGGTGGTGGCACACCTGGTTAAGCACACACGCTACAATGTGCAAGGACACAGGTTCAAGCCCCTGGCCCTCACCTGGAGGGAGAAAGCTTCATGAGTGGTGAAGCAGAGCTGCAGGTATCTCTCTCTTTCCCTCTCTATCTCCCCCTCTCCTCTCAATTTCTCTCTGTCTCTATCCAATAATGAATAAATTAAAATATTTTGAATACTTTTTAAAAAAGAATAATGTGACAATTATAAAGTACTTTGTTCAGCAGAAAGATAACATAAAAATAAAACTTTTAAAATATTTCATTCTACCAACAATAGATAACAGAGAAAAATTGAAATTTCTCCCAAATAATGAAGGAAATCCTGAATATAATAATTTCAGCTGGCTCCTGTCAGAGAAGATAGGAGTAGACAACTGAATCGTCTTATTTCCAAATTTATACTTACTACATTGCAGCAAGTCTTAATGTGCTTTATCAACTCTCAGAGAGTTGACAACACTGACAAAGCTTGGGCTGTCTTTTTTTTTTTTCTTGCTAGTTTTATTCTTCCTTTATGCTTAAAACTTGGAGCATATAGTAGCTGCTCTGTATTTATCCTTTTTCTTTCTATCTTCCCACCCAACTACCTGTTTCTCCACTCCTTCCCTGCATTATTCTAGTGCTCACTAAGTGATTTTTTTTAATTAAATAAAGCATGTGAGTACTTCTTGACAATGGGGTCTTTTAGAACAGTTTCTCTAAAGTAGACTACAGAAAGGTTTTTCCAACGACTACTTGGGTGTGGGTACTTTGTAGAGAATAAGCTTCCAGGTCTCCAACTTCAGTATGTTCACTTTCCTAAAGCTGGCCTGCCCCACGAGGCTGCAAGAGCTGAGGTTCTTCTTTCCATCCCACCCCTTTCACAATCATCCACTCCCACTTGTGAAAGAAAGGCTAACTCCTCTCACCCACCCCAAATCTTACTTTCTTGCCTTTAGGTATAAATACTTTAAGATATTAAATTGAGGATCAATTAGATAATTTTCTTTAAGCATTCACCTCGATCTCATTAAGGGGTGCATTCTCAACAAATTTTTTACTTTTTATATTTAATATTTATTGATCAACATTTGCTACATATCTGTATTATTATTATTATTATTATTATTATTATTATTATTATTTTGCCTCCAGGGTTATTGCTGGGGCTTGGTGCCTGCACTACAAATCCACTGCTCCTGGAGGCCATTTTTCCCATTTTGTTGCCCTTGTTGTTACTCTTGTTGTTGTTATTATTATTGTTTTCATTGCTGTTGTTGTTGTTGGATAGGACAGATAGAAATCCAGAGAGGAAGGGAGACAGATAGGGGGAGAGAAAGACAGGCACTTGCAGACCTGCTTCACCACCTGTGAAGCAACCCTTCCTGCAGGTGGGGAGCTGGGGGCTCAAACTGGCATCATTACTCCATCCTTGTGCTTCACACCATGTACGCTTAACCTGCTGCTATACCACCCGACCCCCCATATCTGTATTATTTTAACCAATTGTACACTAATAATTATAATGATGACTTAATTCAAAAACATTTAACACACAGTAACTAACAAAGAGGCACTTTCAATAAATCTGATGCAATTTAAAGGCATAATAAAAAGTCCTGAATCTAAGAGCTTTGGTTTGAGAAACATACCAAAACTGTGAAATCTTGTGTTTATGGAGATGTGAACATTTTTCTGGACAAAAAAGACAGATCTCAAAGAGGTCCTTGTACAACCCAGAAAAGATGAAAAAGCTAGGGAGGTGACTCAGTGGATAAACTACTTTCCTTAGAAACCCCAGCTTCAATCCTGCTTACCCCATATGGCAGAGCAGTGTTCGGTCTCTCACTAAGCAGACAATAATTTTTTATATTTATTTATTTATTCCCTTTTGTTGCCCTTGATGTTTTATTGTAGTTATTATTGTTGCTTTTATTGATGTCGTTGTTGTTGGATAGGACAGAGAGAAATGGAGAGAGGAGGGGAAGACAGAGAGGGGGAGAGGAAGATAGACACCTACAGACCTGCTTCACCGCTTGTGAAGCGACTTCACTGCAGGTGGGGAGCCAGGAGCTGGAACCGGGATCCTTATGCCAGTCCTTGCATTTTGCGCCACCTACGCTTAACCTGCTGCACTACCGCCCGACTCCCAGATACTAAAATTTTCTTTTTAGAAAAGAATCCCTGACTAAAGTGTGTAAGATCTCTTTTGTTTGTTTGCTTGTGTTTTGTTTGTTTATTAGTGACAGTGATTGAACCCAGAACCTTATACTTGTGAAGAATGCACTCTACCCCTGAACTACATCTCTGGTTAAACTGTATAAATTCTTCCACTGCGCAACTCTGCTAACACAAACTGTATAAGGTCTTAAGACTTCTTGGGTTACTGTTTTTGTAATAGTTTCATATGTAGTGGCATATAGAATTGCCTCCAACATATATGGTTTTTATTCAGTACTATATGTGCATAAAAATATATATATACTACTTATGAGCAAATCACAAAATAACCATAATGCTTCATTCTTCACCACTGATCTGAAGCTGTCCTAGGTCAGTCCTTTCATTTCATTTCTTGCTGATTCAGAGACCTTTCCATTTCTTAACTTTGATGGTTAAAGTAGCAGATGCTTCCTCCAATGAAAAATTCTGGGTGGAAAGGGGGATAAACAGTTTGTTTTTAAAGGTTTTATTTAGTGAGAAGATAGGAGAAGAAAGAGAAATAACTAGACATCACTCTGGTACATGTGCTGCCAGGGATTGAACTCAGAACCTCATGCTTTAGAGTTCAATGCTTTATCCACTGCACCATCTTCTTGACCACGAATAAACAGTTTTAAAACAATTGGCATCCATCTGGGTGCAGAGCACCTAGCTGAGTGCACATGTCATCATGTGTGGGACCAGGGTTCAAGTCCCACAGTGTCAGTCCCCACCTGCAGGGGGATGCTTCACAAGTGGTGAAGCAGTAGTGCTGCAGGTCTCTCTCTCTCTCTCTCCCCCTCACTTCCTGTCTCCTCCTTTCTGCTCAATTTCTCTGTCTCTATCCAAAATTAATTAATTAATTAAATATAAAAAATATCAGCATCATCTGCCCCTGACAATTCTGTTATGTGTTTTCACCCAACATGTAATTCTGAGCAGTCTAGGAATAGATTGACATAGTATAAAGTCCTAGAATTAGAAAAATTACACTTGGATGTGACTGACAACATAGTAGTTTTGAAGGTTTGTATTTTAAAGTGTCAAACATGCAGCAGATGAATGAAGATGTCAGAGTCAGGCCTGAAGGAGGGCCCTAGTAATCCAGCCCTTGGTGTATAACCTTCAAACACCAATAAACAAGATTATCTGGATTTAACATGTGACCTTTCTCATTCTGACTGGTAGGTCCAGATGTTTTCTTGTTCAGCTGTCTGGTTGAAGTCTTACTTTTTAACCGACAGCAAATAACTCTAGATTTGAGGTTGCTGGAATGACAGTCGTGAAAACTATATTCTGCACTCGGTGATGCTGTCTAAACAGTAACATACAGAAAGCCACTGTTTAATAATTAAAAAAAATTTGTGACCTTACCCGTAATAGTCTTGCTAATTATGTCAATTGAATAAGTAAAACTGGGATCATGGTAGATATTTCACTGTATTAGTCAGTCTGGTGGCATTAAAAACACTGACAAGATTCGTTAGGACCAGCCTTTTCTGCACCTGCGTCTATGAAAGCAGAAATCCCAGTCATGTGTCTCTGTTACCCACAAGGAAGTCCATAGTAGCCCCAGAGGAAATAGGAAAAGTTTTTTATTAGCTTCTTATAAGTCAGTGTAGGCATGTAGCCATATTTCCCATCCACCAAAAGTTTGATATAACATATTATATTTTTATTACCTCTCTTCATTGCTTTGAAGCCCTGAACTATTTTGGGCTTTTTTTTTTTCTTCCAGGGTTATCGATGGGGCTTGGTGCCTGCACTACTGAGAGAGAGTAGGGAAAAAAGCAAGGGAGAGAGAAAGATAGACACCTACAGACCTGCTTCACTGCTTGTGAAGAGACCCCCCTGAAGGTGGGGAGCCGGGGGCTCAAACCGGGATCCTTAGGCCTGTCCTTGCACTTTGCATCATGTGCGCTTAACCCGCTGCACCACCACCCAGCCCCCCTATTTTGGGCACTTTTAAAGTGAACTCTACATTACCATCATCTTGACTTTCTGGTTCCTGTACTTCAAGTTGTATTAGTGTCATCTCTCTCTCTCTCTCACTCTCTCTCTCTCCCCGTGTGTGTGTGTGTGTGTGTGTGTGTATTCTTCATTTTCTTTTCTAACAGGAAAATTAAACTCTCACATCTCTGAGTTATTTCAGACAACTTCCCCCTGTACTTTATGTCACTGCAGACAGTAGGTCAGGGATAGTGCTTACTTAATGACCGTAGCCCTGGGAGGGGGTAATGTCCAATATGATAACTATCATATCATACCGTTGTTTGATATATAGGAAAGGTGATGAAAGTAGATATTGTGAGTTCTCATCACAAGAGAAAATATATATGCACACATATATGTACACTTTCATCTATGTGAGATGGTGGATGTTAACTAAAGTGTGGTCATCATTTCATGATCTATATAAGGCAAATAGTTATGCTGAACAACCTAAGTTTATATAGTGCTGTACGTCAGTTATATCTCAGTATAACTGGTGGAGGGGGAGTCATAGCTTATTAAAGCACACTGAATTATAATTTTAAACATTATTTATTTTTGTTTCTTTACCAGAACACTTCACGGTTCTGGCTTATAGTGGTATGAGGGATTGAACCTGAGACTTCAGAGCCTCAGGATGAAAGTTGTTTGTTTGTTTTACATAACCATTATGATGTCTTCTTCCCTGCCCCCAACACTGAACTTTTTTTTAAAAGATGAATTTATGAGACAGAGAAAGAGAGAAACGAGAGCACTACTCAGCTATGACATATGTGGTGATGGGGCCTGAGCCTGGAATCTGAGGTATGCATGTGCTGTGCTTTACCACTGAACTATCTCCTTGGCCCTCACTAACTTAATTAACAAAGTAAAAATCATACTAGTTAGTACAGCTTGAACTTAAATTCTGTCTTACTCCAAAGCCCATTCTCTTTCATCGGAGCTGTAAAAAATACATTTATATTACACCAAAGCAAAGGACTTTGGGGAGCACAAAGTGAAATATGGACTGAACATGGTATATTGCATCAAAGCAAAGGACTCTGGGGAAGGAGCAGGAAGAAGGGAGAAAGAAAACTCTGGATGGGGTGGGCTAGTATATAATGAAATTGTATGCATATGTCAGTGATTGCACTGTAAAGCACTAACCTCCCTCCAAAAAAAAATCATGTCTCAGAGCTTTTTTTAAAAACATTATTTTTTAATAAATATTCATTTATTTATTCCCTTTTGTTGCCCTTGTTTTTATTGTTGTAGCTATTGATGTTGTTGTTGTTGGATAGGACAGAGAGAAATGGAGAGAGATGGGGAAGACAGAAAAGGGGAGAGAAAGATGGACACCTGCAGACCTGCTTCACTGCTTGTGAAGAGACTCCCCCACAGGTGGGGAGCCGGGGGCTCCAACCAGAATCCTCACGCCAGTCCTTGCGCTTTGTGCGTCTCAGAGCTTGTCTCCAGCCAAAATGTAACACCTATTCTGAAGTAAAAATAAAGCTCTTTTGTTTTTCCCAGCAACAACAACAACAACAAAAGATATTCAAATCTATTTTTAGTGGGCCAAATAAGAGTGAAATACACCATTGTCCCTTCTTCATAATTAACAGAACCCATTCTGATGCTATCTGAATACTATTAGTAGAAACATCTCTATTTGTGTTCATTAGAAGTTGCCTTTTAAAATTGAAAGGGGAATGTGCTCCAGTTTGTTGGCTACATTCCACTCCAGTTTTATTCTGCCAGATGATATTCCCTCCACAGTTCCTGGTGGAGCTAGGCTGCATCTTTGCCTGCAGTCTTGAAATATGTTACTGGGCAGCTGTTAAACTGTTGTTAATAACTATCCCCAAGGGACAAGTATGTTCCAGTGACAAGAGAGCTTATTCCCTGATAGACTTTTAACACTGTACATTCACCTAGAACAAGTTCAGTGCTGACTTCATTCCATGTGCTTTAGTGCTCTGATTCCCTTATTTGAAAGCTAGAGAGGGAGAAATAGAGGAAACAGAAAAGAAGGAAATTCTAAATAAAATGTAGATGATAAATGTTGTTTTCACATATTTTGCTTTAATTAACATAAAGCTCAAAGGAGCAAGAATCTTTTTGTTGTTGTTAAAGAGAGACAGAAAGGCAGAGAGTGAGAGAGACCATAGTGGTGAAACTTCCTTAAATACAGTAAAAGTCCAGATTGAACTTGGATTCCAGTGCACATGGCAAAGCAGCACACTATCCAAATGTGCTATTTCACTGACCTGAGCAAGAATCTTCTAATTCTTTTTTTAAAAAAAATATTTATTTCAACAAGGGCAACAAAAGGGAATAAATAAATAAAAATAAATATTTAAAAAATATTTTTAAAAATTATTTATTCCCTTTTGTTGCCCTTGTTGTTTTGTTGTTGTAGTTGTTACTGATGTCATCATTGTTGTTGGATAGGACAGAGAGAAATGGAGAGAGACGGGGAAGATAGAGGGGGAGAGAAAGATAGACACCTGCAGACCTCCTTCACCGCTTGTGAAGTGACTCCCCTGCAGGTGGGGAGCCGGGGGCTTGAACCGGGACCCTTACACCAGTTCTTGTGCTTTGCACCACATGTGCTTAACCCACTGTGCTACCGCCCGACTCCTGAATCTTCTAATTCTTAATCCATGTATGCTCATTTCCTTCTCTTCCAAGAATTATTTGCACCCTTTGGATCTGGTTGATATTCCTTCAATTAGAAACCCAATTTATTATTTTCTTCTGCTGTGGTCTGATATGCTAGTGTTAGGCAAAATTATGATCTGTATAAGTTTTCTTAAGAAACATCCCAACGGGGCCGGACAGTGGTGCACCTGATTGAGCGCACATATTGCAATGCACAAAGACCCAGGTCCGAGCACCCAGCCCCCACCTGTAGGGGCAAGCTGTGTGAGTGGTGAAGCAGGGCTGCAGGTGTCTCTCTGTCTCTCTCCCTCTCTGTCTCCCCCTTCCTCTCGATTTCTGTCTCTATCCAATAAATAAAGATAATAAAAAATATTAAAAAGAAATAAATACAATTAAAAATGAAAATTAAAAAAAGAAACATTCCAGCCTCATTTTTTCACTTGAAACAAATCACAGAATAGTTGTTCACTCATTCTGTAAGAAATCTCTGAAGTGAGTGCCCATAGTTAAAGTTAATGACCAACTGGAATAACAGACAGATATTGATATCAAATAGCCATGATGGGGGTTGGAGGGGGGTAGGAACTGTTATAAGATGAAAAAATATGAAAAGTAAATAAAAGGAGAGAAATAATGAGCTAGGTTGAGTGTGAAACAAGTGTAAGAAATACAGGAAGTGATTAGAAGTATTTGTTGAGTTAGCAGGGGGAACAAGGCTGCAAATACAGAGTTAGAAATTATAGCAGTGTAAAACCAGATCAGGAGAATATGTGAAGTAAAATAAATAAAAGATACAAGAGACAAGGGAGTCGGGCGGTGGCGCAGCGGGTTAAGCGCACGTGGCGCAAATCGCCAGGACCTGCATAAGGATCCCAGTTCGAGCCCCCGGCTCCCCACCTCCCCACCTGCAGGGGAGTCGCTTCACAAGCAGTGAAGCAGGTCTGCAGGTGTCTGTCTTTCTCTCCCCCTCTCTGTCTTCCCCTCCTCTCTCCATTTCTCTCTGTCCTATCCAACAACAACGACATTAATAACCACAACAATGTTAAACAACAAGGGCAACAAAAAGGAAAATAAATAAATTAATTTAAAAAAAAAGATATAAGAGACAGACCCCTGGAGATCATTCATACCTAGGAGAGAGAAAGAGGAATAAATAGTGGAAATAAGGAAGTGTAAATTGGGCCAGACATGAGTGAGCTCAGGGAATATATTGAAGGAACAGGCATTAGGTCAGTGGCATCCCGTTCCATAATAGTGAAGTGGGAAAGGCAGAAGTCACACTACAGTAGTTAAAAAAAAAAAAAAAAACCTGCCCCACTAGGTAAAGAGAGAGACAGACTGGGAGTATGGATCGACTTACCACCTTGACCTGCCACCGCCCATGTTCAGCAGAGAAGCAATTACAGAAACCAGACTTTCCATCTTTTGCACACCATAAAGACCCTGGGTCCATACTCTCAGAACGATAAAGAATAGGAAAGCTTTCAAGGGAGAGGATGGGATACAGAGTTCTGGTGGTAGGAACTGTGTGTAATTGTACCCCTCTTATCTTATGCTCTTGTCAATATCTTCATTTTATAAATAAAATTAAAAAAAAAACAGCTGGAGAATTGGTTATCACTGGAGACGTGGCCCTTTTTCTATTGTGTCTTAGGGAGAAAGAATTCTGCATACAGCAGCTCAGCTTTAGAATGCTGTAGATAATGAAGCACAGCAAATTGACCTGTAACTTGTTTCCTGCCTGATATTTTTATTATTAAAATGTTTCTGGTTATCTAAGGAGTTCTTTCATGCCTTCTTTTACCCATACTCCTAAACTTAATATTGTGGCATTCATAAATGCTTTTAGTCAATTTAATTGTATTTATAGATGATAATTTTAAAAATTTTCTAAGAATTATATTTTAGTATGCTTTAACTTTTATTAAATACTATTAAAATACTATTAAAAGATAGAGTAAACACTACATTTAAGAAAATTATGAGTGGAAGTGATTTTTTTTTCTTCTGGATTTATAAATAAAACTCTACCAGATGTATAGTTTAGCTTATCTCTGCTATCTTTATGTATCATCTAAAACCTACACCTTCTCTACACCTGTATCTTCTTTCATTATTTTTAAGTAGATATTGGTTATTTCTCAGAAATACAAAGGTAAAACAATATATAGGTAAAATAATCAATGAAAGTTGTTCATAGTTATGAACAGGAATGAAAAAATAGTTTGTGTATACCTTAGAGTTTAGAAAATTGTTTCTACATTATCATCATGTCTGTCTTCACAATAGCTTTAGATGACGTACTGTAAAAAAAAAAAAAAAAAAGATTGGGAGCGAGGCGGTAGTGCATCTGCTTAAGTGCACACATTACAGTGTGCAAGGACCCAGGTTCAAACCCCTGGTCCCCACCTACAGGGGGAGAGCTTCACAAGCGGTGAAGAAGGTCTGCAGGTGTCTCTCTGTCTCTCTCCCTCTCTACCTCCCCCACCCCTCTCAATCTCTGGCTAGCTCTCTCCAATATATAAAGATTTAAAAAAAAAAAAACAACAAAGATTGTACCTGGCTTGTTGATGTATGAAGAACTTAGCTCAACTGAGCAGCTAGAACCTGATCTACTGCTGATGTTTATTCCTATTGCTAAAAGCAATAAATCTCTAGTTCTAATGGGGAAGCGTAGTATTGCATTGAAATTATTAAACAAAATTATTATTATGGCAATTAATGAGCTATTTGATAGTTATATAACAAGACTAAGATTAATGTCATTAGTAAAATTGAGGGTGGTCCCTTTGTAACTGAAACTTTTATGTCTTCTGGCTCACATTCTTGAATTTGAAGTAACATGATGTACTAGTTACCAGTTTAGATTTTTAAGGGAAAATCTTAAAGTCAAATAAGAACTGATTTTGATGAGGACTAAAATCAAATAGTATCCAAACTACAATTCTTACTTGCTATTCAGGTAGTGGGATCTTATCTCTTGTTTGTCTGGTTCAACTTGTCTACTTTTTTTCAAAATTTTAAAGTAGGTGTTTTAGGAATTATTAGATGGTAGTCATTTTAAATTTTAAAAGAGGAGAAAAGAGACAACATAATGGAGGTTGTAAGTCAGTGACCAAAAAGTTTAGTTTCCAGTGAAGCATTATAATTTTACTGATTAGTAAATACTGAGAGTTGTTTTTATTCTTTAGATCTCAAATATCATTGTTTTATTCCCTCCCATCTCATTTTACACATAAAAATGTAAATTGGAAAATTTAAATGACCCATAATTTCAGTGTTCTTATTCCTAATATAAAGAGGACATTGTGTGAAAGGAGTACAGACATTAATTTTTTATAAGAAAAAAACTGTTCTAGTTAATCTATTTGTGTTGTATTGTGTGATGGCAACATACTCTGTAGACTAAATACCTACAATACATATATCTCCCATTTTGCTCTTTAGTGCTTGAAGCTTCTAAATCCTATTAACAGCTGTCAAAACCTGGTAAACTATTTAGATGCTTTCACAATTTGTTTAATTGGATAGTTAGAAAATGGCATGCTAGAAAAGCCCACCCCCCTTTCTTTTAGCCTGGCTGAACATCTGTAGCATTAGGGCCTCATTATCTCTGAATTGGCATAGCAAATCAGTGGCATCATTAAAATGCCACATTAAGATGATTAAGCTTCTTTGTTATCCAGTTGACTTTTGCATGTGCTGAAGATTTCATGGTTATGACCCCCAATCCTTGTAAAGCACTTACACAACATCACCCTTTTGTGGCTTCCTTGTCTTAGCAGCCCCCATCATGTTTTATCCCTTCTCCCAGCATTTCGGGCATACTTGAGGCTATTACTCCAAACTCTGTTTGTTTCTCTTGGATTTTGAGATCTCAGAGTTCAGGGTGGAAATTCAGAACCTGATTTTAACAACTAGGAAATTCCTACTAATGTGCTACCTAAGACATGTAAGTTGTCTGTTCTGTGTGCCATCTTTGATGGGTTGTTCTCTCCAACTGAGCATTTTATGTGCCTGTAAAAACAAACTGAGGCACAGTTGGCTGAGACTGCTATTGCCCCTGAAGGATTTAGGTGTTGGATCCTTTCCAAGACCCATTGTTTTTGCAGTGTCTCAGGTGAAACCAAAAATGTCTACTCTGGAGTGTAAGCCTTTCATGTGATAACCATCACCCCAGGAAATGAAACCATGTGCATCAGCCCCAGTGAGCCAAGCCTTTGTTCTCTTCAGCCTACAAAATTCTCTCTCTCTCTCTCAATCTCTCTCTCTCTCGTGTGTGTGTGTGTGTGTGTGTGTGTGTGTGTGTGTGTGTGTGTGTGTGTGTGTGAGTGATCTTCCTAAGAGGCCTCCAGAACATAGACAAAGATGAGAGCAATTGTACCCTAGAGTAGCTCCTTTAGAAGTTCAGCTTAATCTAATTTTCTGTGGGGGTAGATTTAATTTAGACATCTTTCCCCCCTCTGGGAATGTTTAGCAATTACCATTATCATCAATTTGTGGTTTGGTATGTTCTTTTCTCCACAAGTTCAATTATAAAAAATTTACTCAGGAAGTCTTTAACATTTTTTATTATGAAATGCATCATACATATAAAGAGGTGAGTATAATCACATGTATAGTTTAAAAAAATAATAAGGCAAGCATCCAAAGATCCACCACCTGACTTAAGAAACAAAATTCTGTTAATGTCTATGAAGATACTTGATAGCCATTTAATTGGCAATTTCAGTTGCATGCCTAAAAAACCTGACACATAAGTGATGAGGTTTACAAAACTAAAATGGGATATTATTCATATTACTGCAGGTTTAGTCACTTTACAAAGACTTCATGATAATGTGGGCATAGTTCTTTAAGTATCAATTTATCTTAGCACTTCTTGCCAAATGTTTTAAAGTTTTCTGTATTTATTAACAGTTCAGGTATTGCCAGTAACTGACAACTAAAAATCAATTTAAAATAGAAGTTTAAATCTCTGGATGTAAGTTATTGGAGCAGTATGATTGTTTTTACACTTACTGTTTTACAAACACATAAACTGTATGAGGCTGAATCTGTAGAAATTTATGGCATCTTAAATATAAAGTAGTATGAGGAAGGTGTATAGAAAAGCAGAGAAACGTTTTTTTTTCTAGTTCAGGATATAAAGGAAGACTGCATGGAGGACATGGAATTTAAACAGCAACTGAAAAATAAAATAGAATGTTGTTAATGGAAAATGATAAGTGCTGGATAGACTTGGAGATTGATTAGTCAGATTGCTACTGGGCATCTCAAACTTTAATGAACATTAAAAAAAAAAAAAAAAAAAAAAAAAACCTTGAGGGTGTTGTCGAAAGGTAAATTTTGTTCCAGTAGTTTGGGGTTGAGGTCCAAGAGTTGACATTTCAAACAAGCCTTGTTGGGGGCGATAGAACTGCAAATTCAAGGACTTCATTTTGAGCTGCAAGTTTCTAATCTAGAGAGGGGGTGATTCAGAAAGACCAGTCAGAGATGGGACGATTGGGTAGGCTTGGGCAGGTTCTGAAAAGGTCCTTGAATGCCTTGCTAAGAAGTTTGGACTTTATTCTGTGAACAAAGTGAAAGCAGTAACGGTTTCTGCATAAGGATTTTGTAGCACTGTGGGGTGACATGTCTGACAGTAGGGTATAGTATAAATATAGATTTACATATACTCTGAGTCAGTTAAGAGGTAAACACACTGGTATATTCATGTGGTATTTGGTGGCTGTTCATTTCATGCAGAGTACTATGTCAGTTCTCTAATACCGTTATGCATATATGCATATGTTTTCAAATGTGTATTTCTAATCCTCACGTCCAGATTAGTAGATCTATGACAAAGCCCACAAAGTATCTGTTTTAAATCTACACAGCCTCTATTCTTACAGATTAGCTACAGATTAAGCAGATAAAAGGTAGTGAGTTAAAAAATACATATTTGTGTCACTTCTGCCCTCAAATAGTTGACATGTCCATTTGGGAGGTGAAGTGCATTTATAAGTAACTCAGACAAAGAAGAAATAGATTGTTTTGCAAGTTGATGAGACTAGGAAAAGCATAGTTGGCAGGGGCCCTGTGGTGGTGTACCTGGTTGAGGGTACTTTATAATGCACGAGGACTTGGGTTCAAACTCCTAGTCCCCACCTGTGGGGAAAAGCTTCACAGTTGATGAAGCAGTGCTGCAAGTGTCTCTTTATACCTATCTTCCCTTTTGATTTTTCTCTGTTTCTACCCAGTAAATAAATAAATAAATAAATAAATAAGTTAAAAGACATAGTTTATTGGTGTATTGTACCAAAAAAACTCTGGAATAGGGGGAGGGTTCAGGTCCTGGAACATGATGGTAGAGGAGGACATAGTGGGGGTTGAATTGTTATGTGGAAAACTGGGAAATGCTATAAATGTACAAACGACTGTATTTTACTGCCAACTGTAAACCATTAATCCCCCAATAAAAAAATTTAAAAACAACAATAAAATAAGACATAGGGGGATGGGTTGGGTGGTAGTGCAGCGGGTTAAGTGCAAGGACTGGCGTAAGGATCCTGGTTTGAGCCCCTGGCTCCCCACCTGCAGGGGGGTTGCCTCACAAATGGTAAAGCAGGTCTGCAGGTGTCTCTGTCTTTCTTTGGCCCCCTCTGTCTTCCCTTCCTCTCTCCATTTATCTCTGTCCTATCCAACAATGACATCAATAACAAAAATAATAATAACCATAACAATGATAAAACAGATAAAAAAAATAGTCTCCAGGAGCAGTGGGTTTGTAGTACAGGCACTAAGCCCCAGCAATAACCCTGGAGACAGGGAAAAAAAAAAAAAGGCATAGTTGGAGGAAGCACCATATTAGTTTGGCCCTAGAAGCTGTGTAGGATTTGGACCAGTAGCTTGAGGAAAGACATCTTTCCTCAAGTGGCAATGGAAATAATAAAAGCAATAATACTTTGAAGTGGTTTATTTTGGTTAATGATATAGCCAGGGAGATAGTTTAATGGTAGAGTACAGAAGTTACATATATGAAGACTTGGGTTTGATCCCCAGCACTGCATGGGCCAGATCTGTTCTGTTCTTGTGTGCATATATGCTCTCTCTTGTTAAAAAAAAAAAAAAAAAAAAGACAGTGAATCAACATTATAAAGATAGGTTGAGACCAGATACTGAAAAAGCTTTTAAGTTTTTTCTTTCTAAAATTAGGCTTTATTTTTTGTAGCAGTACAGACCCTGAAGAATTTGTACAGGACCATGATATGACCAAAGCTGTAGTTTAAGAATCACAGTCAAGGGGCCAGTGGTGGCGCACCTGGTTGAGCGCACATGTTACAATGTGCAAGGACCCAGGTTCGAGCCCCTGGTCCCCACCTGCAGGAGGAAAGCTTTGCGAGTGGTGAAGTAGTGCTGCTGGTGTCTCTCTCCCTCTCTATAAGCCTCCTGATTTCTGGCTGTCTCTATCCAATAAATAAAGATAATTAAAAAAAAATTTTTTTAATCATAGTCATAAAAAAATCAACAACAACAATAAAAAAAGGGCAACAACAGGGAAAATAAATAAATAAAAACACACAGTCAATTATTCCTAACAGCCTAAATATCCAATATTATATGACTGGCTAAAGAAATTATGGGATATATATCCCATGGAATACTACTCTGCAATCAAAAATGATGATATTGTGTCTTTTGGGACAAAATGGATGGAACTGGAGGTGATTATGCTTAGCAAAATAAATAAAGAGATGAAAGACAACTACCAGATCACTTAACTCAAATGGGGAATCTAGAGATCTAATTTACATGGGCTTGAAAAAAAAATTAAAAATCCAAACAAAGAAGAAACAAGCAAACTGTAAGACTTGTGTAGAACTATACATTGTAATCTTACAATCTTATAGCAAACTTATTAAGAACAGCTTAAAATTATAAAAAAAAGAAGAAGAATCACTGTCAGATGGTAGTGTACAGGAGGATCTGGATAGGAGAGAGAAAGGAGACAGGGAGAGCAATGTAAACAGTGAGGAAGGAAGTCAGGGTCAGAGAATTAGGATGTGCAAAATAGTGGGGGAAGAAACACATTGGAGAGAGGGCACAAAAATGTAACCAATAAGTCATTAAATGGGGGGGGGGTGCAAACAAGAGGAAGGAAAGATGACTCCAAAAACTCCAGACCAGCTAACTAGGAAAATGCTAGAAGGCTTTTGGGAATAGAAAACTGAAGAAAGGGAGAGAGGTTACATCTACAGGTATACATTTGGGTCTTGACCGTATGAAATGCTAGTTGGAACTTTAAGAGTGGATGGAGTTGTAATAGAAAAGTGGGTAAGGGAGTCGAGCGGTGTCGCAGCAGGTTAAGTGCATGTGGCGCAAAGTGCAAGGACCAGTGTAAAAAACCCGGTTCAAGCCCCCGCCTCCCCACCTGCAGGGGAGTTGCTTCACAAGTGGTGAAGCACGTCTGCGGGTGTCTATCTTTCCCTCCCCCTCTCTGTCTTCTCCTCTCTCCATTTCTCTCTGTCCTATCCAACAACGACGGCATCAATAACAACAACAATAATAACTACAACAATAAAACAACAAGGGCAACAAAAGGGAATAAATTAATTAATTAAAAATAAAAATAATTACTGTAGTGAGAAGCAGAGGGAACAATAGGAAGAAGTAATCAAAAAAGTAAAGAAAAGAGGCTCAGTGTGATTGAAGAAACCAGAGTATAGAACAACAGGAATAAAGATTGGTGGTGTTGAGGGCCTCAGAGAAATTGGGGCAAATGGCATTCAAAAGGCCATTATACTTAGGAATCAGGAGGGTTTTGAAATCTTCAGGGGAACAGATTGAATGTAGAGGTAGATGCCTAGTAAGTTTGTATAAGTTTTGGGATGGAGAGGCAGGAAGAAAGTTATTCCTGTAGTAAATCATTCTAGAAAGGAATGTTGTGAGAGGATGGTTTAGGTATGATGAACTGAGAATCTAAATTGCGAAGGGAATGGAAGGAATTGACATCTAGAGAGTCTGAGGAGTCAAATCTAGAGAATTTTTTACAGACTGCCTTGATGTGAATATTCAAAGAAAAGGGTCTCTGTTAAGAAGGCTTGGAGACTGGAGGAAGAAAGGTGCTATTTGTAAATATAAAGAAGCCATACATTAGAAGCCAGTTTGAGTTCAAAGATGGCAAGTTTGGGAGTTGTGCAGTAGCGCAGCAGGTTAAGCGCATGTGGCACAAAGTGCAAGGACCAGTGTAAGAATCCTAGCTTGAGCCCCCAGCTCCCCACCTGCAGGGGAGTTGCTTCACAGGCAGTGAAGCAGGTTTGCAGGTATCTATCCTTCTCTCCCCCTCTCTGTCTTCCCCTCCTCTCTCCATTTCTCTCTGCCCTAACAACGATGACATAAGTAAAAACAACGGCAAACGCTAGAAGAAGAAGTAAAAACAACAATAACTACTACAACAACAAAAAAGCAAGGGCAACAAAAGGAAAAATAAACAAATAAATGAATATAAAATAATAAAACAACAAAGATGACAAATTTGTTGGCTACGGAAGTAGTTCAGTAGTAGAGTTCAGGACTCTACTACTAGAGTTCACACCAAAGTGAAGCTTTTTTTTTTTTAATTGTTTTGTGTGTGTGTGTGTGTATGGTGTGGGCAGAAGGGATTACTCTCACTAATAACTAAATACATGTTTTTGTAAATATGGCAAGTTTGATTTTAGACTTGTTAATATTTTCAAAGGATGTTAAGAATGCAACCTGTGGGAGTCGGGCGGTAGCACAGTGGGTTAAGCTCACATGGCACAAAATGAAAGGACTGGTGTGAGAATCCCGGTTCAAGTCCCCGGCTCCCCACGTGCAGGGGAGTCACTTCAAAGGCGGTGAAGCAGGTCTGCAGGTGTCTATCTTTCTCTCCCCCTCTCTGTCTTCCCCTCCTCTCTCCATTTCTCTCTGTCCTATCCAACAATGACAACATCAACAACAATAATAACTACAACAACAATAAAAACAACAAGGGCAACAAAAAGGAAATAAATAAATAAATATTTAAAAAATAAGAATGCCACCTGTTCTTCCACTTCAGTAAATCTACCTTCCAAGAGATGAACTCTATCTCTTCATTAGAGCAGATTAGTGCTAATTTTGGTGGTCTATATTTGGAGACTAGGTGCTAAACTCAGCAATCTCGTATTTTAGATTTTAATGTACTCTAACGTTCAGCTGTGTTTACCTTCATCTGGTAAACCATAATCAATTGTTGACCCTTTAGTAGCCATGTAGAGAGTTGACCCAGGTCTTTCATCTAAAACTAGTTAAGTTGTCCAAAGACAACAGCTGTATCAGGAACTCTTTAGTTCTAATAGGAACTAAAGAGTAGGTCTAAGGAGCTTCTTTAATACCAAGTCCACACAGCACTTATGCTTTTCCTTGGAGCCCTGGTTCTCAAGCATTGCCTTTCCTGCCCTTCATCTAAGACCTAAAAGATTAAAGTCATGATTTTATCTTTATACTGGTTGGTGTTATATTGAGTTTTAGGTCAGGCCCGTCAAAAAGCCAAAATCCTGAAAAAAGGAGTAACTCCTTTATGTGTTGTGTTTTCAGAAAAACTCAGCATATGATCCTACTACTTTGTGATTGTTTCAGACTACAGAATGACCTGGGGCTGTTCATATTAACATTTTATAACCAGAATGAAAAAGGACCCTATCTGCTGGTTTTGGTTTTAGCAGCTGAAGTTTTCCGTTGAGGTTCTTTTAAACGCCTACATGCAAACTGAAGAGCACTCAAGCTTTGGTGGGATATTACCCACACCTGGAGTGATGGAGGAAGGGAGGAGGGTGCAAGCCTCAGGTGCATCCTTCTCTTAAAAAAATAACAATAATAATAATAATAATAATAAAACACAAAAATCACCTCAGTAAATGATTCTATCCGAAAGCAGGCAAGACCTTCACCAGAAAGGAGGGTCTCATCCGCATTCCATGAAGGTAGGGGATATCAGTTCTTCATAATCCAGATGTGGCTATAGGACAGGCACACTTGAAACATGCTGGGCTTTTCCTGCAGTCCTACATCTCTTCTAATCAAAGAGTAAAAGGTTGTGAACCATGAACCGTGGAACAGTGCTGCAGCAAAGGCTCCTCAGTTGGCGGTTAGGCCCTGTCTTGCTCTATTAAGCAAACACAGTTAATATAGATGAAAGGTAATCCTGATAGAAGTGAAAATTGAAACTTGAGATGAAGGTAGCAAGCCAGACACAGCTGCAGTTGTACTTCCTCCTGTGTGGTAACAGGAGCTGCACCTACTGGGGTTTTTTTGGGGGAGGAATGTCATGTTTTGTTTTTTTTTATACATTTTCTTCAGAATGTTTTGATTTTTTATGCTGACACCACGGATGGAAGAATGTGGAATACATTATAAGAAGTCTCTTAGACTTTATATGTTAAGCATGTGAGGTCAAGTCCAACATTCTTCTTTTAAGATCTATTTTTTAATTTAATTTAATTTAATTTAAATATTTTGTTGTTGGATAGGACAGAGAGAAATGGAGAGAGGAGGGGAAGACAGAGAGGGGGAGAGAAAGACAGACACCCGCAGACCTGCTTCACTGCCTGTGAAGTGACCCCCCCCCTGCAGGTGGGGAGCCAGGGGCTCGGACTGGGATCCTTAAGCTGGTCCTTGTGCTTTGCGCCACCTGCGCTTAACCCATTGTGCTACCACCCAACTCCCTTAATTTTATTTTAATGAGAGAGAGTTAGGGTTATGGTTCACACACAGAGAGGGAGAGGGGGAGGGGGAGGGGAGGGGTTAGAGAAAAGAGAGTCCAACCAGAGTACTGCTCAGCTCTGGCTTATGGTGGTTCTAGGGATTGAACCTAGCACCTCAGAGCCTCATATAGAAAAATCTTTTGCAGAACTGTTATGGTGTCTCCCAGGCCAAAGTTCAACATTTTTTATTACACAGTTGGCTGTATATCCTTGGACAAATCACAGAAAACATTTTTGTTCCCAGATTTCATCTTTAACGAAAGAGCTGGGTTAGGTGATAAATCAATTCCCTTCCAGTCCAGAAATTCCATTAATTTGTAATTCCTCATGGAAAATATAATGTCCACTTTCTTTTTTTTTTTCTTTTTTTTTTCTTTTTTTTTTATTATTATTTTTTTAATGTCCACTTTCTAAGAATCAGTGTTTGAAAGAATCAGATGCTTATGCAACATATTTTAGATATGAAGCCTCCCTTACAAATGCTTATTGTTATGTTTGGTAAATACATGGGCTTTGGTAGTATGAGGACATAAAAGTGCTGTCTCTATTCCTTACCTTCTTCAGCTTGAGAATATTGCAAGTCTTTAAGATAGTACCTGAGCTAGGGAGATAAGTAAGCAGTATGCATAGCACTTGCATCTAGGAGGTCCCAGGCTTGATGGCCACCACCACATAAGCCTGAGTTGAGTGGTACTTTGAGCTCTCTTTCTCCCCCTTTCCTTCCTTTATCTCTCTCCCCTCTACCCCCATTAAAGTAAATAAATCAGGAAGTCATTTTTTAGAAATAAAGTAGTACCCGATTTGCCAACTCATTTGTATCATTCTCTCCTATCCAGTCCCATATAATTCTAGAAACTAAATTCTAGAAAATTTAGCCCTCCCTACCTTGCTTTGGTTGAGCTCCATTTACCTGTGTCAACTGAGTGACTCCTTAGAAGCTTGTTAAAATGTGACTTCTCCTTTTATCTTTCTCAACAGTATTTCTCTAGTATTGCCAGCTTCCTCTACATCTAGTTTTGTCTCTTTATCAGTTCCAAAAAAGATAAGGAGATAAGGCTTGTTTTAGCAGCTCAAATACATGGAAGAGGAAGAGGCAAAGCGCCACTTAAGTCAGAAAAACCATAGTAGCTGTTCAACTTTAATTCTAGTGAGTTAAACTGGATGCGTTTGAAGGACTGAGATAGATTTTTCTCATTGAAACTAAAGGACTCATCACCTTACCTTTTACCTGCAGCCACCCCAAAAAGGTACCAATTATAAGAACCTTTCTTCTTGTCCTATACTAGAGAAGAGTTCAAAATGTGTTTTCTCGTGATCGCTTTGAGCAGTCTCATTGCTAACATCTATTTTCTCTTATTTTCTGGATGGCCAAAAATGTTATCATCTGTCTGTGTGTGTTTGTGTGTGTTTTCTCCTGATTGTGGTTCTGAAGTCAAATAATAAATGATCAGCCTAGTGGTGTTTCCTTTCAATGTTATGTTAGCTTCATTTGGTATTTAATTGTCAATTGTGAGTCTCTGTGCTTTGAGCTGCATTGATAGCTCCAAATGCAATCATTGTTCATTTCTTGCATTTTTCCTCCCTGCAGATAATTCAATGAAAGTGAAAGATGAATACAGCGAAAGGGATGAGAATGTTTTAAAGCCAGAGCCTATGGGAAACGCAGAAGAGCCTGAAATTCCTTACAGCTATTCAAGAGAATATAATGAATATGAAAACATTAAGTTGGAAAGACATGTTGTGCCATATGATAGTAGCAGGCCAACCAGTGGAAAGATGAACTGCGATGTGTGTGGATTATCCTGCATTAGCTTCAATGTCTTAATGGTTCATAAACGGAGCCATACTGGTAAATAGTCTCCTTTAGCCATTCTTCTACAGACTGTCCTAATGCAGCCATTTGAGCAACCAAGTTGTAGAATGTGGGACTTCTGATATTTTTATGGATTTTCCCTATAATTCTGATGTATCTTTCCTTCTCTGTGTTTGCATTTGCCTGGTGATTTTTTCCCCTATTTCTCTGTATACTTGACAGAAATGATGCAAATGCTAAAACACATGATAAATGATGAAACAGACTAGGGAGCACAATGTTCTTGGTCAGCCAGATATTTTTTTTCTCTTAATAATAGGAGTTAAATTATACAATTTCCTTCATAAGAATCTTTCATATATTTTTGCATAACTTTTCAAAACAAAGAAGATCTTATTTATCTGGCTTAGATTTGCTAGATGAAAGGATATAATTTGTATAACTTTTTAAAAACAAAATTTATCTTTAGACAGTGAATAGTCCCTATAGAAATAGTTACAAATACAATACTTTCAATCCCCAGTACCACCATAAGCCAGAGCTCAGTAGTGCTCTGGTCAATAGAATCTGAAACTTTTCTTAAGCTTAAAGGAGGCTCGCTCTCTCTCTCTCTCTCCCAATACACTGAGCCCAATGCATTCCATCTGACATCTTATTTCAAGACTTTTAAATTAGTATGCTTCTGGACTTAACATATGTTAGTGGGACTTGGGTCTAGTGCTGTTTTCAGATTGAGATGGATACTAAATTTAAATATATATAAAGTTATATCCAGAAAGCACTTCTGAACTTACCCTTGTTTCTTTGCTCTGATCCAAAACAAGATGATAGATAAAATAGCCTTGCTAGGGTTGTTTTGTTTTATTTTCTCTCTTGTAAGTAAGTCTTATGTTTGCTTTATATAGTTTCCACCACTTTATATACAGTTTCTGTTCCACTGGCTCCAGTGTGAACAGAAACTGTCTAAAAGATGAGCTTTAGCATAGGCATCTAACCTTTGCATATGCTGTTCCACTTACCAAGTGATCAGCAATCTCTTTTTTGTCCTTTTTAAAGGTGAACGCCCATTCCAATGTAATCAGTGTGGGGCATCCTTTACTCAGAAAGGTAACCTCCTCCGCCACATTAAACTGCACACAGGGGAAAAACCTTTTAAGTGTCACCTCTGCAACTACGCATGCCAGAGAAGAGATGCACTCACAGGTCATCTTAGGACACATTCTGGTAAGTGAGAGCAATGGGCATTCCATGTCTTGTATTAGCATGTTCCTCAGAGCCCATTGCAGGAACTAGAAAGAGTTAAGTATAGAAGTTTTAATCTATCATTCCTGTTCTGAAGGGTTACAACAGCAGAGACCTCTAGGGCTAATTACACTTCCATTAAGGCATTAATTGCTCTCCGTCTGCCTCTATGGGGATGATCATCTCCTTACCATCCTCACTCCCCTAGAGAGTAACACAGTCAGACAGGAAGAGCCTACCCTATAAAAATGCCTGTTTAATATTTGAAAAGCAAAGCATAGCCTTCAGTATTTTCTTATGGTAAACTTTATTAAAAATACTATTTTCAGGGACCAGGCGGTAGCACAGTGGGTTAAGCGCGCGTGGCTTAAAGTGCACGGACCAGCATAAGAATCCCAGTTCAAGCCCCCAGTTCCCAACCCCGGCAGTGAAGCAGGTCTGCAGGTGTCTATCTTTAGCTCCCATGCTGTCTCCCTCTCCTCTCTCAATTTTTCTCTGTCCTATCCAACAATAGCAGCAAGGGCAACAAGTGCAGCAAAATGGGAAAAATTGCCTCCAAGAGCAGTGGATTTGCACACATTTCGGAGACTGACCAAGCCAGAGCAATAACCCTGGAGGCAAAAAAATAAAAAGATTAAAAATATTATTTTTTCCGGGGGTCAGGCAGTAGTGCACCAGGTTAAGCGCACAGAGTGCAAAGTTCAAGAACCAGCACAAGGATCCTGGTTCCAGCCCCGGCTCCTCACCTGCAGACGGGTCACTTCACAAGCAGTGAAGCAGGTCTGCAGATGTCTGTCTTTCTCTCCCCCTCTCTGTCTTCCCCTCCTTTCTCGATTTCTCTTTGTCCTATCCAACAACAACAATGGAAAACTGATGCCACCAGAGGTAGTGGATTTGTAGTGAAGGCACCAAGCTCCATGTGTCTTCCCCATCTCCACTGCCTGTTCTATCTCAAAAATAAGAATAGAGCAGTCTGGGAGGTGGTGTAGTGTCTAGAGCTTTGGACTTACACATGCCAAAATGATGTTCTCCTTTCTCTAATAACCCTGGAGGCGAATATATATATATATATTTCCTAAAACACATACACAATAGTCTGGACAGACTAATAATGTACAGTTTGTAAACCATGTAAAACTTTAAACTAAGTTTAAATTTTCATTTGAGGGTTACTTTTGGCCTTACTAAATTTGGGCAGTGCCCATTCAGGGCTGTTTATTTTCTTTTTCTTTTTTTTCATTTTTATTAGTAATCTATAAGATTATATACTAACAGAGGTATACTGGCTCCTGGGCTAAGTCTGTTAAACCTAACTTTCTTCTTCTAGAGAATAAGCATCAATAAGACTTTATTTAAAAAATAAAATCTATGTTCTGTCTTTTGTCTTCACATTTGCCCCCCCCCCCTTTTTTTGCCAAGATGATCATTTGTTTTCAACAGTTAGAATTTCCCTCCTAGAAAAATAAGACTAAGCTTATTTTCAAATTTGGGACCTCATGTTCTTGATGTTATCTGACATTTTAATTGAAGAGGAAAAAAAAAAAAGGTTTATTTTATGTCAATCCACAGCTACTACTTTGACTGAAACCCATCCCCAAGTCCACAACTGATCACAATTCAGAAACTAAATAGTAAATAGATCTGCCCCTACAAAAGTCATCATGAGAAATCCTCAGTAGCAGAAGCTTTATTTTACAGCTTATTGTTCAGAGTAATGTCCTGAGAATTCCCCTCAGGCTACTAGTTCCCGTGCCTGTTCCGCCATGTTATGCCCTCAGGACATTGTCTATATCCCCGCAATATCTGGAGTGCTTTGGTTACTCCTCCCCCCTCCCATTCTCACGAGAGTTATCATGCTGGAGTGCTATGGTTACTCCTCCCCCTTCCCATTCTCGTGATAGCTACTCCTATAAAAACCCTTCGTTTTCCGCACCTCGTTCTCTTGCCAGCGCTTCACTCCGGTGTTCAGACGCAGAAAAGGTTACTGCGTGAGGCGGCCATTTTCGCTACCTCCACGTGGCCCAACCTGCTTCTCTAGCATCCAACTCTGAGGTGCCAGCGCAAATAAAGATTTGTGTTTCCTCTTCGCTCCAGACCCCTCCTCTCTCTCTTCTCCGTGGCCGCCGCGCATAACAACATCTGGCTCAACAACAGTAATGACTTAAGACTGTCTGGTCCCAAAAATTTAGAATAGTTCTTTTTTTGGCCTTCTTCAGGTAAGACTCAACATCAGTAGTTATTTTTAAGGCACATTCCAGATACTTAATATTTTCAGTTCTCACCAAAATTGTTTTATGTATTCATTTAAATTTTTTATAAGCATCTTTTAATGCTTTAAGTCTCAAAAGCTGTTTTAAACAGAGCAAAAGTATCAGAAAATAAAAGTCTCAGTTCCTAGAACTCTGACAAATTAATAGGGTACAATTGATCAAAATCAGGAGGTCATCTCTGGTCACAAAATTTAAGTTACATATTTCAAGCAATAAGGAATTTGCAGAAATTAGAAGGATTAAAGTGTTCTGTATAGTATGAATATGCTTTTGAGAAAACCTTTAGTTCATCTTAAAAAGTAAAATGAATGGGAGTCAGGTGGTAGCACAGCGGGTTAAGCACACATGGTACAAAGCACGAGAACTGGCTCAAGGATCCCGATTCAAGCCCCCAGCTCCCCACCTGCAGGGGAGTCGCTTCACAGGCAGTGAAGCAGGTTTGCAGGTGTCTATCTTTCTCTCCCCTTCTCTGTCTTCCCCTCCTCTCTCCATTTCTTTGTGTCCTATCTAACAATGACGACATCAGTAACAACAACAATAATAACTACAACAACAATATAAAACAACAAGGGCAACAAAAGGGAAAATAAGTAAAAAAAAAAAAAAGTAAAATGAAGTCTTGTAATTTGTTCTTTTTCCTATTACTCAAAAGTGTCCTCAGTGAATTATCTTTTTAAATTTTAATTTTTTTATTATCTTTATATATTTATTAGATAGAGACAGTCAGAAGTCGAGAGGAAAGGGGAGACAGAGAGGGAAGAGATCGAGAGACACCTGCAGCATTTCTTCACCACTTGCGAAGCTTCCCCCTGCAGGTGGGGAAGGGGAACTCAAACCTGGGTCCTTGAGCACTGCAACATGTACGCTCAACCAGGTGCGCCACCACCCAGCCCCTAATTTTTATTATCTTTACTTATTTTTTGAATAGAGACAGCTAGAAATCAAGAGAAAGGAAGAGATAGGGAGAGTGAGAGAGAGATACTAGCAGCATTAACCACTTACAAAACTTTCCCCCTGCAGGTGGGGACTGTGGGCTTGAACCTGGGTCTTTGTATGTTGCGACATGTGTGCTCAACCAGGTGTCCCACCACCCAGCCCCGCTTATTATTTTTTACTTAGCCCAGTGTTTGCTATAAGCATTTGGTAAGGATACAGTATTTTTTATTAATTCTTTATTTTATTTCATTTTATTTATTGGGGGGATTAATGGTTTACAGTCAACAATAGTTTGTACATGTGTAACATTTCTCAGTTTTCCACATAATTCAGCCCCCTCTAGGTCCGCCTCTGCCATCATGTTCCAGGTCCTGAACCTCCCCCCCCCTCACCCCCACTGCACGCCAGAGTCTTTTACTTTGGTGCAATATACCAAACCCAGTCCAAGTTCTGCTTTGTGCTTTCTTATTTTTCAACTTCTCTTTTTTATAATTATTAGTGATTTAATAATGATCGACAAGTGCTGGCTAAGAGGGGTATAATTCATACAGTCCCTACCACCAGAGTGCCATATCCCACCGCCTCCACTGTAAGCTTCCCTATTCTTTTTCCCTCTGGGAATATGAACCAAAGATCTCTATGGGGTGCAGAAGTCTGACTTCTCTAATTGCTTCTCCGCTGGACATGGGCATTGACAGGCTGGTCCATACCTCCAGCCTTTCTCTACCTTTCCCTAATGGGGTAGGACTCTAAGGAGATAGGGTTCCAGGACATATTGGTGAGGTCCTCTGCCCAGGGGGATAAGGTAAATTTATCCAAGTATGTCAATGTTAAATACAGGCCATTTCTAGCTAAATGATCAATTTCTACAAATGGTAGAATTCTTTACTTATAGCCAGACAGATGTCACAGAAACACCTCTTTTTACTTCACTATTAAACCATCTTGAAAAATAAAGAGACCTTAAGTTTTTCCTTAAAGAAACAAAATTAGTTTTGGAACGTGAACACTGTATATCAGTGATAATTATTAAGCCCAAATCCTTCCATGAAAGGAGGCTATTGTTTGGAAGAATACTATATATATATGTATGTATATATAGTATTTTCTGTCATATATATATATATATATATATATATGACAGATAAATTAAGACAGAGGAAGGGGAGACAGAGATAAAGAGGAAGAAGCAGAGACCTGCAACTCTACTTCACCATTCATTCACCATTCATGAAGCTTCCCCACTGTAGGTGGGAACTGGGGGCTTGAACCCTGGTCCTTATGCATGGTAACATGTATGCTCAACTAGGTGTACCACCATTGACCCCCTGAAACTCCTCTTAACAGGAGCATCAATTGTGTACCACTATTTTATTTCAATTTACTAAATTTTAAAGTAATGTCAATGTTAAAAGTACTCAAGTATTCTATGTAGTCTCAACTATCTCCTAGTGAACAGTTTTCACAGAGCCACAAGACACCACTTGTGCTTTAAAGGTCACTGAGTGCCCCTTGTGCTCTCCTTATAGTTGAGAAACCCTATAAATGTGAGTTTTGCGGAAGGAGTTACAAGCAGAGAAGCTCTCTTGAGGAGCACAAGGAGCGCTGTCGCACTTTTCTTCAGACCACTGACCTGGGAGAGACTGGTGAGTTCATGAAAAATACTCTTGCACACTTTCAGTGAGCACTGCTGTTCTAAATTAATAAAAAAAAATTAAAAGATAGCATTAATAAAATTAAAATATGGAGACCAAAAGATAGCTCATCTGATAAAGCACTCACTCTACCGTGCTCAAGGTGTTGAGTTAAAGCCTTGGTATCACGCGGGAGCATCATGAACAGCAGCAGCAAGGGCGTAGTCCCTACCTCCACCGCCCCTTCTCTGTCAAAAATAAGAATAGAGCAGTTTGGGAGGTGGTGTAATGTCTAGAGCTTTGGATTTGGGATTATTATACATGCCAGAATGACGTTCTCCTTCTTTCTCTAATATTAATAAATAAACCTCTTTTAAAAAAAAAAGTGAAGTAGAAAATTGGAGACCAAGGAGACCATGCTGTGGGCTCACTTAAGTGCAGGACCTGAGTTCATTCCCTGGGACTGCATTAAAAAAAAAAAAAAATTCCTGATGCTCTTGTGGAGTTAACATTTTAATGGAGAAAGACAGAGCATAAGCAAAATGATTTATTATTCAGTTTATTGAAAGGTACTGAATGCTGCTGAATGCTGCTGAGAATTAATGAAACAGCTCCAACAGGTGACATTTTAACAAACTTAAAAGGATGAGGAGTGAGCCCTGAAGATGACAAGGAAATAGCAAAGGCACTGGGGCTTGAATGTGAAGAAGTATAAATAAATAGTTCTGGAAGGTTGGAGCAGAGTGAGTAATAGGACATGAACCCAGAGAGGAAATGGGAGACTAGGTCTTAGCAAATTCTATAGGGCATTATAAAGACTGATCTTACTCTGCATAAAATTGAAAATCACTAGAGGATTTGAAGAGAGGTAACATGATTGGGCTTCTTGGTTTAAAAGAATCACTGTTTTTGCTATTGAGACTAGATTGAGGAAAGTTGGAAACTGGAGAGTTTGATCAGAAGGCCTTTGCATATAATTCAAGCAAGAGAAAACAATGTCTTGGTAGTGGAAGAGATGGTGAGAAGTGAAAAAATACATATAAATAGTATGGTCCAGATACTGAAGAGTCTGAACTGGAATAAGCAGGTTGGAAAACTTTCTCATTAGTTGATTAATTTTGCTTAAAGTTTCCAAGAACCTAGTTATGATGTTAAGTAAGGTCTTAATATAGAAAGATGTTCTTTAACCAAAGTCCCCTGAATATTCCTATCTACTCAGTGATGCTTATATTTGACTTTAGTAATTTTGTTAGGGACAGTGTATAGGGAAAAGGGATCTGAAACCTTAAATAGCTGAGATGGGGGAGGGGGTTGGGCAGTAGTGCTGCAGGTTAAGCGCAAGTGGTGGCAAAGCACTAGAACCGGCATAAGGATCCAGTTCGAGTTCCCGGCTCCCCCACCTGCAGGGGAGTCACCAGCGGTGAAGCAGGTCTGCAGGTGTCTATCTTTCCCTCCCCCTCTGTCTTCCCCTCCTCTCTCCATTTCTCTCTCCATTTCTCTCTCTCCTATCCAACAACGACAACATCAATAACAACAAAAATAAGAACTACAACAATAAAACAAGGGCAACAAAAGAGAAAATAAGTAAATATTTTTTTTAAATAGCTGAGATAGGAAGCACCTTGCACATTTTAAGGGAGTTTTAGGGAGGTAGCTACACCAGGAAAGCTGTGGGAAGACAAATGATGTCAGCAAATCAATGAGAATAGCTGGGGGGAATGAGGATGTAAGGTTTAAGACAGGGAAAGGTCCATGGGCAGTCCTTTTCTTCTTTCTACAACCTTCATGGAGCCTGTCCCCACAAGCTGTCTCTGCATTTCTGCACTTTAATATCACTTCTGAACATATTTACATCTTGGTAATACCAAGTTTGAAATTTGCACACATGATCACAAAGTCGCTTATAATTCCTTTCAAGATGGCGCTTTGCCTGAATCCTTCCAGGAGTGATCTGGTGGTCTCAGGACTGTCCTTGGCCAATCACCTCCACAAAAACTGCATATTTGGGGGGCTGGGCGGGAGCGCAGTGGCTTAAGTGCACATGGCACAAAGTGCAAGGACCAGCGTAAGGGTGTCAGCTCGCCACCTGCAGGAGGTCACCTCACAAGCAGTGAAGTAGGTCTACAGGTGTCTTTCCTTCTCTCCCCCTCCTCTCTTGATTTCTCTCTGTCCTATCCGGCAACAACAACAAGGGCAGCAAAATGGGGGGAAAATGGCTTCCAGGTGCAGTGGATTCGTAGTGTAGGCACCAAGCGCCCGCAATAACCCTGGAGGCAAAAAAAATTTTTTAATAATCAAGAAAATAATAAAAATTGCATATTGTATTCAGTGTTTTAAATTACATGCCTAGTGATAGTTGTGTGAAACACTAGATGTCTTTTCATGTGTCAGTTATATTTTTATTTCCTTTTCACTCTTCATTTGTGTCATCCTAGAACTTCTTTATGCCACAACCCTGTAGTTAGTTGTCTTTTGTCCCACCCATTTTACTATCAGCCTAGCTCTGCCGCTTAGGTTTTCTAATATTCTTATATGGTTACTAGAACTACTTGGTTACCAGCTACTTGTTTAGAGGAGGTACAGATTCTGACGGGATGTGGTGTTTGATAGTTGTACTTGAATAACTGGAACTTTCTAAAGCAGAAAAATGACAGAAGTAATGTGAAACTTAGGAAAAATGGAGTAGATATCATGAGTAGTTTTCACTATACTCATTTTGAGTGAGAGGAAACTTTATTTTAGATAAAACCTATGTTATGATGTTAGGAACTGGCCAACTGAATTCCGCTGGTTTGCACTGCTTCTGCTTTTTGTCCTGATGGCATCTTTGGTTTTATCAAGGAGTTGGATTTCCTCCTTATTTCTAAAGAGAAATATTTCACCCTCTGTTAAAAAAGAAAAAAAATAAATAAAACTTGGGTTTTAACTTCTTAGGCAATATGCTTGTGTTTAGTCAAGTAATATTTGGACATCTTGCAACTCAGACATGAGTTGCAAGACAAATTTCAGACATGACAAAACTCTTCCTGTAAGAAATTCCCAAGTTGGGCTGGGGAGATAGCATAATGGTTATGCAAAAAAAGTCTATACTTGAGGCTCTAGTGTCCCAGGTTCATTCCCCGGCACCACCATAAGCCAAAGCTGAGCCATTTAAATTTTTATTTAAATAAAATAAACTCCCACGTTATGAAAATCTATTATATTCCAAATTGCATCATCAACATTTAAAACTAGAAGAATTAGAATCCACGTCATTTTAGAGGTGTGGAAAATGAGACTCACTGGAAATTCGGTGAGTTATTTTGATTTTTTTTAAATATTTTTTATTTTACCTTTTGTTGCCCTTGTTGTTTAACACTGTTGTGGTTATTGATGTTGTTTTTGGATAGTACAGAGAGAAATGGAGAGAAGAGGGGAAGACAGAGAGGGGTAGAGAAAGACAGACACCTGCAGACCTGCTTCACTGCTTGTGACTCCCTCAGTGAGTTATTTTACAATCACTAGAGCTGCCTTGGGGAGGTTGCTCTGTCATAGCTCAACAGCTTAAGGCTCCAATTAAAAAAAAAATCAATATAACTTCTGTTGTTTTGTTATTAGCTACATTTGACCAAAACTTCATTGGTAAAATTCACATAACATACAATTCACTGTTTGAATATGTGCAATTAGTAGCTTTTGATATATTCACAAAGTCATACAACCATCAACATTATTTAACTTCCTAACATTTTTACCAGACCTCAAGAGAAACCCTGTAGCCAGTACTTGTGACTCTCCACTCTCCTTCTCGTCAGTCCCTAGCAACCAGTGTTCTAATTTCTGTCTCTGTAGATTTGCCTATGGTGGACGTTTCATATAAATAGAATCATATGATGTGTGACCTTTTATGTCTGGTTTCTTTCACCTAGCACAGTGTTTGCAGGGTTCATCCCTGTTGTAGAATGTATAAGCACTTTGTTCCTTCTTAATATTCCTTTTAATGGCAGGATACTATTCCATTATACAGATGTATCTTTATACAGTATCATTATACAGTACTGCTCAGCTCTAGCTTGTGATGATACCAGGGGACTGAACCTATGACTTCTGAACCTCAGGCATGAGAGTCTGTAACATAAACACTGTGCTATATTCCCAGCCCAACATATTTATTTATCCATTCATTAGTTTAAAAATTTGGGGGTCCCCATTTTTTGAAAATATGGCCTGATTAGATATTTGTTTTATGGTGGTGCCTGGATCAAAACCAGGGCTTTCCACATGTGCAGCAGACACTCTACTGCTGAGTCAACAGCCCCAGCCCAGTTTTATCTATTTATTTGTAAGAGAGAGACCAAAGCACCATTCCATCATTCATGAAGTTCTACTTATTTTGTCTTTATTTCTCAGTGGTGGTGCTGGGGATCAAACCCAGGGCCTCAAGCATGTAAATCAAGCAGTCTGCTGCTGAGCCACTGCTCTAACCCCTGATTAGCTACTTAGAAAAGTTAAAAATTATCTATCTAGCAACAGAAATATAATGACTCACAAACTAATAGATACACACTCCTGAGAGAGGTGTGTGCCTTCTATAAATAGTAAGTTCAGTCTTCTTTTATCTGAAGTAAGGTTACCATGTTACTTCTCATCCCATTAACCTTAAAATTTTTTTGAAATTAGGAAATTTTCAAAAGAAATATTTTACGTATTTTCTGTGGTATGAGATAATTCAGGAAATGATGAAATATGGAGGTTAAGTTGATTTGCATTTCATAGGGTGGTTTGATGGATGCATGCACTATACTTTAAAGTCTCAGCAAAAAATAAAGGGTTAACTAACAAAGTCAGCAAGTTTTGCTTTTTTTGTAATGGAGGTTTCAGGTTACAAAATGCATAAAGTCACAGCTTAATCAGGTACAATAAATTCTGTGTTTCAGTCAATATATTACTCTCCTTTATATTTTGAATAGTTCACATGATTTCTTTTGACATCCAAAATGTAAAGAATGTTAAAGTAGAGGGTAGATAACAGAATGGTCATGCAAACAGACTCTCATGCCTGAGGCTCCAAAGTGTCAGGTTCAATCCCCTGCACTACCATTAAACCAGAGCTGAACAACAACAACAATAATAATAGCCACAATAATAAAACAACAAAGGCAACAAAAGGGAAAATGAATAAATAAATATTTTTTAAAAAATTTAAAAAAAAAACCAGAGCTGAACAGTGCGTGCTGGTAAGAAAGAAAAAAAAAACTCTTCAAGAATATTTAATCTAGCACAAATGAATCTGTTCCCAGTACAATCTATTTCCAATTCCCTCTTAAGATTGGGTGTACCAATCTGGATGTAATGTGTCATTCTAAGCCTGCTTATTATAGCATTACAGCAGCAGCACACCTTAACCTTTCACTGTTAGCTTTTCAAAGGGTGGTGTTCCACTGCTGCAGTAGAAGCACAATTACATCTCAGGTGCTTACTGCAAATGGAAGCACAGTTTAACATGAACACCAAGCCTTGGGGAAAAAAATCTGTCCCCATCGCGAAGCAGCCTTTCATGGAAGAAGGACAGGCTACAAAGTTATTGAACTGGAGGTCAGTCTGTATAACAATGTGGTAAAAAAGGGCTTGTGACCTTATTATTTGTTGGATTGTCTATATGTCTGGCTTTGAGTCAGAGTTGTTTGTAAAAACGAGTGAGGGTTAAGTAACCCCTACCTTTAAGAACTCACAGTTCAACAGATGACTTGTATTAATATCATACAAAGGTGTAACAGAAATACTTGTGATATTTTACTTCAGTCTAGGTTTCTACACCAGCCATTACAGGTGACATCATTAAGATACTCCAGTTCTGCTGTCTTTAAAAAAGAAATAATCTGGGAGTCGGGTGGTAGCGCTGTGGGTTAAGTGCAGGTGGCACAAAGTGCAAGGACCGGTGTAAGGATCCCGGTTTGAGCCTCTGGCTTCCCACCTGCAGGGGAGTCACTTCACAGCAGTGCAGCAGGTCTGCAGGTGTCTATCTTTCTCTCCCCCTCTGTCTTCCCCTCTTCTCTCCATTTCCCTGTTCTGTCCAACAACGAAGACATCAATAACTACAAAAAAGGGGGGGGCAACAAAAGGGAATAAATATTTTAAAAATAATTATTATTTATTTATTCTTATGCTTAAGAGAGGGAGAGAGCAGAGAACTACTCAGCTCTGTTTTATTGTGGTACTTGGGGGTTGGACGTGGGATCCTTGGGACTTCAGACATACACATTCTGTATTTTCACACAATGAACTATCTCACTAGCCTTTTTTTCTTCCCCCCTCCCCAATCTCTTTACCAGAGCACTGCTCAACTCTAGCTTACAATGGGGAGAGAGAATTAACCTGCTAGAATTTTGGAGCCTCAGGCATGGTCTCCTTTGCATAACCATTATGCTATCTCCTCTAACCTTTTTTAATTCTTTTTTTTTTTTTTTTTTTAATGTGGAACCAGAGAATCATCTCGGGACCTTGTGTAAATTCTGTATCACTGAGCAGCCTCTCAGGGCTTTTTTTTGTTGTTGTTGTTAACTTAGAGACATAGAAAGAGGGAACTTACTACAACATGTCTCCCCCATCCAGTTAGCTCCCCAGTGCTGTTCTTGGTACTCTTTTTTTTTTTTTTTTAATATTTATTTTATTTATTTATTCCCTTTTGTTGCCCTTGTTGTTTTATTGTTGTAGTTATTATTGTTGTTGGTGTTGTTGGATAGGACAGAGAGAAATGGAGAGAGGAGGGGAAGACAGAGAGGAGGAGAGAAAGATAGACACCTGCAGACCTGCTTCACCGCCTGTGAAGCGACTCCCCTGCAGGTGGGGAGCCGGGGTTCGAACCGGGATCCTTATGCCGGTCCTTGTGCTTTGCACCACCTGCGCTTAACCCTCTGCGCTACAGCCCGACTCCCCTTGGTACTCTTATGTGGTACTGGAACTTGAAACCAGGGTGTCACTTATGGGAAGGTATGTGCTCTACCAGGTGATCCCTTTCCAGACCCTAATTCTGCTGTCTTAATGGGATACATATGAAGGAAGAACGAATACAGAAGACCACAAATTTATTTTCTCATTAGCTTGATCCTTATTCTGGAAAAGGACTAACAGCTGTTATACACATTCATTTAGCATTGTTTCACACAAATTATAGATACTTGAAGTGGGACATATTTTTGTATGACAATAAGCTCTAGCAATAGCAAGAATTTTAAAGTAATTGAATAATTATATTTATATATGAATCTTGGTGTCGAACCTTTTAATCTTCATTTTCATTGTTTCATTTGGAGTAAATGCAACCATCACAGCTTCAGAATAAGTACATTTTTACCAAGTACAGACTAAAGAAAAAGTTTTAAATGTTTTTTTTTGTTTTCCTCCTCCAGGGTTATTGCTGGGCTCGGTGCCTGCACCATGAATCCACCGCTCCTGGAGGCCATTTTTTTTCCCCCTTTTGTTGCCCTTGTTGTAGTTTCGTTGTGGTTATTATTATTGCCCTTGTTGACGCAATTCGTTGTTGGATAGGACAGAGAGAAATGGAGAGAGGAGGGGAAGACAGAGAAGGGGAGAGAAAGATAGACACCTGCAGACCTGCTTCACCGCCTGTGAAGCGACGCCCCTGCAGGTGAGGAGCCGGGGGCTCGAACCGGGATCCTTACGCCGGTCCCTGCGCTTTGCGCCACATGCGCTTAACCCACTGCGCCACCGCCCGACCCCCGTTTTAAATGTTTTAAAAGTTTGTCTTCCCAACTAATTATGCTTTAAAAAAAAAAAACCATAGTATCTCACAGGTAGTATCTATTCTACTTGCTTTAAAAGGCAACACTTTTATGTAACGTTTTTGCTAGAACCTGCCTCAGTCTTTGATAGCAATCTCTCGTTAGACAATTCTTATTGCACAGTAACACCTCTTTGTTCCATTCTCCATTAGCTACTGACTGACCACACCATATAAGAGACAGGAAGTAATGCCTCTTGTTTGAGCTGCATTTAACACTTCAAAATCTAATGAAGGATTTTGAACAAAAACACAACAAATTACCTAGTTAAATCTGCACTGACTTTGAGATAAAATTACATCATGGAAACAGTGAACTGAAAACCAGACAAACTATTAGGCTTGGGCTGAGATTAAAGGTAGAAACCTGTTCTGTAATTATGACTTCATTTTATTAATTATTTCTTCAACATGTACTTAAAATCCTTTTCTTAATGAAACTTTTTTACATCCAGTTTATAAAAAGCAAGTGGTGTGAGAGGTATTGATCCAGAACTAAATTTCTATTCCTTCTATACTCACTGATAAACCAAGTGTGCAAATTGTTCCTCCCACCATCCCATATTCCCCACACCCACCCCTTGCAACATTAAACTGCCAAATACCACCCAGGAACGGATGTCCTATTTCATCATTTAAACCCATTATCTTGTTCCCTTACTATCTTGCCAAACTGGTTTCCCACCACTTATATTTCAGAGACATGATGTGGTAAGATAACAAGTCTAGACTGTATAAATAGACAGTTAGGTCTTAAGCTTGAAGCAGAGGGCTGCAAGCCAATAGTCCTTTTTTTTTTTTTCCTCCCATTATTTCTTTTCAATGTAATCCCAAAAAGACTAAGTATAAAACAATTCTCTTTGTTTTAAAGGGTGCTCAATTAGTGGTATTCTACAACAGCTATTCAACATTTATGACTCAAAGACTAGCTGTTTGGGAAAGAAAATGAAATTTATCAAATCCCATAGAAAGTTCAGCCTTTACTTTCCTTGCCAATTTGAAAACACAGCTTAGTAAGCAGCAACCTCAGTTTCTACAGTACGTTCACAATACAGTGAGGGTTGATGTCTTGAAGTAGGTATTAAGTAAATTACCCAGGGAAAGAGTGTGGGTGGTTGGGAACACTCCAGATTCATTTCAGAGGATTTCTTTCATTCTAATCTGAGTTGTGGAAATGGGGACATCTCTAGCCATGCCTCAAATTATTTGCCTGTCTATTAAACTCCAGAATGTAATCTTTTTAAAATGTGAGACATGTAAAATCTGTTTATTTTTGGTCACTTATTTACAGAGCAGGCTTTATCTAGAAATGACTATCAAGGCAAACTTGGTGAGTAACCAGGGATAAAAAGTGATGAGGGACAGAGAGTGGGAAAGCTATCGGGGGAGGGCATAGGATATGGAGAATGGGTGGTGGGAATTGTGTGGAGTTGTACCCCTCCTACCCTATGGTTTTGTTAATTTATCCTTTCTTAAATAAAAAATAAATTTAAAAAAAGTGATGATGTCTCAGAAGGTTGTCATTTAGTGGCATGCCCTAATTACATTATTTAGGTCAATGTCTCCCCACTTGAGTAGCCTTCCAAATAGAGATGGCATGGAGTATGTATTCAGAAAAAGCTGCTTGTGGTAATTGATACTGACCTTGATAGCATGTAGACAGTGACTGCTGAGAGACAGATGGGAAAAGTAGGCTGGTACAACAGTGCTTGGGGCAAGTCCTGGGACTGAATGGACATTTCTCTGAGTAGTGTTTGGATTTGGGCAACTGAAGGAATGACTGCAGGAGACTAAGAGGATAGTGGTAAAATAAGGATGAAGTTAAAAATCTCAGAGTTCTAGTTTTCATTTTCATTTTACTATACATCTATTTAGAGTTTTGAAGATAATAAATATAGAGTGGGGGAGAGCCTCCCCTGGATTTAATACTCTCAGAGTTGCAGGAACCAGAATGAATCTTCCTAGTCAAAGGCAAGATGGGCATTAAGCAGGCAAGATAGCTCACCTGGATAAATGATGATACCTGCTTTGCCATGTGCACAACCCAGGTTCAAACTCAGACTCCTCCTTACTGGAGGAATCAGTGCTATGGCATCTTTCACTCCCTCTCTCTGTTTCTCTTTCTATCTGGAAATGTTGACCCAGACCGATGAAGCCCCAGCAACAACAACAAAAACACAAAACCAGTGGCTTCTCCAATGCTTCTTATAGCAAATGGTCTCTGGAACTTACTTCAAATCCCAGGCCTATGTCTTTCATCTCTGCTTTGGGGCTCTGGGTAGTGCCACATCTGGTGGTGGTTTGTGTGAAAGGAAATAATAAATATAATAGTTTCCTGTTTGGTCATTTAAACTTATCCCTGTGCTGGACAGAATTTGACCCACTTCACTCAGTAGTGGTGTCCTCTCTGCTCAAGTGCCAGTTGTTTTCCAACTGTCGGTCAGCCAGTCGTGGTACTTTACCACTAGCCCCAAGCTGCCCAGTCCCCTCACTCTGACCCTTATGTTTTCTTTTACATAGTGTTGTTAATAGCTTAAACTAGAGGCTGGGATTTTTTTGTTTTTTAGAGAATAAAATGTTTGACAAGAAACTCACAAAATCTAACACATATAGCTATTACAACATCCTCTTCATTTTTTGAGCTAGATTTCATTTTATTCCTGAATTTTAAAGTCTCTGAACACTATGGTTAATTGCATAATGATGAACATAGAGTTTTAAGAAAAACATGCTGGTAACCATTTTTTAACTGAAGGAGATTACTGGTTTATAGTAAATACAGTTGTTAGTCCTGTGTAAAATTTCTCAGTTTTCTGCAAAATACTCTCACCCCCAGCCTAGCTCTTCCTCCACCATCATGCATCAGGACCTGAAAGTCCTCACCACCTCTCATCCCCAGAGCCTTTTATTTTGGTGCAATACACCACTGAGTTCTTCTAATTTGGTCTTGGTTCTTTAGCTATTGTTGGCCTTAAGTGACAGTCCTACCCTGAAGGCTTTTTTGTCTCTCATCGACTGCAGAGGCAGACACTTTTCTTCTGAGCATGTCCATTTGTGGTGCTAAATGTCTTTTTTTTTAAAGCATTTTATTTGTTTTTAAGTATTATTTATTTATTTGTTTATTATTAGAGACAGAGAGAAATTAAGAGAGGAAGGGGAGATAGGGAGAGAGACAGAGAGAGGCCTGCAGCACAGCTTCAGCACTCATGAAGCTTCTTCCTACAGATGGGGACCAGGGGTTTGAACCTGGCTCCTGGTGCACTGTGATGTGAGTGCTTAACCAGGTGTACCATAGCCTACCCCCCTCTAAATGTCTTCTTAAGAGGTCGTGGAATTTAAAAAAATATATTTACAATCTGGCATCTGCAGAAAAGCTTACCAAACGTTAATCTAGGCTAGCATCATGTGTTAAAGTGTGAAAGTTTTATGTTTATAGTAACTAATATCTCTTTCAATTTTAGACATGAACTCTTTATTTTTATGGATTTCTTTTTAAAATTTTATTTATTTATTTATCTATTTTTCCTTTTGTTGCTCTTGTTGTTTTAGACATGAACTCTTTTTTTAATTTTTTTATTTATAAAAGGGAAACTGACTAAACCCTAGGATAAGAGGGGTGAAACTCCATACAATTCCCACCCCAGAACTCTGTATCCCATCCCCTCCCCTGATAGCTTTCCTATTCTTTAACCCTCTAGGAGTATGGGCCCAAGGTCATTGTGGGATGCAGAAGGTGGAAGGTCTGGCTTCTGTAATTGCTTCCCCGCTGAACATAGACAGACATGAACTCTTATTGGGCAATGCCTCTTGCATTGATTAGAGATTGGCACATATTCTTCTAGTGATTCTCAATTTTAGCTGCATTTTAGAAATTATATGGAGAGCCTTAAAATTCTGTTGCCTGGGCCTCTATATTAGAGATCTTGGTTTATTTTATCTGAAGGGGACCTGGGTCTAGCTGTGCCTTACATGCTCTTCAGGTGATTTTAATATTCTTCAGGTCTGAAAACCTCAGGCCACACCACTTGAAGGTCTGCACATGAACCGACAATTAAACCATATTCTTAGGCAGTTTTTTATTCACATTTTTCATTAGAAAGATAATAAAGATGCATTACAGATTGCTCTTTAATTTCAAGACAGAAGTGTTGCTCAGGGTAACTTTAACTGAGACCATTTTGAAACGTGAAGAGCATATAAAACAGATATTGCAGATCCCAGAGAAAAAGAATTTAAAAGATGAAAACTGAAGGGAGCATGGTGGGAAAAGAAAGAAAGAGAGAGAGAGAGAGAGGGAGGGAGGGAGGGAGAGAAAGAAAGGAAGGGAGGAAGGATGGAAGGAAAAACATTCAGAATTTCAGTACACAAATCACTGTGTTGATTTCTTGCTATCTGGGTAAGTATATTTATTTTCAAATGTGCTGTTAACATCAACAGATCAGTAAGTCAACAGAGCACCATAATTTTTTTCAAAGTTGTTAGGAAGAATCATATTAGTCTGCAGGTGTCACACGAGTTACTCAGAATCAGAATGAAGGCTGATCAGGGGTTAGAACATCTCCATCTATCTTTTTGCAACCAACCACGTCCAGGCTGTTTATTTAATACTTCCTCTTGCTAATGAAGGTATGGGTCGGGCTTTCCCATCTCAGCACAAGACTGCAAGATTTGAATGTACCCTGGTGCTGGTTTCACTGACCACAACAGGTACCCGGGGCAAGAATCTGAACGGCACTCACAGGTAACAGCAGAGTGTGCATCAGACCTCTTGACACTTTTCCTTCCAGCCTATTTCCTTTTCTCTTCACTTACCAACGTATTCTTTTCCCTCTTCTTTTTATAATTTTTCTAAACCAGCAAGTGCGGAGGCAAGACACATCAAAGCAGAGATGGGAAGTGAAAGAGCTCTCGTTCTGGACAGATTAGCAAGCAATGTGGCAAAACGAAAAAGCTCAATGCCTCAGAAATTCATTGGTAAGAATACAACCCTATTCCTGCAGTTGCTATCAGATAGTTTAAATGAGATAACACAAGATGCTAACTACACAGACCCTGCCTTGCTTGACCTCTGTTAAAATAAGGTTCTTGTTTTTCCAGTGTGTGGTTTATTCTTTGTGATTCATTTTGGCAACTAGAGAAGGCAGTTAAAATATCTTAACTAGAGAATTTTAACTACTGAAGATGGGAGTATTTGATGCATCCATTTTCCTAAGTGGAGTTGGTGTTTAAAATGCAGTTCCTTCCTCTTTATTTTTGAATAACATATGTTGCATGACAGAGTTTTTGCAATTTGTACCACTGAGATGTTTGAGATAGGATTTTTGAAATGTTTTGTAATTCTGTGTTACAAGTTGGTTCCGTTAGCATGCACAAACTTTTTTGTGCTATAAGATGTATTGCCACATTTTATGAATTTGATTGATAATTGGCTTTAAAAGAAAGCGCTTAGGGAAACATTGATTTAAATAGCAAGGTTTGATCTGATCATTTGTCTTACTAGAATTAATTTTTATGTCACTGATTTTTCACATTGTCAAAAAATACAACAGGAGGAGCTGGCTATGAAATAATTATGTCCATTAATGTGTTAGGACTGCCAAATGGCAGAGATATTTTGCTGAACTCTTCCAGATGTGTACATAAATGTGACCAGGGTATTTAAAATAGATTTGTACTTGAAATAAGCAACTGAGTTAGTTGTATCAATTTTATTCAGTGATACTGAACAAAAGTAGTTATCACCCAAAAGCATAGACTTCCTTCAGTGACTTGCTGCTATTGATTCCTTCTGTCCTTTATGTTTTTCCTTCCTTTCTTTTTTTTCTTCTTCTCCTCCTCTTCTTCTTCCACCTCCTCTTCTTCTTCTTTTTTCTCCTCCTCCCCCTTTTTCTCCTCCTTCTTTTCAATACCTTCTAAATGTCTGTCTGGTTTTTATAATTTGGCTTAATTTTATCCTGTTCTAAATAATTTTTACAGGTAGATATTTTGTATGAATTGTTGAAAGGAGCCATATTTCAGAATAATTTAGCATAATGCTTATAAATTATTAGTATTATTATTTTGGTGAGCTGGAAAAATATTATAATGGTAAGAATAAATTGTGTCAGACTAAAATTGGTGTATTGCAATTTAAAGAGACCTTCCTCCTCCTTGTCTTTGGTAAAAAATGTCAGGGTCTTCTGTATGAGTTTAGGCACAGGGTATCAATTGTGACTCCAGCATACTATCTTAAAACCTGGCTTATATGTGTTCTGAGTTTTGCTTATGTGGAGAAGATCTGACTTGCACACAAAAGGAAGTTTGCACTGTTATTCTGTGCCATTAGTGTAGTTTAATTTGGTGGGAAAGTTTGACTCTAGATATAACTGAAACTAACATGGGGAGGGACATGGAATGAAATCAGCAAGGAAAAAAAAAGTAGGATGACCTAATTTTGAGTCAATACATTTTGGTCTAAGAGAACTGAGTTGTGAGAAAAGGTGCCTAGTCCTTACAGCTGCCCTCTACCCAAAGTTAAGCAAAACTCTACTTATTGTAAGTTGCTTTGATATTTTCATGGTTATAAAAAAAAACATGTTGGGCAGGGAAGTAGCTCAGTGGTGGGGTGCATGCTTTGCATTCAAGAGGTCCTGAATTCAATCACCACCAAAAAAAAAGAACCGAACAAAAATAAAAGCACAGAATGTTTCATATGTCTGAGTCTAGGCCATTTTGCCTTCTGCCTCAGGTACTTGTTCTGTTTTTAACAGGTGTGATCAGTGAATGGTCACTTTTCCCTTCCAAACTTTTGAGAGATGTTGATCTTTTTTGTTTTTAATCTCTTATTTAATTTTAATGATAGAAAGATACAGAGTAAAAGACCATAGAATGGCTCAGCTCCGGCTTATGGTGGTGACTGGGTTTGAACTTGGGACTTCAGAGCCTCATGCATGAAAATATTTTGCGTAACCATTATGCTGTCTCCCAGTTCAAGAGATACTGATCATATAGGCTGATTTCATTCATCTTCTGAACCACCTAGCTATCTCTGTGCTGAAATTAGGAAATCCAGAAGATTTAGCTTCTGATTTATGCTGAGGTAGCAACTTCAGGTTATCAGGACCCAAAACAATCTTAGGGAAAAAAAAAATTTTTAACTGTGGTACAGTGCAGTAGGAAGAATGCTGGATTAGAGGCCAGAATACTTGGGTTATAATTCTAGCTCAGTCATTGCTTAACTATGTGTTTAGACAAATCATGTAACCTTTCTGGGTCTCTGTTTACTCATTTGTGAAATGAGGAGACAAGACAGGTGAAGATGTAATGGGGAAGGTCCCTCCCATCTCTACCATTCCACAAGTCAGTGAAATTAATTAGAAAATGCTGCACTACGAGTTCCACTTTGTGACTACAAGTACATATAACTATCTTTTTCTAAATCTATTTATAAAAAGGAAACATTGACAAAACCATAGGATAAGAAGGATACAACTGCACACAATTCCCACCACCAGAACTCTGTATCCCATCCCCTTCTCTGATAGCTTTCCTATTCTTTAACCCTCTGGGAGTGTGGACCCAAGGTCATTGTGGGATGCAGAAAGTGGAAGGTCTGGCTTCTGTAATTGCTTCCCCGCTGAACATGGGTGTTGACATGTTGATCCATGCCCCCAGCCTGCCTCTCTCTTTCCCTAGCTGGGTGGAGCTCTGGGATATATAACTATCTTTAAGACTCCCCCCACCAAGGTTGTATCAAGTAATGTTTATGTTAATATGAATATATGTATTTTAAGATTAAGTCATTACATCTGGAAATCTATAAAACAGCTGCATTAGTTCAACATTCATATATTTTACTTGACATATTAAGGTTCATGTACTTTTTTTTTTATTCACCCATCACTATAAAGCTACTACATGATACATGGTATTAGAATACATGCTATGCTTGTTCCTGAGCACCGTTCTAATCTCCTAGCATTAACTTATATCCTAAATTTTGAGAGATTGAAAAAAGTAAACCCCCTGAATCACTTTAATGAATCAACCTTTGCAATAGAAAACAGCAGTATCAGAGAGAAAAGGAACCTTGATGACACTGATCTAAAACCAGTGCAGCGAATGTTTTCCCTCCTCATCTCACCTCATCTCCCTTTTGCAAATCTTCTCCAAAGCCTTATTTTCTGAAAAGAATGAGCTGCCATGATAATGGCAATGGGTAAAGTGTGAAGGAGGAATGACTCACTCCCTTTAATTCTTGGTAACAGTTGCACAGCACTCAGACCAACAGTGGCTTCCCTGACCTCTTGAACTATGAGAGTAAAGGTGAAATTCTGCCATCAGGTTTGCCTGGCAAAACTGGCAAAGTAGAGGTAAGAAGCAGTGGATAGCGTTTTTCACCGATTAAGAGACAAAATAAAGAAGCAGGATGGATTGGCTTAAGACTAAATGAATTTCAAAAGACAAAAATATGCCTCTCCTGAAGAATTACTGTAAACTGTCCAAGTAAAAGATAAATAAAAATAATTTTATCCCTAATTATCCAAGAGATCTGTGTAAACAGGAAAAGAAATTACATACATCCATTAGAAATTAATTTGCATCATCAAAATAAATTTTTACTAGTTGTTATCTGCAAAGAACAAGATGGCTTAACTTTTTACTTTTTACCTTTTTTTTTTTTTTTTTTTTTTTTTTTGCTTCCAGGGCTATCGCTGGGGCTGGTGCCTGCACTACGAATCCACTGCTCCTGGAGGCTATTTTTTCCCCTTTTGTTGCCCTTGTTGTTATTATTGCTGTTGTTGTTGCTGTCATTGTTGGATAGGACAGAGAGAAATCAAGAGAGGAGGGAAAGACAGAGAGGGGGAGAGAAAGATAGACACCTGCAGACCTGCTTCACCACCTGTGAGGCAATCGCCTGCAGGTGGGGGACCAGTGTCTCGAACGGGAGGGGGGGGGCTCAAACGGATCCCTGTGTCAGTCCTTGTGCTTTTTGTCATGTGCGTTTAACCCGCTGTGCTACCATCCGGCCCCCACCTTTTACTCTTAACCCTCCTAGGGGTTGTCTTTTCTCAGATTCTTATTTTTCTCTTACAAACTTGTGTGACTATACTTCTAACTAGGCCATCTTCAAATACTTGGCTCAAAATAGAGGCCAGATTTCTCTCCGGGAGGGAGGAGGAAAATGACTACACTGCTACATATTTCTTTTTCTGATTTTCATTCTTTCTCCAAAAACAGATGTGCTGTTCAGACCAAAATGGTTACCATAGCATCTCCTTATTTAAAAAACATTTTATGTATTTATTAAAAGAGATTTTCATGTTGAAAAGAATATGATAAAAGATATTATTCACTCAAGGTAAACATGTTAGTGAGGTTTGACACTTTAACAAACACCATCAGTGCCCCCTATGAAGTAACTAATGAGGGATTGTCTGGTTTGCTTTATAGAGCAACAGGAAGGAGTGTCAGTGCTGATTTCTAAATTTTAATGTATCATTTCCTACCCTTTGCCAAACCTCTAAACACTCCAAAGTCATTGCATTCTAAAACTGGAAGGGATGTTAGCAACCATCCAGAAAAGTGCCTTCACCAACGAGAGAAAGAAGACCAGAGAGATTGAGAGCTATCTATAAGTAGTAGGTGGCAGGGCAAGGCCAGAACCTGGGTCTACAGAGTGCTGCAGTTCAAGGCCTTCCTCCCCCCACCCCATCCCCCAAACACACACCTCCCAGGTGCCTTCCAGAGCAGAGACTGCCATGCACGCTTCACTTCTTAGGGGCTTTGGAAAGGGAGGAGTCCAATTATTGACTGATGGAAGCTATTTGGTGGAAGAAAAGCCTTGAAGAAGGGTATCTTTCTCCCTCAAGGAGGTTGTTAAGGAAATAACTTTTAGGGTAGAGAGATAACTCACTAGGCAGGGCATGTGCCTTACCATGCACATTGACTAGGTTCAATCCCCAGAACACATGAGAGAAAACTCTTGTATCTCTCCTGTTTCTTTTTTTTTTCTTTCCCTCTCTCTCTTTTCTTTCTTTCTTTCCTTCTTTCTTTCTTTCTTTCTTTCTTTCTTTCTTTTCTTCTCTCTTTCTTTCTTTCTTTCTTTCTTTACCAGAGCACTGCTCAGTTCTGGCTTATGGTGGTGGTGGTGATTGAACCTAGGACTTTGGCGCCTCAAGCATGAGAGTCTCTTTGCATAACCATTATGCTATCTACCCCACCCCCTCTGTGTTTCTCTGTCTAAATAGGCAAGTGGTAGTACAGACTGGTGAAATCACACATGCTTGAGGCCCTGATGGGGATGGGGGAGAAGAGAAAATTTTCTCTGGTGACTCCATAGGACAATTGATAGTCAAAGAACTCTTCATGGTATCTTATACTGGACAAAGTCTCCTGCAGTGACAAAATATGGCCTCCAACAACTCACTTTCCCTCATTGCCATGCCCTATAGTTCTCAGTGTTCTTTTTCCTTTTTTTATTTTTTTTATTTATTCATGAAGAAGATAAGCAGAGACGGAGAGAGAAAGAAAGAGGCTGAGTAATGAGAGAGGGAAAGATAAGACCTGCAGACCTGCTTCACCGCCTGTGAGACGACTCCCATGCAGGTGGGGAGCCAGGGGCTCAAACCAGGATCCTTGCACTTTGCACCATGTGTGCTTAACCCGCTGCACTACCTCCCGACCCCCAACTTTTAAACTTCTAAATAGCTGAGTGCACTTGGTTGAGCGCACATGTTACAGTGCACAAGGACCCGGATTTGAGCCCCCAGTCCCCATCTGCAGGGGGAAAGCTTTGTGAGTGGTGAAGCTAGTCTGCAGGTGTTTCTCTGTCTCTCTCCCTCTCTATCTCCCCTCCTCTCAATTTCTGGCTGTCTCTATCCAATAAATAAAAGATGATAAAAAAAAATTTAAAAGATGTGGTCCGGGAGGTGGCGCAGTGGATAAAGCATCGGACTCTCAGGCATGAGGTCCTGAGTTCAGTCGCCGGCGGCACATGTACCAGAGTGATGTCTGGCTCTTTCTCTCTCCTCCTATGTTTCTCATTAATAAATAAATAAAATCTTTTTAAAAAATTTAGAAAGAGAGAGAGAGAGAGAACCAGACATCACTCTGGGACATGTGCTGCCAGGAATTGAACTTGGGACCTCATGCTTGAGTGTCCTGTGCTTTATCCACTATGCCACCTCCCAGGCCACAAGTTCTTTTTCCTTTTTCCTGCCCCTCATTCTGTGGCTCTCCTCTGCTTTCCTCCTGATGGAAGATGTATTAGCCTCACTGAGATTGGATTTTGATCAAAGCCAAAATTATCATCAGATGTTTCATTTACCCTATTTGTTCATCATCTTTTTTGGGTGATGAAAGTATGTTTTTGCAATAAAAGCAAACAGTGACACATGTGAGAAATTGTATGAAGGTAGAAGCAAATACATTTAAGCATCTTGAAGAAATTAAAAGGAAACCTGAGCAGTCTGGGAGGTGGAGCAGCAGCTAGAGCTCTGGATTTAGAAGTTTGAAAGTCGGGAGGCAGCGCAGCGGGTTCAGCACACATGGAGCAAAGTGCAAGGATCCTGGTTTGAGCCCCGGCTCCCCACCTGCAGGGGAGTCGCCTCACAGGTGGTGAAGCAGGTCTGCAGGTCTTCTCTTTCCCTCTCTCTGTCCTCCCCTTCTCCCTTGATTTCTCTCTGTCCTATCCAACAACAATGACATCAATAACAACAATAATAACTATAACAATAAAATAACAAGGGTAACAAAAGGGAATAAAGAAATTAATATTTAAAAAAAGAAAAAAAAGTTTAAAAGTCTCCAGCCTCATAGATGCCAGAGTAATGTTCTGGCTTGTTCCCCCCATCCCCAATTTATGTCAATAATTAAATATTTTTAACAAAAAAACTGAATGTTTCACACTAAACCCCCCATTATGATAACTATAATGTTGGAATTATCTTTCTGAATACCAAATTCTTTTTTTTAATATCAAATTCTTCACCCCTTTTCAAAAACACTTGCAGTGGCTGCTCTTGAAATAAAATCCAAATCTGAGTCTTCTACCGTCTATTTCCTTTTCTAATGTTACAATCTCAGTCAGCTGATCTTTTAATTCAGTCACGATGAAGACTCCCACTTCTTTTTTTTTTTTTGAAGACTCCCACTTCTATACAATCATTCTTCTTTTTTTTTTTTTTTTTGCAATCATTCTTTTTCTTTTTTCCACCAGGGTTATCATTGGGGCCCGGTGCCTGCATGATAGTGAATTCACTGCTCCTGGTGGCCATTTTCTTTTCTTTATTTGATAGGATGGATAGAAATTGAGATAGGGAGGAGAGATAGAGAAGGAGAGAGACAGAGAGATACCTGCAGTACTTGCTTCACTACTCGTGAAGCTTCCCTGCAGGTGGGGAATGGGGACTTGAACCCAGGTCCTTGAGTGATATAATGTGTCCACTTAACCAGATGCATCACCACCCATCCCCTATGCAGTCATTGTTTCCGTACTAGGGGCTGGGTGGTGGTGCACCTGGCTGAACACATTTCTATATAGTCTGTCTGGAGCGCCATCCTTTACATCTTCCCTCAGAGGTCACATTTCCTTACCCTCCCGACTTCCTCTCTGCTCTGCAGGTAAGACAAATCTAACAACGTTTTGTGATTTCTATGACCCCACCACTGTAGACTACATGGAGAAATTGAAGAGAGCACTGGAGGAGCTGGGAAGGTAGTTCAGTGAGTAAAGCACATTCCTTCCATGCATGAGGCGCTGGTTTCAGTGCCTAGCACCAGATGAGAGCTCCAAAGACATACAGATGGAACTCCATGGATGGGTGGAGTGGTGCAGCCCATAAAATGGTTTTTTTTTTTTCCCTTTTTTCAATAATTTTATTAGGGGGTTGGCATCAATGGTTCATAGCATAGTTGTTCTCATCTCCCTGTGATAGGCATCTGCAAAACACTCTCACTCCCAACTTAGGTCCTTTTCCACCATCCTGAACCAGGTCTCCAATGTTTTCTCCACCCCCTCCCTTCTCCTTGCCCAGAGTCCTTTGGTGTAATATACCAAGTGTAAATTCTTTAGAAATTGGTTTGTAGGTGGGGAGACAGCATGATGGTTATGCAAACAGACTCTCGTGCCTGAGCCTCTGGGGTCCCAGGTTCAATCCCCTGCACCAGCATAAACCAAAGCTGAGTAGTGCTCTGGTAAATTAAAAAAAAAAAAAAAAACTTGTTCACATGGCTGAAGCTCCTACCTTGATCCCTGGCACTGCATATGCCAGATCAGTGCTCTGGCCTCTCTCTCACGAAATAAACTTGCTTTTCCTGCATCAAATAATGAACCCAATGCATTGTACTTGTACCACCACTGATTGCCTCTCTAGGCTGCTATTTTTTGTTTATTTTAGAAAGGTGAGGGGAGAGAGAAACAACACAGTACTGCTCCAGCATTCTTGAAGTTCCCCTCCCTCTGCAGTGCTATCCCAAAAGAAAAGGAAAAAGAGAGCGAGGAAAGGAGAGGGAGAGAGAGAGAAAGAAAGAAAGAAAGAGAGAAAGAGAAGGGGAGGGAGAAAGACAGAGTTGGGGTGGAGGATTAGATAGCATAATGGTTATGCATAAACCAGAGCTGAGTAGTGCTCTGGTAAAAAAAAAAAAAAAAAAAAAAAAAAAGGAAAAGAAAGCAAAGAAAGAAAGAAGAAATGGGCCAGGGAGGTGACTCAGCAGTAGAGTGTATGAAGGAAGCTCTTGCTTTGATCCTTAACACTGCATTGAAGAAAAAACAGATGAATATATGTCCTGTGTAGTGTATGACATAGGTGGGAAATGGCTGTATTTTCCTTTCTCTTGACTGTTCTATACTTTGTCCCCATCATATAGTATTAAAGATAGTGATTTGTAATGAAATTGTATGAGTGCTTCATCTCCTATTGGACTACAAGTAGGCTTATATTCCCAAAAGCACTGTAAGCATAATAATAATAAATAATCCACCACTTGTTGAGTACCTGTGTATGCCAGGCACTGTAAAGCAGATATTACAGATACCAATCACAATGCTGTCATAAATATTTCTTGAATGGCTAAGCTAAAACATAACATAGTTGCTTTCCCACTGCTTCTGGGAACCATCCCAGCAAAGACCTGAATTCACCGTGAGTGATGGGACTGTGCAGTAGTTCTCCAGGTAGCAGCCCAGAAATAGCAGTCAGTACTCAAGTACATACTGACATGTATAGGTCTCTGGGTTACTTCCTGCTTCTCCATCTTCTGGCTGGTCGACCTTGCTTGTGCTGTAGCTTCTTAATCTAAGAGATAATAATTCATCTTAAGTAAAATAAGGCCATATGCAATATACTTAGGACAGGGCCGGCGAAATAGCTCACTTGGACAATGTGCTGCTTTGTCCTATGCACAACCCAGGCTTAAACCCGGCCCCCACTGAATTGAAGGAAACTTCGGTGCTGTAGTATTTCACTCTATCTCTGTCTCTCTGTCTCTATCTTAAAAAGAGAAAAGGGGGGTCGGGCTGTACCACAGCGGGTTAAGCGCATGTGGCTCAAAGCGCAAGGACCTGTGGAAGGATCCCGGTTGGAGCCCCCAGCTCCCCACCTGCAGAGGAGTCGCTTCACAGGCGGTGAAGCAGGTCTGCAGGTGTCTATCTTTCTCTCCTCCTCTCTGTCTTCCCCTCCTCTCTCCATTTCTCTCTGTCCTATCCAACAACCAACAACATCAACAATAATAAGCACAAGGCTACAAGGGCAACAAAAGGGGGGAAAGATGGCCTCCAGGAGCAGTGGATTTGTGGTACAGGCACTGAGCCCCAGCAATAACCCTGGAGGCAAAAAGAAAAGGAAAGGAAAGGAAAGGAAAGGAAGGAAAGGGAAGGGAAGGGAAGGGAAGGGAAGGGAAGGGAAGGGAAGGGAAGGGAAGGGAAGGGAAGGGAAGGGAAGGGAAGGGAAAGGAAAGAAAAGGACCTAGGGCAGCACTGGGGGCATAGTAGGGACTCAATAAATCTCGATAAACTCTATAGAAGGCACAGTAGTAGGTACTGTGAAGTAGGAAAACTAGAAGCAAACAGATTAAGGATCTTGTCCCTCAACCCTAAAAATAGAAATCTGAAACCACATGCTCCACTCAAGTCCCTTTTAGCTCTTCCTTCCAAGTTGGAACTCAGGACCTAATAACACTAACCCCTCATCACATTGCACCAAAGCTTAGAGTTACCCAAGCCAAGGAATTAGGAACTGACAGGTAAGAAACAGCCCTGCCGGCTCCCTTACTTGCTAAACTTAGCACTTGCCATCCCCATGTGTGTTTTCATTGGAAGAAAAGTTCTCATTCAGCCTGAAGCTGTTATCATTAATCATGTAAAGGTGTGGTACGCTTCTGAGCAGAAACTGGACTAGAGGTTCTGTGCAGGTTTGGGAGCAGTTACACTCTTGTGGTTTGACCAACCTTTTTTATGAGTGTGTTACTAAAGAAACGTGAGCTGTTAGCTTTTCAATTACTGTAGCTTGCCCCTCCTGAGTTTCAGACACATTGAGTCATCGTGTCTACAGGTGACTGATAATCATCTGCACTGCTCAAGTTACCGTAACTCTGAGCTGAGGGATCTGATCTTCACAGGTTGTGTGCACGTGAAGATGAGGCGGAGGCTCCTATCATCTGAACAATGAACTGGGGCCTGTGTTAACCACAGAACTCAGTCACACATTTCCACTCATCCAGGAGCTGATTTTCCTCTTGATGGTTTGCCTCTTACAACTTCATCACTCAGCTGTTTTCTGACATTTGCTGCAGGTGATAGAGACTGTGAAGTTGTAGGCCCAATTAAGTCAGGCTGACTCTTGGGAGAAAGGATAAAAGCAGAATTTTTGACATGCCTGCCCCATCCCAGAAACTTTCTGGAACCTCATTGTTAGAAAGGATGAAAGGAAAACTAAATAATAATAAATTAAGAGAAGATTCTTTGGGATCCCAGGTATCTGGGGAGTTAATAGAACTGGTCACACCGGGTTATCACGAGTCTTGCGAAGGTCAAGAAATCAAAGTTCAGCATTCCTGTGTCACTTCAAGGAGGTGAATATTTGTGTCATGTGTGCACTTAACCAAGTGTACCACTGCCTGGCCCCTAAGGGGTGAATATTTGTGACTTTAGCTGATTTTCATGCTTTCATTCTTCTAAGCAATTATGATAAGTTGTCCAATGTGGAAGCCGAAAATGAGACCCACTGATGACTTTGGCTAAGGTCTACTGTTTTGTTTTGAGCTTTCAAGGCAGAGCAAGTTTTGTTTTGCTTTTATATATCCCCCCCTTTCTGGTCTGGAGACTGTCAGGCTGGCCTTAAGGTTGTTGAGTTGAAGGGTAAATCCATTTTATTAGATAAAATCAGTCTATTTCTCTTCTCCTTCTTCTTCTACTCTTCCTCCTTTTTTTTTTTTTCTCCTTTTTGTCACCTCCTGAGGTTTCATTGCTTTGGGCTGCCTTTTTCAGATAGAAGAAGAAGAGAAGCAGAGAAAAGAAGCAGTGAGAGGGGTGGGAAGAGCCCACAGCACCAAAGTTTATTTACTTCAGTGTGGCGGGTGGGAGCTTGGTTTGAACCTCGGTCACATATAGCAAAGCAGCACACTATCCAAGTGAGCTATTTTGCCAGTTTTAGATTAATCTTTTGACTGATATTTCTCCTTCTCCTTCTCCTTCTCCTTATTCTTTTTACCAGAGCACTGTTCTGGCTTATGGTGGTACTGTGTATTGATATTGATCCTGGGTCTTTAGAGCCTCAGGCACAAGTCTCTTTGCATAACCTTTATGCTCCCTACCCCCGCCCTGACTGATATATTTCTAATTCCAACTACTCACTGTTCTGGTTTTACAGACCGATATGATATTAGTATCCTGAAAGTAACATTTAGCTATAAGCCTAGTGGCTCAAGAGCATGTAGCAGCTTGCTGTTTGATCAATTCCAGAGCCTCTGGTTGGCCTCCCTTCATCCTCATGATATAGTTCCACCACATGTTACCTTTTCTCACATCTCCAAAATCTGGAATGCAAAGTGCCAAGAAGACCTAGAGGGTATTTGGAAACGTTGAGCCACACAGCATGACATTTTTCTTTTTAGCTCTCTTTCAGTTTACAAGGTCATATCAGGGGGGGAAAAGTAGTAGTCTGGGAGGTGAACAGCAGTTAGAATAACAGACTTGCAAGCATGAGGTCCCCAAGTTCAATCCCTAGCAGTCCTTACCCTGCACTACCTGCACTCATGCTCACTCTCAATTAGAATGTCTCTTCTACTACTCTGAAAATCTGAATGCTACCAGTTCATCAAGACCCTTCTCAAAATCTAGGTTTTCCAAGAATATCTGCACTTCCCCCAGGTACTCCCAAACTCTTTGCATTGCCATCACACTTAGATATGTCATTTGTACATATCTAATTCCTTGCCCTTATAACTGCCTTCTAATACTTCTTTTTAAAAATATTTAGTCATTCATTATTTTATTTGATAGGACAGAGAAAAATTGAGAGAGAAAGGTGAGATAGAGAGGGAGAATGAAAGATAGCTGCAGCACTGCTTCACCACTTGTGAAGCTTCCTCCTACAGGTAGAAAACCTTGGGGGGTCCTTATGCACTGTAATGTGTGCACTCTCCCAGATGCCAGAACCCCTTCTGACCCTTCTTACAGAAGACATATTATTTCCCTGCTTAAATGTCTCAGCAATGGTATTTAAAATCAGATCACAGACGGTAGTGCAGTGGGTTAAGTGCACTTGGAGCAAAGCGCAAGGACCGGCGTAAGGACCCCAGTTCGAGCCCCCGGCTCCCCACGTGCAGGGGCGTCGCTTCACAGGTGGTGAAACAGGTCTACAGGTGTCTATCTTTCTCTCCCCCTCTCTGTCTTCTCCTCCTCTCTCCATTTCTCTCTGTCCTATCCAACAACGACATCAATAACAACAACAATAAAACAACAAGGGCAACAAAAGGGAATAAATAAATATTTTTAAAAAACTTAAAAAAAATCAAATCACAGACCTTTAGCATTTTTCTCCAGTTACACACACACACACACACACACACACACACACACACACACACACGTTTTATTTCTCTTCCCACTAGGTCTTATTCCTCTCCTACCTCAAGGATAGGAATTGGTTCTTCCAATTATTTTGTGCTTTTTCACTACTTTTTTTTTTTTAAAACACATGCAGGTTGGGGAGGATAAACATCACTGTGGCAGTTAGGGTACTGGGAATTGAACTCAGAACCTCATGTCCTCACTGTACCATCTCCCTGTTTTTTCAGTTTTTAAACTCTTTACAGTATAGCAGTGACAAGTTCTGGAACCACAGCTATGCTGAGGAAAGACCAGGCCCTCTAAAATGTTATGGAAGAGAGGATATGGTTCAGCAGAGCTCTCTAGTCTAGCCTTTACATAACGAAAAGCATCAGCATAACCAAGGCCTTGCTTTCAGCTCTTGACACTTGTTGACCAGTCTTTCTTCCCTCTAGCAGTCCCTCAGCACCTAGCACATGTACCATCAACACAGGCCTGCTCCTGCCTTCCCTGTGGCCAGAAGGCCTCTGTTTTCTAACACACAACACCCACACGCCCTGAAGGTGGCTAAATTCTGTTTTCAAAATTTCTCAGCAGTTTGACATGAGAAATAGGAGAGGGTGACCACAAATAAAATTTTCAGTTAAGTGTGATGTAAGTCCTAGTAATCATGTTGTATTGATAACACATACATGTGTGTACATACGTGTGTGTTTGTGTGTGTGTGTGTGTGTGTGTGTGTGTGTGTGTTTTTTGGTTTTTGCCACCAGGGCTATTGCTAGGGCTTGGTTGCCTTCAAGACTTCACCACTCCTTTGGCCGTGCCCCCTCCCTTTTTTTTCTTTTAAGATTTTATTTTAATGAGACAGATAGGAGGAGAGAGAGAAAGAACCAGATATCACTCTGGCATGTGTGCTGCCGGGGATTGAACTCAGGACCTCATGAGGACCTAATGCTTTATCCACTCTACCGCCTCCTGACCACTTTTTTACCCTTTCTTAATGTTAGTAAAAACAGGAAGGGGAGAGAGAGAGAGAGAGAGAGAGAGACCGACCAGGTGGTGGTGCACCTGATTGAGCGCACATATTACCATGCGCAAGGACCCAGGTTCAAGCTTCCAGTACCCACCTGCAGGGGAAAGCTTCATGAGTGGTAAAGCAGGGATGCAGGTGTCTCTCTGTCTCTCTCCCTCTCTCCTCAATTGATCTCTGTCTTTAACTAATACTTTTTTTAAAAGGAAGATATTAAAAAAAAAAAAGAGGGGGAGGGCAGGCAGGTGCGCCTGGGAAGATAGAATAATGGTTCTGCAAAAGGCTTCCATGCCTGAGGCTCTGAGGTCCCAGGTTCAGTCCCCTGCCAGAGCGAGCAGTGCTGTGGTTGATCTCTTTACCCTCTCTCCCCCATTCTTTCTCTCCTTCCCTACCTCTTTCTTTATCTCTCACTAAAATACAATAAATGAAATATTTTTTAAAAGAAATGGGGGGGGAGAGTCGGGCAGGAGAGCAGCAGGTTAAGCGCACGTGGCATAAAGCCCAAGGACCGACATGAGGATCCGGGTTCGAGCCCCTGGCTCCCCACCTGCTGGGAAGTAGATTCACAAGCGGTGAAGCAGGTCTGCAAGTGTCTATCTTTCTCTCCCCCTCTCTGTCTGCCCCTCCTCTCTCCATTTCTCTCTGTCCTATCCAACAACAACGACATCAATAACAACAACAATAATGACTACAACAATAAAACAAGGGCAACAAAAAGGGAATAGATAAAAAAATATTTTAAAATTTGAAAAAAGAAAAAGAAAAAGAAATGAGGGGGAGGGAAACAGAAGGAGAAACACTGAAGCACAGTTCTGCTGTTGCACTGCCTGTGAAGCTTCCCACCTGCAGGCACTCCCAGGTGGTGACTGGGGCTGGAACTGGGTTCTGGGGCATGGAACATATGCTCTACTGCCCTACCCTAGCATTTTCTCCTTTCTTTTTCTCTTCTTTTCTCCAGAGTTTTCACATGAACACTGGAAACAGCTTGCATTGTAACCTTAACTTATTCTTCCTTTTGCATCCTGGTTTGATTCCTTTTGCATCTGGGTTGTCCTGCAGACCATTGAACCCCGAGACTTTCACATCACATGAAACCATCATTCTGGGGCTGGACATTCTTGACCAGGCAACAATCCTTCCTCACTTTTCAGGGACTTCAGAAAATAACTGAACGTGGTCTGGGAGGTGGTGCAGTGGATAAAAACATAGGGCTTACAATTATGAGATCCTGAGTTTAATTCCTGGTATTGCATGAGTCAGAATGATGTTCTTTTCTAGGGTTCTCTTTCTCTCTCCCTCTCTCCCTCTCTTGCTTTCTCCCTCCCCCTCTTGTGTGTATACAATTATTCAAAGAATTTTAAAACTTTTTTAAAACTTTAAAACTTCTGCCACTGTGTTGTTCCTTTTGTGACTCTGCTTTTTTATAGGCGAGAAGCGCCACTGCTTTGACATCAACTATAACTCCGGCTTTATGTATGAGAAAGAGAACGAAATCATACAGACCCGAATGATGGACCAAGCCATCAATAATGCTATCAGCTATCTGGGTGCTGAAGCTCTGCGCCCCTTAGTCCAGACTCCACCTGCTCCCACCTCGGAGATGGTGCCAGTTATCAGCAGCATGTATCCTATAGCTCTCACCCGTGCTGAGATGCCAAATGGTACCCCCCATGATCTGGAAAAGAAGAACATCCACCTCCCAGAGAAGAGCTTGTCATCTGAGAGAGGCCTCTCCCCCAACAACAGCGGCCATGACTCCACAGACACTGACAGCAACCACGAAGAACGCCAGAACCACATCTACCAGCAGATGGTCCCACCTCGGGCCCGAAATGGGATGCCACTTCTGAAGGAGGTCCCTCGCACTTATGAACTCCTCAAGCCCCCACCCATCTGCCCAAGAGACTCCATCAAAGTGATCAGCAAAGAGGGGGAGATGATGGATGTGTACCGATGTGACCACTGTCGAGTCCTCTTTCTGGATTATGTGATGTTCACTATCCACATGGGTTGCCATGGCTTCCGTGACCCTTTTGAGTGCAACATGTGTGGATATCGAAGCCACGATCGGTATGAGTTCTCATCTCACATAGCCAGAGGGGAGCACAGAGCCATGCTGAAGTGAACCTTAGGCCTCCACGATGACTTGCATCTGAATAGTCAACATCATCTTTTAAGAAATGAAAGCTAACAAAGCACTCTCAAATCAAACTCAGTTCCCAACTCCTTGCCACATCATTTTTAGAATCCAAAGAGCTAGGTTCCCCTGAGCAGCCAGAGAAATCTAGAAGTTGTTTGTAGGCATATCATGTTAATGCTGTGGTGAAATCTTTGTTTTCCTGTCAGGACTCTGAATGTCATGATATTTTAAAGCCAATGAGATATATTTTGCAGTAGGAGAACAGGCATTCCTTGAACTTTGCCAGTCAAGAGAATCCCCCAGTTTTCCTGCATGACACACTTTTTCTGAGATACAACAGCCATACATGGAAAAGCCTCTTGATCCTGTGTCCAGATGAGAACTGGTCAGCTAACCTTGCTGGGAGCCTTACCCTTCTGCATTTGACACAGGCTGAAGGGTTAGGATATAATCCTTTCATCCCAAATTCTAGCTTAATAGTAAGGAAAAGAACAGCCAAAAACTACATACCTGTTACCAATTATTGAAGACCCTGTTTTTTGAGCACCTAATTACACACAAGCAGGGGGGCAAAAGGTATGAGATGTTACTACTTCTTTTGCCCTTTGCCCTTCCAACTCCAGTTAGAAACTGCTTTGGGTTAAACCAGTCCTCTATAGGAGAAATCCTATACCAGAAGAACTACTGGTTTTAAATATAGACTTGTCAAAACTTCAAGAAGTCGTTCACTGTGAATGAAGGTATCCACTTGCTATGATCCACGCTGGCAGAGCCAGGCTTTGAGGGGGGATGGGTTAGCAACAACCACTATATGGAATAAAAACCCAGCCACCTATTCTTGACAACCTTTATGAAGTCCTGGTGTACAGTTCCAGAGTGAACACCCCAGTGATTTTTTTTTTTAACCAAAGAATCCAAAAAGCATGATTTGAGATCCCCTTCCTCATAGGAGAGGAATCAAGGATAAATGCCTCCTTTCATGGTAAGGTGAAGGAGGGAGCCAGCAGGTTCCTTGGCTGATAAAGTTGAGTTGTATCCGCCACACACAACCACGCACACCATTTTAAATGGAGCTGCTGTATGCCACAAAGTTGCCAGAAAGAAAGCTCATCTTTATTATGGGGGTGGGGAGGGGGGAAGGTGGGGGTGGCACATGCCATACCAACAAAAAGCTGTGATAACTGCATAGTGAGTACAGAACAGGAGCTACAAAATATGTTCATCAATTCCATATTTGTCACTGATGAGCTGTATGCTATAGGACTCTTTTTTTTGTGCCAGTGATATATCTCAGGCCCTCAAATATACAACGTATGTGCTCTGCCACTGAGCTTCACCCCCAGCCCCTAATCATCTAGTCCTTAAAACTTAAGTTTCCTCAACCATAAAGCAAGAGTTGGATTTCAAGGTTCTCTAAGGTCCTTTCCAGCTTTAAATCTGTGTGATTATGCAGTAACCACGGTTATATTTTAAACCTCTTAATGTGTGGGTATTAAGCAGAAGAGTATGTATATGAATATCTGTTTCACATTTCTTGGTGTGAAAATGGTAGCGTTGTTATGTTTTTCCTTTTAACCACTGAGTTGTGAATGTGAAGAGGATGGTGGGGAGGAACAAAAAACAGGAAGGTATTTTGATCTTACCCCAAAGTGTACATACAAACTGGCACCTGCAGCTGCTTGCCAAAGCCTTTTTTTTTTTTTAAGAACTTGTGTTAGGGACAATAAATTCTGTTTCTGTGAAGCCTATTTACAAACTAAGAGGAGTTAGCTTTGTGAACATTTTTATCAGAGCCAAGAATCCCATATTCCTGGTAGATTAATGTTTTTGTGTACCTGCCTTAATATTTCAAAGGGGCTTATGCATTAGGCTCAAACTCAACTTGTTCATGCATTGCCAACAATTAAAACATCCCACCTCAAACCACACAAATGACTTATCCTTCTGTGTAGAATGGTGTTGTGAAATTCCATGGCAACAGTCCCAAAATGTTTGAGATGCCAGCTAAAAGACTCCATGTATGTCAATGTAGTCTTCAGAACATCACTGTATTTCCATAGTCTTTAAGACTCCAAGCTATGCCAGGCTGCTTCTATCCATTGTGAAAAAAAACTTGCTTATTCTTGAAATATCCTGTTGACACTTCAGTTTACCAAAGAGAGAATTTAGAAGCAAAATTTTCTTTTTTAGTAGGAGAGAAAGCTAAGGAAGCAACATTTCCACCAGATTGGTGGGAAAGTCTTTGCCAAAACAACTTCTGCATCTTGAGAGAATGAAACTAAGACCCATCTCACCATGTTGGAGACTGTTTCTATAGATATGAGCCTCATTTTCCCTGTGACTGTTGGATTTGTCAAATCATTTCTGTTCTTCTGAGGTCAGTTTTCCAAGTGGGGTGACAATTCAAAAAGGCTTCACTTACACTGTAATTCTGAGCCTATTTTGAGACACACAAGTCTAGAGAAAAACTATGTGTGGAAATTCCAGATTCCTAAATCTTTACATTGAACCAGATGGCATACAGTGTCAACACCACACAGGTTAAACACTCCCACCTGTAAGCATTCCTTATACTAATTCATGTGTGTCCCACCCCCAACCATTGGAGAGAAGTGTGACAGACACTTAGTGAGAAGGGCTGGGTCAGGTTTCACCTGTGTCACTGTTGGACAGTGAAGTCCCATAGCAGCCTTAGGCTGTAATTTGCTTTCCCACTCAAAATCTCCCTTAATCGGCAGACCTCCCATCACAGACTGAGAAGGCCAAAGACCATGGCTGCCAAGACCATGAAATGATCCCTTGCAGCCAAGTGACAAAATGCGCTAAGGGTGGAAAAGGAAGAGAACTGGCTCTCCAAAGGTTCCTTATTACTGTCTGAAGTGTTGTACAGATGTCCACTGGCAGAGAACTAAGCAGAAGTGTTTGCCCTATTGTCTTCCACCTCCACAAAATAAATAAAAAGATTAACAAATCCGCCAGTCTTTAGATGCCTTAAGTGATTCTTCCCAAAAGATGCTGGCCTTGACAAGGATAAGCAAGCTAATTTTATGCCTTCTTACTCATCATTTTGAGCTGTAACTGACTCAGCTTCTGACTTTGTCAGTGACAAAATTTCTCACCTTTTAAATGCAGCATTTAACATTTTCTGTATGCTCAGCCCATACTCACAGTGGCCCAGATATAAAATGACCTCAGGTTTTTGCTCGGCTCTGGTTTATGGTGGTGTGGGGGATTGAACCTAAGACCTCAGAGCCTCAGGCTTTAGAGTCTCTTTGTACAACCATTATGCTATCTCTCCTGCCCTGCTTAGTTGAAACACTGTTACTAACAAATCTCCCATCAATATGTAGTTTCCATGTAGCCTCTGTCTCACTATTCATTCCCTCCTCTTCTTCCCCCCTGCCCCAAATAAATGTGAGGTTTACACTATTTTAAGGGAAAAAGCAGTATTTTTGATATATACCAGAGTGAGTAGCGGGACCAAAATGGAAATGTTAAATGAGTAAAGTCCTAAAATTAAACTGTGCCCCATGAAAGCAGGTATGCTGATCTTTACTAGAAACTTGGAAAGTCCAGAACTCTCAAGATTTAAGTTCTCAGGAATGCCTCAGTTCCTTCATAAAGATTTGGAGTTAGGACTAGTAAGCTCCAGAAGAGAAAAGTGCTATGGTGGAAAACTTGTCCTAGAAAATAACATCAGGCTTTCCAGTTGAAGGTGAGAGCTATACAGTGATATTTGTTATCTTTTAGAGAACTGGAAGCTCTTGGGGACCAGGTGGTGGCACACCTGGTTAAGTACACATACTACAGTGTGCAAGGACTGGGGTTCAAGCCCCTGGTCCCCACCTGCAGAGGGAAAGCTTCACAAGCGGTGAAGTAGGGCTGTAAGTGTCTGTCTCTTCTATCTCCTTAACTCCTCTCAATTTCTGTCTCTCTCCAACAAGAAAGCAAACAAAAGAATTGGGAGCTCTTTTTGTGCTCAAAGTGTTAACGCAGAGACTCTACAGGCGGAGTTCAGCAAAGCACGAGGACAGTGTTGAACTGAAGCCAAAGGTTCAACCAGGGCCGCTTTAGGGAAAGGACACTATTCTCTAAAGATGATCAGAGACTCCAAGGTAATCGCTGCATCTCAGGGCTGTGGACTTGGAAGAGCCCAGAAGAGAGGTGTAGGATTTACACTTGCATGAGATAACCACTCAGGACCGTCCTTCTGTGCACCAATCTGCTTCTCTAGTCTGTATCCCCACCCCACCATCAGCAAGATAAACAGGTCTTTGCACTTTGAAGAGACTGGATGCCAAAACATTCCCCTGAACGTTGTGTTACAGCAGTGAACTGTCTTGTACATTGGTATTGGTTGGGTTATTTGAAACTGCAATGTCAATGTTTTGATTTTTTTTTTAATGTAAAGATATAACAGTATCTACCTCCCAAGGATGTTGTGAGGTTTTATATAAATTTGTTTGTGGGAATGTACTACTTTTTTTGGCGGGGAGGGAATGGTAGTTATGTTGGATGGTTGAAAATGTCTCACTATTATGTATCTAAATATAAAGACACACACACACCTTTAGGACAGAACTTAATTCAGTTGCCAGTGGAGGTCTCCTTCATACTGTTTGAAGACTTTTAAAAGTAAAGACTGGGAGTCGGTCAATAGTGCAGTGGGTTAAGCACAGGGGGCACAAAGCGCAAGGACCAGCATAAGAATCCCAGTTCGAGCCCCTGGCTCCCACCTGCAGGGGAGTCACTTCACAAGCAGTGAGGCAGGTCTGCAGGTATCTATCTTTCTCTCCCCTCTCTGTCTTCCCCATCTCTCTCTGTCCTGTCCAACAACAACAATAGCTACAACAACAAAACAAGGGCAACAAAAGGGAATAAATAAATTAATATTTTTTTTAAAAAGTAAAGACTGTGTTGAGCCTAAGAACCCGTATGCATTAGCCACATACTACATTCATGGCACTGTAACAGGTCAAGTAGAACAGCAGCTTTGCTCTCTCCCCACCAGATCATTAATTAACTAGGCAACTTAGCATTGCCTCAGATGGTCCTCACGTTCATCTTTCCATTAACCACACACACCCCCAGAATGCCAGAGGAGCAGTACCATGATGCTACTCCCCACCTGCTCCCTCAACCACGCTGTCCACCTACTTCATGTACTGAATGCTAAATGCAACTTTGCTGCTGCTTCTCCTTTCTCCTTTGCTCCTTCCTCCCCTGAGAACAAACATTTGAACACATTAGGAAAATGGGGCAGCCTAAAAAAAAAAAATGACTGATTCTACTGCCAGTGACTCATATTTGCAAGACCTTTTCCAGATTAACAGACAAAGCCCTTTTGGTGGGCCTGCTTCTGTGGGCTCCATAGAAACCAGATTACTGTGGGTTGCAAAGAATGAGCAGGCCATTTGAAAAGCAGACATCCCTTCACCCAGACTGTGGTTTTGCATGCTCAGGTTCTCAGTCGATGAGCTTTGGTGAGGGATCATTTCGGCTACTGGAAAAACCATCGCTTATTTTTAATGTCTGCTTGCCAGAGCCACCACACATGTGGTCTGTGGATGACCCCTGTCTGCAGAATGGTGGGGGTGGAAGGAACGTGGTTTGAGGCTCAGGGTAGCTTTCCCACCAGGAGTGAGAGAGGGAGCTTAACGAAGAGGTTTTGACACAACCTGTGCTCACAGCCTTCTCTCTCCCATCTGAGTCTCTAAGAAGTGCCCTCCTTGCCCAGCAGTGACCTTCCCTCTAGCATCTGACCTGGAGTCCAGCCATTGGGATCACTGGAAAGTGTTCTACTCCTCTGTAAAGCCTGCTTCTAAAATGTAGCCATGCTAACCTTGCCAGAACCGTGATGCATCTTTGCATCAAAAACTTCCCCTGCTGATAGTTTTCAAGGTTTCTTTCTCATGTTTGATTTTTATACTGAAAAGTAACAATAATAATAAAAAAATATTGGTGTGTTTAAAATTAGTCATTGTGCCTGCCTATCATTTATAGTTGCTGCTGTCAGAAAATGGAAGGGTTGACTTCTGTCTCTAGGGATATTTTCTTAACTTATCCCCTCTGGCTTTTTCTTAAAGCCCAAATACTAAGACAAGTGGAATTTCTAACAAAACAAAGCACCTCACCTACCATCTTGCTCAATTTGCAGTTGGGGTTGACCCTGAACTTGGCAGCATCAACACAGCCCAGTGTCTCCCAATTCCAAGACATCACTCTGCTCCCTCCTAACAAAGATTCTTCCCAAAAGGTTGGCAAGTCCTGCATTTTCTCATCTCTGGAGTCTCCGAAATATCCACAATGGGAAGCTCATATTGCAGTGGCTACAACCACACCACCACATTTAAACAGTCTTTAGACACTTGGAGGCCCAAACCTCACATGGGAAGCTCCTAGGAAATTGACCTAGAGTGCAACTTTAGGCCTGTCTGGGCATCTGTCCCCTTCCAGAAAATGTCAGACAAAAGCTGGAGGTGGTCAGCCTCATCTACAATGTTTCAGATTCAAAAAGGTGGCTCCACACCCAGCCCCTGTCTCTCCCATCAGCATCACCAGGCTATTTTGAGACTCTCCTGAAACTTGTCTGGTCTCAAAGCCAAAAGCAAGGGAAGAACGGCCCTTGTATTATATTATCCATACACTCAAATATGGCTCCCCGGTGGCTGACTTTCAGCCTGGAAGAGGGTGGTATGTGGTCTTCTCACCCCCTCTTCCTTCCCAAAACAAGCAGCTCAGGAAGAAAAAGAAACTCAGTTCCCTTTCCCAATGGGTAGTGAACAAGGTTTGGCCAGTGGCTGGGGCAAGAGCTGAACTGAATGGACATCTATGGGAAACTGAGTATGTTTACTCCCCTAATTCTTGGGAACTAATCTGATGCTGGGGGGCCACCTCACACTTGCATTCTATCCCTATCCCCCATCTCTCAGCATAAGCAGGCCATTCAGGAAGACTTCAGAGCCCAAACCTCCACTGCAGGCAACTGACACCCTGGGGCAAGAAGGGAGAGCAAGGACCTAGCTAGCCCTGCTCCTGCATCCCAGCCCTCTGCATCCACAGTGTAGGGAAGAGCAAAGTGGGAGCCCTGGGAAGGTCTGGGACAGGCGGAGGAGAACCCCCACACAGGCACAAGCTCAGGCTGCAGAGCATTCCCGGGCAGACTGTTGTTTGCATAAAAGCCAAAAACCACTGCACCTGGGGTGGGAAGGCCCTCTGGGGAGGTACTCCCTGGCTTGGGGGTGAGGGGGGAAGGAAGGTGTCATGGAAAGTCCCTGAAGGACACGGGGTGTTGAATTTGCTGTGGTTTTTTGTTTTTTTTTTAACTTGGTCTTGACCTGTGAAGTAGGCAGCTGTCTCCCTTCCCCCAAATAACAGACCTCCCCCCACCTCCCAGAATAACACAAACTGAACCCAGGGAAAGGGCACTGCAGTGGAAAGAATGGAGGTTAAGAGGCCTGCGGGGGATGTATTGATAAAATGCCCCCCTTAACCGGGCTGAGGTGGCAGGAAGCCCCAGAAGTCTTTCCTATCACCTCGCCTTCCCCCCAACCCCTGCCCCCCTGAAGAGCTGCCTAGTCAAATAAACCACAGTCTTGGGGGGGGGGGGGAGATGGTGGATGGGAACTAGGGGGGCAGGCTCATTCTCCATCCCACCCCCACTGGAATTACATTCTCAGCATCTTCCCTCCTGCTCAATGGCGGATCACTCAGAGGCCCTATGATACTTCCCCAGACTCCTGGGTGTGTGGCCACAGAGCAGGGCATCCAACTCTGGTGTTAGGAAATGCAACGAATGCAGACTTCAGCTGAACCTTCCCTCCTGGGTTAACCGCCCTCCGTGCAACTCTGAGCACTTTCCTTCCCATCTCCGAGCCTTGACTACTTTGAGTGGATCTCTGCAGTTTCTCCAACTGGGCTCCAGGCCACAGCGCCAGCCCAGCCTCAATTCTGAGGCTAGAAACTAGACTTGGGCCAGGGAAGGAGAAGGCCTGTTCTCTGGCTCCCTCTTACCCCTCTCCCCATCAAACAAGCACTGGAACTGGGGTGACGGTGGCCTAAGATTCCTCCCCCCCTACCACCACCACCACCACCTGATAGTCATCTTCTGAACAATGCTTTCTTCACTGCTCCATGAAATGCCAATCCTGGCCTAAAAGGGTGCGGGGCTGGGGGGCGTCGAGGAAACCTCTGCAGAAGTCCTGAGGCTGGGTCTGCGGTCCCCAGCCCGCACCCCGCACCCCGCACCCCAGACCTGCATGCACACAGACACCATTCCAGGGTGGGGTGTCTGGATGAGGAAAGCGCAGCGGATGGGGGCACGGGGCGGGGGATGGGTGCAGAGTGAACTAGGTGGGAGCTGAGGGGGGTGTGAGGGGAGGGGCAGCTGCACTTCTGAGAAACAGCTCGGGCGTCTCAGCAACCCGCAGCCTAACCCCCCGCCTGCGGCTTCACAGCTCGCTCCGCCCGCCGCCCACGCCGCCCGGGGCCTCTCCGGGGGTCTGCAGCCCCTGCGGAGGCGGCGGCTGCCTGCGAGGAGCCGAAGCTCCGGCACTTGGAGTGGAGCCCTGGGGTGGGGGGGTGGAAAGAGAAGGAAGGCGTGGGTCGCGTGACACCCCAGGAGTAAAACAGCCACCCCCAGCGCGGGCCCTGGGCACGCCCATGTGTCCCCCCGCCCCCACCCGGGTGCTCTCCCACCGCTCCGGCCCAGATCCAGAAGTGAAACTGCGGGGGTCACAGCCCAGCGCCCCGCCCCGCCCTTCCGGGCACTGCAGCCCCGCAGGATCCCCCGGCGCCTGCGACGGCAGCGGAGGAAATTGGGGGAAGGGCAGGGGAAGTGCCCCGGGGGCGTCTGCAGAGCGCGGCTGTCTCTCCTGGGGGTGCCCGCCCGTAACCACCAGTGGGAACCTCGACAGGCGGCGACCTGAACCCCGGGAGCCGGGCGAGCTGCCCCTGCACTTCCCGCCGCGGACGCTGGGTGTCACTACAGCCGCGCGGCTGAGCCGCCCGGGCGCGGAGCAAAGACGGTGGCGCGGTGGGTCCGGGGGTGGGGGGGACTGGAACCCCGAGAGGCAGGGAACCCAGCCCGCCACGCCCGCGCAGGGGCAACCAACTCCTGGCCTCGGTGCCCCGAGATGCTGGATGCGTTGCTCAGACCACCCTACCCGACTGGTCTCGGACCCACCCACCCAGGCTACCGACTCAAAGTGAACCCCGTGCACCTCTGCAGTTGGCCCCCCACAAGTCTCCTCCCGCCGACCCGGGGTCCAGTGGCGCGTACCCCACGGCTCCGGTTGGACCCGTTGCGCCGAGCGAGCCCCCTGGCGAAGCGGACGGGCCTTCCGGGGTGCAGGTGCAGGGGGCGAGCCCGGCGGGCAGGCCGGGATATCTGGGGAGAGAAGGGGACTGAGGAGGGGGGCGGGAGCAGGCCGACTCCTGCACCTGCTGTGGGAACAGGTGGCTGCGGGGTGGGTGCGGGTGCATCCCCGCTCCTACTGCAGCCTCCCCAGACTTTGGGGTCACGCCCTGCTCACCCGGCCACCCCAGCTCTCCCCTGAGCTGTGTGCCCGCGAGCGTCTCAGCATCACAGAAGAGAACCTGTGCCTGGTGGGTGTAAGAAGGCCTGGGCTGGAATAAAGGAAACACCCTGCAACACGTTTTAGCATCCTTTGGGAATTTGGAGTGGTTTCTGGTAGGAATACCTTCTTCTACCTTGTCCTGGATCTAATTCAGTTTATGGTCACTGGCGGCGTAGCAGTGCACGTCTAGGCAGGTCTCAGTCTCTCCTCAAAGTCACAGGACCCAGCTCTGCGGCCCATTCACTTAGTGACCCTCAAGGAGTGGCTTCGCTTCCGGTATCCCTCAGTCTCCCCCCAAGCGACCCCAAAACAAATCCAGGCCAATTGAGACCCCAAAATAAATCCAGGCCAATTGAGACCAAACTGCTCATCATGAAAATTTTCTTTCAATTTAACGCCTCCCCCCCCCACCCCCGCACCTCATCCCCCACCTTGCTTAGGTGTGCTAGAAAAAGTTTGGCTCCTCCTTGAGCCCGTACAGCCCGCAAGGGGGCGCTAGACACTATGACAGTGCTCTTGCTCACTGACTGGCTACACAGTCTTGCATATACCAGTCCCCACTTCCCAACATATTGTTCTGTATATAGATCAAGGGGGGAGCTGGGTGCTGGGGACCTGCCTTAACCCCCAGGATCACCTACTCCAGTCTGCAATGCCTGATCCCTCAGCTCTAACTCCTCACTCTAGCTGGAAGTTCAGAATTTTGTTTGTGGTGGCAGCCACACATCCCACTTGAGAGCCTCAATGCTGAGGCTCTGCCAGTTCCGGGGGGGACCAGAAAGCAGACTCTGCCACAGACCCCACCTACGTGCAGGTTGAGCCAGCCTGAGGTCCTTGGGTCCCTATTCTGTCTATTATACCAGATCAGCGTCAGAAGCTTCTTTTCTAAAGATGGCATCAAGTTGAATCCAGATATACAGCAGAGCTTCCCCTAACCCTGCTCCAACCTGCCCACCAGCCCCTGCTGGGAACCTTGGACTCCAGAAAGCAGTTAGAAACTGCTGAGCACAGTGTGGTAGAAAGGATCCTTTGCAGTGACCTTGGGCTCTGCTGCCTGTGTCCCTCCCTCTGTTTCTCTCTTCCTCCCACCACAAGGAAGGAGTCAGACATGGTCAGTGACCTAATATGGAACCATTGAGCTGCACGCGAAGATCCTCCACCGTGAATCTGAGCTGCAAAAAGTTCAGTTCAGAGTACCTGAACTGGCCAGGGCTTTGTTGGATGCCCCACCCCATGAAGTGGACTCCCCTGGATTCATACCCACCCATTTCCCAGAATTCAAAAAGTTGACCCCAGGCCTTCCTGCCTCCATGCTTGATGGTGGGGTGTCCCAGCCCTAGCTGACCCCAGCCACAATAGCCCCATTGACTGGTGTCTGTGATGTGAGGCAGAGCATTTTGGATCGCGTTCCTGGTCATGGGTCTTGCCTCACCTGCTCGCAAGCCCTGAGTCCTCAGCCTGGGGAGGGCATGAGGAATTTCTATCCTCCACCTACTAAATATTCTGATTTCTGAGCTGTTATTTAATAAGCATGTCCAAAAGGCCTTTCATGCCTGAGGCATCAAATGTCCCCTATTCAATCCCCCCAGCATCATCATAAGCCAGAGCTAAACAGAGCTCTGTAAAAATACAACTAGTAGGAAGCAGGTGGTGGCACACCTGGTTGAGCGCACATGTTGCAATGTTCAAGGACCCAGGTCCGAGCCCCCGGTCCCCACCTGCAGGGGCAAAGCTGTGTGAGTGGTGAAGCAGGGTTGCAGGTGTCTTTCTGTCTCTTTCTGTCTCCCCTTTCCTCTCGATTTCTGACTGTCTCTATACAAAAATTAAAAAAAAAAAAAAACTACAGGGAGTCTGATGGTAGCGCTTCAGGTTAAGCGCACATGGCAAGAAGCACAAGGACCAGCGGGCTTAAGGGTCCCGGTTCGAGCCCCCGGCTCCCCACCTGCAGGGGAGTCGCTTCACAGGCGGTGAAGCAGGTCTGCAGGTGTCTATCTTTCTCTCCCCTTCTCTGTCTTCCCCTCCTCTCTCCATTTCTCTCTGTCCTATCCAACGATGACATCAATAACAATAGTAATAATAACTACAACAATAAAAAATAATTTTAAAAAACTTGAACAAAAAGAAAATAACAATAATAACTACAACAATAAAAAGGGCAACAAAAGGGAAAATAAATATATTTAAAAAATACAACTAGTAAAATAAAATAAAAACAATAAACATTCCAGCCATGACATCATCTTCCCAGACAATAACTTGGATCCACCTACATATCAGGTTTCAGGCTTGGGGGGAAAAAAAACTAGTATAGTCACGGGACCTTTGGAATATGACTAAAATAGGCCTATTAGCTATCTACAAAACGGAGACCCCCCCCCAACTCTTCATCTGGACTATTCCAGACTTTAGGTTCATGATTAGTCAACAATTTGGCTTTATATGCTAACTCTTTTTTCAGCCAACAGGTTCCATATGCTAACATGATGCCAACTGCACTTCCCTGGACAGAGGAACCCATCAAGGTGTCCTGGAGCCCCACTTCCCCAGAACCCCACCCTACTAGGGAAAGAAAGAGACAGGCTGGGAGTATGGATTGACCTGTCAACGCCCATGTTCTGCAGAAAGCAACTACATAAGCCAGACCTTCCACCTTCTGCACCCCATAATGACCCTGGGTCCATACTCCCAGAGGGATAAAGAATAAGAAAGCTATCAGGGGAGGGGATGGGACACGGGAGTTCTGGTGGTGGGAATTGTGTGGAGTTGTACCCCTCTTATCCATTGGTTTTTGTCAGTGTTTCCTTTTCATAAATAAATATTTTTAAAAAGGGAGTTAGGCTGTAGTGCAGCGGGTTAAGTGCAGGTGGCACAAAGCGCAAGGACTGGCTTAAGGATCCCTGTTCGAGCCCCTGGCTCCCCACCTGCAGGGGAGTCACAAGCGGTGAAGCAGGTCTGCAGGTGTCTGTCCTTCTCTTCCCTTCTCTGTCTTCCCCTCCTCTCTCCATTTCTCTCTGTCCTATCCAACAACGATGACATCAATAACAACAACAATAATAACTACAACAACAATAAAAAAGACAACAAGAGCAATAAAAGGGAAAATAAATAAATAATTTAGAAAAACAATAAACATGTCTAATTGTGCTTTGTTATTGTTGTTTTGTTTTGTTGCCACTAGGGTTATCATTGGGGCTCAGTTCAGTAACTGCATGCCTCCACCATTCCCAACAAGATTTTTTTTCAATATTTATTTATTTATTCCCTTTTGTTGCCCTTGTTGTTTTATTGTTGTAGTTATTATTGTTGTTGATGTCGTCGTTGTTGGATAGGACAGAGAGAAATGGAGAGAGGAGGGGAAGACAGAGAGGGGGAGAGAAAGACAGACACCTGCAGACCTGCTTCACCGCCTGTGATGTCCTTAACCTGCTGTACTACCCCGCCTCCCCCCTTGTTTGTTTTTTATAAGGTGGGAGACAGAGAGGAAGAAAAACTGCTCCACCACTTGTGAAGTTTCCTTACTGCAGATGGGGACCAAAGATTTAAACTCTGGTCTACAAAGTGAATTGTCACCCCCTGTGCAGATCTCTGGTTAAAAAAATATTAATAAAATAAAAATAAGAATGTCTAGTGGTCCAGGAGGTGGTTCAGTGGCTAGGGCACTAGACTCTCAAGCATGAGGTCCCTGAGTTCAATCCCTGGCAATGCATGTACCAGAGTGATATCTGGTTCTTTCTCTCTCTCGTTTCTCATTAACAAATAAATAAAATCTTTTTTAAAAATGTCTAACTGTGTTTTGTTATTACTGTGCATGATTTTGATAATCAAAGCAAGTAATTTAAAATTAAAAAGACAGCATCGGGAGCCCCAGACCCTCCCTTCACTGTGATGCCCTGCCTTCCTGCAACCAACCAAGACCTCCTCATTCTTTTTTTTTTTTAATATTTATTTATTTTCCCTTTTGTTGCCCTTGTTGTTTTTCATTGTTGTTGTAGTTATTGTTGTTGATGTCATTGTTGTTGCATAGGACAGAGAGAAATGGAGAGAGGAGTGGAAGACAGAGAGGGAAGAGAAAGATAGACACCTGCAGACCTGCTTCACTGCCTGTGAAGCGACTCCCCTGCAGGTGGAGAGCCGGGGGCTCGAACTGGGATCCTTAGCCAGTCCTTGTGCTTTGCGCCACGTGCGCTTAACCCCTGCGCCACCGCCCGCCTCCTGACCTCCTCATTCTTGCAGGCCTCCACTATCAGGCATGGCAGCCTTCTTTGGCTCTTTTCCCTGCTAGATAGACCTCTGTGGGTCCTGCTGTGGCCTCCTTGATGACAATAGTTTCCCCGTTGCGGTCGCTCCGGGTCCCTTGTCCCTGGCCACTGGAAATGGAGGGTGAAGCAGCCCCCTAGGAGATCAAGGGGGGCTCTGTGTGATGAGGGCGTAGTGTGCGGAGAGGAAGAAGCCACACCAGACTTATCCAGCTCCAGTAGAGGCCTCAGAGGGTCACCTCATTTATTAGGGGGATTCAAGCAAGCAGATATACCCACAGCCCAGAAAGAAGGTTGAGGTGATCATTAACCCAAACACAATGCAACACAGTAAATAGTTACATCTTGACCTACAAAGTATTTGATCACAACTGTAAACTGGAGGTGGAGGGGTGAGGGGGAGCGCTGCAAGCACAACTGCTTCCCATCAGAGCTTAGAGTTGAGCACAACTGGAAAGTTACTGTACAAGCTTGGTCATGAGCTCAACAATGCAATTTTCTCTGGGGGTAAATTACAGGCACTTCAGGGCAGGGGGAAGGGAGCAGTTGAGTAAAATCAGGATATTTGCAGCAGTTTTCAAGTCGGCCAGTAATTCACAGTAAAACACAGTAATTCATGGCCTTTGTTTTAAGGGACAGAGTGGCATGTACAGAAAGGTAGCCCCCGTCCAGAGAAGCCATCCGTCATTAGTTCACAAGGTCAGAGGAGACCTGCCATTGTCTCTACCCAGGAAGGGGGAGAACTTGGGGTCTACCCACTCAGACTCTCATGGAAACAATGGCCTGGAATTCCCAGACAGTGGGCCCACTTCCCACACCACATGTCCTCAGAGCTGGAGGTTTCCTTGTGTCCCTGTGACTTAACTCTGAGGTGTCACTAATTCTGACACTCTCAGATATCATTTCTTCTCTAAGAAGTCAGAGATCTCAGCCACTAGGAATGCCTGGCTTTCTGTCTCTAGTAACCAGCTCAGGAGCTAGCCAGTCAAGCCCTCTAAGGACCTCCAGAGTGCCCAGCTCTGAGAAGAAAGGGGGTGGGCTGGGTGTGCTGCCATGCACAACAGTGAAGGCCTCTGTCTGACCTCTGTCCTTAACTTGTGACCTCAGCTGGGCCATTCTATGTGCTTTAATGTCCACTAATAAAGTAGGAAATGGCATTTGTCTCACAGGTTCCAGCTAGCCGATTGGCATAGAGCTTTGGCCCCTGTTCAGGAGCTCAGGCTGTGAGGGGACACCTACTCCCCTGGACATGCTTAAGAGGCGGCTCGTTCTGACCCCTTTACCCTCATCACAGCCTCAACCCCCAGCACTCAGACCTTGAAGGTTTCCTTGGGCATTCACAGCCAGCCATACAGCCACCAGAAGAAGCAGTGGGTGAGGGGATATTTCCAGGAGCCATGGCAGGTGGCACTGGTCCCTGTCTCAAAAAAGAAATACAATCTGCGCATCTCTCACATCTGCACTTCAGGAATATAAACCTTCAGGGTAAATTAAGTTTAAAGCCCAGTAAGGTCCAGACGAGGGTATGAGGCAGCTCTCTGCCTGCGTCTTCCAGGCCCCAGTCTGAAATCAGTCAAGGTTGGAGGTGTCTCAGTCACAGCTGGCTTCAGGGGCTGCCAAGCCTGACCCAGGGGCAGCTCTGGTGGCTGGTCCTTCTCAAGGCCATCTCAGGACAACCCCCAGCAGAGACCAGGGCTACAGAGGAGGCAGGGAAACTGGAAGTGGAGGGGTGACAGGGAGTGCTGCAAGCACAACTGCTCCCCATTAGAGCTCAGGAACACTACCTGGAGGTCCACTGGGCTGGGGAAAAGACCTGGTCCTCAGAGCTAGACTCAAGTCCTGCGCCTCCCACTAACTGGTCTGGAGCAGTTCTCTGCATTGAACTGTCACTGCTCCTCTGCCAAAGGGGATTCCACTACTTTGTGCTCAACTGATCTCAAAGATCTTGGAGGAGCTCTCCGTAAATAGACATGGCCAGGGATATAATTCAGTGCAAAGCATATGCCTTGCATGTAGGTTCAATCCACACCCACCTCTATGTGAACACACAGACACACACACACTACAGGCTTTTTTTTTTCTCTTTTTTTTTCACATTTATTTATTTATTTATTCCTTTTTGTTGCCCTTGTTGTTTTTTTATTGTTGTAGTTATTGTTATTGATGTTGTCGTTGGATAGGACAGAGAGAAATGGAGAGAGGAGGGGAAGACAGAGAGGGGGAGAGAAAGATAAGACACCTGCAGACCTGCTTCACCACTTGTGAAGCGACTCTCCTGCAGGTGGGGAGCTGGGGGCTCAAACCGGGATACGTACACAGATCCTTCTGCTCTGCGCCACGTGTACTTAACCCACTGTGCTGCCACCCGACTCCATTTTTTCTCTTTTTTAATATTTCCTTTTTTAAAATATTTTATTTATTTATTCCCTTTTGTTGCCCTTGTTGTTTTATTGTTGTAGTTATTATTGTTATTGATGTTGTTGGTGTTGGATAGGACAGAGAGAAATGGAGAGAGGAGGGGAAGACAAAGAGGGGGAGAGAAAGACAGACACCTGCAAACCTGCTTCACTGCCTGTGAAGCGACTCCCCTGCAGGTAGGGGAGCTGGGGGGCTCGAACTAGGAACCTTCCGCCTGACCTTGCGCTTTGCACCACCTGCGCTTAACCCACTGTGCTACCTACCACCTGACTCCCCTTTTTAAAATATTTCTTAAATCTTTATTTACTTATTATTGGATAGAGAGAGAGGGAGAGACACACCTGCAGCCCTTGCTTCACCACTCATGAAGCTTTCCCCTGCAGGTGGGGACCAGGGGCTTGAACCTAGGTGTCTGTGCACTATAATGTGTGCACTTAACCAGGTGCACCACCACCTGGCCCCCTTTTTTTTTCTTCAAATACAAATATATTTTGGTCCGGGAGGTGGCACAGTGGATAAAGCAGAGGACTCTCAAGCATGAGGTCCTGAGTTCAATCCCCGGCAGCATATGTACCAGAGTGATGTCTGTCTCTTTCTCTCTCGTGTGTTTCTCATTAATAAATAAAATCTTTAAAAAAAAAGAAAATATAAATCCCCATATGCCCACCACCCAGCTTCAACCATGTAAACCTATGCCTATATTCTCACAATCTCTCCTAATATTTGGATTATTTTTAAATTAATGCTGAGGTCAGAAGATAATTCACCTTATACAGCATACATATTACTGTGCTCAAGGACCCACTTTAAAAAATATTTTTATTTAATTATTATTGGGCAAATACAGAGAAATTGAGAGGGACAGAGACAGAGAGACACCTGCAGCCCTGCTTCACCACTTGTGAAGCTTCCCCCTGCAGGTGGGGACCAGGGTCCTTGCGCTCTGTAATGTGAGCACTTAACCAGGTGCGCCACTACTTGGCCCCAAGGACCCACTTTCAGTCCCCAACATCACATGGGAGCATATGATGACAGATACTGCTATTTCTCCTATTTCTTTAAATATTTATTTACTTACTTATTTTGGTTAAAGACAGAGAGACAAAGAGGCAAAGAGTAGAAGTGACCACAACACCAATGTTTCCTTCAGTGCAGTAGGGGTGATGCTCAAACCTGGGTTGCACATATGACTAAGCAGTACACCATCCAAATGAGCTATTTCACTGGCCCATCTGTAGATTAAGTTAAGAAAGAAGAGAGAAAGGAAGGGAGGGAGGAAGGGAGGGTGGAAAGGAGGGAGGGAAGAAAGAGGGGAAGAGAGGGAGGGAAGGAAGGGAGGAAAGAAAGAAGAAAGCTCTGTGGGAAGCAATGGAATCAGGAAGGTGCAAAACTCCGTTGCAAAGATAAATAAATAAGCAATGCTGAAGGGTGGTATGCAAAGAGAGCTCCAAACTCCAAGGTTTAATCCTCTGCATCAGCATGAACCAGAACTGAGCAGTGCTCTGAATAAATAAATAAATAAATAATGCTGCGCTGGAGAGATAGGTCAGGGCTTGAATACCTAAGGCCCCAGGTTCAATCCCCAGCACCACCACATGCCAGAGCTAAACAGAGAGACTCTAAAAAATGTTCTTTTAGGGTCCAGGCCATGGTGCACCTGGTTGAGCACACATGTTAGAATTCTTTTTTAAAAAATATATTTATTTCCTTTTTGTTGTCCTTGTTGTTTTTATTGTTGTTGTAGTTATTATTGCTGTTTTATTGCTGTTGATGTCATCGTTGCCAGATAGGACAGAGAAATGGAGAGAGGAGAGGAAGACAGAGAGGAGAGAAAGACACCTGCAGACCTGCTTTACCTCCTGTGAAGCGACTCCCCTGCATGTGGGGAGCCGGGGGCTCGAACCGTGATCCTCATGCCAGTCCGTGCGCTTAACCTGTGGCGCTACTGCTCGATTCCCTAGAATTCTTATGGATGGGAGTCATGTGGTAGCGCAGTGGGTTAAGCACATGTGGCATAAAGCGCAAGGATCACGGTTTGAGCCCGGCGCTCCCCACCTGCAGGGGAGTCACCTCACAGGTGGTGAAGCAGGTCTGCAGGTGTCTATCTTTCTCTCCCCTTCTATGTTTTCCCCTTCTCTCTCCATTTCTCTCTGTCCTATCCAGCAACGACGACATCAATAATAACTACAACAATAAAAAACAACAAGGGCAACAAAAGGGAATAAATAAATGAATAATTTTTTTAAATAATTCAGTTTAAAAAAAAAAGAATGCTTAAGGATGCAGGTTCAAGGCCCTGGTCCCCACCTGTAGTGGGAAAGTTTTGCGAGCAATGAAGCAGTATTATAGGTGTCTCTCTCCCTCTCTATCACCCCTTTCTCTCTCGATTTCTGGCTGTCTCTATCCAATAAATAAATAAAGATAATAAAAAAAATTAATGTTCTTTTAAACATTTTTTGATTCTCTCCAGAGCTTCGCCACATGGGGGTAACTTTTTCAGATAGAGACAGAGAAGAGAGGGATATAGGGAAAGAGAAAGGAGAAAGAGAGAGCAGAGAGCACAAGTATAGCACTGGAGCCTCCTTGTTGCAGTGGGGCCAGGCTGGAATCTAGATTGTGCACATGGGAAAACAGCACCCTGTCCAAGTGAGTCATTTTGGTGGTGCTAAATCATGTTCTTAAAAATAAAATATGGGGCAACAAAAGGGAATCAATAAATAAAATAAATATTTAAAAAAATTTAAAAAAAAATAAAAATAAAATAAAAAAAATAAAAAAATAAAATATGGGTGGGGGTAGATAGCGCACTGGTTATTCAAACACTCTCATTCCTGAGGCTCCGTCAAGTCCCAGGTCAATCCCCCGCATCACCATAAGCCAGAGCTGAGCAGTGCTCTAGTAAAAATTAATAATAATAATAATAATAAATAAAATAAAGGGGGAGTTGGGTGGTAGCGCAGTGGATTAAGCGCAGGTGGCGCAAAGCACAAGGACCAGCGGAAGGATCCCGGTTAGAGCCCCCGGCTCCCCACCTGCAGGGGAGTCGCTTCACAGGCGGTGAAGCAGGTCTGCAGGTGTCTATCTTTCTCTCCTCCTCTCTGTCTTCCCCATCTCCTTCCATTTCTCTCTGTCCTATCCAACAACGACGACATCAATAACAATAATAACAACAAGGGCAACAAAAGGGAATAAATATTAAAAAATATTTTAAAAATTAAAAAATAAAATAAAGGGGGGAGTCGAGTGGTAGCACGGCGGCTTAAGCGCAGGTGGTGCAAAGCTCAAGGACAGTATATGGATCCCTTTCAGGAGACTCACCTGTATTACAACTCCTTATCCAATCATTCATTCATTCAGTTATGGGGTACCTACCCACTCTTAGCCAGGTACCATGCTTGGCACTGAAGAATCTCAGATGACCAAGACCACCCCTATGTTCAAATAACATCCAGGCTGGTGGCTTAGGTGATTCAGTGGACCTGCAGGTGTAAATTCCCAAATTCAATCCCAAGCAAGGGTAGACAGCATAACGGTTATGCAAAGAGACTCTCATGCCTAAGGCTCCAAAGTCCCAGGTTCAATACCCTGCACTGCCATAAACCAGAGCTGAACGGTGCTCTGGTAAAAAATAAATAAATAAGGGGGTCAGGCAGTAGCGTGAACTGCAGGGACCGGCATAAGGATCCCGGTTTGAGCACCTGGCTCCCCACCTGCAGGGGAGTCGCTTCAGAGGCGGTGAAGCAGGTCTGCAGGTGTCTATCTTTCTCTCCCCCTCTGTCTTCCCTCCTCTCTCCATTTCACTCTGTCCTATCCAACAATGCCATAAATAACAACAATAGTAGTAATAACCACAACAACGATAAAAAACAAGGGCAACAAAAGGGAAAAAGTAGCCTCCAGGAGTAGTGGGTTTGTGGTGCCGAGCCCCAGCAACAACCCTGAAAGCAAAAAAAAAAAAAAAAAAAATCAGGAAGAGTTCACTTGGATAGTGCGCTACTTTGCCATGTGTGCAACCCAGGTCTGAGTCCAATCCCCACTGCCATTGGAGGAAGCTTCAGTGCTATGGTGACTTCTCTCTCTCTGTTTTTTAAAATATTTTATTTATGGGACCGGATGTTGGCGCACTTGGTTGAGTGCACATATTACAGTGCACAAGGAGATAGGTTCGAGGCTCTCCGCCTGCAGGGGGAAAGCTTCATGAGTGATGAAGCAATGTTGCAAGTGTCTCTGTCTATCTTTCCCCTCCCCCTCAATTTCTGACTGTCTCTGTCCAATAAATAAATAAAAATAATTAAAAATTTTTTAATATGTTTTTTATTTACTGCATAGAGACAGAAATTGAGAGGGGAGAGAGGAGACAGAATGGGAAAGAGGGAGTTGGGTGGTAGCATAGCAGGTTAAGCACAGGAGGCACAAAGCGCAAGGACCAGCATTAGGATCCCGGTTCAAGCCCCCCGCTCCCCACCTGCAAGGAAGTCGCTTCACAGGCGGTTGTAGTAGTTATTATTATTGTTGTTATTGATGTCATTGTTGTTAGACAGGACAGAGAGAAATGGAGAGAGATGGGGAAGAGAGAAGGGGGAGAGAAAGATAAGACACCTGCAGACCTGCTTCACCACCTGTGAAGCAACTCCCCTGCAGGTGGGGAGCTGGGGGCTCGAACCTGGATCCTTATGCCGGTCCTTGTGCTTTGTGCCATGTGCGCTTAACCTGCTGCACTACCGCCCAACTCCCCTTTCTTTCTTTTTTAATCCAGGCTAACTGGGGCTACAGCTCAACAGTAGAGAATATGCTCCGTTTGTGTGAAGTTCTGAGTTTGATCCCCCATCACCAAAAAAACAGGAACAGTCCAGGCTGGCAGACATATGGTCTCCACTCATCCACTATATTCACCAAGACCTGATGCCCACCTGTCCTGCTCCCCTCCTCACAGCTGTTAAGCCAGGTCTTGCCACAACTCCCAGGTATATCAAAAAATAATCTTTATTGTCACTGGTATAAAACAGGAGAACAACTGGCCTCTCAATCTGTACAAAGTGTGAACACAGACCACCTGGGCTGCCCCCATTTCTCCTGCAGTACCTGAGCCTGGAGCAGTGGTGAAGGGCTCCAGGAGGGGGGTTAACCCCAGCCTCCCCTGGAGAAGAAGGGTTGAGAGGGGCTGGGGAGTGGCCCTTTCTGCCTAGGGGAAACAGAAAAGGAGAAACCTGTGGTGGGGGAGCCCTCCCACCATTCCTGCCTGCCCCCACCTCCTACTCCCTCAAGTCCGGCTCTTAGCCCAGGGGGCAGCGGGCAGTGGTCAGAGAGCCACGCGGGTGCAGGTGTGACGTAGCACGCAGGGCAGGATGCCGCGGTTCAGCTGGTGGAACTCCACGAGCTGCAGGAGGTCAGTGAAACGAGTCTGGCCCTCATCCATGCTGAAGTACAGGCGACCCTCCTCCTCACTCTGCGATGACCACAGGGGGCAGGAGGTCAGAGGGAGCTGAGGCTGGAGGGGCTCCCCTGGGGACCAGAGCTGGAGTCCCCATTGCTTGGGGGAGATAAAGAAGTGAGCAGGAGATTCCAGCCACACTGGGGCCCCTTTGTTTGCCAGGCAGGAATGTGGGGCTTTGGGGGAGGGGATCACTCACCGGCAGGATAAGATAATGTTTAACTTTCTGCAGGTGGCACAAGGAGAGAACAAAGCCCTGTGGGTTCCGCTGACTCTCTCGGACTAGAAAGAGGCTGCCAGGAGACAGGGCAACATTACCCAAGGGCATCCAACTGCCACTTCGTCCTAGAGGCTCCCTTCTCCCTGGCCCTTACCCGTCTACCAGGCCCTGCTGTCCGATGAGCCGCTGGCTCTCCTCTCGGGAGATCCGTCCATGGAACCAGGGTTGGGTGCGATGGATGGCTGGTGTGGAAGAGTGCAGATGGTGAGGACACTGCCATACTGACCTTCCCCACTCTGAAAGCAGAGTACCCCCCATTCCTGGGATGGCTGCCCCCCCCCGACACACCCACCTGCACTGAGGCTAGAGCCTGAACTTGGGGTGGGTAGGCTGAGTCGATGGTTGGTCTTCTTCTGCAAAACAACAGGGGGCATGTGGGGTGGGTCAGGACATGAATGGGGCATTACCTGGCATCTCAAGAATATATAGTCATGGGAGTCGGGCGGTAGCGCAGCGGATTAAGCGCAGGTGGCGCAAAGCCCAAGGACCGGCGTAAGAATCCTGGTTAGAGCCCCCGGCTCCTCGCCTGCAGAGGAGTTGCTTCACAAGCAGTGAAACAAGTCTGCAGGTGTCTATCTTTCTCTCCCCCTCTCTGTCTTCCTCTCCTCTCTCCATTTCTCTCTGTCCTATCCAACAATGATGACATCAGTAAGAACTACAATAAAACAACAAGGGCAACAAAAGGGAATAAATAAATATTAAAAAAAAAAAAAGAGAGAGAATATATAATCACATGGCCTGGGAAGTGGCACAGTGAAAAAAACATTAGGTCCTGAGTTTGATCCTGAACGTCTCAGGGGCCAGATTGATGTTCTGATTTTCTCTCTCTCCCCACCCTCTCTCATTAATAAGTAACATTTTAATAAAGTATACACACCCCCTTTCTACAGGTGGAGTCCTCCTCTTGCGCCTCTCTTCCCTCCTCCCATTTTAAGGGAACCACAGAGAGAGAAGGTCCCCGATACAAACATGCAGATGAGTGCAGGGCCCTCACCCTCCAGGCCTGGGCCTCCTCCAGAGCTGCACTCAGAGCTTCCCGGGGGTTCTCGATGACACGCCCAGCATGACCAGAGAAGTCCATGGCTACCAAGGTGTTATCAGAAACACTCCTCTGCAGATAGGACAGGATGAGGACAGGAAGGGTTAGAACAAGACCCAAATATCCCCAGGATGTGACCTGGATCCCCATCTCAAACTAGCACTAACCAGGTACACTTACCAAGGGTGGGGAGCCCACATAGGATGGACGCAGGTGGCGAGACTGTGCCAGCTGATAATTCTTATACAGCTGTACCCCATACTGTGGGGAAGGGAGATGAAGAGGGTCTTTGGTCAAATTGATCTGGGGGAGAGGGGCTAAGTTATGACACTCAGGTAAGGGTTCCCCAAGGGCAGAGCTGCAGCCTACCCTTGGAAAGGGAATTTCCGAGGGGCAGGTGGTGGCACAGCTGGTTGAGTGCATGTTACAATGAGCAAGGGCCCGGCTTCAATCCCCTGGTCCCCACCCACAGGAGGGAAGCTTCACAAGTGGTGAAGTAAGTGAAGCAGGGCTGCTCTGTTTCTTCCCTTTCTATCTCTCCTCCCTTCTCAGTTTTCTCTGTCTCTATCTAATAAATAAATATAAAAATAAAAATAAGAAAAGAGCATTGCTGAAAATTAAAAAAACAAAAAAGTAATTTCCAAAAGCCAGAGCTGTTGAGTCTGGCCTTGGACCTTGACAAAGTTAGGATGCCCCCTCATTCTGGACACTTCCTAGGGACACAAAATGTAACTCCTCCCTCCTGCTCAGGGATCTTGAGGGCAGGGTCATCCTCTCTCCCTGAACCCCTGCCCCAGGAAACCCACCTTGAAGAGGCGGAAGGCAGCTAACCAGCAGGTGCGGCTCTGCTCATCCTCACTGCAAAAGATGTGAAGCCCCTTGTGGCCATTCCGAAGCTTGTTTGGCTGGGGAGAGAGGAAACGGGCTGGTTCCATCCATATCTTCCTCTAGGACCAGATACCTGCCTCCCATCTGCACAGGGCAGGGCAGGGTGCGATGAGAGGAGTCTAGGTGTCCTATGTGGAGCTGGGAAACTCTAGGCAGGATTGCAGGGCCTGAGCCCCTCCACTCCCTCCTAGGGTAGATCAGGGTCTTCACCTTGATACAGAAGCCAAAGTCCGTGGGCATCCCGTAGAGCTTGCGGCCCTGGGTCACAACATACACACTGGATTCATTCACATCTGCTACACACTGCAGGTGCCTTGGATCCTGAGCATAAGTAAATAGGACCTAGTCAGGCAATCTCCCTGCTTCTGCTCCCCAAAGCCAGCCAGGGAGATGACAGGTCCAAAGAGGGGCAGAGCAATGCCACAGGTCACCCCACAAATAGAATTAAGAGCCAGAACTGGAACTCAGTCTGGCTTCTCCACTGTGGTCTCACGGGGCAGGTAAGATGGGAGAGAAAGAGGAGGCTGAGGGTCTCAGGGAAAGAAAGATTCAGGAGTTCCAACAGGGATGGGACACCTGGAAGGACCGGGACTGGGATATCCGAGGGGCTGAGGACATCATTCTCAGTAGTTTACCTTGGAGGTGCCCTTGGTGGAGTAATAGAGGCCAGACCGGCGCAGGAAGCAGAAGAAGCGTTTCCAAAGCTTGCGTCCGGACCCCCGTAGCTGCAGGAAGCCCTGGATCTCTGGGAAGCTGCCTGCGTTCAGGAAGTTCTGAAGCCAGAGGAGAACAGAGGGAAAGTGAAAGAACAGACACACGGGAGGTGTTTCTTTAATATATATATTTATTTATTTTCCCTTTTGTTGCCCTTGTTTTTTATTGTTGCTGTAGTTATTATTGTTGTTGTTATTGATGTCGTCGTTATTAGATAGGACAGAGAGAAATGGAGAGAGAAGGAGAAGACAGAGAAGGGGTAAGAAAGATAGACACCTGCAGACCTGCTTCACTGCCTGTGAAGCGACTCCCCTGTAGGTGGAAGCCGGGGGCTTGAACCAGGATCCTTATGCCGGTCCTTGGGCTTTGTGCCACCTGCGTTAACCCACTGCACTACTGCCCGACTTCCCAGGAGGTGTTTCTTATACACTATTGTTCTCATCTAACTGATGGCTTCCAATTTAACAAGCATGAGGTCTCAGGTTCAAGCCCCAGGCATCATATATGCCAGAGTAATATTCTGGTTCTCTCTCTCTTTTACAAATAAGCAATTTGGGGCCAGGTGGTGGTGCACCTGGTTAAGCCCACATGTTGCAATGCCCCAGTCCCCACCTGTAGTGGGAGAGCTTTGTGAGTGGTGAAGCGGGGCTGCAGGTGTCTCTGTCTCTCGCCCTCTCTATCACCCCTCCCCTCTCGATTTCTGGCTGTCTCTATTCAATAAATAAATATTTAAAAATTAAAAAATATGCAATTTTACTTATTTATTTGATAAGACAGAAATGAGAATTGAGGAAGAGGTAGAGGGGAAAGAGAAAGAGAGATACCTGTAACACTGCATCACCACTTATAAAGTTCCCTCCCATCCTAAAGATGGGGACTGGGGGCTTGAACTCAGATCCTTGCACATGGTAACATGTGCACTCAACTGGATACACCACACCTGGCCCAATATATTTTTTAATTTTACTTTATTTAATTTTTTGTTTTATTTATTATTGAATAGACAGAAATTGACAGGGGAGTGGGAGATAGAGAGGAAGAGAGACAAATAGACACCTGCAGCCCTGCTTCAGCACTTGTGAAGCTTTCCCCCTGCAGGTGGGGACCAGGGGCTTGAACCTGGATCCTTGCACAGTCATGTGTGTGCTTAACCAGTTGTGCCACTGCTTGGCCCCAATTTTACTTTATTTATTATTGGATAGAGACCAAGAGAAACTGAGAGGGAAGGGAGACAGAGAGATTTCTGCAGCTCTATTTCACCACTTTCCCTCTGCATTTGGGGACCAGGGGCTTGAACTTGGGTCCTTGCTCACTCATAGTAGTGTGTGCACTTAACCTGGTGTGCCACCGCCTGACCTCCAGTAATTTAAAAGAAAAGAAAAGAAACTACTGCTCAGGCAGGAAAAGTGACTTGTCCCGGGACACTAAGACCATGCTGGGCTGTTTCTACCACAGAAGGGAAGATGCAAGGCATGAAGGCCAGAACTGATGTGGAAACCCAGAGGAGTGAAATACGGAGGGAAGGGCCCTCACCTGGATGAGGTCTTCGTGGGATGTATCTGCCTTTGCATCTAGACAGCTGGAAACCATCTTTTCTGGGAACAGGGAGTGCTGGAGGAAGAAGGAGTCAGGAATCAGGGCTGGAGGGTCCAGGCTGGAAATCAGGGTGTCCCAGCACCCACATTCCCACCTTTATCCACACTCACTGGGGAGGTCTTGAACAGTTCATACTTGGCGAAGTTTTTCCGGAAGACAAAACGGCTGTCTCCACCAATGGGCCAGGCAGCCTGGACTTCCACCACAGACTCATGGTCCTCCAAGCCCCGCTCTGGGGTCAAGGGGGGGAAATAAGCAGGGCTCAGGAGACCTAGATAAGTCACCTGCCTAGCCCCAGATGGCAGTGCAACCTGACAATGCTCCCTGCACTGAGACTCACCCAGAGCTAGTTGGGGGTGGCACTCCACCAGCCCCCAGTTCTCATCACTTAGGGCATGAGCTCGCTGCACCAGCATTTCACACACGTAACGTGCTGTGGCACCTGCTGCCACCTCCACCGATCGGCAGGCCCCATCTTCACTGTACACCTTTATTACCTGCACCCCGAGAATTGCAGATGATTTGAGGAAAGGCAAAGGGTGGCTTTCTCCCATCCCCTGCCTACCGTACCCCACCTCCGTAAAAGTGGTGCTACGTCCACCCCAGTTCTGGGACAACTTACGTGGGGGCGGCTGGCATCTCGGGGAAGAAGCCCCCTTGTACCGGAAGACCCCCCAAGAATGGGAGACTGTGATGGAGGACTGCAGAGCTCCGGGAAAGGGTTGGGGATGGAGGGTAGAGAGGTTGCCCGCAGCTCCTCCTCTCGAAGAAGCTTCCTGTGGCCAGAGGGGAGGGTTTGGGCACTGCCCACACTGCCACCCCACCAGTCCACCTGCCCTGTCAGGGCACTGTACCTGCCGGCAGGAATGGGCAGAGGCTGGGATCGCTTCACTTCCCTGGACAGGGGGCCATCAGGAGGTGGGGGAGTCCGAGGAGGGGTGCCAGGGGATAGGTACAGCTCTTCTGGGGAGTTGTTGAGAAGAGGTGGAGACAGTCCCAGCTCCATGACATCTGATGGAGGAGAAAAAGGGGCTGAAGGCAGCTGCTCTTCCACCCTTATCCTGTAGCCAGGAGGACCTGGGTCTCATCACATGGTTACAAAGGTGCCCCTCAGAGTTCACCAGCACCCCACAGCTGCCCCAAATCAAGTTTCCCTGGAGCCTCTGAGGAAGGCTGGAGTGAGTCCCTGTCACAGGAGGTGCAAGGGCCCCTAAGAAGCGAACTTTCTTGTCCTCCTACAGGTGAACCAGGAAGTAAAAGTTCAGTGTTTGTTCTCCAAGTCCACTGTTCTTTCTTTAGGCCCAGCTTACTAAAGGAAAGCACTAAGAGGCGCACCCCACCACACGACAGGCAGCAACAGAATCCCCAGGCTGTCTGGGGCTCAGGCCCTCAGAGTCCAAACAAGAGGCCACCACATCTTTGGGAGTGTGGGGCTCACTGCTCTGGGCTCTGCCCCAGGTTATTCCAGCAATTTGCTGCCAGACCTGGTTGCCAGAGCCTGTTGTGGCAGCGCCTGCCTGGGTGCAGAGTAATGCAGAGAAGGGGAGGAGGTGGGAAGGACAGGAACCAGGAGGGAAGGAGGCAGCAGAGCAGTGGTGGGAGGGAAAGGACTAGCCTGGGCACCCTTGCCCCAGCAATGTGTGCCCTCCCCCAGGCCCCTCCTCCCACCCAACTCTTGGAGCCCAGATACTGGAACCAGTTCCTCTGAGAAGCCTTTCTGAGGGCCACTCTTGGCACTGTGATGGGGCCTGTACGTTAATGAGTGTGCACCTGTCCAATCCACCCATTGGCCTGAAGGTGCCCAGCTGGACCAGGATCTCACCTCTGTCTTGTCACCCACTCACCCACAGTTGCTGCAAGGGGCACCCAGGACAAGGAGCAGAGAGAAAAGGCAAAGATGCTCACTGGGTGGAGTCGGTCGGTAACGCAGCAGGTAAATGGTACAAAGCGCAAGGACTGGCGTAAGGATCCCGGTTCCAGCCCCCGGCTCCCCACCTGCAGGGAAATCGCTTCACAGGCGGTGAAGCAGGTCTACAGGTGTCTTTCTCTCCCCCTGTTTCCCCCACCTTTCTCCATTTCTCTCTGTCCTATCCAAGAACAATGACATCAATAACAATGATAATAATAACTACAGCAATGATAAAACAACCAGGGTAACAAAAGGGAAAAATGGCCTCCAGGAGCAGTGGATTCGTGGTGCAGGCACAGAGCCCTGGTAATAACCCTGGAGGCAAAAAAAAAAAAAAAAAAAACACACGTGGCGCAAAACCAAGGACCAGTGTAAGGATCCTGGTTCAAGCCCCTAGCTCCTCACCTGCAGGGAAGTCACTTCACAAGTGGTGAAACAGGTCTGCAGGTGTCTGTCTTTCTCTCCCCCTCTGTCTTCCCCTCCTCTCTCCATTTCTCTCTGTCCTATCCAACAACAATGACATTAATGGTGACTACAACAATAACTACAACAAAAAACAAAAGGGAATAAATAAATATTTAGGAAAAAAAAAAAAAAGATGCTCACTGGGGGGTGGGGAAGCTGCACAGACTCCACCACAGAAACCAGGACCCCTTTGGGTCCAATCCTATGCCCACCCTCCAGATACTGGGCTTCCCAGGCCACATCAGCCCATCTCCCAGCATAAGGCAGGCCCTTGACTCTTAAGTGAGAGCATGATGGGATTTGGGGGACAGGTGAGTCAGGGTGAGGTGGGACAGCACTGCCTGAGGCTCTCCATTCAACCTTGACTCATCTGCACAACTTCCTGGCTAAGAAGAAACACAAACAAGCCTCTACCCCCTCCCCCACCAGGCCAGCCCCAGAGGAATGGGGGAGGCACCGGGCAAGGAGCGGGCTGGGGAGCAGGAGAGGCCTGAGGCTTCTCTGACATCATCTCTTCCTCCCCACCCCGGGCTTGCCTTTCCCTCCTCCAGTTCAGGTGGGCCCTGCAATCTGCCTCCAGTCCCAGAGCCATCACCCAACCCCGGAGCCTAGCACCCCAGAAGGGAAGAAAGGGGCCCAAATTCAGAAGCCCATCGGAAGTGGAGCTGACTTCCCAGTGATGGCCATCGCTTCCCCAAACAAATAAGCACAGCTCTCTGTCCTATCTGGGCGTGACCAGGCTTTCACTCTGCTGTGGCACCAGCAGCCCCAGCACCCGGGGCTCAGCAGGCCCAGGGGACTCATCCATATCACCCCTTGGGGAAGTGGGGCCTCCTAACACTCCCCCAGGTGTCCTGAACAGTGGGGTACCATAGGGGCAGTGGCAGAGTCAGAACATCCTATAGGACAGGCACAGACAGGGAAAGACACAGGACAGCCCCCCAGCCAGGGAGAGGGTTCAGGTCCTAGGACAGACAAGACATGCCTAACATGGGACTTCCACACCAAAACACCACGGCTTCCCCTCCCCCAAATCGCCAGGCCTCCGGCAAACAGAGCGTTGCACCCACCCCACCCCCGTAACCCATTAGAAGAAAAAGGGAATCAGGAAGTGTTTGGAAGGGGAGAGGAGAGCAGATTTAAATAAGATTGGAGTCCAAAAGCTCAAGACGGGGTGGGATGCTAACATTCAAGATTCCCTCCCCCCACCACACCACCATTCACACTCTAAGGCAAGACAGGAGGCCGACAAAGAAGAAATGGGAGGGAATGCTAGTTGTAGGGCCCGGGCAACGCCTTTCCCCAAAAGACAGAAAGCTTTCAAACACACACACACAAGCGCGCGTTCCCATCAGTCTGTTCCCTCCACGCGCCATCGTCGCTGCCTCTCCAACCCTGGGCTGCATCCCCAACCTCCTCCCCGCCCTCCTGCCTTCTTGTTTACTTCCTGAATCTTGCCCCACCTGGCTGGCCCCAAGGGAGGATGGCTGGGCCGGTATTTAGGGCCGATAGAAAACAAGGCCACCTTGGGTGCTCCCCAGGCCGAGGGGTGAGCCGGGCACCAGGCTGCGACGGGAAGGCCGCGTCGCGCATCCCGCCCCACCAGGATGTACCGGGGCTGGGGGGTGGGGAGAGGCTGAACCTCTGGGGGAGGTCTCAGGGTGGAGGGCCCAGGTGAGGAGGCGGGAAACCCCTAGGTGACCAGGGGTTGAAGGGGAGGGCCGAGGACCCCGAGGCCCCGCCCACTCCCTCAAGCAGGAAAAAATGTCCAATGGCAGAAGCGGGGGGGGCCAACTCTTTTAAAGTTTAATTTGGGAAGAATGCTCGAGTGTCAGCGGAGTTAATCATTACAGGCCTCTGGCCTCCAACGAGGGCCCCCCAGGAGGTCAGCGGGGGGCGGGGCGGCGGGTAAGGAGGGTTTCCAGCCATCAGGTGCTTTCTCCACCGCACGCCCGCAGCCGGGAGACCCTGACCCACGCGGCCTGTCCCCAGCGCGAACGCTTGCCCCCGGCCCCCGGCCCCCGCACTGCAGACCCCTTGCATTCAGCCCGGCACCTTTCGGAGCCCCTGATTTTTCTGATGCCTGTTGAGACCACCACCCCACCCCCGCGCCCTGCCCCGCTTCACGGTCCCACCCCAAGGCGGAACCAGTTCTCCAGCTAAGAATCCCACCCGCAGAGAGGAAACTAGCAATTTTAGAGGACCCCTCTCCTTTGGCTGCCCTCTGAATTGGAGGGTGCCCCCAATAAGTAAATAAATAAATAAATCCGAGGAAATTCTGTTGGTAGACGCCGGAGGAAAGTCAACTAGAGCAAACTGAGCAAAGCAGCAGCTCAGAAGAGACTCCCCGGTGCAGTACTCCGGACACCCCCCCCCCCCAGTTTCTCCATCTAGGGAAGTGGGGAGGGGCCTGTTTCAGCGGGAAAGCCAACTCTCTCGGCGCAGATGGACTCCGAGATTTTCCCTCCCATTCCCATCAGCTGGTGGGTTCATGGGGGCTGAGGATGGGGGTCAGACAGGAAAGGAAAGAAGGGGGGTAGCAGAGAATGGGAACTGGGAACGACACAGGCAGCTGGGGAGGAGGGGCAAGATGAGAGTTTGGGAAAAGAAAGGAAGCAGCCACCAGCGGGAACACAGCAGGGGGTCTGGTCTTTCCAGTCAGATCCCAAATCTGCCGATGACACCCCCTTCACCCCCAGTCCCAAGAAGTGGCCGCTTTGGTCCTTACCTGCACCCTAGGCGCCGGTACACCTGTCTGGAGCCACCGGTTGAGGGAGGGAGACGCCAGGCACTTAGCTACTTGCCCCCCTCCAGCCCCCGCCCCTGGCCTGACATCATTAAAGGGGGAAGAGGGAGAGCCCGGGCTGCCTGTCCTCCCAGCTGGGCAGCCAGCCAGCTACTGGCCTGAAGCCAGCAGGGGCTTGGACCCTAGTGTGGCCGGTGGTGGACACAGGTTGTCTTCAGAGACTATGTCAGTGCCATTACCTGGAGAAGCCTCAGCTCAAGCAGTGGAGCACAGAGTCAGCCGTAGGCTCTGTCTGGAGACCCCGGATACCTGGGTTTGAATTCAAACCCACTCCTCTCTCTACAGATGGCAGGAGGGTATCCTGGCTTTGCACACAGAACTCGGGGGGGGGTGGAGGGGGAGGAGGTGACTCCTTCGTGTCCCGGCTTCAGGCCCAAGAAAACTAATATTACCCAGGGCAGGTGGGGGCGGGCCTGGGGGCGGAACTTGGGAGGAGGGAGCCAGAGGTGGGGCTGGAACTCCCTCACACTACGCCCAATGGAGTTGTTTTTGCCCTTCCTAGTCTGGCGGCAGGTGCCAGGAGAGAGGCGGGGAAGACGCTGCAACTCAACAGCCTGGAGAGCGAAGATCCAGACTGAGTCCGAACTGCCTGGGAGGGAGGGCTGAAAGAGAAGGGGAAATGGTCCTGCCCATTCTTCCTCATGCCCCCTAAGCCTGTACAGTTCATTGGCCAAACTAGGAGGCCTGTCTGTGGCTCTTGCTCCCCCCCACACACATGCACACACCCCCAGGGCAAAGGGCACTCACTGAAAGAAGACAGTCAGAGGGGGTGTCCAGCAATGTGGCCTGCCCCCTTGACCTCCAGCCACAGTCTGGCCACCCAGGCTGCACCCTGGTCCCTTGGAGGCACCCAAGGTACGTCCTCCGTTCTGAACAGAGTTCAGGGTCTCAAGTTCTCCTGAAGGGGTTAGGCAGGTTTTTCATCTGGGGAAAGCCCTAGTCAAGGTGTCAGAAGATTCCCCTTAGAGTGAGTTCTCTTTTCTCCCTAAGAAACACACTCACTCTCTCTCTCAGGCCTGGGAGACCCACATCAAAAGCAGTGGCCACGACCCAGCGACCCAGCACTAAGCAGTTGCTAATGTCTGAGTAAATAAACAATCCAGAGGTCTAACTTGAAGGATCATTTTTGAGAAGTGACCCTAGTGCCCACTTTCTCCAAACTGGGTTTCTCTCCTAAAGCCAGTAGGTGAGAACCAAACAGGGAAGTGGGAAAGGGGAGCAAGGTTGCATGGATCTCAAAGCAGCTTGTGTAAAAGCAGAATAAACAATTCACTTGTTCATCTATTCATTGATTGCGCTGATATTTGCTAAGAGCTTACTATATGCCAGCCCTGTGTTTGGTGCTGGGGACACAGTAGTGAACAACAAAAACAGGCCCCACCCATATCCTCTTGCAGCCCAGCTGGGGAGATTGATGTTAATTAAACAATCACACAAATAAAAGGCATGGCATATGACAACTATGCTGGGAGAATGACTCACCCAGGGAGTCAGGGAAAACTTCTCTGTGGAAGTGACAATAGAGCAGAGGGAGTTGTCTGGGGCAGGGAGGAGGTTGAAATTGGTGAATAGGAAGGGGGCACCTCTCATGATGAGAGAACAAAGTGCCGAAGCAGCCCTTAGCAGAAAGGGGACATTGTGCTTAAAGGCAAAGTGGGGGTGGAGGAGAAGGAGAGAAAAGGCCACACAGGTGAGCCTGAGTAGGTGTGGAAGGTGTGGGGAAAGTTAAGTGCTTCAGCTGAGTTTTTCAGAGAGTGACCTGTGACCACCTCCCTCCAAATCTCCCTGGGCTAGTGCTTAAAAATTAAAATGAGGGGGCTAAGCGATAGCACAGTGAGTTAAGCGCACATGGCGCAAAAGACCAGCGTAGGGATCCTGGTTCGAGCCCTCGGCTCCCTACCTGCAGGGGGCGGTCGCTTCACAAGGGGTGAAGCAGGTCTGCAGGTGTCTCTCTTTCTCTCTCCCTCTCTGTCTTCCCCTCCTCTCTCCACTTCTCTCTGTCCTATCCACCAACAACAAAGATAAACAATAAGGGCAACAAAAAGTTGGGGGAAATGGCCTCAAGAAGCAGTGGAATCGTAGTGCAGGCTCTGAGCCCCAGCAATAACCTTGGAGGCAAAATAAAATAAATTAAAAAAAAAATTAAAATGAGGGCTGGGGAGCATAATGATTGTGCCAAAGACTTTCATGCCTGAGGCACCAAAGGTCTTAGGTCCAATCCCCAGCACCACCATAAGCCAGAGCTGAGCAGTGCTCTGTAAATAAATAAATTAGTTAATTAAAATGAAAAAAATTCCTGGGCCACTCCCCTACTGACTGAATGTTAAGTCTCTGAGGCCTAGACCCAGGAATGTATGGTATTGACAAGCCCTCAGGTGGCTGTTCTGTAACCAGGTTGAAAAGCCATCTGTCTTGTCTGTCCAGATGAGCAGGAACTATGGGCAGAGGCCAGACCCTCCAGGGTCTATCTGGGCTTCAGAGAAGAGGCCTGGGGGAGAATCAGGCCAGTTTATATTTTGGAGAGCTCACTTTATATTTTGGAGAGTGTTGGAAGAGGGGCTGGAAAGAGAAGCCAAACTCACTGGAAAGAAGCTGGAGACCACTGCCAGTCTTGCCAGTGTTCTCTTCTTTTTTTTTCTAGAAAGATCTTTTTAAAGTTTATTTTTTTATTCATTTTGATTATTGGATAGATACAGAGAAAAATTGAGAGGGGGAGACAGAGACAGAGACAGAGAGAGGAAGAGAGTCAGACACATCTGCAGCCCTGCTTTACCACTCCTGAAGCTTTCCTCCTACAGGTGGGGGTGGGAGGGGCTTGAACCTAGGTCCTTGTGCACTGTAATGTGTGCATTTGACCAGCTGCACCACCACCTGGCCCAGAGTCTGATTTTCTAGAGAGGGGGGAACTATAAGAGCAAAAAGCAGGTCTGAAGGTGGGGGAGGGCTGCCAGTAGAGGGACACAGGGACTCGTGGGAGGTAATGAAGTCATTGATGCAATGTACAACTGTATGTCAGGATTCCCAGAAAGGTACACTCAAGAGGATGAATGTTACTGTGTACAAATTGCATGGGGGTGAGAAGGTGGTACACCCAGTTGAGTGCACCTGTTACCTAGATTCAAACCATTTGCAGGGGGAAGCTTCACAAGTGTGAAGCAGTGCTGCAAGGACTTTCCCTCTCTGTCTCCCCTCTTAATTTCTTTCTGTCCTGTCAATTTAAAAAAAAAAGAAGAAGAAGAAAAAATAGCTTTCAGGAGTGATGGATATCACATTATCATAGTTATCATCCAGCAATAACCCTGGGGGCAAAAAAAATTGTTTGGGTTTTTTTGTTATTGTTTTTTGTTGTTGTTGTTGTCTGTTTGTTATTTGCATTGGAGAGATAGCTCATCAGGCAGGGCACATGTGTTGCCATACATATGGCTCTAGTTCAAGCCCTAGCGTCATATGGGAGGAACCATAGCACCAGGGGAGGTTCTGATGATATGGTATCTCTCTCTCTATCTCACTCATTTTCTCTCTCTGAAAAAGCAGCTCATGTACAGCAAAATCGTGCATACTCCTTCTGACTCTAAAGGAAGAAAAGGAAGTGAGAAAGGAAGAGAAAAGAGTAATAACAAAGAATAGATTTATAAATAACCGGAATAGAATCAAAAGCCTAAACACAAGCCTTTTCATTTCCAATCACTTGAATATTTTTTGTTTCTCCAAAAGAATTGCTCACCTTTGAAGTTTACAGTGGTGGGGAGTCGGGTGGTAACACATTGGGTTAAGCGCAGGTGGCACAAAGCGCAATGACCAGGACATAAGGATCCCGGTTCGAGCCCCTGGCTCCCCACCTGCGGGGGGAGGGGGGGGTCACTTCACAAGCAGTGAAGCAGGTCTGCAGGTGTCTGTCTTTCTCTCTTCCTCTGTCTACCCTTCCTCTCTCCATTTCTTTCCGTCCTATCCAACAACGATAACATCAATAACAACAACAATAATAACTACAACAACAATAAAAACAAGGGCAACAAAAAGGAAATAAATAATAAATATTTAAAAAATCTTTTTAAAAAGTTTACAGTGGTGCAGGGGGTTGAACCTGGGATTTTCTGGCCTCAGACTTGAAAGTCTGTGCATAACTATTATGCTATCTCTCCCACCCTCAGTTGAGTTTTGACAATGGTGCCAAAACAATTCAGCGGGGAAAAGGAGATTCTTATCAATAAACAGTGCTGGAACCACTGAGTAGACACATGCCCAAAAATGAATATAGATCCATCTCTCATGCAATGCACAAAAATTAACTTAGAACCACAGACCTAAATGTTGCAGCTAAAACTAAACATTTCTGAAAGAAGTTATGGAAGAAAGTCTTCATAACCTTAGGTTAGAAAACTGGTGTTTTCTTTTTTTAAGATTTATTTGTAAGAGAGGAAACAGAGGACCAGAGTTTAAGATTTTGTTTATTTATTAATGAGAAAGATAGGAGACAGGAGAAAAAGAGCCAGACATCACTTTGGTACATGTGCTGTGGGGGGCTTGAACCCAAGACCTCCTGTTTGAAAGTCCAGTGCTTTTTCCACTGTGCCATCTTCCTGACCACCCAGAACTTTATTTTGGAACATGTAATTGCAATGATGCCTTGGACATTAGAAAGAATTTCTTAAAATCATTTCATGTATTCATTAGACAAACTAGAGCATCAATGTAGCACATGTGATGCTGGGTGTCTAACTCAAGAGAACATCATGACTGAGTCCAACATTCTATATACTGTACCAGCTCCAAGTCATCAGGAAAATATATGGGTAGGGGATAGGTTATGCAAAAAACCTCATGCCTGAGGCTCCAAGGCCTAAGGTTCAATTCCCTGCACTACCATAAGCAAGAGCTGAACAGTGCTCTGATAAAGGGGGAAAAGAAAAATCCTAACTACAACAGCAAAAGCACATGTTACAAAAGAAAAATGGGGCGGGCGGTGGTACACGCAGTTAAAAGCCCACAGTACCAAAAGCAAGAATCCAGGTTCAGGCCCCCACCCCCCATCTGCAGGGAGTCCATTTCACTAGTGGTGAAGCAGGTCTGCAGATGTTACTCTCTCTCTCTCCCTCTCTCTTTCCTCTTCCTCTCTCAATTTCTCTGTCCTGTCCAATAAAATTGGGGGGGGGGGTGAGGTTTCTGTTAGGAGCAGTGGATTGCTTCAGTGATAGCTCTGGAAGCAAAAAGAAAAAAGAAAGAAAAATTTGAGCTGGGAGATAGTATAATGGTTATGGATAACTGAGACTCTGAGGTCCTAAATTCAGTCATTGTCCTCCCCTCCACCCCCACCCCCCACAGCACCATAAGCCAGAGCTGAGCAGTGCTCTAGTCTCTCTCTATCTTTCTCATTAAAATAAATAAACAGAGGGGATGCCAGGGCAAGCATACATAGTACTAAGCACAAGGACCAGAGCAAGGATCCGGGTTTGAGCCCCACCCCTCACCTGCCTGTGAAGCAGGCCTGCAGATGTCTCTCTTTCTCTCCCCGTTTCTGTCTTCCCCTCCTCTCTCAATTTCTCTCTGTAGTATGCAACAACAATAGAAAAGATGGCTGTCAGGAGCAGTGGATTCCTTGTGGAGGCACCGTGATAACCCTGAAGGCAAAATAAATAAATAAATAATCATTTTTTTATTTCTTTATTGGGGAATTAATGTTTCACATTCAACAGTAAATACAATAGTTTGTACATGCATAACATTCCTCAGTTTCCCATTTAACAATACAACCCCCACTAGGTCCTCTGTCATCCTTCTTGGACCTGTATTCTCCCCACCCACCCACCCAGAGTCTTTTACTTTGGTGTAATACGCCGATTCCAGCTCAGGTTCTACTTGTTTTTTTTTTTTTTTTTTTCTGATCTTGTTTTTCAACTTCTGCCTGAGAGTGAGATCTTTTTTTTTAATTTATTTCTTTATTGGGGAATTAATGTTTTACATTCAACAGTAAATACAATAGTTTGTACATGCATAACATTCCCCAGTTTCCCATTTAACAATACAACCCCCACTATGTCATTTATCATCCTTCATGGACCTGTATTCTCCCCACCCACCCACCCCAGAGTCTTTTACTTTGGTGTAATACGCCAATTCCATTTCAGGTTCTACTTGTGTTTTCTTTTCTGATCTTGTTTTTCAACTTCTGCCTGAGAGTGAGATCATCCCATATTCATCCTTCTGTTTCTGACTTATTTCACTCAACATGATTTTTTCAAGGTCCATCCAAGATCGGCTGAAAACGGTGAAGTCACTATTTTTTACAGCTGAGTAGTATTCCATTGTGTATATATACCACAACTTGCTCAGCCACTCATCTGTTGTTGGACACCTGGGTTGCTTCCAGGTTTTGGCTATTACAAATTGTGCTACCAAAAACATATGTGTACACAGATCTTTTTGGATGGATGTGTTGGGTTCCTTAGGATATATCCCTAGGAGAGGAATTGCAGGATCATAGGGTAGGTCCATTTCTAGCCTTCTGAGAGTTCTCCAGACTGTTCTCCACAGAGGTTGGACCAATTTGCATTCCCACCAGCAGTGTAGGAGGGTTCCTTTGACCCCACACCCTCTCCAGCATTTGCTGCTGTTACCTTTTCTGATGTATGACATTCTCACAGGAGTGAAGTGGTATCTCATTGTTGTCTTGATTTGCATTTCTCTGACAATCAGAGACTTGGAGCATTTTTTCATGTGTTTCTCAGCCTTTTGGATCTCTTCTGTGGTGAATATTCTGTCCAAGTCCTCCCCCCATTTTTGGATGGGGTTATTTGTTGTCTTGTTGTTGAGTCTGGCAAGCTCTTTATATATGTTGGTTATTAAACTCTTTTCTGATGTATGGCATGTAAAGATCTTCTCCCATTCTGTGAGGGGTCTCTTGGTTTGGGTAGTGGTTTCTTTTGCTGTGAAGAAGCTTTTTAATTTGATGTAGTCCCATAGGTTTATACTTGCCTTAGTCTTCTTTGTAATTGGATTCGTTTCATTGAAGATGTCTTTAAAATTTATGTGGAAGCAGATCGCTTTCTCTCCTCTCCTCTCCTCTCCTCTCCCGGATCAACTAGGAATACCAAAGGAGACCACCCGGACCGAAACAAGACAGGACTAGAATGACCACAGAAACCCAGTAAATCACCCGTGAGTACAAACACGCGTGGCTGGTGACAGAGAGGAGAGAGGGGCCTAAGGAGAGATTAAGTGACTGCTAACAGTCTGTCAGTGGAGACACCACCTCCAGTCTGCTCCACCAACAAGGGGACAGCTGAAGGGAGGAAAGGACTCCCCAGAGACTCACCAAGTACAATTCTGAGTCTCCATTGCTACTACCCTCAGAATCTGGAGCAGCAACAGGGAGGGACACCAGGGCACAGAGATCTAACCGGGAAACTCAGGAGAAGACCTATACCTCGGTGGCATAGCTGAAGGGCTGTGAAAGTCTCTTTGCATAACCACTGGATTATCTCTGCCACACCCTGCTTTATCTCTTGGTCAGGAGTCATTGATTAAGCCAAGAAGCCTATTGATAGTTTAAAAGCCCTCAGGCTACCATAGCCTACAGGGGAAAAAAAAAAAAAGGCTTTTACACCACTGAACTCCAACTCAGGGATTGAAAAAACTGTTAACTTATATAAAATGGTTAAAACAACAAGAAAAAATAATGGAGACTCGAACCAGGACAAGAGTCCAGCTAAAAGTCCTCCAGAGGGCGAAGCACAAAACAACGAGTTCAACATCCAAACATTAGCTAAGGAAATAATAACAGGAGTGAGTAAAGAATTTGAAAAAATTGTAATCAGAACTGCAGGAACAACAAATGAGAATATGGAAGAAAATTCTAATAATCTCATGGTTATTAGAGAGCTGAAAGCTGAAATTGCTGAGCTAAGAAGGCAACTAGCTGAACAAGCTAAAACAGTATCAGAGCAGGGCAACAAAATAGATGAACTCCAGAAAGCAGTAGAGGGCAGAGAGAATAGAATCAATGAGGCTGAAGACAGAATTAGCAAGATTGAGGATGAATTAGAGACAACTAAAGAAGAAGTAAGAGATCTCAAAAAGAGATTAAGAGATGCTGAAAACAACAACAGAGTCCTATGGGATGACTTCAAAAGAAACAATATACGCATTATTGGCTTACCAGAGGAAGAAAGAGAAGGGGAGGAAGAAAGCATTCTCCAGGCCATAATAGCTGAAAATTTCTCTAGTCTAGACAACACCAAAGACATAAAGATTCAAGAAGCCCAGAGGGTCCCAAACAGAATTAACCCAGACCTAAAGACACCAAGACATGTCATACTTAGATTGGAAAGGAATAAGGATAAAGAAAGGATCCTCAAGGCTGCAAGAGAAAAACAAAGAGTCACCTACAAAGGAAAACCCATAAGATTAGCAGCAGACTTCTCCATACAAACACTACAGGCCAGAAGAGAATGGCAAGATATCTATCGAGTGCTCAATGAGAAAGGCTTTCAGCCAAGAATACTATATCCTGCTAGATTGTCATTCAGACTAGATGGAAGCATCAAAACCTTCTCAGACAAGCAACAGTTGAAGGAAGCAACCATCACCAAGCCTGCCTTGAAAGAAGTTCTGAAAGGTTTCCTATAAACAACCAGACCACCACAAATAGAACACATATCAAAACACTCTAAAACTCTACAAGAATGGCGTTAAAATATCTTCAATCTTTGATATCAATAAATGTGAATGGCCTGAATTCACCTATTAAAAGACACAGAGTAGGAAGATGGATCAGAAAACACAACCCAACAATATGTTGTCTACAGGAAACTCACCTAACGTAACAAGACAAACACAGACTTAAAGTGAAAGGATGGAAAACTATCATTCAAGCCAATGGCCCACAAAAAAGGGCAGGAACAGCTATTCTCATATCTGACATGATAGACTACCCTATGATCCTGCAATTCCTCTCCTGGGGATATATCCTAAGGAACACAACATATCTATCCAAAAAAAATCTGTGTACACATATGTTCTTGGCAGCACAATTTGTAATAGTCAAAACCTGGAAGCAACCCAGGTGTCCAACAACAGATGAGTGGCTGAGCAAGTTGTGGTATATATACACAATGGAATACTACTCAGCTGTAAAAAATGGTGACTTCACCGTTTTCAGCCAATCTTGGATGGACCTTGAAAAAATCATGTTGAGTGAAATAAGTCAGAAACAGAAGGATGAATATGGGATGATCTCACTCTCAGGCCGAAGTTGAAAAACAAGATTAGAAAAGAAAACACAAGTCGAACCTGAAATGGAATTGGAGTATTACACCAAAGTAAAAGACTCTGGGGTGGGTGGGTGGGTGGGTGGGGAGAATACAGGTCCATGAAAAATGATGAATGAAATAGTGGGGGTTGTATTGTTGAATGGGAATCTGGGGAATGTTATGCATGTAAAAAAAAAAGAAGTAGAAACGCAAAGCAGAAATTGACTGAGTTTGGAGTATGGCACCAAAGTAAGAAAGCAGAAGTACACTAGAGTTTGCATCACCAGGTTCCAGGTGTCATCAGGATGCCGGCCAGACTTCCCTAGATTGAAGACACCACCAATGTGTCCTGGAGCTCAGCTTCCCCAGAGACCCATCCTACTAGGGAAAGAGAGAGGCAGACTGGGAGTATGGACTGACCAGTCAACACCCATGTTCAGCGAGGAAGCAATTACAGAAGCCAGACCTTCTACCTTCTGCAACCCTCAATGACCCTGGGTCCATGCTCCCAGAGGGATAGAGAATGGGAAAGCTATCAGGGGAGGGGGTGGGATATGGAGATTGGGTGGTGGGAATTGTGTGGAGTTGTACCCCTCCTACCCTATGGTTTTGTTAATTAATCCTTTCTTTAATAAAAAATTAAAAAAAAAAAAAAAAAAAAAAAAAATTTATGTGGAAAAGAGTTCTGCCAATATATTCCTCTAAGTATCTGATAGTTTGTGGTCTAACATCCAAGTCCTTGATCCACTTGGAATTTACTTTTATATTTGGTGAAATACAGTGGTTCTGTTTCATTCTTCTGCATGTTTCAACCCATTGTTTCCAACACCATTTGTTGAAGAGACTCTGCTTTCCCCATTGAATAGACTGAGCCCCTTTGTCAAAGATTAGATGTCCATAGGTGTGGGGGCTCATTTCTGGGCTCTCAATTCTATTCCACTGGTCAGTGTGTCTATTCATGTTCCAGTACCAAGCAGTTTTGATGACAGCGGCCCTATAATACAATTTGAGATCTGGGAGTGTGATGCCTGCGGTTCTGTTCTTTTTTCTCAAGATTGTTTTGGCAATTCTAGGTCTTTCCTGGTTCCAGATAAACATTTGTAGGATTTTTTCTATTCTCCTAAAAAAAAGTGCTTGGGATCGATGGGGATAGCATTAAATTTGTAGATGGCTCTGGGTAATATATTCATTTTGATGATGTTAATTCTTCCAACCCATGAACATGGAATATCTTTCCACTTCTTTGTGTCTTTTTCAATTTCCTTGAGTAGTGACTCATAATTTCAGTATACAAGTCTTCCACTTCCTTGGTTAGATTTACTCCTAGATAGTTTATTGGTTTTGTTGCTATAGTAAAAGGAATTGATTTCTGGATTTCAATTTCTTCTAACTTAGTGTTTGCATAGAGGAATGCCACTGACTTTTGAATGTTAATTTTATAGCCTGACACCTTACTGTATTGCCTGATGATTTCCAAAAGCTTCTTGCTAGATTCTTTAGGTTTTTCTATGTATACTATCATGTCATATGCAAATAAGGAGAGTTTGACTTCTTCTCTTCCAATCTGTATCCCTTTAATTCCTTGCTCCTGCCTGATTGCTATGGCAAGAACTTCCAACACTATGTTGAATAGTAATGGTGATAGTGGGCAGCCCTGTCTAGTACCTGATCTGAGTGGAAATGCTTCCAGTTTTTCACCATTGAGTATGATGTTGGCTGTAGGTTTGCTATATATAGACTCCACTGTCTTCAGGAATTTTCCATCTATTCCCGTTTTTTGTAGCGTTTTGATTATAAAGGGATGTTGTATTTTGTCAAAGGCTTTCTCTACATCTATTGATATGACCATGTGGGTTTTGGTCTTGCTTTTGTTGATGTGGTGGATCACATTGATTGACTTACGTATATTAAACCAACCTTGCATGCCTGGGATAAACCTCACTTGGTCATGATGAACAATCTTTTTGATATACTGCTGTATCCGGTTGGCTAGAATTTTGTTTAATATTTTCACATCTATGTTCATCAGAGATATTGGTCTGTAGTTTTCTTTTTTGGTTGTGTCCCTGTCTTCTTTTGGTATCAGGGTGATGTTGGCTTCATAGAAGCTGGCAGGGAGTATTCCAGTGTCTTCAATCTTCTGGAAGACTTTTAAAAGTAGAGGTATTAGCTCTTCTTTGAAGGTTTTGTAGAATTCATTTGTAAAACCATCTGGTCCAGGACTTTTATTTGGGGGGAGATTTTTGATAACTGTTTCAATTTCATTAGCTGTGATGGGCCTGTTCATGTTATTCACTTCCTCTTGACTTAGTTTTGGAAGTTGGTAGGTATCTAGGAAATCGTCCATTTCTTCCAGGTTCTCTAGCTTGGTGGCATATAGTTGTTCATAGAAGCCTCACATGATATGTTGAATTTCTGCAGTGTCTGTTGTGATATCTCCTCTTTCATTTACTATCTGATTTATTTGGGTCTTCTCCCTTTTTTGTTTTGTGAGTCTGGCTAAAGGTTTGTTGATTTTGTTTACTCTTTTGAAGAACCAACATTTACTTTCATTGATCTTTTGTATAGTTTTTTTTTATTCTCAATGTTATTTATTTCTGCCCTAACTTTAGTGATTTCTGACCTTCTCGTTGCTTTAGGGTTCCTTTGTTGTTGTTCTTCTAGGTCTTTAAGATGGGCAATCAGGCTGTTTATTTGTGCTTTTTCTTGTTTCCTAATGTGTGCTTATATAGCTATGAACTTCCCTCTTAGGACTGCTTTAGCTGTGTCCCAAATATTTTGATAGCTTGTGTCTTCATTTTCATTGAACTCTCGAAACATTTTGATTTCTTCCTTGATTTCCTCTTTGACCCAGAAGTTGTTAAGAAGTGTACTGTTGAGCTTCCACATTTTGGGACTGTTACTAATCTTTTGTTGATTGTTAAGTGTTAGTTTAATTCCACTGTGGTCTGAGAAGATGCTTGGAATGATTTCAATGCTCTTGAATTTGCTGATGCTGTCTTTGTGGCCTAACATATGGTCTATCCTTGAGAATGACCCATGTGGATTTGAGTAAAATGTGTATTCCAGTTTCTTGGGATGAATGACTCTGAAAATGTCCAATAGTTCTAGTTTATCTATCTCTTCATTGACCTCCCTTATGTCTTTATTGATTTTCTGCCTGGATGATCTGTCAAGTTGAGAGAGTGGGGTGTTGAAGTCCCCTACTATGATTGTGTTACTGTTAATATATTGCTGTAGCTCTTTCAGTAGAAGTTTGATATATTTAGATGGCTTCTCATTGAGTGCATGTTAATAATTGTTAAGTCCTCTTGATTGACTGATTCTCTGAGCATTAAGTAGTGTCCATTCCTATCTTTTTTAATCTTATCTATTTTAAAGTCTATCATGTCAGATATGAGAATAGCTGTTCCTGCCATTTTTTGTGGGCCATTGGCTTGTATGATAGTTTTACATCCTTTCACTTTAAATCTGTGTTTGTCTTGTTGAGTTAGGTGGGTTTCCTGTAGACAGCATATTGGGTTGTGTTTTCTGATCCATCTTCCTACTCTATGTCTTTTAATAGGTGAATTCAGGCCATTGACATTTATTGATATCAAAGATTGAAGATATTTTAACACTATTCTTGTAGAGTTTTAGAGTGTTTTGATATATGTCCTATTTGTGGTGGTCTGATTGTTTATAGGAGACCTTTCAGAACTTCTTTCAAGGCAGGCTTGGTGATAGTTGATTCCTTCAACTGTTGCTTGTCTGAGAAGGTTTTGATGCCTCCATCTAGTCTGGATGACAGTCTAGCAGGATATAGTATTCTTGGCTGAAAGCCTTTCTCATTGAGCACTTGATAGATATCTTGCCATTCTCTTCTGGCCTGTAGTGTTTGTATGGAGAAGTCTGCTGCTAATCTTATGGGTTTTCTTTTGTAGGTGACTCTTTGTTTTTCTCTTGCAGCCTTGAGGATCCTTTCTTTATCCTTATTCCTTTCCATTCTAAGTATGATATGTCTTGGTGTCTTTAGGTCTGGGTTAATTCTGTTTGGGACCCTCAGTGGCTTCTTGAATCTTTATGTCTTTTATATTGTCTAGACTAGAGAAATTTTCAGCTATTATGGCCTGGAAAATGCTTTCTTCCTCTCCTTCTCTTTCTTCCTCTGGTATGTCAATAATGCGTATATTGTTTCTTTTGAAGTCATCCCATAGGACTCTATTGTTGTTTTCAGCATCTATTAATCTCTTTTTGAGATCTCTTACTTCTTTTTTAGTTGTCTCTAATTCATCCTCAGTCTTGCTAATTCTGTCTTCAGCTTCATAGATTCTATTCTCTCTGCCCTCTACTGTTTTCTGGAGTTCATCTATTTTCTTGCCCTGCTCTGATACTGTTTTAGCTTGTTCAGCTAGTTGCCTTCTTAGCTCAGCGATTTCAGCTTTCAGCTCTCTAATAACCATGAGATAATTAGTATTTTCTTCCATATTCTCATTTGTTGTTCCTGTATTTCTGATTATAATTTTTTCAAATTCTTTACTCACTCCTGTTATTATTTCCTTAGCTAATGTTTGGATGTTGAACTCGTTTTTTGTGCTTCACCCTCTGGAGGACTTTTAGCTGGACTCTTGTCCTGGTTCAATTCTCCAATATTTCTTCTCGTTGTTTTAACCATTTTATATATTATGTTATGAGTTCCCTTTATCAGTACTTTTCAAATTATTGATCACTATTGCCTGGATTGACTTGTGTCTAAGTAAGTTAATTAAAGGGTTCACAGTGGCGGAAGTTAACAGTTGTTTCAATAGTATTTAAATCTCTGAGTTGGAGCTCAGTGGTTTAATAGCCTTTTTTTTTTCTTCCCTGTAGGCTATGGGAGCCTGAGGGCTTTTAAACTATCAATAGGCTACAGCTTAATCACTGACTCCTGACCAGAGATAAAGCAGGGTGTGGCAGAGATAATCCAGTGGTTATGCAAAGAGACTTTCACAGTCCCTCAGCTATGCCACGGAGGTATAGGTCTTCTCCTGAGTTTCCTGGTTAGATCTCTGTCCCCTGGTGTCCCTCCCTGTCGCTGCTCCAGATTCTTTTTTTTTTTATTGACAGAGACAGAGAGACAGGAAGGCTAGAGGAGACAGTGAGAGAGATCACAGCATCCAAGCTTCTGCCTGCTCCTGATTCTGAGGGTAGTAGCAATGGAGACTCAGAGTTGCACTTGGTGAGTCTCTGGGGAGTCCTCTCCTCCCTTACGCTGTCCCCTTGTTGGTGGAGCAGACTGGAGGTGGTGTCTCAACTGATAAACTGCTGAACTGTTAGCAGTCACTTAATCTCTCCTTAGGCTCCTCTCTCCTCTCTGTCACTAGCCACACATGTTTGTACTCACCGGTGATTTACTGGGTTCCTGTGGTCATTCTAGTCCTGTCTTGTTTTGGTCCCGGGTGGTCTCCTTTGGTATTCCTAGTTGATCCGGGAGAGGAGAGGAGAGGAGAGGAGAGGAGAGGAGAGGAGAGGAGAGGAGAGGAAGAGATCTGCTGCTCGTAGCTCCACCTCCGGAAGTTGAATCCGGAGATCTTTTTGGATGGATGTGTTGGGTTCCTTAAGATATATCCCCAGGAGAGGAATTGCAGGATCATAGGGTAGGTCCATTTCTAGTCTTCTGAGAGTTCTCCAGACTGTTCTCCACAGAGGTTGAACCAATTTGCATTCCCACCAGCAGTGTAGGAGGGTTCCTTTGACCCCACACCCTCTCCAGCATTTGCTGCTGTTACCTTTTCTGATGTATGACATTCTCACAGGAGTGAAGTGGTATCTCATTGTTGTCTTGATTTGCATTTCTCTGACAATCAGAGACTTGGAGCATTTTTTCATGTGTTTCTCAGCCTTTTGGATCTCTTCTGTGGTGAATATTCTGTCCAAGTCCTCCCCCCATTTTTGGATGGGGTTATTTGTTGTCTTGTTGTTGAGTCTGGCAAGCTCTTTATATATGTTGGTTATTAAACTCTTTTCTGATGTATGGCATGTAAAGATCTTCTCCCATTCTGTGAGGGGTCTCTTGGTTTGGGTAGTGGTTTCTTTTGCTGTGAAGAAGCTTTTTAATTTGATGTAGTCCCATAGGTTTATACTTGCCTTAGTCTTCTTTGTAATTGGATTCGTTTCATTGAAGATGTCTTTAAAATTTATGTGGAAAAGAGTTCTGCCAATATTTTCCTCTAAGTATCTGATAGTTTGTGGTCTAACATCCAAGTCCTTGATCCACTTGGAATTTACTTTTGTATTTGGTGAAATACAGTGGTTCTGTTTCATTCTTCTGCATGTTTCAACCCATTGTTTCCAACACCATTTGTTGAAGAGACTCTGCTTTCCCCATTGAATAGTCTGGGCACCTTTGTCAAAGATTAGATGTCCATAGGTGTGGGGGCTCATTTCTGGGCTCTCAATTCTATTCCACTGGTCAGTGTGTCTATTCATGTTCCAGTACCAAGCAGTTTTGATGACAGCGGCCCTATAATACAATTTGAGATCTGGGAGTGTGATGCCTGCGGTTCTGTTCTTTTTTCTCAAGATTGTTTTGGCAATTCTAGGTCTTTTCTGGTTCCATAAATAATCATTTCTTTAAGAAAAGGAAAAAAATTGATAAATTAAGACTTCATAACATTTTAAAAACATTTGCATTGCAAAAACACTATTAAGGAAATATTTTATCTAAGAGTGGGAGAAGATAGTTGCAGTTCAGATACCTGATTGGGAATTTTGTATATAGAATCAGAAAGAACTTGGGACCAGGAAATGGTTTACCTGGTAGAACACATGCACACTACCACGTGCAAGGACCCAAATTTGAATCCCTAGTAGATTATTTTTTCTTTTATATTATTTATTTTCCCTTTTGTGCCCTTGTTTTATTGCTATAGTTATTATTGTTGTTGTTGTTGATGTCATCCTTGTTGGATAGGACAGAGAGAAATGGAGAGAGAGGAGGAAGACAGAGGGTGAGAGAAAAATAGACACCTGCAGACCTGCTTCACTGCTTGTGAAGCAACTTTCCTGCAGGTGAGGAGCTGGGGGCTTGAACCGGGATCCTTTTTTTTTTTTTTTTACTTTTTTTTTATTTAAGAAAGGATTAATTAACAAACTTTTAAAAATATTTATTTATTTCCTTTTGTTGCCCTTGTTTTTATTGTTGTTGTAGTTATTATTGTTGTTGCCCTTGTTTTTATTGTTGTTGTAGTTATTATTGTTGTTGTTATTGCTGTTGTTTTGTTGAATAGGACAGAGAAATGGAGAGAGGAGGGGAAGACAGAGAGGGGGAGAGAAAGACAGACACCTGCAGACCTGCTTCACCGCTTGTGAAGGGATTCCCCTGCAGGTGGGGAGCCGGGGCTCAATGGAACCGGGATCCTTAAGCTGGTCCTTGCGCTTTGGTGCCACATGCACTTAACCCGATGCACTAGCACCAGACCCCCCCCCCCCAGTAGCTTCTTAGTGGTGAAGCAGTGCTGTAGTGTCTCTCTCTTTCTCTTGCTCTCCCTTTGTCTCTTGCTCTCTATCTTTTTTTTTTATTTATTTAAGAAAGGATTAATTAACAAAACCATAGGGTAGGAGGGGTACAACTCCACACAATTCCCACCGCCCAATCTCCATATCCCACCCCCTCCACCGATAGCTTTCCCATTCTCTATCCCTCTGGGAGCATGGACCCAGGGTCATTGAGGGTTGCAGAAGGTAGAAGGTCTGGCTTCTGTAATTGCTTCCTCGCTGAACATGGGCGTTGACTGGTCGGTCCATACTCCCAGTCTGCCTCTCTCTTTCCCTAGTAGGATGGGTCTCTGGGGAAGCTGTCTTGCTCTCTATCTTAAGAGAGAGAGGGGAAGGGAAAGAGAGGGAGAGAGGGGTAGATGGCATAATGGTTATGCAAAGAGACTCTCTTGCCTGAGGCTCCAAAGTCCCAGGTTTAATCCCCTGCACCACTGTATGCCAGAGCTGATCAGTGCTCTGGTAAAGAAAGAAAAGACCAAAGTAAAAGACTCTGGGGTGGGTGGGTGGGTGGGGAGAATACAGGTCCATGAAAAATGATGAATGAAATAGTGGGGGTTGTATTGTTAAATGGGAATCTGGGGAATGTTATGCATGTAAAAAAAAAAAAGAAGAAGAAGTAGAAGCGCAAAGCAGAAATTGACTGAGTTTGGAGTATGGCACCAAAGTAAGAAAGCAGAAGTACACTAGAGTTTGCAGTGAGTACCTCCCTAATACTTCCTCTCCACTATTCCAAGCTTTGGGTCCATGATTGCTCAACAATTTGTTTGGCTTTGTATGTTAACTCTCTTTTCAGTCACCAGGTTCCAGGTGTCATCAGGATGCCGGCCAGGCTTCCCTGGACTGAAGACCCCACCAATGTGTCCTGGAGCTCAGCTTCCCCAGAGACCCACCCTACTAGGGAAAGAGAGAGGCAGAATGGGAGTATGGACCGACCAGTCAACGCCCATGATCAGCGGGGAAGCAATTACAGAAGCCAGACCTTCTACCTTCTGCAACCCTCAACGACCCTGGGTCCATGCTCCCAGAGGGATAGAGAATGGGAAAGCTACCATGGGAGGGGGTGGGATATGGAGATTGGGCGGTGGGAATTGTGTGGAGTTGTACCCCTCCTACCCTATGGTTTTGTTAATTAATCCTTTCTTAAATAAAAAAAAAACTAGCAGTACCTCACAAAAAAAAAAAAAAAAAAAAAGAAAGAAAAGAAGGGGTGGGGGTAGATAGTATACTGGTTATGCAAAGAGACTCTCTTGCCCGAGGCTCCAAAATCCCAGGTTTAATCTCCCCCACCACCACCGTAAGCCAAGAGTTGAGCAGTACTCCGTTAAAAAAAAAAAAATGGCTGAGTGTTAGCACACTGGGTTAAGTGCACATAGTACGTAGTGCAAGGACCCCCGCAAGGATTGGGGTTCGAGCCCCACCTCAGGATAGTCACTTCACAGTAGTGAAACAGGTCTGCAGGTGTCTGTCTTTCTTTCACTATCTTCCCCTCCACTCTCAATTTCTCTCTGTACTATCAAAAAAAATCAAGAGAGAAAGAGAGAGAGAAAGAAAGAGTGCATGCTTCAGGAGTGGAGACATCATGCAGGCAAGGAGTCTCAATGAGAACCCTGCCGGAAAAATAAATAGACAAACAACCTAATTAAAACTGGGCAAAAGACTTTAATAGGTGATTTTTCCAAATAAGATGTACAAACGGATAAGCACATGAAAAGGTGCTCAACATCATTAGTCATTAGATAAATGCAAATTAATGATATGCCACCTCATACCCCCCAGGATGGCTATAATCAAGATGCAGACAACACATGTTGACAAGAACATAGAGAAGTAATTCTAGTATGCTGTTGCTGGGGGGTGTAAAGTGGTATAACAACTTTGAAAAACAGGTCATCAGTTTCTTAAGTTAAACATAAACTCACGGGATTTAGGCGGTAGCACAGCAGGTTAAGTGCATGTGGCACAAAGCACAAGAACCAGCGGAAGGATCCCGGTTCGAGCCCCCAGCTCCCTACCTGCAGGGGAGTCGCTTCACAGGCGGTAAAGCATGTCTGCAGGTGTCTTTCTCCCCCTCTTTGTCTTTCCCTTCTCTCTCCATTTCTCTCTTTCCTATCCAACAACAACGACACCAATAACAACAACAACAAAAAGGGCAACAACAGGGAAAATAAATAAATATTAAAAATGAAAAAAAACACATAAACTCACAACTCAGCAATTCTACTTCTAGGACTGAGAACATATGCAGCAAAGACACTCACACAGAAACTCAGAGCCACCTTATTCAAAGTAACCAAAAGCTGGAAATTTAAATATACTGTACATCAACTGCTATTTTCTTTTTTAAAAATTTTTTTTTAAAGATTTATTTATTTATGAAAGAGGTAGAAAGAGAGGAGAATCAGAGAATCACTCTGGTACATGTGCTGTAGGAGGATTTAACTCTGGACTTCATGCTTGAGAGTCTAATGCTTTATCCACTACACCACCTCCTGGACCAGGTCAATTATCTATTATTTAATAGATAAACAAAAGATGACAGATGCACCTGGTTGAGCGCATATGTTACAATATGCAAGGACCTGGGTTCAAGCCCCCAGTCCCCACCTGCACGGGTAAAGTTTCACACGTGTTGAAGCTGTGCTGCAGGTGTCTATCTCTCTCCCCCTCTTCTCCCCATTCCTCTAAATTCCTGGCTGCCTCAATCCAATAAATGAGTAAAGATAATAAATACATAAAAATGGTCCAGGAGGTGGTGCAGTGGATAAAGCATTGGACTCTCAAGCATGAGGTCTTGAGTTCAGTCCCCAGCAGCACATGTACCAGAGTGATATCTGGTTCTTTCTCTCTCTCCTCTTACCTTTCTCATTAATAAATAAGTAAATAAAATATTTTTAAAATAAATAAATAAATAAATACATAAAAATGATATATTCAGGGTCTGGGAGATAGCCCACCTGGTAGAGCACACGCTTTGCTTCATGGGAGGCCCTGAGTTTGACCCTAGTGCCACTTGGAAGCACCATTGATGGCATCAGAGGAGCACCATGAATGGTAGAGCAGTGCTGTGATATTCTTTCTGTATGTCTTTCAGATAAATAAATATGCACAAGGTGGTCAGTGGCACAGTGGATAAAACCTTAGACTATCATTATAAAGGCTTGAGTTCAGTCCTGGCATCCCACGTGCCAAGTGATGCTCTAATTCTCTCTTAGGAGTCAGAAGCACTTGAATGAGGGAATGATACTAAGAGAAAGATAGACCAGAGCACTGCTAAGCTCTGGCTTATGGTGGTGCTGGGAATTGAACCTGGGACCTCAGAGCATCAGACATGAAAGTCTTTTGCATAACTATTACACTGTCTCTTCACCCAGAAAGCACTTGAATGTGTAACGATGAAGTGATTTAAAATGCTATCAGCAACTATTTCACACCATCAGCCAAACTCAGGTCCCGTGCCCGCTTGTCTGACTCCACTTTCACTCCTTTTTTACAAACTGGAACGCCCTTTGCAGGCTAAGCTACCTCACTGAGTCAAATGAGGGCACATAGACCGGGAGACCCCAGAGTGAGACCAGCCCCAGACGCCCTCACTCCCGGCAGGGAGGTGGTCTAGAGCAGTGCTCACTGCAGGGTAGCGCCTGGAGCTACGAGCACCTTTCAGCAGCAGCCTGCAGGGGGCGCCCGGAGGCTGAGCGGGTGGGGGGGCTCCCCTTCACGTGACCGCCATGCCGCGCGTCACACCCGGAAGCAGCGGTAGGAACGGGACTGCAGCGATGAGCGGGGAGCCGGGGCCCACGGCCGTAGCGCCCCCTCCCGGGGAGGTCGAACCGGGTAGCGGGGTCCGTATCGTGGTGGAGTACTGGTGAGCGGCTTCAGTCAGTTGGGGTGCAGGAGGTGGGTGCACGGGAGGCCCCCCAGAACACTAGTGGACCGCGCCGTCTTCTCCCCAGTGAACCCTGCGGCTTCGAGGCGACCTACCAGGAGCTGGCGAGCGCCGTGAAGGAGCAGTATCCCGGCATCGAGATCGAGTCACGCCTTGGGGGCACAGGTGAGGCCTGCAGATCCCTGTCGGGTCAGTGCTCCACTTTCCGGCCCCAGTGTCCGGCACCGGCGTGAGTGCCCGGTCACACTGGAGGGAGTTAAAAGGACACACTGGTGAGGCCTCCCTGGTGTCTCTCTGGCTTGACCCAGATTGGGAAAATGACTTAAGGATCTACCAGTCTCTAATGCTTTAAAAAAAAAATTTAATATTTATTTTCCCCTTTTATTGTCCTTGTTTTTTTATTTATTTTTCTTGCCTCCAGGGTTATTGCTGGGGCTCAGTGCCTGCACCATGAATCCACTGCTCCTGGAGGCCATTTCCCCCCCCACCCCCCTTTTTGTTGCCCTTGTTGTTGTAGCTTTGTTGTGGTTATTATTGTTGATGTCGTTCGTTGTTGGATAGGACAGAGAGAAATGGAGAGAGGAGGGGGAGGAGAAAAAAAGACACCTGCAGACCTGCTTCAGCGCCTGTGAAGCGACTCCTCTGCAGGTGGGGAGCCGGGGCAAGAACGTGGATCCTTACGCTGGTCCTTGTGCTTTGCGCCACGTGCGCTTAACCCGCTGCGCTACTGCCCGACTCCCTCTAATGGGTTTTTTTAAATTTTTTAAAAATCTTTATTTATTGGATAAGGACAGCCAGAAATCAAGAGGGAATGGGGTGATAAACAGAGAGACACCTGCAGCACTGCATCACCACTCGCAAAGCTTTCCCCTGCAGGTGGGGACCAGGGGCTGGATGGAACCCGTGTCCTTGAGCATTGTAATACTTGCACTCAACCAGGTGTGCCACCACCTGGCCCCACTCTAATTGGGTTTTATGGAGGCATGAAGGTGTACGTGAAGCCTAAGTGTGGTGCCCTCCGTCTCCCTTGAGGCCTCTTCCCCAGACTTTTACCTGCTTTCAGCATAATTTATTGAAGCACTTAATTGCAGGAGCCTTTGAGATCGAGATCAATGGGCAGCTGGTATTCTCTAAGCTGGAGAATGGGGGCTTTCCATATGAGAAAGATGTGAGTATTGCAAATGGAAGGGTGGGGGGATCCCATGGCCACTCAGTTCCCTATTACTGGATTGTCAGAAAAGTCATGATGTATTTTTTTTTCTCCTGGTTTTTCTATGCAAAAATGCATCATGACTTTTCTGGCAACCCAACCCCACTGTCTCTACTCTCTAGCTCATTGAAGCCATCCGAAGAGCCAGTAATGGAGAACCCCTAGAAAAGATCACCAACAGCCGTCCTCCCTGTGTCATCCTGTGACAACATGTGACTCTGGGTTCCTGCACTGTTCCAAGACCCAAGCCTTGGTCCCCCTCTTGGTCCTACTGTAGGCTCTTCCCTGCCTAATTCCCTTCACTTGGCTCTTGCCAGCTCAGAGATCCTGGGCTCTACTTTGCTTGGGTATCCAGAGGGAAGAGGAGCTTTTGTGACCTTGGGGGTGAGAGAAAGAGAGACCCTTTCCATGGACATTTCTTATGCCCCCTTCCTGGGATCTGTGCCCACAAAAGCCCAGTCCTCTTCCCAGTTTGGCAAAACCAAACAGATGTTCCCATAGATCCAATTCTCTATGAATCCCAGGCAATGTCCACTATACTGGTAATAAAGTGGCACTACAGACACCTGTGCCAGTGGGTATGTTTATGTCCAGTGTGTGTGTTTGGGGATCAATCTTTATACTGGGTGGGTGGGATTTTGCTGAACTGTGGCTTCTAGTTCAGTGATTCCCCTCATAGATAAGGCAAGGAGGGGCCAGGTGGTGGCACCCAGTTAAGCATACATAGTACCAAGAGCAAGAATCCGCACAAGGACTCTGGTTTGAGTCCCCCCTCACCTGCAGGGGCACCGCTTCAGAAGTGGTGAAGCAGGTCTGCAGGTGTCTATCTCTCTCTCCCCCCTCTATCTTCCCCATCACTCTTAGTTTCTCTCTGTCCTATCCAGTGGAAAAAATGGCCTCCAGGAGCCATGGATTTGTAGTGCCAGCACTGAATCCCAGCAATAACCCTAGAGGCAAAAATTAATTAGTTAATTAATTAAAAATAAGGCAAGGAGACTGAACCACACAGTAGACTCTGTGTTTTCTTTCCTCCTCCATGTCCCAAGGGGAGACAATCGCCTCTTTCTAGTGGGTAGCCTTAGGAATTTCTCTCTAAACCAAAATAATATGGTTGTCAGGGCAGGCAGTGGCACACACTGTAGAGTGTACATGTTACCACGCACAGGGATTCAAGTTCAAACCCCAGGCCCCCACCTGCAGGGGGGAAGCTTCCTGAATGGTGAAGCAGTGCTGTAGGTGTCTCTCCTACCCTCCACTCTCACCTTATTTCTGAAATAAATAAAATGAAAAAAAAAATGGCCACTAGGAGCAGTGGATTCATAGTGCAGGCATCAAGCCCCAGCAATAACCCTACAGCAATAAATAAATGAGTAAATAAATAAAATAAACAATATGGTTATTAAAGAACTCTCATCCAAGAAACCCCATCCCCAGGTCTCCCAAAACCCAAAAGCCAGGACATTTCCTCATTTAGTCTCTGAAGATTCCCAGTCACTCCCTCCAGGAAAAGGTATCATGAGTGTAAGATAGGATGTGTGCAGTGGGGGATGGCAGGGTCACCCCCGAGACAAGGCTGGTGCCTAGCGGTTTTCCAAAATATATTTGCAAGTGGAGAAAATGGATATGAAGAGGACACATCTCTCTCCCAACCCCAGGAGCCACCCTTGCCCCACTTCCACAATACCCACTTTCTCCCTGAGTTCATATTTCATCTTTAAAAAACAAAGTAAGTAAAAACAAACAAAAAAGCACTCTGTACAACATAGTGTGGATGCTGCTGCTCCCTCCTGGGAGCAGAGCTATGTCTCGGGAACAGTCTCTGAATGAGCTGCTCTTGTTCCTTGGCTCCCTTGGGCTTTCTCCCACTGCCAGGCCCTGCTCCCCTCAGTTCTTCAGGGCCAAGGGGCTGGCAAAAGAGCCAGGCAATGCTGCTCCCTCTGGAGAGGCTGGCTCTGCCTTGTGGCGTACAGTCTTCTGGGGCAGGGCTCCAAACCAAACACCCCAGTACTGCCCCTTCTTCCAGCTCGCTGAGTACCTCTCAGCCACCTGGAAATCTCATAGGAAGGTTGGTTCCTGGCCTGGCAGCTGTCCGAGGACATGGGCAAAGGGCCTCATCTGGAAGTAGGTCAGAAGTCAAGCCTCCCCAGCTGCCTCAGAGTGTGCAGCCAGGCCTCAAGAGAACTTGGCCATAGTTCATACTGGCACATCCAGGCCCAGGTACTCAGGGTTCTCTGCTGTAGGGGTCCCTTCAAAGGCCACAGGTGGAGAGGCCCGCTCTGACCGGTCCTGGTCCCAGTAATAGAGGTTGTCAAAGGCTGGGCTGAAGGCTGGAGGAGGGTGGGGCTGAGGGGCAGTCCCACCCTGGGGTACCAAGTACTCAGGGTTCTCCACAGCACCCCCAAAGGCAAAAATGTCTTTGACAACCCCGTTCTTCCCAGGGGAGAGAGTCTTGGGGGAAAGAGTCTTAGGTCTTTCTAGAGTGGCACCAGCAGGTCGAGAAGGAGACAGAGGACCCTCTACAGGTGAGGAAGGCTGCGGCCTAACCTCAAGTTGGTTCACATATTCTGGAAGGATAAGAGAAAGGGACTGTTAGAAAAAAGAACTTGTATAACTCTTGTCACTATAACTGGCGGGTACTGGACTTAACACCCAACTCTCCCACCTCCCAGTTGCCCAGCTCAGGCCTATGTTCCATACCAGGCTGGGGGCTGCAGTTCAAAGGGGCCACGTAGCCGTCGGTCTCAGGGGGGAGGGGTAATGTGGGGTCCTCACTGTACCGCTGTAGAGGGCTGGGATCATGTGAGGGGAGGCTCTGCAGTCCCTTGGCTACCCCGATTCCTAGGTCGCCATCAAACACATCTGAACCAGCCCCTTCGGAGGGTGCCAGTGGAGACCTGGGGGGCTCTTCCTCAGAGGGTTCCAGGCTTAGTGTTAGCTCACCACCACCACTCTGGGGACAAAAGACAAAGTTATGTTCAGGGTCTTCATGGATCTAGCAGTGAAGATCCACAGGAGGTAAATGGCTACAGGACATAAACAGAGGTCACTTGAGGGTGTGAAAGAGTCCATGTGAAGAGTCTTGGGTAAGAAGCCAATATAAATCCTGCTTAGAAACGATGGATTCCCCAAGAGAGGAGATAGTTGGGGGGACATGAACAAAAGGGATGATGGGGGGGGGGAAGCAACTAAACACACCCACCCCAGTATGACTGAGGGCACTGACCCTGGTGGATGAGCTTCGGTGCCTGCGGTGGGCTGTGCCCCCGGTGCCTGGGGCAGGGTCTGGGCAGAAAAAGCCCTGTTGGGGTACCAAGTACTCCTCTGCATCCACCAAGTCCCCCATGTCGTCGTCTTCCAGCAGTGAGCGGTAGAAGGTGCTGTCCAAGGGGCTGGCAGGGCCCAAGTCCTCATTCTGGGGAGGAGAGAAAGTACAGTAGCCCCGCCCAGTTCGGCACACAGCTTCCCGTCGACAAGCCACCAGACAGGAGGCCAAGGACCCAGGGGACATCATCATTACCCCTTTCCACCCTCTACAAAGAGTGCCCATAGTTCCAGGGAGATTGGGATGGAAAAATTCAGCACCTGGATGACCACAAAGCGCTGTGGGTCCCTGGCCATTCGAGAGAACTCAGCCACCAACTCTCGGAATCGAGGCCGACATTCAGAGTCAATCATCCAGCCTGGTACAAGAGGCAGATCAACATCAGAGTTCTGGCTGCAGCCCATGTGTGGCCCCACCTCTCTCCGCTCTGCTCTAGACAACTGCAACTGCTGGTTCAAAGTCCTCAGTGGTAGAGAAGACAGGTCCAGAGCCAGAACCTTTGGGCAGCTCGACTAGCTTCCCCTTTTTATTTGCTTAAGTCTCTCTTCACTGATCCTCTAGCTTCTCTGGACTTGTATTGTCAAAGTGCCACAGATGGGCTGGGGAGATAGCAAAATGGTTATGCAAAAAGACTTTCATGCCTGAGACATCAAAAGTTCCAAATTCAATCCTCAGCACTACCATAAGCCAGATCTGAACAGTGCTCAGGTTAAATACACACACACACACACACACACTCCACCACCACCACCACAAGCAACAACAAGCACACTCACAAGGTCAGGAGATGGAGGTAGCACATCTGGTAGAACTCACATATTAACCATGTGCAAGGCTGAGGTTCAAACCCCAGGTCCCCACCTGCAGGGGGACAGCTTGACAAGTGGTTAAACAGTGCTACAGGTGTGTCTCTATCTCCCTCTTAATTTCTGTCTACCAAAAAGAAAAAGAAAAAGGTCACCAGGAGTGGTGGATTCATTTTGTAGGCATCAAGCCCCAGCAATAAACCTGGTGTCAAAAGGAAAAAATAAATAAAGTTCATATGTGCACTCAACCAGATGTGCCACTGCCCAGGCCCCCTCAGAACCTTCTCCTTTTTCTTCTCCTCCTTCTTCCTCTTTCTCCTTTTCTTCTCAGACCTTTCTCTTTTTATTATTATTTTTTATATTTATTTTCCCTTTTGTTGCCCTTGTTTTTTATTGTTGTTGTAGTTATTATTGTTGTCTTTGTTGTTGGATACGACAGAGAGAAATGGAGAGAGGAGGGGAAGACAGAGAGGGGGAGAGAAAGACAGACACCTGCAGACCTGCTTCACCGCCTGTGAAGCGACTCCCCTGCAGGTGGGGAGCCGGGGGCTCAAACCGGGATCCTTACACCCACTGGTCCTTGTGCTTTGCACCACGTGCGCTTAACCCGCTGCGCTACCGCCCGCCTCCCAGACCTTTCTCTTAACAGTTTTATTTATATATGGGGAGGGAAAAGAACACCAGCCAGAGTATCACTTTGGCACATGCGATACCAGGGGTAGAGCTCAGAATCTTGTGCTTACAAGGCAGCACTCTACCTGCTTTGCCATTTCATGGGCCACTAACACAGACCCTTTAGAGGCTGCTTTAACTGCTTCAGGGCCCCTGGGGCCAAACATCCTGCTCTTGGCCCTCTTCCATGCCTCTTGTAGGTCCCTTCACCCAGGACTCCCCACACCTCCTCAGGCAGCAGACCCAGCACTGCCACTCACACTTGACCATGATCATGTAGACATCAATGGTGCAGATGGGGGGCTGCGGCAGTCGTTCCCCCTTCTCCAGCAAATCAGGGATCTCCCGGGCTGGGATCCCATCATAAGGCTTGGCCCCAAAAGTCATCAGTTCCCAGACAGTCACACCTGGGGCAGGGGTGGGGGAACAGAGGGAACTTTTAGTCTACTGAGTCCCGGGGGGGTGTTCCACCAGGGGTGACAGAAAGGGAGGGGTGCAAAGGCAAGGGGCAAGACCTGCTCAGTCTTCCCCTCAGTGTCTGGGAAGTGCACAGACCCTGGCAGGGGTGCACTGATGGCCCCTCCTTCGCCTCCCACATGCCGAGGTGTCTCTGTTCATTCTCTCTCAGCCAGGCTCTCATCCCCCACCACCAGCCCCCCAGGGCCATGGCACCTCGCACACACACCCCAACTCTCCCCCTACACACCATAACTCCACACGTCACTCTGGTGGGTGAACCGCCGGCGGAGAATGGATTCCAATGCCATCCACTTGATGGGCACCTGAGAGAGCAGGTGTGCTTGAGTTAGGTGTGCTGTGGAAGTGGTCACTCAGCTCTCCTAGCAGCCAAACCCCACTCTGCCCAGCACCACCCTGCTCTCTCCTCTAACCTTGCCCCCGTCCGCATGGTACTCAGTCTCATCAATGTCCAGCAGCCGAGCCAGACCAAAGTCAGTAATCTTGACATGGTTGGGACTCTTGACCAGCACATTTCGAGCAGCCAGGTCCCTGTGCACAAGCCGCACGTCCTCCAAGTAGCTCATCCCCTGTGGTCAGAGGCATCAGTGTGGACCTTCTGGTGGAGCTGTGTCCTGGCCACACTCTTCCAGGAAGTTTCCCCATCCCTGCCATGCAGGGAGTCAGAGGCTTGCTCCCAAGGGAGCCCCCAGAGCCCAGACCCTCTGAGTACGTACCTTGGCGATCTGCACGCACCAGTTCAGCAGGTCCTGGGAGCCCAGGCGTCCACGGTGTTCCCGCACGTGGTCCAGAAGGCAGCCATAAGGCATGAGCTGTGTCACCAGCTGCACCGTGGATGTCAGGCAGATGCCCAAGAGTCGGGACACATAAGGGGAGCCCACACCAGCCATCACATATGCTTCCTGGGGGGTGAGTGTACACACTGAGTGCAGGTAGGAGGCCACTCCTAAGCACCTCAAACTCCTTGAAGACCTTCACTCAACCCATCCCTTCCATCACAAACCACAACCACGATCCACAGACATGGAAGTTGAAGAATCAAGGTTTAGGAGACTCCCCAGAGCCTAGTGACTCACACCTGGAGTCGGCTGTTCCCCCCCTACCCCCAACCCCCATCCCCTGCTTCCAACTGGAGAAGATGAAGAGACTTACATCCAAGATCTCTTTGTTGGCTTTTGGAGATGTGTTTTCCCTCAATACTTTGATGGCCACTGGGATTTTCACATTTTCCCCATCCGGAATCCAGATGCCCTGGGCAAAATGAGGAGGATGTGAGCAGGAAGAGGACCGCCAGCCAGACCCAACCTGCTGTTTTCCAGGGCGTCATTCCTTACACTTCGCTTTCCCTTCCTGCCCTGCCCCTGGGCCAACCCCACTATGGAGGCCCACTCTCCACTCCCTTTACAGCCTTTAGAACTGCCCTCCACACCACTGCCCACAGCTCATGGGCAGCTCTTTGCATTTGTCCCCACTGGCCCCTTCGGGCACTGCCTTCTCCAGATACTGGCCCTCCCCCTGACCTTGTAGACTGTGCCAAAAGCTCCAGATCCAAGCACCTTCACCTTCCTCAGCTCTGTTTCTTTCAGGATCCGCATCTGAGCCTGGTTGGGCACTGCTCCGCTTGGAGTCAGTGGCTCCACCAGCTGGGGAGAAGGAGCAGTGTGTCAGTGTGAGGGCACCAGGTACAGACCCCATGCTGGCAGGGGACCCTCCAGCCCCTCACCTCGGTTTCCTGCAGCAGCCGCCGCATGGTATACTTCCGGATCTTCTGCCGCCTTCGCTTGATGATGATGCCAAGGGCCAGGCACATGATGGCAAACAGAATGCCCACCACCACAGCAATGATGGATGTCACAGGGCTGGGGAGGAGCAGAAGAGGGGAAGCAGGATCAGGAATTGGGGCCCAGTTTGGGGTAGGAGGGATGAAGGGGTCCCACTAGGACCAAAAGGTCACTGACATTTGCAAAGGGGAAGTTGAAAGGGTGATCACCCTTCTCTTCCATACTTTAGAACTTCCCTTGGCTCCCTACTGCCTCCAGGATAAAGTTTAGACTCTAAGCTCTCTTCATGGTCTGGGAAGTGGCACAGTGGATAAAGCATCGGACTTTTAAGCATGAGGTCCTGAGTTCAATCCCCAGCAGCACATGTACCAGGGTGATGCCTGGTTCTTTCTCTCTCCTATGTTTCTGATTAATAAATAAAATCTTAAAAAAAAAAAAAAAGGGAGTTGGGCGGTAGCTCAGTGGGTTAAGTGCACGTGGCGTGAAGCACAAGAACCCACGTTAAGGATCCCAGTTCAAGCCCCCGTCTCCCCACCTGCAGGGGAGTCGCTTCACAGGATGTGAAGCAGGTCTGCAGGCGTCTGTCTTTCTCTCCCCCTGTCTTCCCCTCCTCTCTCCATTTCTCTCCATCCTATCCAACAGCAACATCAATAACAACAACAATAACTACAACCACAATAAAACAAGGGCAACAAAAGGGAAAATAAATAAATATATTTTTAAAAAGCCCTCTTCACACCTATGCTCCTGTATCTCTTCCCAACCCAAATCTCCAGAGACCTGCTAGTATGCTGGAGCCCCACCCCTGGGAACTCTGGTGGTGCTCGGGGTGGGGCTCAGGAAAGTGTCCCGGTGATTCTGAAGCTCCAGCCAAATTTTCACTTATAGGTCATGACTTTCCACACGTCCCACTCTGCATGTACTGTTCTTTCTGCCTGTACCACCATTTCTCTCTTTAAAATTAATTTTAATTATATACATATTGAGAGAGAGACACCAGATGATTACTCGATTCTGGTTTATGGTGGTGCTGGGGATTGAACCTGAGACCTTAGAGTCTCAGGCATGAAAGTGCTATATCCCCAGCCCCCACCATTTCTCAAAGATATTGTCTTTCAAGGCTCAGCTTATGGTGTTACACTGTTATTATCTCTGTGTGCTTAGCCAATGGTTGGCACACTGTGAGCCTCTATATAATTCCCCCCCCCTACAATGTATTTATTTACTGGATAGAGACAAATCAGAAGGAAGGGGGTAAGGGAGAGGAAGAGGAAGGAGAGGGAAAAAGAGCACTGAAGCACTGTTTTACCACTCATGAAGCTTTCTCCCTGCAGGTGGGGGTGGGGGCATTAAACCTAAGTCCTCATGCACTGTAACATGTGGGCTCAATCATGTGCACCACTGCCTGGCCCCCATTAATTTTACTGTACAGACAAATGATTGCTTAGGACACACTCCAATCTGTTTTTTCTCCCCAAAGCTCCCCACTGCCCACGCCCATGGCCTGCTGAGTGAGGCTCTTCACCCTCCAGATCTGACCTTAACCTAAGTCAGTCACTGTCTCCTGTACTCCTGTGCTTACTACTCAATGACCTAGAACTTCAAGCGAATACACCTGAAATTCTAATCCCTCTTCCCAATGTCACCTGATGCATGTGACACACCTGCCTCTCTTTAAGGCCTAACTCAAATGCCACACTGGGTTACCTCCTCCTTGAAGGCTCCCACCACCCCTGGTTAAGAACCCACTGTTCTGGGCAGGGGTAGATAGCATAATGGTTATGCAAACAGACTCCTATGCCTGAGACTCCAAAGTCCCAGGTTCAATTCCCTGAACCATCATAAACCAGAGCTAAGCAGTGCTCTGGTTAAAAAAAAAAGAATCCGGGAGTCGGGCTGTAGCGCAGCGGGTTAAGCGCAGGTGGCGCAAAGCACAAGGACCGGCATAAGGATCCCGGTTCGAACCCTGGCTCCCCACCTGCAGGTGAAGCAGGTCTGCAGGTGTCTATCTTTCTCTCCTCCTCTCTGTCTTCCCCTCCTCTCTCCATTTCTCTCTGTCCTATCCAACAATGACGACAACAACAATAATAACTACAACAATAAAACAAGGGCAACAAAAGGGAATAAATAAATAAAATAAAAAATATTTAAAAAAAAAATCCATTGTTCCCTCTTCCACACAGCCACTTCCTTCTCTTCTCAATCCACCTTGAGTCCCAGGGAGCTGGGACCCTCGTTGAATCCTTCTAGCCACTTGAGGGCAGGGAGGTACTGGGAGCCTTACCATCTCTTCCTGTTCTCTAGCCCCCTAAGCACTCCAAGCAAATCCTCTATCCACTTGAGGAAACAGACTGAAAGTGGTATCAGTAGTGGTTATGTGTGCACTTAACCAAGTGTGTGTCACCACCTGGCCCCAGGAATCGTTAGTGGAAGAGTGGACTGGGAAGAGACGAGTCATGTCAGGACACCTTCCTCACTGCAGGAGTGATGGCCCAGGGACTGGCAGGGCAGTGGCAGGCAACGAACGTGGGGTGGGGCCTGGGGAACAGGCTGACCTGGCTCTCTGCTCGGCGGGGCAGCCCTTGTCGTCCAGGTCCACACAGCTACGGAAGAAAGAATCAGTCAACAAGGCTAGGAACCACCTTCTGGGATGAGTCCAGCCTCACCACCCGCAGGGTGGGTGTGGCTGAGTTATTATCCCCATTTGACTAAAGCAGAAACTGGGCTCAAGGTCACCAGTGTTCTTTGTAGCACCCCATAAGGGTAGTCCTTCTCTAGCCTGGAAGCCAGTACCCGCTGCTCCCTGGCACCTTTCCAGGCTGATTTAGAAGGTGGGAGGAGATACGCAAAGGACCATCAGGTTCAAAAGCTCAGTCACTTCACCCACAAACCAATTCCAGGGCAGGGGAACTATGCCACTTCTACAGAGGACAGTGTGGCAATAACTATTAAATCCAACAATACTTATGACCCAGCAGCTCCACCCCTTGGGGTAAACCCTAAAAATGCCAACACCAGCCATACATCAGCTGGGATGGATCATATGTTCACTAATACATGGGACTCAAATGCAGTAACATGAAATGAAAGAAAAAAAGCCTGGGGCAGGGGTAGATAGCATAATGGTTGTGCAAACAGACTGTCATGCCTGAGGCTTCTAAGTCCCAGGTTCAGTCCCCTGCACCACCGTAAACCAGAGCTGATCAGTGCTCTGGTTTAAAAAAAAAAAGAAAGAACGCTTGTTTGATATCCCTTAGATATGGAACATGGTTAAACAATATTAAATCCATGCTATCGCAAACCAGGACCTTCCAGATATACATGGGGTTGGGAGGAGGAAGAAGGAAAAATAAAGTGTAGAGCAATATGAAAAATGTGATTCTCTTTATATTACAATGCACACATACAACCAAAACTGATATATGGTGAACTGTATGGAACTGTTATTTTTTACCATGTTTGACCTACACTAACAGTGATGTTATGTAATTCCACTCAGTATAATATGTGGCTATGTAAATGTGCTGAGAAAAGTCTAGAAGAAGCATGAATCACAGTGAATCTGCTGGTTCTGCCCCAGAAGAAAAGATGTGTCTTTGTGTGTGTTTGTGTGTGCGCGCGTGCGCACGCGCATGCATGTGTGTGTGTGCATGTGTGTGTGTGTGCGTCGTGTGTATACACATTTCCTGTGTAGAGGCAACTAAATGAAAAAATAATAAAAGTAAGGCAGATAACCACGTTAGGATATGGAGAAACACTGCACAATTCTGTTAAGTAAAAAAAGCAATTTGTAAATATTGCATATGGTTTATGATCCATTCTGGTAAGATATATGTTAGAAATACACAGATGAAAATGACCTGGGGGGGGAAATTAGATTATTAACAGTGGGGATAGAACATCTAACATTCCTTTATATTTCATGCTTCAGTTTAATTTTTTAACCTGTTTATTTTATTTTATTTTTATTTATTTGCAATTTCTAAATTTGTCCTTTATTAGAGTCCAAAACAAGATACGTGCAAAAGTGAAGTTAGAGTTAAAGCTTGGGGGACAGGTTACCCGAGGGTCTCTGGAATGAGTCCAAAAGACTACCTGTTAATTTTGTAATCAGGAAAGAAAGACATGAACAATTAGGAGTCTTGGGTAAGCTGAGGAAGAGTTGTCCCCCTTTTATATTAAGAGCCCTGAAACAAAAGCCCTCCTTTCAGAAAAAGGCCCTCAGACTTACGAGTGGGTGCAGTTGATGGGGCATGGCTGGCACGTGCCCTCCTCATCAGGGAACTTCCAGACTGGCATGAAGGAGAGGTCAGCCTTCACACCACTGGGGCATCGAGCCACACAGGAAGGAGGGTTCTTGTAGTGGGCACAGGCCACACACTGGTCATCCCCCTGAGAGAAAGGAAGTCTTTGTGGGGGGCTGGCACCCACACCCCAAGATAGCAGAATCTACTCTTGGGGCTCCTTGGCCCTATTTCTGGCACAGCTCCAGACCTGCTATGTCTACTTATCTACTGTCCCTGCTCACCACCCAGTTCCCCACATTTTTTTTTAATTGTCAACAGGATTATTGTTGCAGATCAGTGCTGGAACTATGAATCCACCACTCCTGATGACCATTTCTTCTTTTTTCTTTTTCCCCTTTCTATTTTTTATTTGATAGTACATAGAGAAATTGAGAAGGGAAATTGATAGGAGAAGGTAGAGAGGGAGAAAGAGAGAGACACCTGCATATCTGCTTCACCACTTGTGAAACGTCTTCCTCCCTGCAGGTGAGGAGCAGGGGCTTGAACCCAGGTCCTTGAAAATGGTACCATGCGCATTCAACTGAGTGTGCCTCTGTCCACCCCCACATTTTTTAAAAAAAATTTTAAATAACGCTGTGCTACGGCCCGACTCCCCACCTCCACATCTTTTAAAAAGTTCTTTTTTAGGGAGTCCGGCGGTAGCACAGTGGGTTAAGTGCAGGTGGCACAAAGCGAACGGACCAGCGTGAGTATCTCGGTTCGAGGCCCTGGCTCCCCACCTGCAGGGGAGTTGCTTCACAGGCGGTGAAGCAGGTCTGCAGGTGTCTATCTTTCTCTTCCCCCTCTGTCTTCCCCCCCTCTCTCCATTTCTCGCTGTCCTATCCAACAAGGACAACACCAGTAATAACTACAACAATAGAAGAACAATGGCAACAAAAGGGAGTAAATAAGTAAATTTTTAAAAAAATATCTCTCTCTTTTAAGAAAAAAAAGTTCTTTTTATTGGAAGTCAGGTGGTAGCACAGTGAGTTAAGCACAGGTGGTACAAAGCATAAGGACCAGGGTAAGGATTCCAGTTCAAGCCACAAGCGGTGAAGCAGATCTGCAGGTGTCTATCTTTTTCTCCCCCTCTCTGTCTTCCCCTCCTCTTTCCATTTCTCTCTGTTCTATCCAACAATGACAACAAGAATAACTACAACAATAAAACAACAAGGGCAATAAAAGGGAATAAATAAGTAAATAAATAAATAAAAAGTTATTTTTATTTTTACTTTTTTTTTTTTTTGCCTCCAGGGTTATTGCTGTGGCTCAGTGCCTGCACTACGAATCCACTGCTCCTGGAGATCATTTTTTCCATTTTGTTGCCCTTGCTCTTGTTAGATAGGACAGAGAGAAATGGAGAGAAGAGGGGAAGACAGAGGGGGAGAGAAAGATAGACACCTGCAGACCTGCTTCACTGCTTGTGAAGCAACCCCTTCCCCTGGCAGGTGGGGAGCTGGGGGCTTGAACCAAGATCCTTACACCAGTACTTGCACTTCGTATTTTTACATTTGTGTGTGTATGTAAGAAAGAGAGAAAGGGGCTGTCATTCAGTCATTTTATGCAGTGCTAGTGACCATCAAGCCTAGGCCTCAAGTTTGATGTTTTTTTATGAGTGAATGATACATGCTCAGAAGCTGAACCCAGATCTGAATCCAGGTAGTATGATACCTAAACTGCGTAAGTCTAACCACCTTGGCACAGACACAGACAAGAAGTCAGTCTTCCCCCAGGATGACTGTTCAGACAGAGAACCACTGCTCAGGGCCCACTACTCTGCTCTTGCAGTCCACCAGCAGTCCCACTCCCTCTCCTTCTACCCTTCAGTCATTCAGGTCTGAGCTCACAGTCCTTCTGTGGACCAAAGGCAGACTGGACATAGCCTGCAGCTTCTCAGCAGTCAGCCAGGTCCTTAGCCATCCCCACCCGCAACCTTACTTCCTCCCTCCAGCTTAGCCCACCAGCATCTCACCGATCCAGAGCAGGACTCAGAGCCATTCTGGGGCTGACACTCAGAGTGGCAGGGCAGACAGTGCCTGCCTTTCACATACTCCCGGGGCAATCTGTGAGAAGGGAGGGATGGTGAGGGGGTCTGGAAGGAGCCCCTGTGCGCCCCTCCAGCCACCCCCTGCCTCCGCCCTGCATACCCCTGCAGTACTCGGCATTCCTTCACGCACTCCTGGCCCCGAAGGAAGTGGCTACAGTTGACGCACTGGGTGGGCCCGGGACCCCAGCAGTGCCCATGGGCGCACAGCGAATAGCAGGTTAGGTTCTCACCCACTGCAGTGAGGAGGAAGGGGCCAGAGGGAGCTCTTAAGGGAAGCTTCAGAAACAGGGGGAGGGAGTGTGGGGTGGCTGTGGGCTGAAGGGTGGGTACAGGTGGTGGGTGATGCAGGGAGGAACTCTGCAGGCTCTAAGAGCAGAGGGGGCAGGAAAGGGCGAGATCTCCAGGCAATGTGGCAGAATCCAGCCAGAAGCCATACCAAGAGGCCAAGCCAGCAAGAGCCATGTCAAAAATGGCATACCAGAGTTGGGCGGTCTGCACAAGCCCCTCACAGGCCCGTGGACACCTGCGTGCTGGCAGATGGGGAGTGTACAGTGCTGGGATCCCTGTCTTACCACACGCATCTGCTGGCCGGTTGGCGCTGTGGAGGAGGGCCTGGTGAGAGTTCCGGAAGAGCTGCTCCCAGGGCACCGTGTGCACGAAGCAGAGGCAGGGGTTGTGGTGGATGAGGGCCAGCCCGCTGCCCAGTTCTCGCAGGGAACGGAGCCCCAGTGAGATAATGCCCAGTCCTTGCAGAGTCAGCGAGTAGGCACCACTGTGGGGGGAAGAAGGACCCAGCTGCAGGGAAGGCAGTGCACTGTCTGCCCTTCCCCAGACAGCAAGGGCTGCCCTCACCTTCTTTCCCCACCACACACCACCAGCTTCCATAGGAAATTCGCTGCCTTTGACCCCAGGGAAGATGGGGACCCACAGACCCCCAACTTCCACCAGGCCTTGCCAGGAAGCTACTCCCCACCCTGCACCCTGCCAGGCCCTGCTCCCCCAGTGCTCACTCATGCAGAACTCTTCCCCGGATTACTCGAAGGTTCTGGAAGGCACTGAGGTCAGGCAGCCTGTCTGGCCATGCAGAGATGTACAGGTAACCTGTGGGCACAATGTGAGGTGAGGGGTGTGGCAACGGAATGGGGACCCCGAGCCCCATGGGAGCAGGATGAGAGGCAGTGCCCACCTGTGATCTCCTCCAGAGTCTCAAAGATTTTGAGTTGCTCAGGCTGGAGGGGGGCAGTTTTGGAATCTGGATCCCTAGAACAATTAGGGAGATTAGGAGAAGACTCAGCAGGGCCAGGAAGAGAGCAGGCATAATCCCCCTTGTCGTTCTCTCCATGTTTCCATGAACAGCTTCACTTAAGCCTTCTGCCCATCAAGCCCAGCTGTTCCCAGCAACGCCAGAGCCTGTGCATTGGCAGGGTCTACCCAAACAGCACTTACAGCCTCTGACCTGGAAGTCTTAGTTCTAGGAATGTGGTCTAGAGACAGCGGCACCTTTACCCACAAGCATGCATAAGGGAGAACTGTTTCTAAGAGCAAAAACTGAAAATGACCTAAATGTCGGTGCATGGAGAAGCTGTTAACTAGTACCCTATTCTGTGCAAACTAGAGAAGAAAAAATAACATTTTGGAGCACTTAGTATGTGCCAGGCACTGGGAGCACACACAAATCCATTTATTTGGGCCAGTGAAATAGTTCAGTTGGAGAGTGCGCTGCTTTGGGGGGCAGGTGGTGGTGTACTTGGTTATACACACACATGACAGTGTGCAAAGATCCAGGTTCAATCCCCTAGCCCCCATCTGCAGGGGGGAAGCTTCATGAACAGTGAAGCAGGGCTGTAAGTGTCTCTCTCCCTCTCCTCTCTTGATTTCTGTCTCTATCCTATAATAAATAAATAAAAATATTTTTTAAAAAAGTCTTCTTGAGAGTCGGGTGGTAGCGCAGCAGGTTAAGCACAGGTGGCACAAAGCGCAAGGACTGGCATAAGGATCCCGGTTCGAGCCCCCTTCAGTGGAGTCGCTTCACAAGTGGTGAAGCAGGTCTGCAGGTGACTATCTTTCTCTCCCCCTCTCTATTTTCTCCTCCTCTCTCCATTTCTCTCTGTTCTATCCAACAATGACGACATCAATAACAACAACAATAGTAACTACAACAGTAAAAAAAAAAAACAAGGGCAATAAAAGGGAATAAATAAATAAATATTTTTTAAAAAATGTCTTCTTTAAGAGAGAGAGAGCTGCTTTGCCAGGCACATGACTCAGTGTGGAGCCAACGCACACATTAGAATTGTGGCTTTTTTCCACTCTCTTTTTGCCCCTCTGTCTGTGTCTACCTAAAAATCTCAAAGGGGAGGATAAGATTTTTTTCCCCTTCTCCTTTTTTACTTGATAGAACAGTGAAATTGAAGGAGTTGGGCAGTAGCGCAGCGGGTTAAGCGCGGGTGGCGCAGAGTGCAAGGGCTGGCACAAGGATCCTGGTTCGAGCCCCCAGCTCCTCACCTGCAGGGGAGTCGCTTCCCAAGCGGTGAAGCAGGTCTGCAGGTGTCTGTCTTTCTCTCCCCCTCTCTGTCTTCCCCTCCTCTCTCCATTTCTCTCTGTCCTACCTAACAATGACAATGTCAATAACAACAACAATAATAACTACAACAACAAAACAAGGGCAACAAAAGGGAATAAATAAATATTAAAAAAAAAAAGAAGAGTGAAATTGAGAAGGGATAGGGAGATAGACTTGTAGCCCTGCTTCACTGCTCATGAAGCTTCCCCCCTGCAAGTGGGGATAGGGGGCTTGAACACGATAATGTGTGCACTCAAGCAGATGCACCATGGCCTGACCGCTGAAAAATTTTTTTCTAAAGAAAAAAAGGGAGGGGGCAGGTGGTGGTGCACCTGGTTGAGTGCATGTTCAAATACACAAGGACCCAGCTCAAGCCCCTGGTCCTCACCAGCTTTGTAAGTGGTGGAGCAGTGCTGCAGGTGTCTTTCTGTCTCTCTTCCTCTCTATTTCTTCTTTCTCTTGTTATCTGGTTGTCTTTGTCAAATAAATAAAGGTAATAAAAATTTAAAAATAAAATAAAGGAGTTGGGGCAGAGAGATACTATGTTTATGCAAAAATATGTCAATGCCTGAGGCCTTGAGGTCTAAGGTTCAATCTCTGGTACCATCTAAAGCTAGAGTAGAGCAGTGCTCTGGTTATTTATTTATTTATTTATTATTTTATTTATTTTCTCTTTTGTTGCCCTTGTGTTTTTTTATTGTTGTTGTTATCGATGTCGTCATTGTTAGATAGGACAGAGAGAAATGGAGAGAGGAGGGGAAGACAGAGAGGGGGAGAGAAAGATAGACACCTGTAGATCTACTTCACTGCCTGTGAAGCGACTCCTCTGCAGGTGGGGAGCCGGGGGCTTGAACCGGGATCCTTGCGCCGGTCTTTGTGCTTCACGCTATGTGCGCTTGACCCGCTGCGCTGCCGCCCAACTCCCAGTGTTCTGGTTATTAAAAGTAAATAAACAACAAGGGCAACAAAAGGGAATAATAAAAAAGAAAAAATTGAATGAATGAATGAATAAATAAATAAATTAAATTAAATAGCAGCCCAGATGGTAGCATAGTATCTAGAGTTCTGGACTTGGAAACATAGTCCCTAAATTCAATCCCAGCATCATGTGTGCCAAAGTATAGCTCTGGTTTCTGCTTCTGTCTCTCTGTATCTCTCTTATTGAAATATATGAAATATTTTGGGGCTGGGGAGACAGCACAATGATTATGCAAAAATCTCTCATGCCTGAGGCTCCAAGCTTCCAGGTTCAATACCCAGCACCACTATAAGCCAGAGCTGAGCAGCGCTCTGGTGTTTCTCTCTGTATCTCTCTCATTAAAAAAAAAAAAAAGTTTGTGGTCCGGGAGGTGGCGCAGTGGATAAAGCATTGGATTCTCAAGTATGAGGTCCTGAGTTCAATCCCCGGCAGAACGTGTACCAGAGTGATGGCTGGTTCTTTCTCTCTTCCTGTCTTTCTCATGAATAAATAAATTTAAAAAATTCGTTAAAAAAAAAAAAAAAAACCCTATTCACTGTAAGCCATTAATCCAACTAAAAAAAAAATACAATAAATAGGGAGTTGGGCGGTAACGCAGTGGGTTAAGCACACGTGGCGCGAAGCGCAGGGACTCAAGTAAGGATCCCAGTTCAAGCTCCTGGCTCCCCCACCTGCAAGGCAGTTGCTTCACAGACCTGAAACAGGTCTGCAGGTGTTTATCTTTCTCTCCCCCTCCTCTCTCCATTTCTCTCTGTCCTAACAACAATAATAACTACAACAATAAAAAGGACAACAAAAGGGGAAATAAATAAACAATCATTAATAAATAAATAAAATTACAATAAATAAAATACTTTAAAAATCTGTCTTTTTAAAAAATGTGTTTAGTGGTCTGGGAGGTGGCACAGTCGATAAAGCATTGGGCTCTCAAGCATGAGATCCTGAGTTCAGTCCCCAGCAGCACATGTACCAGAGTGATGTCTAATTCTTTCTCTCCTATCTTTCTCAGGAATAAATAAATAAATTCTTTAGGGGGTCGGGTGGTACAGCAGCGAGTTAAGTGCACGTGGCACCAAGCTCAAGGACCGGTGTAAGGAACAACGAACAACATCAACAATAATAACCACAAAAAGGCTATAACAACAACGGCAACAAAAGGGGGGAAAAAGAAATAAATTAACAAATTATTAAAATATATATATATATGTTAAAGTATCCACTTCCCCAGCAAACATCTTCAGTTGAAATATAATTTTTTAATATTTATTTATTCCCTTTTGTTGTTTTATCGTTGTAGTTATTGTTGTCGTTGGATAGGACAGAGAGAAATGGAGAGAGGAGGGGAAGACAGAGGGGGAGAGAAAGATAGACACCTGCAGACCTGCTTCACCAGCTGTGAAGCAACTCCCCTGCAGGTAGGAAGCCGGGGGCTCGAACCGGGATCCTTACGCCAGTCCTTGTGCTTTGTGCCACCTGCGCTTAAGCCGCTGCGCTACCACCCGACTCCCTGAAATATAATTTTACATATACTAAGACTCAGATTTTTAGTGGACAGTTTGATGAGTTCTGAATGTATCCACTGATGTATGTATCACCCCCAGTCAATACAAAGGACATTTCCATTAGCCTAGAAATTTCCTTGGTGTCCCTTTAAGTCCCTGTAGCCCAGGGCAGCCACTGTTCTTACTTCTGCCTGCAATAGAGTCTCTCATAAAAGGACATACAGTGTGGACTCTCTCATCTGGCCTCTTTTACTTCACGTGATTTTGAGACTCATTCAAGTTGTGGTCTGTATCAGCTTATTTCCTTCTATCCATGAATCTCTCACTATGAGGAGACAACACTATTTACTTATTGATTCACTGTCTGATAGACATTTGCATTACTTCCAGCCTGGGACTATTATAAGGCTGCTGTGAACTCAAGAGAATTTTGCTTAACGTGGATGGTACGGTCTCCATGCAAGTGCAGATTCATGGACAACGTGTTATTTATCAAAACAGAATTGTCCCCCTCCCTGCTGCCACCCAAAGTCCCTATTCTTTCTAGCTTCCCAGGCTTCCTTTCCATTCCTTCAGTAGCTGCCCTGGTGCTGCCTCTGGCCACTCTGCTCACCTGTATTAATTATTGTATTAATTACTTTAATTATTAATTTATTATTATTTTAGGCAGAGATAGAGCACAGCACCGAAGCTTCCTTCAGTGCAGTAGGGTCAAACTTGAACCTGGATCAAACACATAGCAAAGCAGCATTCTATACAAGTGAGCTATTTTTCAGGCCCTCTGCCCATCTTTAGCCCTGAGAGTCCTTACCCTTCAAAGCTCTCTGGAAGAAATGCCAGACTCCCGAAGATCTTCTTACAGCCTGCAAACTTGTGAATGTTGGCACTGGTGACGGCCCTGGCCTCTCGCAGATGTTCCATGCCCAGACCATAGCACGCTGTGGAGAGCAGGAGATGAAAGGGGGCTGTTCCAGCACTTTCTCAGGGCTGATCAGCTCCCACTTGGGGGCACCAAGAATTCAGAATTCCTGGGTCCTGTGCACAGTCCTTCCTGGGGTCACTAGTCTCTCCTTATACCAGTAGGTACCATGGGGGGAAACTTATAGGACTGGCCTGGGGAAGGCCAGTGGCACAGGCAGTGGGAGGACAAGACTGGGTCTCAGGAGGATCAGAGGAAGAGTGACATAGTGGGTTAGGAGCAGGGGCCAGTGGGTACCTGGCGCACAGGGCTTGCTGCATTTCTCACACCGCTGTGTTCCATCCTCAGCTGTCACCTCTTGGTTGTTCATGGGGCAGACAAGGGTGCAGGATCCCACATCAGTAGACAGGTAGTTGTCTGAGGAGATTCAGGTTATGTGTCCTCATACCCTGGCCCTTCCACCCCATCACAAGCAGTGCCACGGAGCCTAGACTGAACTATAAGAATGCTGTCAACCAACACCAAAATGCTGTGCCTTAGCATATGACCTTTGCTGCTTTTCTTTTCATTTTTTGTTGTTGTTGTTATTGCTGTATTGAGGGATGAGGAGAGAAAATCAGAGCATCACTCTGGCACATGAAATGTGTGGATTGAACTCAAGACCTCAGGCCTGAGAGTTCAACATTTTACCTACTATACCACCTCCCAGACCCTGGCATTTAACATCTCACACAAGGAGATTTCCATTTTGCAAGAGAAAAAATTGGCCTGGAGAACAGCATAATGGTTATGCAAATGACCCTCATGTTTGAAACTCCAAGGCCCCAGGTTCAATCCTGTAGAAGAGTTGAGCAGTGCTCTGGTAAAAAAAAAAAAAAAAAAGTAGTTGGGGAGGTGGCACAGTGGATAAAAGCACTGACTCTCTAGCATGAGGTCCTGAGTTCAATCCCCAGCAGCACATGTGCCAGAGGGATGTCTGGTTCATTCTCTCTCTTCTCCTGTCTTTCACATTAATAAATAAATAAAATCTTAAAAACAATCACATAGATTAGTGTAAATTACCCAAAATAATCATGCTAGTAAGTGAAGGAGTCAGGATTTGAATCCAAATAGTATGACTCTATATTCTACTCAACCACCATGAAGAGGGAGCATGCCACCAAGATCTAGAATCCACTCTTGTCTCTCATGAGAGGAGAGAAGGGGATCCCCAATTTCAAGACCAGTCCTTATATGTCCTTCCATAGGGGAACTGTAAAATACAACTCTAAGAGGCAAGCTATAGAAGATAAAAATGGCATTTAATAACATCTGGTGGGAGTTGAGTGGTAGCGCAGCAGGTTAAGTGCAGGTGGCGCAAAGTGCAAGGACTGGCGTAAGGATCATGGTTCGAGTTCCCAGCTCCCCACCTGCAGGGGAGTCGCTTCACAGGCGGTGAAGCAGGTCTGCAGGTGTCTATCTTTCTCTCCCCCTCCCTGTCTTCCCCTCCTCTCTCCATTTTTCTCTGTTCTATCCAACAACGATACAACAAGAATAACTATAACAATAAAACAACAAGGGCAACAAAAGGGAATAAATAAACAAATATTAAAAAAAATAAGAATAGCATGTGGTATCACCAGACACTGTCTATGTGCCTATAAGCACTAATTGTGAATTGTATAGCCAGTTTGCAGCTTGGGAGGTGGTGGAGTTTAATGCCTAGTTTTGCATGTGCCAGAGTGATGCTCTGGTACACACTCTCATTAATAAATAAATAGATCTTAAAAACAAAACAAAAAGTTATAGAGGCTAAATGGTAGCCCACGTGGTACAACAAATATGTTACCATATAGGAGGGTCTAGGTTCAAGTACCTGGTCCCCACCTGCAGTGGGAAGCTTTATGGGTAGCGGAGAAGTGCTATAGGTATCTTTTCTCTCTCTCTCTTTCTTTCTCTCTCTCCCCCACACACCCTCTTTCTTTGTCTCTCATCTTCTATCTATCAAAGAAAAGGGGGAGGGAAGTCCTTTGGGAATGATAGTATTGTATAGGGCAGAGCCTCAGTGATAAGCTCGGTTAAAAAAATATATATATATATATAACAAACTTATCAGATTAAAAACCATTATTATCCCCATTTTACAGAAAGGGAATCTGAGGCAAAGTAGGAAGATAAAAAATCTACTAGTAAGTAATAGAGTCAGGTTTCAAACACAAGCAGTATGGTCCCTGCACCTGGGCTCTTAGCTACCACATATCCCTGTTCCAGCTATTAAAAGGACAAATCAGATTGACATGAACTAGCACAACCAATTATATAAAGGAAAGGGAGTGGCCAGGAGGTGGCAGTGGACAAAATCTCAAGCATGATGATCCCTATCATCGTACATACCAGAGTGATACTCTAGTTCTCTCTCACTTTTTATTATATTTAAATTTTTTAAATTATATTTATTTTATTTTTTTGGATAGAGACAGCCAGAAATCTAGAGGGAAGGGGGTGATAGGGAGAGAGACAGAGAGACAACTGCAGCCCTGCTTCACCACTGGGGGGCTCGAACCCAGGTCCTTGTTCATTGTCACATGTGCGCTCAGCCAGGTGCACCACCACCCCACCCCTAGTTCTCTCTCTATCTCAATAAGCAGATAGCTCTTTAAAAAGGGGTGGGAGGGGCTGGAAAGAGAGCACAATGTGTACACAAATAACTTTCTTTTTTATATATATTTATTTGTTCTCTTTTTGTTGCCCTTGTTGTTTTATTGTTGTAGTTATTCTTGTTGTTGTTATTGATGTCATCATTGTTGGATAGGACAAAGAGAAATGGAGAGAGGAGAGGAAGACTGAGAAGGGGAGAGAAAGACAGACACCTGCAGACCTGCTTCACTGCCTGTGAAGTGACTCCCCTGCAGGTGGGGAGCCAGGGGCTCGAACCGGGATCCTTATGCCGGTCCTTGCGCTTTGCACCACCTGCGCTTAACCAGCTGTGCTACCACACAAATAACTTTCATGCCTGAGGTTACAAAATTCTAGATCCAATCCCCCATAAGCCAAAGTTGAGCATTGCTCTGGTAAGAAAGAAGGATAGACAAAGAAAGGAAGAAAGGGAAGGGGAGAAGAGATAGAAAAAGAGAGAGAAAGAATGGAAGAATGGGAGGAGGACGGAAGAGGGAAAAGAGAGGAAGGGAGGGGAGGGGTAGTGGCTGAGGAAATAGCTCAACTGGTAGAACCATTGGCCTTATATGTCTGAGGCTCCCAGCTCAAGTCCTGAAACAACTTGTACCACAATGGTGCTCTGACTTGCCTCTTTCTCTGTCTCACTTGAAACTCTCCCCACCCCCCCATGTAAAAAAAAAAAAAGAAATTAATCTTAGACAAGAACACCTACAACAACAAAGCAAAGAACAGACAATACTCATAATGTACTTCCATTTACATGAACCAAGTTCCCCAACAGAATCACTAAAATCATGTTTCTTTCTCTCGGGCACTCACAGGGACAGGACGTCACGCAGCTGGCTCCAAAGGTGTAGCGGCCCTCGGGGTTGAGCATGGACTCAAAGGTGTCGGTGTTGTAGGTGACCAGGGCTGGGCAGTGCAGCTCACAGATGCCACTGTTGTTGAAGCTGAGGCAGGCCTACATGGGGAGAGGCATCGGCAGGTGACTGGGCTGGTTCCCCTGTGCCAAAGGTGAGAGGGCAAGGCCAGGTGCTCTCCCCTCGCACCTCCCAAGGGCACATACCAGGCAGTCAGAATGCTTGGGGCCTGTGCAGCCGGCGGCGCACTGCTCATGGCAGCAATCTGTGGACAGTGGGCCCTTGCAGCGGGCACAACCACTGGCACAAATATTTTGTGTCACTGTCAGGCAAAGGGTAAGATGAGGGCTGGGTGACAGCGCAAAGCACCAGGCCTTTATCAGCACTACCTTCTGGGGAAGACTTCCTGTTCCAGCGAAGGTACCAAGGTCTACCATCTAATCCCTCTCACATTTATCACATCAGTTATTCTGCCTGCCCCTTCACCCCACCCCGGGCACACCCCACTCCTACCCCACACACAATCTGGGCCTCCTTAAGACTCACAGCTCTGACAGTCCTCAGAACTCTCTCCCCAGCACTGGGAGTCTTTGCAAGTAGGAGAACAGGGTTGGCCTAGGGAGAGAAAAAAAAGATAGTAACAAAGAGATAGAATGAATAGTGAAGGAGCGGCCCAGAGAGGAAACAAAGATTACCCCAAAACAGAGGCACAGTCTAGAATCAGAGGGAAATGGGCTGGGGAGACAGCTTCATAGCCATACAAATGGCTTTCATTCCTGAGACTCTGAGGTCCTAGGTTCAATCCCCAGCACCACCATAAGCCAGATCTGAGCAGTGCTCTGGTATAAACAAAGCAAGGGAAACCATATACATATATATATGGAAAATACAATAGAGACTAAGAAGGTAAAGAGACACAGAGAAGTTGCAAGAGAGCCCGAAGTTAGGGAAGACTGAGGTGGCTGCAGGTGAGGAAGAGCAGAACTCACAAGTCCGAGAACGGTTACTGTCAATGTCTTCAGGGACCATCTGCCTGATGCTCTTGTAAAACAGTTTGTTGTTCTTGTGGAAGATGTCCTGCCACAAAATTGTTTCCTGGTGGCAGAGCTGGGGGTTCCGTTGGATCAAGACCCCTCCTTTCAGGATCTCTGTGGGGGCAGGCAACAGTCAGGGGAGTCTTTCCCTTTTTGGCCACCTTTTGGCCTCCCGTGGGCTCCTCCTGCCTTGTAAAATAACCTCCGGTATCTCCATGGGACAGAAAAGACAGCTTCAGCCTTTTTCAGCCCAGCCAATACCACCTCCCACTCAGAGCACACAGACTAGCAGCGAACAGAGACTCTATCCTCACCACTAACTTGCTTCGTATAAGCTGCACTTATTTTTGTAAGCCTCCTCATGATCATGATCTCATTTAAAAAATGAGAGCAACACTGACGCTTCCCTACAAGACCGCAGCATGACTGAAATACGATTGTGCATACACTACACATGTCACACAAGAGACTTTGTAAGCCCTGGGGCTGTCATACACAGTTACACAGGTTGTTCACTGCCCAAGTGTACTTAGCCAAGAAGTGGGTAAAATTTAGCCTCCATTCTAATTATCAAACTCTTCAAGCTCACAGATATGACTTCCTGGGAAGAAGAATAATCTTTTTTTCTTCTAATCTGTATAGCTCACTTTCCTTAGCTCCACCTGCTTCTGCCCACAAGAGATGCCAGTTTTGTTATTGTTTGTCTTTTTGTTTTGTTTCGTTTTGGTTTGGTTTGTTTTTTGTCATTGCAAAGGCTTCACCACTTCAGGACAACTAGGATAACTTTTTCAGATAAAGAGACACAGAGAGAGAGAGACAAAGAGGGAGACAGAGAAGGTGAAAGAGTCTATAGCACTGAAGCTTCCTCCAATGTGGTGGTGCCTGAGCTCAAAGCTGGGTCTTTACATAGCAACACAAGTAAGTTATTTTGCCAGCCTGGGATACCAGTTCTCTCTCACACCACATCACCATGCTTTTAGCCATGACCCCAGACCACTCTCAATAACCAGGAAGGTGGCCCAGGAAGTGGCACAATGGATAAGGCATTGGACTCTCAAGTATAAGATCCTGAGTTTAATCCCTGGCATCACATGTCCCTGGGTGACATTCTGGTTCTTGTTCTGTCTCTTTCTTTTTCTCTCTCTCCCCCCCTCCCTCCCGCCTGATCTTTCTCATTAATAAGTAAATCTTTGGAAAAAAAAAATAACCAGGATTCTGTGATGATGATGATGACCACCTGTGAGGCTTCGCAGTTTCAACTCCCGCAGCCCCCCAGGAGGGGCCCCTGGGGCAGAAGCAGCACTGTCCAGGTCTCCGTTGTCCAGCACAGCCAGGGCATATTTGTCCTCAAAGAGCTGGGTACCACGCACAATTCGCAGCCGCTGCAGTGGAAGCTGTCTCACCTGATTGTGAGCGATGAGCACATAGCCCTGCACCTCCTGAATGTCCTGGGAGGGAATGGGGGGCATGGAGGCTGAGGCAGGCCCATGCTCTGGAATACAACCACTACCACCACCAACACCAAAGCCTCTTCAGGCTTACCCAGGGCTTGAGCAAGGTACCAGGTCACTGAGCAGCCCTGTTCCCTCGCACGAAAATGAGGAGATCAAGGTGGTTCCCTGTCTTGCTACACCAGATTCTTGAGTGATCAGGAGAGATAACCGGGGGTGAGGGAAGCACTTTCTAGACTGAGTAAGTGTCCCACCCTCTCTGCATCTCAGTCTCTTCATCTGACAAAAGGGAAGGCCTTGCAGAGATGACATCTCTGCCTCTGTGGCCCCACTCCAGGGCACCAAGGACACAGCCCAACTGGCTGGTTTTCACTTTCTCCTTCTAGTCACCCTTTCACATACTTTTCCCCTTTGATCTTCCCAATGGGTCCCCCAGGGGAACTGAAAGACCCCCATAAGCAGATGGTAGAATCTGAGACCCAGTGAAACCAGGGGCTTAGCCCACACTGACATGGCTTGTCAGTGGCAGAACTGGACTAAACCCACAACTCCTAGTGGTCTTTTCACTATTCCAGGAGAGAAAGGAGCAGTATCTGGGGTGACTGGATAGGGAGAGGTGATCCTGCTGGCAAGAGAGCAATTTGGCAAATGAACAAAAGAATTCCACCCAGGGGTGTCCCCCACCAGCCACACTACAGTTAACTAGTGTTGCAATCAGAGGGATGAGGGCTAGACATTGAAAAAACATCCCAATTGAAGAACCATCATCTTTTATTATTATATTTATTTATATATTTATTTATTTATTTATTTTTACCAGAGCACTGTTCAGCTCTGGTTTATGGTGGTGCAGGGGATTGAACCTGGGACTTTAGAGCCTCAGGCCTGAGAGTCTGTTTGCATAACCATTATGCTATCTACCCTCCACCCGAACCATCATTTTCTATCATCATACTTTTTACCATTTGCTATTATTATTTACAGAGCTCTGTTTTAACTCTGGCTTCAGGTGGCACCTGGGATTGAAGCAGGGACTTTGGAGCCTTGGGCATCAGTCTTTTGTATAACAACCATTATGCTATCTCCCCTGCTACCTTTCTTTCTTTTTAATTTCTTTATTGGGGGATTAATGTTTTACATTCGACAGTAAATACAATAGTTTGTACATGCATAACATTCCCCAGTTTACCACATAACAGTACAATCCCCACTAGATCCTCTGTCATCCTTTTTGGACCTGTATTTTCTCCCCCACCCACCCCAGAGTCTTTTACTTTGGTGCAATACACCAACTCCAGTTCAGGTTCTACTTGTGTTTTCTCTTTTGCTACCACTTTTCCATAAGCAGAGGGCTCAACCCAGCTGGAGGCTAGGCCTGGCTGAGATGTTCTGAGGCCTCACCTGCAGGAAGGAGAGGCTGGCACTGGCAGGCAGGTAGGTGAGTTCCAGGTTGCCCTGCACCACCTGACAGCCCTGGTAGAGGTGGCGAAGCATGTCCAGGTGGGTCTCAGGACTGGCCGGGAACCGCAGCTTCATGTCTGTGCCGGTGCACACTGCGGGAGGGAGAAGACGGTCAGAAGACACTGCCCTGCAAGCTCCTCCAACCCAGCTGCTTCTCCACACTCATTCACCAAAGTCACAAAATTTCATGTGGCAAGACAAACAGCTTCACCAAAGCATTTTTTTCAAAGCACTGCCTGCAAGGCTCCACCACCATTCCTAGCAGCCTTTTTTATTACATAAATAAATGATGAGAAAAAGATAAAGGAGGGAGGGGTGGGGAGAGACACCTGCAGCACTGCTCCACTGTTTCCAAAGCCCCCCCCTCCTTGCAAATGGGGAGCAGGGGCTTGAACCTAGATCGTCCTACATGGCAGCATGTATGTTCTATTGGCTGTGCCACAACTGAGGCCTCCGGACACCCTTCTTGCTTGGTCTCTTGTGCCTTGCAAGTTCAACATCAAAAGAAAACTTGTATGTTTGGGAAGAGGAGGAAAATGAGGGATGAGTCTTCTTCTGGCTTGGAGCACTAAAAGTGGGTACCACTGTCAGCCCTGGAGAGTTTGCTGCCTCCTACAGAGCACTTGCTGGCAAAGAAGGCTTTCCTTTGTCCCAGAGACATGACTTGGAGCCAATGGGTAAAAAATCCCCCAAGAAAAGTAATCATGAATCATGAGTCCTCTGGATACCCCCTACATTTCTCCCAAGCAAACAAGCTCAGAGCATTCTCCCCACCCCATTCCAACACCACCCACATGCCAAGCTCCTGGCAAGAGATACCCACCCCCACAATTCCACCCTGAAAGTAGAGAAAGAGGGTCATCTAGAGTCATAGCTGGTACATGGTGGTCACCAAGGCCCTGGTCACTGCAGGGACCTCTGGAATTCCCCTGAGAGAAGGAGCAGCAGACCCCAACTATGGGTATCTGAAGCCAGGCTACAGATCCTGGGCAGTGTGATGCTTACTCCAAAGGCTCTTATACTGATACCTCACCCTTGCCACCTCCTTGTGGCAAGACTCCAGAACCAGCCGGCAGAGTCTGTGCACGAAACTCCTGCTACAAGGGAACTACGTCAGCCTGGTGTACCTGCCCTGTACCAACCACCAGCCAAAGGGCATCAAGATGAAATGTCACATCTGGCCCACCAGAATAACCCCAGCTGGGTGTCCCTGATACCAGAAGTATCCACAGAGCCCAGGGAAACCAGAAGGGGCAAGCTGCCCTTGGTGGGGGGGTGCTCTGAGCAGCAGCTGGCACCATGCCTGCCAGCAGGGGGGGAGATTAAAATGTCCAGTTGAACCTGTTTTTCTGCTCTGGTGAGATGAATCACCTGGAGTGTCTTACCAAGGAGGGTGTGGTGGGGAGGGTGAAGAGGGCACCCCCAAATACACAGGCCCATAGTTCCACAGGTGCCTGAGCTACCTGGAATTCTTGTTGGTCACCTCACCGCCTCCCATGGGCTACATGTGAACTTGGGGTACAGCATAGTGACCAACTTTAAGGACTGACACCAGGGCTCCCACATGCCCTGTCACTTGGCATCTAAGATAAAATCTTGGTGGTTAAGGTCACACACACCTCTGTTCAGGCCCCCAGGGTTCCTGCTGGACCAGCAGTCACCAGCTGGTAGGCTGCTGTTAATAACTGGAATGGTCTCTGATCCCACCTCCAGAGAGGGAGAGGGGAGGAAACAAAAAGGGATGAGAAAGAAAGTGGGGTCCCAGAAATAGAAGTCAAGACTCACTTCCCCCACCAGTCTCCCAAGAGAAACAGGAGCTGGGGGTGGCAGGCCAGGCCCAAAATAACGCCCTGATGGCAGGCTCTCCCCCGGCCTCTCAGCTGCTTTATAGGCACAGCTGTCTCCAGACTCAGACCCCAGGACTGTCCCCACCCCCTGCTGCCCTCTGCTGCCTCCCAGGGACACCAGCTGTGACAGCCAGGCAATGAGAAAACAATAATGGGGGTGGGGGGCACAATAATTGAGTGCCTACTGGGTGCTATAGACCCTCTAGGTGGAGCCTCACCCAGTCATCCAGAAAGGCTGGAGGCTGGGTCTCTCTTGTTACCAAGAAAGAAACTGAGGCTGACAACTGGTTAGATTATCCCAAGACCCTACAACTTGTGAGTGATACGAGATAGGATTTGAGCTCAGATCTGACTTTAGATCCCACATTCCTCCCACCGATCCTAACTACACCTACATAGACACACACACACACACATACACACACGCACGAACGCACGCACGCACAGTCACCCCACGCCCATGCAAACATAAACACACACTAGCTCTGTTGATGCCACTGATAAACATTACAGCTCTGGGCAGGGCAAGGTGGCTGGGCAGGGCAGAAGGACCAGAAAGTGTGGTAGCCCCGCCCCACTCGTTTGTTTGTTTATCAGATTTAAGCCTGATTAAGACAGTTTTAAATGTTGGCAAAGATGGTAAAAGAAGTACCCCAGACTAGTCCCAGAGAGCTACAAGCTTTCATGCTAACACACCCACTAAGCTGACATGTAACCAAGGCCCTTCAGACAGGCTCCCCCACCTCCACCTCCCTCCCAACTTCCTATCTCCTCCTTTTCAGTCCTCAGCTGGGGGGGTCCGCATATCCACTTAGCCCCCATTGGTTCTCTTGGGAAGGGGAGGAGCTGAAGATCATAGTCCACTAGAGAGTTCTTGTCTCCAGGACACTTGCCCTTGAGGAACCCCAACTTCCAGCTCCCCAGGGTAGGGTTAGCAATGAAGCCATGGTTTTTGCAGGACAGATGGATGAATGGGTGGACAGATGGATAAATGAATGAAATCCAATCAAGATCCTTCAATTTAAGTCCTGGGTGTAGCTCAATGGCAGAGCACATGACTTGCATGTATGGCGCCCTAGGTTCAGTTCCTGGCATCCAAAGACAAGAATTCTACAAGCCAAAAGGGATATGTTGAAGTCACGGTGCCCGGGCCTCTGCTAGAGATTGGCCAAGGCATTTGGAGCCTGTGGTCCTCTCCAGGGGGCTCTCTCCTTCCCTCTGCTTTCGGGTCCAGCTACTTCTCTCACCCATCAGCATGAAAGCCGATACTTTCTCTGATTTCCATGGACACTACTGGCAAAACTACCTGCATCCCCAAAACTCACCTCCTCCCACAGACCAGAGTCCATTCTAATGACATGAGCTGTCACCCACCACACACATCTGGCATACTGGGCCATGTTAGACAGGGTCTGGACTCAGGCTCATTAGACCAGAACCTCACCTGGACTATTTACTGTGTGACCTTGGGTAAGTACTTGTACCCCTAGGGCAGAGATCAAACCAGAATCATCTCTCGGCCCAGCAGTGCCTGCGACTTAGTGGACCTTCGCTGAGCGTTTACTGACCTGAACATGGCTCAGGTAAGAAAGCAATATAACTCAGCCTCCACAGAAAAGTCGAGCTAGAGATAAATGAGATAATGAATCAAATGGCAGTCTGTAAACATGATGAGGCTTTGTATACAGAGCTGGGGTAACACAAACATGGACTATAATCATTCTCCCACTCCTTGCGAGAGCACATGCTTGCCCTACTCCCTCCCCTAGCTCTCTTCCCAGGGGGTAGGAGGACAGGTGATTTAGCAAGAGATGGAGGGGATTACTCCAGAGGGGCTTTTTATGGGCCAAGGACTAGAAGAAGGACTCTTTCTTTTCTTTTTATTATTTTTCAAATTTCTATTTTAATGAGAGAGAAAGACACAGTGAAAGACCAGAGCACTGCTTAGCTCTGGCTTATGGTGGTGATGGGGACTGAATCTGGAACCTTGGGAGCCTCAGGCATTAAAGACTTTTGCATAACCAATATGCTGTTTCCCCAACCCAAGAAATGCTCTTTTTCTAGATCATTCCAGCACCCATTAGCAGGCACTATCTACCTGGGTTCCACACCAGCAGCTCTTCAGGCTTCTACAACCTTTACTTCCTTCATCCACAGCTCTGCATGTCCCTGATCATGCTAACAGGCCCCACAAGAAAGACAGATGAGGAGAGGACAGGGAGAAGGAGATACTCTGCAGTCAGGAGGAGAACTGTGGAAAACCCAGCTCATCCCACCTTCTGTAGCCTAGACGAGGTAAGTCATTTACTTGAGGAGCACCTCTATACTCACCTCCCTACCCCTCTGCTACTTGGCCGGGCAGCCATGAAGGCTTTGCTCAGTCCATTTCTGTTGGATGGAGTGTGACTCTGTCCAACTTGCAGTGTCTCTTCACTGGAGTCTAAAAATGTCCTAGCCATTACTGGTTCTCTGGGAAGCCTTGGATAAGTCATCTCACTGGTCTGAGCTCCAGTTTTCTTTTTCATCTGTATGCCTACTTCACAGAATGCAGAGATGAAATCAAATGCCTGCTGATAAGAACCTAGTATCTAGGATGTACAATATGCACATTTCCAAAATGTTGAGGCAAAAAAAAAAAAAAAAAAGGGAAAAGGCCAAAAAGCACCAGTATGGGTTAATTCCTAGCTAAGAGAAAGCGGAAAGTACTTTGTACTTGGCTTTGGAATGTAATGTGGGTATTTTTTTTGTTTGTTTGTGTTTTTGCATTTGATACCTTCTTTTCACTTTTTTATGTATATTAAAATGGGGTGACTTTTCTCAAGCATACATTCTCCCTAAGTAAAAAGGAGGAAAGTGACTACTGACAGGATTATCTGCAAATTAAATATGAGGACCTGTTTGTCGCATTTCATAGGCTTTGACCTCTAAGACCATCTGGGCCTCCCCCACTTCCTGCACACTCCTGCACCAGTCCTTAGCTCTGGGGTATAGTAGGGCAGCTAGAGGCAGCAGGAGGCGGGCTGCCATTTTAAGTCTTCCCAGCACAGCACACTCACCCACCATCTCTGCACCAGCAATGCAGGCAGAGGTATGAAGGAGATTCTAGTATGAACCATCAGCTCCCAGCACTTCAGCATCCTGAAACTTCTGCCTCCACCTGTTCAAGTCCCAGGCCTAGGTGAGGCGAGCAGCAGCATGGCCTGACCACCCAGCCTGGCCTAGCCTCGCCCTTCTCATCAAAAGGTCGGAGGTGAAGACACCCTGGGAAACTGGGAAGGGGAAGAGGAGCCTCCCTGGAAGAGAAGGCGTGGGGCCACCTCCCTCTGTTTACAGCAGATCTGGCCCTGCACCTTGAGGGAGTTCCTTGAGAGGGCAGAGTTCAGTCCCTGAGTTAGCAGGCAGCCTAAAGCCCAGACACACAAACACAGAGACCACACAAGAACACCCTGGCACAGAAACCCCTTCAGAGAACAGCACTAAGCTCTGCCTGAAGGGGCTCTAGGGCAGGGGGGGCCACATCCACCCCCCCTCCCAGCTCCCTGCCTATGAGGACCACCCACTACTCCCAGAACTCTCAGTCTGCCCCACAAGCCAGCCAGGCATTGTTCAAGGTAGATTAAGATGGGCTGCCTAGGGTCCAATCTGCAACCCACAATTAATTTACTGCTTTTTATCTGGAAAATGGGGACTCTAGTAAGGAATTCCCTTACAGGACTGTAATGGGGAGGAAAGGCACGTAGGGCCCCAGGCACAGTGCCTGCATGGGGTCTACTTCCAGTGCATTTTTTGTTCTCTTTCTTGTGGCACAGATGGACAGATGGGGCAAGACGTACACTGGTTCACACACCCCCACCTCCCCCAACTTACACACGCATACACATAGCACAATTCCCAACTAGGCATGAAAGGAAAGGCAGAAGCCCCAATCCTGTACCTTACCCTCCATCTGTTCCTGTCCCACCCCCGCACCCCACCCCCACACCCCATCCCTGGGAACTCTCCCAGGTTAAGCCTTAGACCAGGAACCCCACCACTACCCCCAACACACAAGCAGCTCCCGTGTCCTCCCAAAGGCACAAAGGCTGGCCCTGGAGGAACTGGTTCAAAACAAACGTCTCCCCCTCCCCCCAAGAGGACTCCAGCGGGAGACCAGGCTGCAGCCCGGGCGGGCCTCTCCCCACTGACTCCTGCCAGCCCGACAGGTTGCTGCTCCCCCAACCCCCTCCACAACCGGATTCTGCCCCAAACCGAAGAAACTCAAGCCAGTCGGCCGAGGCGGGGCAGGCTGGAGGGACCCCCAGAGGAATCCAGCTCAGGCCAGTCTGGAGGCGGAGGCTGCCAACAGGAGAGGCTTGGTGCGAGCTCCGCTCCGAGGGGGCTCCAGGAAGGAGAGCACGCAGCGTGCAGCCTACCAGGGCCGTGAAAACTCTTCCCAACTCCAGAGAACTTTTCTGACAAGTTCCCAGGGCCGTGGCGGAGCCTGGAAAGCGCCGGCTTCTTGAATGAGACACCAGGGGCCGCTGGAGCCGAACGACCCCCTGTCCCATCTTCTCTCCCCTCCCTCCTGCCCAAGGCCGGCGGCTCCCAGCCCCTGAACCATCCGAAATTTGCAGTCAGGAAGCTGCTGCTATTCCCGCTGCCCCGCGGGTCAGCCTGGGGCCCCCGGCCGGGGTCTCAGGTCGCCCTCCCCATCCCAGACCCACCTTGGGTGCCCGCGGCTCCAGGAGGCAACAGGGCGAGCAGGAGCGCCCAGCGGCACCAGGCCGCCAGTTCCATGGTGCTCACTGAGGCTCCGGCCCCATGGTTCCTCCGGCTGGACCAGGCGCGGTGCGGGCTGCTGCGGCCGCCTGGGGACCGCTTCTCGGCTCTCGCGGCTGGTTGGAGGGGAATCTCAGCTTCACAACTTCATTCTCGTACTTCCTCAAGGCAGCTCTCTTCTTCCACCTCCTCCTTCCTCCTCCTGTGATTGGGAGCAAGCGCGCTCACAACTCGCACCCCCCTACCCCCTCCAACCACATTCCAGCAAGTCCCTGGGAGTGGCAACTCCCAGCTTCACTTTCTCCCTCTCTCCGCGCAGGCCTGGGGTGCGCCTCTCCCAGCGCCCCGACACCTGGCTCGTTCGCCCGCGTTCTCACTTCTCACTCGCTCCCTGGGGGAACAACTAAAAGCTCAGGAGGGTGGGAGTGGCCCCCGCCCCAGTCCGAAGCCAAAGTTTCAGGGTGCCATCATTAAGTCTCTTTACCGTGGCAGGTTTTTTTTATCTTAAAACATTCCTGGCGAGTTTTGCATCCTACTCCATCACGTGCCTGTTTGTTTTACTATTAAGTAATGGCTTTCCCACCACAACCACAAGGAAAATTGGTAGTCAAGGAGAGGGATGTGAGAGACAGAGAGTCAGAGAGAGCCGTGGCTTCCAGGATTCCCTGGCATATGATCGTGATTTTTAAATTTATTTTAATTTTAAAATGTTATTTATTTTACTGTTGACTGTAAACCATTAGACCCCAGTAGATAAAATAAAATAAAATATTATTTAATTTACCAGAACATTGCTCAGCTCTGGCTTACTGGGGTGCTGGAGACTCAGGTGTGAAAGTCGTTTTGCATTACTTTTATGCTCTTTCCCCAGCCTTCTTAGTAAATATTTTAGGTATATTTTCCAGTCCCCAAAAGCATGGCTTTAAGAAGGTCAACAAGTTTAGGGAGAGACAGCCATGTCATAGAGGTCTCCACCTCAATCCCTGGAAGAATACTCCTCTTAACTCTTTACAGGGTGCTCAGCACCCAGTTGATTCAAAGTTTCTTCTCTGAGTCCAGCATTTTATTAGCAGGTTCAATTCCACCTCCTCAAACTGCATCCTACCTGACCCCTAAGAGGGGTGAAGGGTAGAAGGAAAGAAAACATGTTTTTGTTGGAAAATGCCAACAAAATAGTGCACAGGATATACTAAAACTATCCATTCATTGGTCTATCTGAAAGTCAACTTTAACTGGACATTCTGATTTCATTTGCTAAAACTGGTGACTTGAGTTGGAATTTTTCAGTCAAGGACAGTCCTGTACTGGTTAATAATGGAAATCAGACATCTTATGAGTGACTGGAGGATGAAGGATACTAGCATTTTAAGAAATAATTATTTACTTATCAGAGAACCAGAACACCTCTCTGTAACATGAAGTACCAGGGATAAAACTCAGGACCTCACACCAGAGAGTTCCATGTGTTATCCACTATGCTACTTTCCAGGCCACTGTATTAGCATTTCTAAAGATCATTCCATATTCCTACCAAGATTGTGGACAGGCTTTTTTGAGATCAGAATGACCTACATTCAAATATCCACTATGGGGCTGAGGGTAGATAGCATAATGGTTATGCAAACAGACTCTCATGCCTGAGGCTCCAAAGTTCCAGGTTCAGTCTCCTGCACCACCATAAGCCAGAGCGGAACAGTGCTCTGGTAAAAAAAAAAAAAATCCACTATGACACTTTTTACCTATATGGCCTAAGGCAAGTGAGAATTTTCTGGGTCTCAGATTGCTCACTTACAATAACAGCATCTCTCCTGAAGCACTGAGCACAATACTTGGCATTTAATAACTACTCAGTAAATTTAGATTGACTTACACTGGAACAGATCCAAATTTTGTGGGCCTAAATCTTATGAAATTTGGGAGACTAGGGGCCAGGTGGTGGTGCACCTGGTTGAGTGCACATATTGCAATATGCAAGGACCCCTGTTCAAGCCCCCAGTCCCCAGCACTTTGCAAGTGGTGAAGAAGTATTGCAGGTCTCTCCCTCTCTCTTTAAAAGATTTTATTTGGGAGTCAGACGGTAGCGCTGTGGGTTAAGCGCATGTGACACAAAGCAAGGGCCAGCAGAAGGATCCCGGTTGGAGCCCCCGGCTCCCCACCTGCAGGGGAGTCACTTCACAGGCGGTGAAGCAGGTCTGCAGGTGTCTATCTTTCTCTCCCCCTCTCTGTCTTCCCCTCCTCTCCCCATTTCTGTTTGTCCTATCCAACAATGACGACATCAATAATAACTACAACAATAAAACAACAAGGGCAACAAAAGGGAATAAATAAATAAATAAATATTTTTAAAAGATTTTATTTATTAATGAGAAAGATAGGAAGAGAGAGAGAGGGAGGGAGAGCAAGAGGAAGAGAAAGATCCAGACATCACTCTGGTATACATGCTACCAAGAGGATTGAACTCAAGACCTCAAGCTTGAGAGTTCAATGCTTTATCCACTGCACTACCTCCTGGACCACTCTCTCTCCCTCTCTATCACCAATTTCCCTCTTGATTTATGGCTGTCTCTATTGTGTAAATAAAGATAAGGAAATTCGGGGGGACCTACTACAGAAAAAGAATACAGAGTTATGAATACAATATTACAGGGTCAGGAAGGGGGTAGCATAGCATATATCTTGCATTCATAAGATTCTGCTTTTGATGACCTCCATTCTATTCTCTCATTCATGTCTGAAATTCTGAGGTTCTGGGTTCAGTTTCTGGTACCACCATAAGCCAGAACTGAACAGCACTCTAGAAAAAAAATTAATAAATTTTAAATGTTAAAATAATGAAGGGAGGGTGTCGGGCAGTGGTGCACTGGATGAAGTGCACGTAGTATAGAGCGTAAAGACCCCCGCAAGGATCCCTGTTCGAGTCTCCAGTTCCCCACTTGCAGGGGGGACACTTCACAAATGGTGAAGCAGGTCTGCAGGTGTCTATCTTTATCTCCCCCTCTCTATCTTCCCCTCCCTTCTCAATTTCTCTCTGTCCTAGCCAATAAAAAAAGAAAGAAAGAAAGAAAGAAAGAAAGAAAGAAAGAAAGAAAGAAAGAAAAAGGCTTCCAGGAGCAGTGGATTCATAACCCCAGCAATAACCCTGGAAGCAAAATAAAATAAAATAATGAAGGGATGGGAAGATACTGCAAATGAGCAAGCACTGCAGATTCCGTCTTCTTCTTCACACATATACTTTTACCAGTATCCTGTCACATAGACCTCTGGGAATACAGGGGCCTTGGGAAGAAGGTATTACTTAATGATTTTATCTTTTTTTTGTCTCCAGGGTTATTGCTGGGGCTAGGTGCCTGCACCATGAATCCTCTGCTCCTGGAGGCTACTTCTTTTTTCTTCCCTTTTGTTGCCCTTGTTGCTTTATCTTTGTTGTGGTCATTAATATTGTTGCCATTGATGTCGTTGTTGGACAAGACAGAGGAAATCGAGAGAGGAGGGGAAGACAGAGAGGGAGAGAGAAAGACAGACACCTACAGACCTGCTTCACCGCTTGCAAAGCAACCTCCCTGCAGGTGGGGACCCAGGGGCTCGAACCACGATCCTTACACCAGTCCTTGCGCTTTGCGCCATGTAAGCTTAACCCACTGTGCTACCGCTTGGCCTCCATCTTTCTTTCCTTTTCTTTCTTTCTTTCTTTTTAAATACTTTTTGTTACTTATTTACTGGATAGAGACATAGAGAAATTGAGAAGGGAGGAAGAGACAGAAAAGGAGAGAGAGGAGCCAAGCTGGGTTTACCATGCACAAGGACACGGGTTCAAACCCTCATTCTCCAAGTGTAGGGGGGATGCTTCATGAGTGGTGAGGCACTCTGGGGGGGTGTCTAACTTTCACTCTCTAGCTCTCTCTCCTCTCAATTTCACTGTCTTATCATCTAAAAATAGAAGAAAACTAAAAAAGGAAAAAATGGCCACCAGGAGAGATGGATTCATAGTGGTGGCATCCAAGTCCCAGCAATAACACTAGTGGCAGTAAAATGATGATGATAATAACAGTAACAATAATAGGAGAGAAAGGACCCAAGTGACGAGGCTGCCCCCTTTGCAAGTGGGAAATGAGGAGTTGAACCCAGGTCCTTGCACACTATGATATGTGCATTTAACTGGGTGTGCCATTGCCCAGGTTCTTTTTTTATTTATTCATTTTTATTATTCATTTTATTATTTATTTTTGCCTCTAGGGTTATTACTGAGGCTCAGTGCCTGCACTACAAAACCACTGCTCCTGGGGCCTTTTTTTTTTTTTTTTTAAGATGACAGAGAGAAATTGAGAAATGAGGGAAGACAAAGAGGGGGAGAGAAAGATGGACACCCACAGACCTGTTCCACCACTTATAAAACAACTCTCCTTCCTACAGGTGGGGAGCCCCATACCCTTGTGCTGCTTCCTGCACTTCCCACTGTGTGGGCCTAAGCTGGTGCACCACTGCCTGGCCCTGCCATTATTGGTTCTATCTTGAAGTGTTTTTTTAAAAATATTTTTTATATTTATTTTTATTTATTTATTCCCTTTTGTTGCCCTTGTTGTTTTATTGTTGTAGTTATTATTGTCATTGTTGTTGGATAGGACATAGAGAAATGGAGAGGGGAAGGGGAAGACAGAGAGAGGGAGAGAAAGATAGACACCTGCAGACCTGCTTCACTGCTTGTGAAGCGACTCCCCTGCAGGTGGGGAGCCAGGGCTTGAACCAGGATCCTTATGCGGGTCCTTGTGCTTAGCGCCACCTGCGCTTAACCCGCTGCGCTACAGCCCGACTCCCTTGAAGTGTTTTTTTTTTAAGTATTTTTTAAATATTTATTTATTCCCTTTTGTTGCCCTTGTTGTTTTATTGTTGTAGTTATTATTGTTGTTGGATAGGACAGAGAAATGAAGAGAGGAGGGGAGACAGAGAGGAGGAGAAAAAGACACCCTCAGACCTGCTTCACCGCTTGTGAAGCTCCTCCTCTGCAGGTGGGGAGCCAGGGGCTTGAGCCGGGATCCTTACGCCAGTCTTTGCGCTTTGCACCACCTGCTCTTGAAGTTTTATAGACCACTAGGCTTCAGTTATTCATTCCTCATGACAGGACCCCTTCCAGCAATAGAAAAAAAACCTGTTGTTAAAAGACCCCTCTGGTGGTCCGGGAGGTGGCGCAGTGGATGAAGCACTGGACTCTCAAGCTTGAGGTCCTGAGTTCAATCCCCCGCAGCACATGTACCAAAGTGATGTCTGGTCCTCCTATCTTTCTCATCAACAAATAAATCTTTTAAAAAAGAGAGAGAGTCAGGCGGTAGCGCAGCGGGTTAAGCGCACGTGGCGCCAAGCACAAGGACCCACCTAAGGATCTGGGTTCCAGCCCCCGGCTCCCTACCTGCAGGGGAGTCGCTGCACAATAGGTGAAGCAGGTCTGCAGGTGTCTATCTTTCCTCCTGTCTTCTCCTCCTCTCTCGACTTCTCTGTCCTATCCAACAATGACGACATCTATAACAACAACAATAATGACTACAACAACAACAAAAAACACAAGGGCAACAAAAGGGGAAATAAATATAATAAATTAATTAATTAAAAAAACCCTTGTGGCAAACCAGATGACTATGTGACTGAACCCCTTCTCCCCCTGGCCTACTACCCTTTGGAGTCCCTGAATTGAACCCCAGACTCAAGTCTGCTATTTTTTCAGGTTTGGCTAGCACCTTATTAAATCTTCTTTTCTCGAACAAACTCTTATCTCTCAGTTAATTAGTCTTCTGAGCAACTAGCAACAAACATTTGATTCTGCAACAGTAACACAGTGGTAGTGCACCAGACTTTCAAGTCTGAGGAGCAGAGGGCTCTAGTTCAATCTCTAGTTTTGGCACCACCAAAGCTAGAGTTGAGCAGTGCTCTGGCAGTATATAAATGAATTAATATTAGAAAGACAGAAATGAAGAGGGAAAGAAAGGGAGAAAAAAAGTTGAGTGCACACTTTACCAGGTCCATGGACCCAGGTTCAAGACCTGGTGCCTCCCTCTCTTCCTCTCTCTCTCTCTCTTTCTTTCTTTTGAATTTTTAAAAATTATCTTTATTGGGAGTCGGGCAGTAGCACAGCAGGTTAAGCGCAGGTGGTGCAAAGCGCAAGGACCGGCATAAGGATCCTGGTTCAAGTCCCCGGCTCCCCACCTGCAGGGGAGTCGCTTCACAGGCGGTGAAGCAAGTCTGCAGGTATCTATCTTTCTCTCCCTCTCTCTGTCTTCCCCTCCTCTCTCCGTTTCTCTCTGTCCTATCCAACAACGACAACAATAATAACTACAACAATAAAACAACAAGGGCAACAAAGGGGAAATAAATAAATATTTAAAAAAGAAATAAAAAATTATCTTTATTTATTTCTTGGATAGAGACAGCCAGAAATTGAGAGGAGAGGGGATATAGAGAGGGAGAGAGACAAAGAGACATCTGCAGCCCTGCTTCACCACTTGTGAAGCTTTACCCCTGCAGGTGGGGACTCAGGGCTTGAACCCAAGTCCTTGCCCATTGTAACATGTGAGCTCAACTAAGTGCACCACCACACAGCTCTAGGTGTCTCTCTTTCTCTAACTCTCCCTCTCCCCTCTCATTTTCTCTCAATCCTATCAAATAAAAGAAAGGAAAACATGGCCACCAGAAGCCATGAATTCATCATGTCTGCACTGAGCCCCAGCAATAACCCTGGTGGCAATATAAAAAGAAAAAGAAAAAAGGGAGTCAGGCGGTAGCGCAGTGGGTTAAGCGCAAGTGGTGCAAAGCGCAAAGACTGGCTTAAAGACCCCAGTTCAAGCCCGCGACTCCCCACCTGCAGGGGAGTCACTTCACAGGCAGTGAAGCAGGTCTGCAGGTGTGTCTCTCTTTCTCTTCCCCTCTCTGTCTTCCCCTCCTCTCTCTATTTCTCTCTGTCCTATCCAACAACAATGACAGCAATAACAACAATAGTAACAACAACGATAAACAAGGGCAACAAAAGGGGAAAAAATGGCCTCTAGGAGCAGTGGATTCATGGTGTAGGCACCAAGCCCCAGCAATAACCCTGGAGGCAAAAAAAAAAAAAGGGGGGGGGGGGCAGAGCAGGGGAGATACCATAATGGTTAGCAAAAGAGTTTTCTTTTTTTTTATTTTTTGCAAAAGACTTTTCATGCCTAAGGCTCTGAAGTCTCAGGTTCAATCCACCCTCCCCAATCCACTCCCTACCACCACTACCACCACCACCACCACCAGAAGCCATAGCTGAGCAGTGCTCTGGAAAGAAAAAGAAGGAAGGAAGGAAGGAGGGAGTCAAGCGGTAGTGCAGCAGATTAAGCTCAGGTGTCGCACAGCACAAGGACCGGAGTAAGGATCCCGGTTTGAGCCCCCTGGCTCCCCACCGGCAGGGGAGTCGCTTCACAGGTGGTGAAGCAGGTCTGCAGGTGACTGTCTTTCTCTCCCCTTCTCTGCCTTCCCCTCCTCTCTCCATTTCTCTCTGTCCTATCCAACAACAACAACAATAATAACTACAATAATAAAAAAAAAGAAGAAGGAAGGAAGGAAAGAAGGAACCACGGCACCAAACCTTCCTTCAATGCACTAGGGGCAGGACTTGAACCCAGGTTGAGCACATGGCAAAGAAGTATATTCTCAGGCATGAGGTTCTGAGTGGACTATCCAAATGAACTATTTTGCCCCACATACACATACTTTTTTTTTTCCCATTTACTAATGAGAAAAATAGGAGGAGAGAGAGAAAGAACCATACATCACACTGGTACATGTGCGATGGGAATCAAACTCAGGACTTCATACTTGTAAGTCCAAAAACTTAATCCACTGTGCCACCTCACAGACCAGCACACTTAAAAAAAAAAAATTAAGATTTGTTATTTATTTATGGGAGAGAGAGGAAACACCAGAGCATCACTTTGGCACACTCACCATCTGCGATAATACTTGCAAGCCAGAAAATCTACTCATGCCACCTTTCAGGCTGGGCCATGAGCCTACCTTTTCTTTAAGATTTTTTCTCCTTTATTATTATTGTTATTATTATTATTATTATTTTGTCTCCAAGGTTATCACTGGGGCTCAGTGCCTGCACTACAAATTCACTGCTCCTGGAGGCCATTTTTCCTTTATTTTCTTTTTGCCTCCAGGGTTATTTCTGGGGCTCAGTGCCTGCAGCATGAATCCACTGCTCCTGGAGGCCTTTTTTCCCCCCTTTTGTTGCCCTTGTTGTTGTAGCCTTGTTGTAGTTATTCTTGTTGTTGTTATTGATGTCATCATTGTTGGATAGGACAAAGAGAAATGGAGAGAGGAGGGGAAGACAGAAAAGAGGAGAGAAAGATAGACACCTGCAGACCTGCTTCACCGATGGTAAAGTGACTCCCCTGAAGGTGGGGAACCGGAGGCTGCAACTGGGATCCTTACGTGGTCCTTACGCTTTGCATCCCTTGTGCTTAACCCGTTGCCCTACCTCCCGACCCCCATTTTTCCCTTTTTGTTGCCCTTATTGTTTATCGTCGTTGTTGTTGTTATTATTGTTCTTATAGCTGTCATTGTTGTTGGATAGGACAGAGAGAAATTGAGAGAGGAGGGGAAAACAGAGGGGGGAGAGAAAGACACCTGCAGACTTGCTTCACCGTTTGTGAAGTGACCCCCCTGTAGGTGGGGAGCCGAGGGCTCAAACCAGGACCCTTACTCCAGTTCTTGCGCTTTGCACCAAGTATGCTTAACCAGCTACGCTACCTCCTAGCCTTCTAGCTTACAGAGGTAAATCTCCCTATCCAATCTAACCAGTGCTACTCAATGGTGCTTAAACTACAGACCAGGAACCACTAAAAAATCTGTCACGTGACCGGGGAGATGGTCCAGTGGTACAGTTCTCTTTAAAAAAATTTTTTTTAATATTTATTTATTTTCCCTTTTGTTGCCCTTGTTGTTTTTTTATTGTTATTGTTGTTGTTGATGTCGTCATTGTTAGATAGGACAGAGAGAAACAGAGAGAGGAGGGGGAGAGAAAGATAGACACCTGCAGACCTGCTTCACCGCCTGAGAAGGGACACCCGGGCAGGTGGGGAGCCAGGGGCTTGAACCGGGATCCTTACCAGTTCTTGCACTTTGCGTCATGTGCGCTTAACCCGCTGTGCTACCGCCCAACTCCCTAGGGTACAGTTCTTGCAGGCGTGAGATCCTTGACTTAGATCCTTGGCATGCACCAGAGTAATGTTCTGGGTCTCTCTCTAATAAGTAAGTCATTTCTTTTCCATAAAAAGGAAAAGGAAAAAAAGTGGCCTGGGAGGTGGCACAGTGGTAAAGCTTTGGACTCTCAAGCATGAGGTCCCAAGTTCGATCCCCGGCAGCACATGTGCCAGAGTGATGTCTGGTACTTTCTCTTTCCTCCTATCTTTCTCATAAATAAATAAAATCTTTAAGAGAAAAAAAAAGGGGGTGGCAGGCAGTAGTGCAGCAGGTTAGGTGCACATGGTGCAAAGCGCAAGGAAGAGGCATAGAGATACCGGTTGGAGCCCCCCTCCCCCCTACCTGCAGAGGGGGTCGCTTTACAAGCGATGAAGCAGGTCTGCAGGTGTCTATCTTTCTCTCCCCCTGTCTTCCACTTCTCTTTCGATTTCTCTCTGTCCTATCCAATGATAGCAATAACAACAAGGGCAACAAAATGGGGAAAATGTCCTCCAGGAGCAGTGGAATCGTAGTGCAGGCACTGCACCCCAGTGATAACCCTGGAGGCAAAATAAAATAAAATAAAAATAAAAGGGGGGCAGAGAGGGAAGACAGCATAGTGGTTCTACGAAAGACTTTTGTGCCTAAGGCTCTCAGGTTCCAGGTTCAATCCCCAGCACCATCATAAGCCAGAGCTAAAGAGTGCCTGCCCTACCCTTCTTCTGTATATCTGTCTCTCTGTCATTAAAAAAGTAAAATATTTAAAAAATTTTTCCATGAAACCAATACAAGCTTTTGTTTGTGCTTTTCTAAGAAATAGAGGCCCAGGGCTAGGTGGCACACCTATTAGAACACACGTTATTATGTGTAAAGACCCAGGTTTAACCATCCCCACCTGCAATGGGAAAGCTTCAAGAATGGTGGAGCAAGGCAATATCTTCCTCCTTATCCCTCACCTTTATAAAAAAAGAAAGAAAGAAAGAATAAAGAAGGAAGGAAGGGAGTCGGGCGGTAATGCAGCAGGTTAAGCTCATGTGGCACAAAGCACAAGGAAGGACCGGCATAAGGATCCTGGTTCAAGCCCCTGGCTCTCCACCTGCAGGGGTGTCAATTCACAAGCGGTGAAGCAGGTCTGCAAGTGTCTGTCTTTCTCTCCCCCTCTCTGTCGTCCCCTCCTCTCTCCATTTCTCTCTGTCCTATCCAGCAACGATGACATCAATAACAACAGCAATCATAACTACAGCAGTAAAACAACAAGGGCAACAAAAGGGAATAAGTAAATAAATATTAAAAAAAAAAAGAAGGAAGAAAGAGAAGTGGGGAAGAAGGAAAGGAAAATGAAGAGAGGGAGGGAGGAAGGAAGGAAGAAAGACAAGCAAAAAAGGACATGCCTGCTGGAAATGATGGTTAAAAAAAGAGAAAGATAGAAAGAAAGGAAGGAAGGAATAGAGAAAGAAAGAAAGAGAAACCTTGGACCTGACTCTAAGAACTGTTCACTGCTCACACCCCCGGAGGAGGAGCAACAATGGAGTTAAGGTGAGCCTTAGAGATATCCCTTCTCTGCCCACCAGTGTTAGTTATTCCTCTGACCAGAAAAGCCCTGGTGGCGCCATTCATTCCTGGACCCCTACCCTGAGCCCCTCAGTCCCAGAGACACATTCCTCATCACGCTGAATCCTGCTGAGTGTCAGGACACCACTCAACTTGCGCTGTCTCTCTCCCCGTTTTTTTTGCAGAAGCAGCAGCGAGATTTTGAGAGGTGACTGGAGCTGAGCTGCAAGCCTCTTTGGCATCAACTATTACTCTCACAGCCCTGAATAGAGAGTGCGGTGAGCCCACCCTGTTTCCAGGTCCATATATGGGACTCAGGGGGAGATTCTGCAAGAAAATCAGTCCTTCCCTCCACAGAGCTCCTGCCTCTCCCACCCCTGCCAAGAGGAGCCCAGTGTTTCTGCCTCCCAGACCCCAGATCCCAGATTCCAGGAGGAGGACAACGAACTAGAGGAACTGGAGACCACACTCAACCCCAGGGGGCTTCCAAGAGCAGGCAGAGACAGCAGGATAGGTCCAAGTAGTATGGGGGAGGAGGGGGGGTCAGAAGTCACGCCCCCAGGAGGAGTCTCTAGAGGGGCTGAGTCTACCAAAGAGAATGAGCCCATTCAGAGCCTGGAAGGAAGGTGAAAAAACTCTTGTCTGGTTTGACAAGAGAAGCGGAAGGGGGGCAGGGGTGGGTGCTGCTGATTTGCTTGTTTCTCCCCCCAACTGCCTCTCTAGCCCAGCCGGGTCTGGCAGGAAAGCTTAGGAAAGAGGATGTCTGAGGGACAAAGGCTGAGGGAGGGAGGGCCTGGGGGAAAGGAGGGGCTCAAAGCTGTGGCTGAGCTGTTGAAGGAGCCTGAAAGTTTGCCAGGAGGGTCCGTCAGGGGCCTGTGTTGAGGACTATGGCTAGAGAAAAGAGAGGTGGCCACATTGTGAGGAGAAACCCAGGGGAAGAGATTGATGCATGAGATTTGCCCAAGTCTTTGTTTAAGTGGGAGCAGGCCTGTGGGCAGTGGGAGAGACCAAGAACACTGAAGAGGCAGGTCAGAGCTCTAGCTTAAGGAGGTGACCTCCAAGGGTCAGTGGGCTAGGGCCTGGAACCAACAGCCTGTGAAGTGACAGTCAATAATTGACCAGCCTGAGGAGCTGAGCCAGGGTCACCGGAGGCTGTGTGTATGCGCGTGTGTATGTGTGTGTATGTTGGCACCGGTGTCTCCTCCCCTCTGCCTACCTCACCAGCTAGCATGGGGTCAGAGGACTAAAAACAAATAGAAACAGGGAGGTGACAGTTCACAGTCCGAGGTCCAGGACACACTGGGACCTGCTTTGAGTCCAGGGCTGGGCTCCTGGGCAAACATTTTTGTATTTCTGGGGGAAAAAGAAGTCCCTAAAGTGCAGGCACAAAGACTTCCTGGAGCCACAGGAGAGTGATTTGGAAATTTCTGATAAGAAACTCAGTCCTGGTGAGGACTTGGTGGTAGTGGACTCGATGGAGTGCACACACATTACTATGAACAAGGGCTGGGGTTCAAGGTCTATAAAGTGGGGCTTCTGGTGTCTCTCCTTCTATTTCCTCCTCCTCTCAATTTCTCTTTGTCCTATCAAGAAAGAAAGAGAAAGAGAAGAGAAGAGAAGAGAAGAGAAGAGAAAAGGCCACAGGAAGTAGTAGACTTTTAGGAAAAGGCCACAGGAAGTAGTGGACTTATCGTGCAGGCACTGAACCCAGCTATAACCCTGGTGGCAATAACTAAATAAAAAGAAACTCAATCCTTTGAGATGGCCCCTCAAAAACACCAGCAACCTGTCTGCTGGGAGACCACTCTCTAGGCTCAGTATTAGTCTCAGTCCCTAGATTTAACAAAGGGACAGCCTGAAGTGACATGTCCCATGTGCCCCCTCAGCCAACCTGACAGCCTGCTCAACCCCTCTGTCTCGTCTTAGGAGAGCAGACCCACGGCCTGGGGAGTCGGGCTTTCTCTATCGCCAGTATTCTTTGCTGAAACAGAAAGTGCCCTTGGCCTCAACTGGCCTCAGTACATGAAGGTGCAGGTGGCTTCTATCCTGGCCTGCGCATGCAAGGCTACCCCAATTTATCTTCTTGTGTCCCACACTGTAGGTGTGCTTGTACCAGCAGTTTAGTATGTGTCCTTAGTTTGGAGTATAGCAGCAGGGGTCTTTCCTCGGGCGGTAGCTATGCTATATGGCCTTGAATAAGGCTTCACTTTACCATCTGAAAGCAGAGAAAGTTTGGCTGAATGATTCCTGGTCACGGTGGTTTACGGTTTGGTGTGGAGGCAGTGACACTTTTGACCCCATTGCTTGTCCCTTGAAAGCCCCATTGAGCCACCCCTCTGCCAGATTCTGGACTTCACATTCCTTGTTTCATAGTTTCCCCAAGTCCACCCTGCTTGTTGCTGGAAATGCAAACCACTGGGGTATGCACTCTTGCCTCTGGCTTTAGGTTTGGGGAAGAGAAGATGAGGTTTCCAGAAATGTACAACGATGACAATCATGAAGATCTGCTTTGGGAGGACAACTGTAGTTTCATATTTCCATGCATATCAAGCATATTTCTGATTCCTCCTGTTCCTTGCCTGTTAAATTCAGTCAGAGAGACAGAGAAAAAGATCACAGCACAGAAGGGGGCTGGGCTAAAGCCTGGGTCATGCACATGGCAAAGCAGTATTGTCCACTCTCCTTTAAAAAGCTTTTATTGGGAGTCGGGCAGTCGCAAAGCGCAAGGACCAGTTAGGATCCTGGTTCAACCCCCGGCTCTCCACCTGCAGGGGAGTCACTTCACAGGCAGTGAAGCAGGTCTGCAGGTGTCTCTCTGTCTCTCTTCTCCTCTATCTTCCCCTTCTTTCTCAATTTCTGTCTCTATCCAATAACAAATAAAAAAATAAAATAAGATTTTATTTATTTATTTAGAGAAAAAAACAGACAGAACATCACTCTGGTATCTGGAATTCCAGGATTGCTCTTGGGACAGCATATTTGCAAGTCGAACACTTCATTCATTACACCACTTCCTGGGCCATGCCCCCTTCCCTAACACCTTTCTTTCTTTATTTATTTCTTTTTTCCCAGAATCTGTGCCTTATTTATCTATGCTTTCACCACTTCTGGCCACCTTTTAGTCATTCAGATGGAGAGATACAGGCAGAGAGACACCACATCACCAATGTGCAATGCTGGGTGTTGAACTCAGGACCTCGTATTTAAGAGTCCAACACTTTACCCACTGTGCCACCTTCTGGGCCAATCTAGTAATTTCAGCCAGCCTTTATGATCCATTAATTCCTTACTTAGATAGTGTGCTGCTATACCATGTGTACAACCCAGGTTTGAGTCTGCCCCCCACCACACTGAAGGAAGCTTCAATGTTATGGTCTGTTTCTTTTTCTTTATTTTTTATATTTATTCATTTCCCTTTTGTTGCCCTTGGTTTTTATTGTTTTTGTTACTGATGTCATCATTATTAGATAGGACAGAGAGAAATGGAAAGAGGAGGGGAAGACAGAGAAGGAGAGAGAAAGATAGACACCTGCAGACCTTCTTCACAGCCTGTGAAGCAACTCCCCTGCAGGTGGGGAGCCAGGGGCTCCAACTGGGATCCTTAAGCTGGTCCTTGCGCTTTGGGCCATGTGCATTTAACCCACTGTGCTACTGCCCAACTCCCTGTGGTCTCTTTCTCTCTCTCTCTCTTCCCCTCCCCCCAATCTCCATTTTAAAAAGTCAGCCAAGAGAGGTGAGACCCAGAGATGACAAAATATGTTTATTGATTCTAGGATCATTTTCCCAAATGCTGTTTTTCTTAAGTAGCTGTAAGCAGTGAAATTATATATGTGCAAGGGTCTAGCTCTGAAAATAAAAAACCTTATTCTTCCAATATATTTATGATTTCCCCACCTCCACCACCAGCTAGGCTAAACTATCGGTTCTTCTCCAAGCTGAAAAACACTAGTCTTTGATCTCTTCTCATGCTCCCTTTCAGTTCCCCACTCCACTCCCTCCATCATAATCAGTGCCTAAAACATAAATCTGCCCCTCATAATGATCCTGGGCCCATACTCCCAGGAGGATGAAGAACAAGAAAGTCTCCAGTGGAGGGCATGGGATGTGGAACTCTAGTGGTGGGACTTTTGTGGAATTGTACCCCACTTACCCTATGGTCTTGTTGACCATTATTAAATCAACAACAACAACAACAAAAAGATAACAAAGGACATAGTACATACTGTATTCTAAAAAATAATATCTATGTAACTCATGTAAAAGATTATGTCAACTTGAGAGTATTACTTATGTTCAGGCTATGCTTTTTAAAAAATATTTATTTATTCCCTTTTTGTTGCCCTTGTTTTTATTGTTGTAGTTACTATTGTTGTTATTGATGTCGTCATTGTTGGATAGGACAGAGAGAAATGGAGAGAGGAGGGAAGACAGAGAGGGGGAGAGAAAGACAGACACCTGCAGACCTGCTTCACCACTTGTGAAGCGACTTCCCTGCAGGTGGGGAGCAGGGGTCTCAAACCAGGACCTTTACACCGGTCCTTGTGCTTTAAACCACCTGCACTTAGCCCACTGCGCCACCGCCTGACTTCCTAGACTATGCTTTTATAAATAAATTTGAGCCGAGTGGTCCAGGAGGTGGTGCAGAGGATAAAGCATTGGCTTCTCAACCATAAGGACCATAGTTCAATCCATGGCAACACACATGTACCAGAGTGGTCTGGTTCTTTCTTTCTTCCTATCTTCCTCATGAATAAATAAATAAATAAATAACTTTTAAAATAAATAAATTTAGGTTGATATAGAAAAATAAATGAATATATCTATTGCAGCTGGGGAGATGACTCAATGGGTACAACACTGGAACACTGGACTTTATACCTGAAGTTCCTGGTTCAATCCCAGGCACCACATGCACTGGAAGGTGCTCTGGCTTCTCTCTCTTTCTCTGTCTCTTCCCCTCTGCTTCATGTGAAAGTCTCACTTTTATGTAATAAATAAAATAAACCTTGAAAAGAAAAGCATATATCAGGGTCTTCAAGATAGTTCTGGTAGTAGGGAGTCAGGGGAGTCATGCGACACCCAGTTTAGATTCTGGCCTCCTTCTCTATCTGAAGCAGCTAGTCTTGAGTCGTGAAGCCCCTGTGAGAACCAAATGTACAAATCAGATTATTTCGTTTGCTAAATATCTCACAGTAGCTTCCTATTGCTTGAACCCTTCACCACAATCTGAGATCACATAGAATCTGGTTTCTGACTGTCCCTTTGACACCCTTCTCCACCCCCCCCCCCTCCAGTGATACAGATTTCCTTTCTGGTTTGCACAGATGCCGAGCCTGTTTCTGCCTTTAGGCCTCTGTACTGGTTGTTCCCTCAATCTAGAATAACCTGCCTCCAGAAATCACTATGTGTTGCCAGGGTTGGCTCCTTCTGGTCATACCAGTTCTAGCTGAAATGTCACTTTCAAAAAGGTACTACTTGGTGGGGAGGCGGGGCAGGTAACAGGGCTTTGGTGGTGGGTGTGGTGTGGAACTATACCCCTGTAGTGTTATAATCACGTAAAGCATTATGAAATCACTAATAAAATAAATGCATTGTCTAAATGTAAAAAAAAAAAAGTACTTTTCCATTCCTTGACTCTGTCTCCAACTTCTTTCCACTCTGGCCGGTGTTGTTATATGTTATGTTATGTTATGTTATGTTATGTTATGTTATGTTATGTTTGTTATGTTATGTTATGTTTTATATTATGTTATGTTTTATGTTATGTTTTGTGTTATGTTATGTTATGTTATGTTATGTTATGTTATGTTATGTTAATGAGGGAGAGAGAACTACATCATCACTCTGGCACATGCAGTGGCAAGGATTGAACTCAGGACCTCATACTTGAGAGTTCAATGATTCATTCATTGCCCCAGCTTCTAGGCCTTTTTGTCTTGTTTTGTTTGTTTTTACTAGAACACTGTTTGTTTCTAGCTATCAGTAATGCCAAGAACTGAACATGGAATCTTTCACATGCAATTTGCATGAACTACCCCAGCCCTTTCCAGTTATAGTCAACTCAGCAATGTAGGAGAGACCAGATACGGTGTAGTAGTGAGCAGGGTTCAAACTCCTCAGCCCCCACCTGCAGGAAGGCAGCTTCAGGAGAGGTGGAGTATTGTCGTAGTGTCTTTCCTTCTCTGTCTCTCCTTCTATGTCTCTCTGTGTTTCTCACCTTCCTTCAAAAGAAAAATATATATGACTACATGAAATTGTCCTTTTGACATTTTTTTCTTTGTTTTGATACTATAATCAGATGGTACAAAACTTAAAAGGTACAAGAGATAGAGCAGTAGTAGAGCAGGCGATTTATGTGCAGGAGTTTCTCAGTTCAACAGGGACCAGAGTGATGTTTTAGTCCTTTCTCCCTCTGTCTCATGTTCCAGAGATTGAACTCGGGATCTCATGCCTAAGAATCCAATGTTCTACGCACTGTGCCACCTCCTGGGCTGCAGCAACCACTTATTCCCCTTCTTTTTAAACAGAACTCTGGCTTATGGCAGTGTGGGGGATAGAACTGGTCATACCAGTTCTAGCTGAAATGTCAGTTGCCAAAAGCTACTACTTGCGAGCTCAGAGTTTCAAGTATGAAAGTCTTTTTGCATAACCATTATACCATGCCTCCACCCAGGAATCACTTTCTTTTCTTTTTTAAGAACAACTAAAAATTTTAAAAAGTAAAAAAAAAAAATTTAAAATTTTTATTTTTTTTAAAAAAATTAATATTTTTTAACTTTTTAATTAATTTTTAAATATTTATTTATTTATTCCCTTTCATTGCCCTTGTTGTTACATTGTTGTAGTTATTCTTGTTGTCAAGGTTGTTGGATAGGACAGAGAAAAATGGAGAGAGGAGGGGGAGAGAAAGACAGACACCTACAGACCTGCTTCACTGCTTGTGAAGCGACTCCCCTGCAGGTGGAGAGCCTGGGGCTCCAACGGGGATTCTTAAACTAGTCCTTGCGCTTTGTGCCACGTGCTCTTAACCCGCTGCGGTAACGCCCGACTCTCTAAAAATTTTAATTTTATTTATTTGTTTATTCGATCGAGACAGCCAGAAATTGAGAGAGAAGGAGGTCATAGAGAGGGACACAGAGGGACAGGGAGGGCGGCGCACCTGGTTGAGCGCGCACTACAGTGCTCAAGGACCTGGGTTCCAGAGCCTGGTCCCCACCTGTAGAGGGAAAGATTTACAAGTGGTGAAGCAAGGCTGCTAGTGTCTCTCTATCTCTCTCCCTATCTATCTCCCCTACCTTCTTGATTCCTTTCTTTTTTAAAAAAAAAAAAAAAAAAGGGAACAGAGGACCTAGTGGGGCTTGTATTGTTATAAGGGAAACTGGGGAATGTTATGCATGTACAAACTATTGTATTTACTGTGGAATGTAAAACATTAATTCCCCAATAAAGAAATAAAAAAGAGAGAGAGAGGTACAGAGACAGAGACACCTATAGTACTTCTTCACCACTCACAAAACTCTTACCCTGCAGGTGGGGACTGGGGGCTTGAACCTGGGTTTTGCCCATTGCAACATGTGTGCTTAACCATCCAGCCCAGAATCACTTTTTTAGAAAGATTTTTTAAATATTATTTATTTATTCCCTTTTGTTGCCCTTGTTATATTATTTTTATAGTTATTATTGTTGTTGTTATTAATGTCACTATTGTTGGATAGGACAAACAGAAGTGGAGAGAGGAGGAGAAGACAGAGGGGGGAGAGAAAGACGAACTGCTTCACTGCTTGTGGAGCAATTCCCCTGAAGGCGTGGAGCTGGAGGCTCGAACCAGGATTCTTACTCCAGTCCTTGTGCTTTTTGCGCCACCTGAGCTTAACCCGATGCGCTACGACCTGACTCCCAAAATCTCTTTTTTTTTTTTCTTTTTTTTACCAGAGTATTGTTCAGCTCTGGCTTATGGTGATGCAGGGGATTGAACCTGGGACTTTGGAGCCTCAGGCATGAGAGTCTCTTTGCATAACCATTATGCTATCTACCCCTACCCCAAAATCACTTTTTAAAAATTTATTTATTTTTGCCTCCAGGGTTATCACTGGGGCTCAGTGCCTGTACTACAAATCCAGTGCTCCTAGAGGCTATTTTTTCTCTTTTGTTGCCCTTGTTTATTTTTGTTGTTGTTGTTGTTGTGATTGCTGTTGTTGTTAAATAGGAGAGATCAAACTCAGGACCTCATGCTTGTGAGTCTGGTGCTTTATCTCCTGTGTCACCCCTACTAGGTCACTATTTATTTTTATGCTCAGTTGCTCAGTTCTGGCATATAGTGGTAGCAGTGTTTGAATCTGAGGTCTTTGGAACCTTGGGCACAAAAGTCTTGTGCTCTAAAACTGAGCTGTCTCCTTGGTCAGTTTTTATTTATTTTATTTTACTATTATTTTTTTTGCCTCCTGTCAGAGAGGCAAAAAAGGGCTCAGTACTGGCACTACAAATCCACTGCTCCTGGTGACCATTTTTTTCCCATTTTATTCAACAGGACAGAGAGAAACTGAGAGGGGACAGAAAGGTAGAGAGGGAGAGAGAAATAGACACCTGCAGACCTGCTTTACAGCTAGTCAAGTGTCCCTATAACAAGTGGGGAGCAGGGCCTTGAACCCCAGGCCCTTGAGTGAGTTTTTGTGCTTAGTACTATGTGTGTTTAACTGGGTGCATCACTGCCCGGCCCTGGGTCAGCTTCTTCTTTTTTTTTTTTTTTAAATAGAGACAGAGAAATTGAGAGAGGAGAGGGGAAAGGGAGATGGAGAGAGAGAGAAAAGACAGAAGCCAAGCCAGGTAGTAGCACAAAAGGTTAAGCACACATGGCGCAAAGCCAAGGACTGGCTAAAGATACAGGTTAGAGCTTTCCCCTGCAGGGGCTTGAACTTGGTGCGTTGAAACATGTGCACTCAGCAGGTGCGCCACTGCCTGGTCCCTCCCTCTTTTCAAATATATATATACATATATGCAAATGAATTTTTTTTTTCGCCTCCAGGATCATCACTGGGGCTCAGTGAATCCACTGCTCCTGGAGGCCATTTTTCCCATTTTGTTGCCCTTGTTGTTGTAGTTATTGTTGTTGTTATTGATGTCGCTGTTGTTGGACAGGACGGAGAGAAATCCAGAGAGAAGGGGAGACAAAGAGGGGGGAGAGAAAAACATCTGCAGACCTGCTTCACCACTTGTGAAGTGACTGCCCTGCAGGTGGGGAGCGGGGGGGGGGGGGGGGGGGGCTTGAGCCAGGATCCTTCTCCTTGTGCTTCGTGCCACATGCGCTTAACCCGTTGCGCTACCGCACAACCCCCAATGCAAATTATTTTTAACATTTTCTTTATTATTTATTGGACAGAGACAGAAAGAAATAGAGAGGGATGGGGAAGATAGTGAGAAAGAGAGACAGAGAGACACCCACAACACTGCTTCACCACTTGTAAAGCTTTTCCTCTGCAAGTAAGGTCCGAGGATTGTTAACATGAGGGCTCAGACAGATGCACCACTACAGGGCCCCTAAAGATACATTTATTTATGAGAAAAAGAGGAAGAGAGAACCAGAGGCACATGGAATCCTGAGGATTTTACTTAGGACCTCACATGTGAAAGTCCAACATTTTATCCGTTGTACAATCTTACAGCCTGCTTTTTTTTTTCTTTGACAGAGACTAATAGGCTGAGAGAGACAGAAAAAAAGGAAAAAAAGAAAAATGGGGGGGAGAAAAAAAGAAACAGAGATACCTACAGCACTGCTCCACCAGAAACCAGGGAACCAGGGACTTGAACCTTGCTTATTATAATATTGTGAAGGCTTTTCCATGTCAGTACATTACAAGTCTGCCCCATTCCAATTAGTTTCTGTCTAGTGTTCCATTATAAGTGGGTTTTTTGTTTGTTTGTTTTGTTTTGTTTACTAGAGTACTGCTCAGCTCTGGTTTACGGTGGTGCAGGGGATTGAACCTGGGACTTTGGAGCCTCAGGCAAGAGAGTCTCTTTGCTTAACCATTATGCTGTCTACCCCTGTCCTGGAAGTGTATCTGTAACTTATTGTCTCTCCTTCAATGAGTGTGTGATTTCTTTATTTTTAAAAATTATATTTATTTATTTATTTGGATAGAGACAGCCAGAAATCGAGAGGGCAGGGGGTGATAGAGAGGGAGAGACGCAGAGAGACATCTGCAGCCTTGCTTCACCACTTATGAAGCTTTCCCCCCTAAGGTGGGGGCCAGGAGCTTGAACCCAGGTCCTTGCACACTGTAACATGTGCGCTCAACCAGGTACGCCACCACCAGGCCCCTGTAATTTCTTCTTGTCCTTGAATTTTTTTTTTTTTTTGCTTTGAATGAATAGTGCTGCCATGAATCACTTTGTACTGTAGGTATATCACTGGTGTATGGTGTAGGTATATCTAAGAGAAATTGCTGGTTGGGGCGGGGGGGAGCTGTTGTGCAAAATAATGAAGTGAAGGGTATAGTGCTAAGTTATTCAACACACTGGTCCAATGTGCTGAAATCCAGTCTTGTTTCATGTTATTTATTTATTTATTTATTTATTTGGATAGGACAGAGAGAAATTGGGAGGGGAGGGGAATATAGAGAGGGAGAGAGAAAGTTAGACACTTGCAGACCTGCTTCACCACTTGTGAAGTGACCTCCCTGGAGGTGGGGAACTGGGGTCTCAAACCAGGATCCTTGCATGGGTCTTTGAGCTTCATACGATGTGCGCTTAACCCGGTGCGTCACCGCCTGGCCCCCTGAAATCCAGTCTTTTGTTTCACACTTGCTTCTTGCCTGTTTTCCTCTCCAGCCTTTAGTAAAGTGCCTTATTTGTCACCCTTCCCAGGGACTCACACAGAGCAAAGTGCAATAAACACTTGATGAATCAGGAGCCCTCATTGTAGAATAAGCTCGCTTTTGCTCTGCAATATGGGCTATGGCCCCTGAGTCCTCAGCACAGTTTACTGTTGTTTGCTTTGTATTTCTCCTCCTTGAACTGGGACCATTTCTGATTCATCCCCCACCCCCAACCCCCAGTACAATGGTTGATACCCAGAAGAGCTCAATTACCCTAGGTAAAAGGAATAAATCAATGATTTTGCAGTTTGCAGTCTGTGACTCACATAGAGGAAACCCAAAACAAGGTAGGAAGTAGATTAAGCTAAGGAGGGGAGATGGGGTTCTGGCCTGAAAAATTGGTAGAGCTGTGGTAATGGCAATTTTACAAAATTACAAATATAAATGTAGTGCTATTTGTGGTTCTTGGGAAAATCCTCAAGAGCTATCCCAGAGAGACAACCTCCCATGCCCCATCAGGATGTAGAATAAAACTGAACACAGAGGGGATGTATATGAAGAGGTTTTGAGTCTCTCATAGGAAAAAAAAAAGATAAATGAAAAGATCCTGAGGGTCACGGAGATAGTGTAGAGGCTTATGCAGCAAACTTTCCTACTTGAGGCTTGGAGGTCTCAGGTTCAACCCATTTCCACCCTTACGTCCATCCCCACGCTACCATAAGCCAGAGTAGAGTAATGCTCTCATTAATAAAGATCAATGACAATAAAATATCTAGGAATAAACCTAAACAAAGAAGTGTATACTTGTATACTGAAAATTATGAGTCACTACTCAAGGAAATTGAAAAAGACACAAAGAAGTGGAAAGATATTCCATGTTCATGGGTTGGAAGAATTAACAGCATCAAAATGAATATACTACCCAGAACCATCTATAAATTTAATGGTATCCCCATCAACATCCCAACCACATTTATTAGGAGAATAGAACAAATGCTACAAATGTTTATCTGGAACCAGAAAAGACCTAGAATTGCCAAAACAATCTTGAGAAAAAAAGAACAGAACCAGAGGCATCACACTCCCAGATCTCAAATTGTATTATAGGGCCATTGTCATCAAAACTGCTTGGTACTGGAACATGAATAGACATACTGACCAGTGGAATAGAATTGAGAGCCCAGAAGTAAGCCCCCACACCTATGGACATCTAATCTTTGACAAAGGTGCCCAGACTATTCAATGGGGAAAGCAGAGTCTCTTCAACAAATGGTGTTGGAAAAAATGGGTTGAAACATGCAGAAGAATGAAACTGAACCACTATATTTCACCAAATACAAAAGTAAACTCCAAGTGGATCAAGGACTTGGATGTTAGACCACAAACTATCAGATACTTAGAGGAAAATATTGGCAGAACTCTTTTCTGCTTAAATTTTAAAGACATCTTCAATGAAACAAATCCAATTACAAAGAAGACTAAGACAAGCATAAACCTATGAGACTACATAAAATTAAAAAGCTTCTGTACAGCTAAAGAAACTACTACCCAAACCAAGAGACCCCTCACAGAATGGGAGAAGATCTTTACATGTCATACATCAGACAAGAGGCTAATAACCAGAATACATAAAGAACTTGCAAATCTCAACAAGACAACAAATAACCCCATCCAAAAATGGGGGTAGGACATGGACAGAATATTCACCACAGAAGAGATCCAAAAGGCTGAGAAACACATGAAAAAAATGCTCCAAGTCTCTGATTGTCAGAGAAATGCAAACAAAGACAACAATGAGATACAACTTCATTCCTGTCAGAATGTCATACATCAGAAAAGGTAACAGCAGCAAATGCTGGAGAGGTTTTGGGGACTAAGGAACCCTCCTTTACTGCTGATGGGAATATAAATGGGTCCACCCTCTGTGGAGAACAGTCTGGAGAACTCTCAGAAGGCTAGAAATAGACCTACCCTATGATCCCGCAATTCCTCTCCTAGGGATATATCCTAAGGAACCCAACACAACCATCCAAAAAGATCTGTGTACACATATGTTCTTGGCAGCACAATTTGTAATAGCCAAAACCTGGAAGCAACCCAGGTGTCCAACAACAGATGAGTGATGAGTGGCTGAGCAAGTTGTGGTATATATACACAATGGAATACTACTCAGCTATAAAAAATGGTGACTTCACTGTTTTCAGCCAATGTTGGATGGACCTAGAAAAATTCATGTTAAGTGAAATAAGTCAGAAACAGAAGGATGAATATGGGATGATCTCACTCTCAGGCAGAAGTTGAAAAACAAGACCAGAAAAGAAAACACAAGTAGAACCTGAACTGGAATTGGCATATTGCACCAAAGTAAAAGACTCTGGGGTGGGTGGGGAGAATACAGGTCCAAGAAGGATGACAGAGGACCTAGTGGGGGTTGTATTGTTATATGGAAAACTGGGAAATGTTATGCATGTGCAAACTATTGTATTTACTGTTGAATGTAAAACATTAATTCCCCAATAAAGAAATTTAAAAAAATAAATAATTAATAAAGATCAATAAACACGTTACCATGCACAAGGACCACAGTTCCCTCCTATGCGGGGTGGGGGTGGGGTTCACAAGCAGTAAAGCAGTAGTGTAGGTGTTTCTCCCTTTCCTTGTCTCTATCTCCCCTTTCCCCCTGATTTATTTCTATCCTGTCAAATAAAAAATAAATAAAGAGGGAGCTGGGGGAGTCCGGTGGTAGCGCAGCGGGTTAAGCGCACGTGGCGCAAAGCACAGGGACCCGTCTAAGGATCCCGGTGCACGCCCCAGACTCCCCACCTGCAGGGAAGTCGCTTCACAAGCGGTGAAGCAGGTCTGCAGGTGTCTGTCTTTCTCTCCCCCTCTCTCTGTCTTCCCCTCCTCTCTCTATTTCTCTCTGTCCTATCCAACAACGACAACAACAATAACTACAACAATAAAACAACAAGGGCAACAAAAGGGAAAAATAAATAAAAGAAAAAGAAAAAGAGGGTGCTGGGCGGTGGTGCAGCGGGTTAAGTGCACATGCCACCAAGTGCAAGGACCAGTGTAAGGATCCCGGTTGGAGCCCCCAGCTCTCCACCTGCAGGGTGTTCACTTCACAGGCGGTGATGCAGGTCTGCAGGTGTCTATCTTTCTCTCCCCTCTCTGTCTTCCCCTCTCCTCTCAATTTATCTCTGTCCTATCCAACAACGACAGCAATAACAACAACAACAACAACAATAAATAACAAGGGCAACAAAAGGGAAAAAATTGAAAGAAAGAAAGAGAGAGAGAAAAAAGAAAGAGAGAGAGAGAGAGAGAGAGAAAGAAAGAAAGAAAGAAAGAAAGAAAAGAGGGAGCCGAGTGGTGGTGCACCTGGTTAAGCGCACATGTTACAATGCTCAAGGACCTGGGTTCAAGCCCCTGGTCCCCACATGTAGGGGGAAAACTTCACAAGTTATGAAGCATGGATGCAGGTGTCTCTCTGTCCCTCTCCCTCTCTATCTCCCCCTTCCACTCAATTTCTGGCTGTCTCTATCCCATAAATAAATAAAGATAATTAAAAAAATATTATTTTTTTTTTAAAAAAAGAAAGAAATGGCCCCTGGGAGCAGATTCTTCATGCAGGCACTGAGCCCCAGTAATAAACCTGGCGGTATAAAGGAAGGAAGGAAGGAAGGAAGGAAGGAAGGAAGGAAGGAAGGAAGGAAGGAAGGAAGGAAATAATAAAGCTGCCAAATGCAGTTCCTGCATAAATGATCTTTTTTTTCCCCCACAGAGGGTGAAGGGAGTGACAGAGACAGAAACAGAGATAGACGGAGTCAGGCGGTAACCCAGCAGGTTAAGCGCACGTGGCGCAAAGTGCAAAGACCAGCATAAAGATCGGGGTTTTAGCCCCGGGCTCACCACCTGCAGGGGAGTCGCTTCACAGGTGGTGAAGCAGGTCTGCAGGTGTCTGTCTTTCTCTCCCTCTCTCTGTCATCCCCTCCTCTCTCCATATCTCTCAGTCCTATCTAACAATGATGACATCAATAACAACAACAATAATAACTACAAAAACAATAAAAACAACAATGACAACAAAAGGGAAAAAACCAGAGACAGAGAACAAAGAGGCACCACATTTGTAGTGCAGGCACTGAGTCCAAGCGATAACCCTGGAGGCAAAATAAATAAATAAGGGGCCAGACGGTGGCGCACCTGGTTGAGCACACACATTACAGTGCACAAGGACCCAGGTTCAGCCCCCAGTCCCCACCTGCAGGGGGAAAGCTTCACAAGTGGTGAAGCAGGGCTGCAGGTGTGTCTCTCTGTCTCTCTCCCTCTCCGCTCTCAATTTCTCTGTCACTATCCAGTAAATCAATAAAATGATTAATTAATAAATAAAAATTACCAGTCTCAATATTTACACAAGTAAATGTTGTGTCAATACTGGGTCATTGGAAAAATAATGACACATTTTCCATAGAAAAATATGTCATGATGGGGGCTGAGCAGTATGTGGCACAAAGCTCAAGGACCAGACTAAGGATCCCGGTTCCAGCCCCCGGCTCCCCAACTGCTGGGGGGTCTCTTTACAAGTGGTGAAGCAGGTCTGCAGGTGTCTATCTTTCTCTGTCTTCCCCTCCTCTCTCCATTTTTCTCTGTTCTATCCAATAACTACAATAAGGGCAAAAAAAATAAAAAGGAAAAATAGCCTCCAGGAGCAGTGGATTTGTAGTGCAGGCACCAAGCCCCCAGCAATAACCCTGAAGGCAAAAAAAAGAGAGAAAGAAAGAAAGACAGACAGACAGACAGGAAGGAAGAAAGAAAGAAAGAAAGAAAGAAAGAAAGAAAGAAAGAAAGAAAGAAAAATATGTCATGACTTTCCCAATAACCAATCTATAAAAAAAATCATTATAATAAGGGAGTCAGGCAGTAGTGCAGTGGGTTAAGCGCAGGTGGCGCAAAGCAAAAGGACTGGCTTAAGGATCCCGGTTCAAGACCCTGGCTCCCCACCTGCAGGGGAGTCGCTTCACAAATGGTGAAGCAGGTTTGTAGGTGTCTTTCTCTCCCCATCTCTGTCTTCCCCATCTCTCTCCATTTCTCTCTGTCATATCCAACAATGACAATATCAACAACAATAACTACAACAACAATAAAAAACAAGGGCAACAAAATGGAAAATAAATAAAAGTTAAAATATTAAAATAAATAAATAAAATTATTATAATGAGAGGGAGAGGAGGAAGGAGAGGAAGAGGGGGAGAGAAAGAGAGAGAGAGAGAGAGAAGACAGACTAGATCACTGTGCAGCTCTAGTTTATGGTCATGCTGAGGATTGATCCTGGGACCTTGAAGCCTCAAATATAAAAGTCTTTTGCATAACCATTATGCTGTCTTCCCAGCCCATAAAAATAAATATATTTTTGAAAAACTTTTGCTTTCAGTTTGGAAAAATCCTATATTATAGCTCCATGCTACCCATAAAGAGAAGAGCTGGAGCTCAGAAAGACTTCCACCAAAGTCTTTTTTTTTTTTTTTTTTTTTTGCCATTTTTTCCACTTTATTGGATAAGACAGAGAGAAATTGAGAGTGAGGGGAAGATGGGGAGAGAGGAGGGTGGGGGTAGATAGCATAATGGTTATGCAAAGAGACTCTCCTGCCTGAGGTTTTGAAGTCCCAGGTTCAATCCTTTGCACCACTGTAGTCCAGAGCTGAGCAGTGCTCTGGTTAAAAAAAAGGGAGAGAGAAAGAGAAAGACAGACACCTGCAGACCTGCTTATTTGCTTGTGAAGCTTCCTTCCTGTAGGTGAGAAGTGGGGGCTGGAACCCTAATCCTTGAGACCAGCCCCCACCAAAAAAAAAAAAATCTTATGGCAAGCTTTAGTGTCTTAATTTGCATTTCTCCAAACCTAGGAGGGTTTCTGTCTTTGAAACAATTTATCTTGACTTGAAATGTACTTTAAGGAGTCGGGCAGTAGTGCAGTAGGTTAAGTGCACGTGGCACAAAACGCAAGGACTATCGTAAGGATCCCGGTTCAAGCCCCTGCCTCTCCATCTGCAGGGGGTTTGCTTCATAGGCAGTGAAGCAGGTCTGCAGGTGTCTGTCTTTCTCTTCTCTCTATCCAACAATGACAACATCAACAACAATGACAACATCAACAACAGTAGCTACAACAACAATAAAAACGAGGGCAACAAAAAGGAAATAAATAAATATTTTTAAAAGGCAAATTAAAAAAAAGAAAAGAAATGTACTTTAAAGTTGTTGTTCAACCAACTCTCTAAGAATGGCCATATGCCCTCATAGATATCTGTTTTGTTATTTTAAAATGTTGATAAGATGTAATTTGCTTCTCTATTGAGAAGAGTCCACCTGCTTCAACTGGATAAAAACTGGAACAATCAGAAGGATTTGACTTTGACCTACATGAGTTTTTTCAAGGGCCTATGAAATATTTGAGACCTGTTTGTTAGGTCCAATCTAAAAAAATTACAAAAATCATTACTTTATTAAGTGTATACAAAATGTAACAATATGTTAACTATTAATAACAACTCAAACTATTTATACATTTTGTATAAAGCAGGGTGTTACAGCTGGGGGTATAGCATAATGGTTATGCAAACAGACTTTCATGTCTGAGACTCTCAAGTCCCAGGTTCAATCCCCACACCACCATAAGCCAGAGCTGAGTAGTGCTCTGGTAAAAAAAAAAAAAAAAAAAAAAAAAAAGCCACATTTTAAAATGTTTGATAGACTAGGAGTATGGATTGACCTGTCAAAGCCCATGTTCAGCAGGGAAGTCAGACCTTCCACCTTCTGCACCCCATAATGACCCTGGGGCCATATTCCCAGAGTGATAAAAAATAGGAAAGCTATCAGGGGAGGGGATGGGATACAGAGTTCTGCTAGTGGGAATTGTGTGGAGTTGTAGCCCTCTTAGCCTATGGTCTTGCCAGTGTTTCCATTTTATAAATAAAAACTTAAAAAAGACATGAAAGACAGCTAGGATGGTTTCACTTATGTTTGGAATCTAGAGATCAGCTACACATGAATTTGCAAAAACAAACAAAACCCAGATGTAAGCAAACTGTTTCTAAAACTTGTGAAAACTATGGAGGTTGGGAGCTGGGTGGTAGCTCAGTGGGTTAAGTGCAAATGGTGCAAAACTCATTGACTGGCATAAGGATCCTGGTTCAAGCCCCCGGCTCCCCACCTGCAGAGGGGTCGCTTCACAGGTGGTGAAGCAGGTCTGCAGGGGTCTCTCTTTCTCTCCCCCTCTCTGTCTTCTCCTCCCCTTTCCATTCTCTCTGTCCTATGCAGCAACGACAGCAACAACAATGATAAACAACAAGGGCAACAAAAGGGAAAAAATAGCCTCTAGGAGCAATGGATTCATAGTGCAGGCACTGAGCTCCAGCAATAACCCTGGAGACCAAAAAAAAAAAAAAAAAAAAAGTTTAAAAAAAAAACAACTGTGGAGGTTATCTTTAGAAGGTGGGCTGGTGGAGACACAGAACTTTGGTGGTGGGTGTGGTGTGGTACTGTACACTGTAATCTTGTAACTTATTATTAATCACAAATAAAAAATGAAATAAAATAAAATGTTTGACAGAATGAGATCTTTGAAACTGGGTCCTTAAAAGTTTTTTTCTTACACCTGGAATCTATTTAATGTTTTCATTATTATTATTAAATTTAAAAAATTAATATTTATTTTCCCTTTTTGTTTCCCTTGTTTTTTTATTGTGGTTATTCTTATTGTTCTTGTTGCTATTGATGTCATCGTTGTTGGATAGGGCAGAGAGAAATGGAGAGAGGAGGGGAAGACAGAGACCGGGAGAGAAAAATAGACACCTGCAGACCTGCTTCATCTGGACTCCCCTGCAGGTGGGGAGCTGGGGGCTCGAACCGGGATCCTTATGCCTATCCTTGTGCTTTGCGCCACATGCGCTTAACCGGCTGCGCTACCGCCCGACTCCTTATTATTAAATTTTTTAAAACTTTTAAAAAATATTTATTTACTTATTCCCTTTTGTTGCCTTTGTTGTTTTATTGTTGTTATTACTGATGTCGTTGTGGGATAGGACAGAGAGAAATGGAGAGAGGAAGAGAAGCGACAGCCCTGCAGGTGGTGAGCGGAGGGCTCCATCGGGGATCCTTAAGCAGGTTCTTGTGATTTGCGCCACGTGCGCTTAACCCGCTGCGCTACTGCCCAAGTCCCAAATTTATATAATGTCTTAACCAACACTACTGCATTATTTTTTGAAGTACTGTCAATAAAATACATATCTATATTAAAAAAAACTTTTTCCTTTTTTTTTTTTTTTTTGCCTCCAGAGTTATTGCTGGGGCTCAGTGGCTGTACCACGAATCCACTGCTCCTGGAGGCCATTTTTTCCCATTTTGTTGCCCTTGTTGTAGTTGTTATAGCTGTTGTTGGGTGGGAAAGAGAGAAATCGAGAGAGGAGGGGAAAACAGAGAGGAGGAAAGATAAGAAATCTGCAGACCTGCTACACCACTGAAGCAGCGAAGTGACCTGTGATGTGACCCCCCCTGCAGGTGGGGCGCTGTGAGTTCGAACTGGGATCCTTAGGCTAGCCCTTGCACTTTGCACCATGTGTGCTTAACCTGCTGCGCCAGCTCCCCGAAAGTTTTTTTAAGTATTTTATTTATTTAATTAAAAACTATTTTATTTATTTATTCCCTTTTGTTGCCCTTGTTTAATTGCTGTAGTTATTGATGTCCTTGTTGTTGGATAGGACAGAGAGAAATGGAGAGGGGAGGGGAAGAAAGAGAGGGGGAGAGAAAGATAGACACCTGCAGACCTGATTCACCGCTTGTGAAGCGTCTTCCCTGCAGGTGGGGAGCCGGGGGCTCGAACCGAGATCTTCATGCCGGTCCTTGCGCTTCTCTCCGTATTTATTTTATTTTTGAGAGAGATGCAGAGAGAGAGAAATACCAGAGCACTGCACAGCTCTGGCTTATTGTGGTGCAGGGGATTGACCCTGGGACTTCGGACCCCCAGGCACAAGAGTTTCTTTGCATAACCATTATGCTATTATTTTTATTATTACCCCCATCCTTAAAAGTTTTAACATTACTCTCTTTATACCTTGACGATCTCTCAAAGGTAGAATCCTTGCTGTATTAGGATTTCATTTTCTTTAATCCTAAACTTCACCTTTTTTTAAATATAATTTTTATTTATAAAAAGGAAACACTGGGAGTCAGGTGGTAGTGTAGCGGGTTAAGCGCAGGTGGTGCAAAGCGCAAGGACCGGCATAAGGATCCTGGTTCGAGCCCCCGGCTCCCCACCTGTAGCGGAGTCGCTTCACAAGAGGTGAAGCAGGTCTGCAGGTGTCTGTCTTTCTCTCCCCCTCTCTGTCTTCCCCTCCTCTCTCCATTTCTCTCTGTCCTATCCAACAACAACAACATCAATAACAAAACCAACAATAACTACAACAATAAAACAACAAGGGCAACAAAAGGGAATAAATAAATAAAATTAAAAAAAAAAAAGGAAAGACTGTGGTCCCAGAGGTGGCGCAGTGGTAAAGCTTTGGACTCTCAAGTATGAGGTCCCGAGTTTGATCCCCGACAGCAAATGTGCCAGAGTGATGTCTGGTTCTTTCTCTCTCCTATCTTTCTCATAAATAAAAATAAATAATAATAATAATAAAAGGAAACACTGACAAAAACCATAGGATGAGGGGTACAACTCCACACAATTCCCACCACCAGATCTCCATATCCCATCCCTTCCCCTGATAGTTTTCCCATTCTTTATCCCTCTGGGAGCATGGGCCAAGGGTCGTTGTGGGTTGCAGAAGGTGGAAGGTCTGGCTTCTGTAATTGCTTCCTCGCTGAACATGGGCGTTGACTGGTCGGTCCATACTCCCAGTCTGCCTCTCTCTTTCCCTAGTAGGGTGTGTCTCTGGGGAATCGGAGCTCCAGGACACATTGGTGGGGTTCACCTGTTTTCTTAAGATTTATTTATTTTTATTTATTACATGAGAAAGTTTCACAAGAGGCAGAAAAGAGAGAGGAGAGATGAAAGAGAGAGGGAGGAAGGGAGGGAAGGAGGGAGGGGGAGAGAAAGAGAGGGAGAGAGGGGAACCAAAGCACCACTTTGACACAAGTGGTATTGGGACTAGAACTAAAAACCTAAGTTGCATACTAGTTGATGCCATTTCCCCAGCCGCCATTTATTTATTTATTTATTAGAGACAGAGAGAAACTGAGATGGGAGGGGGAGAGGAAAAGAGACAGGGACACCTGCAGCCCCACTTCACCGCTGGTGAAGCTTTCCACCCTGTAGTGGGGGCCCAGGGGCTTGAACTGGGTCCTCGCGCACTGCACTGTGTGCAATCAACCAGGTGCCTGGCGCCCCAGCTCCCAATTTTTTGCCTCCAGGGTTATTGCTGGGGCTCAGTGCCGGCACTACAAATCCACTGCTCCTGAAGGCTATCTTTCCCCTTTTGTTGCCCTTGTTGGATTTTGCTCAAAGCCCTCTTCGTTTTGTTCCCTAATTCACAAAATACACCTCTCCCCTCAACCCCAGTCGCCTCAAATAAACAGTTAAAAAAAGGGGGGCGACAGGCAGCCGCAAAAAAATCCGAAAACTTTTTTTTTAAATTTATTCCCTTTTGTTGCCCTTGTTTTATTACTGTAGTTATTATTGATGTCATTGTTGTTGGATAGGACAGAGAGAAATGGAGAGAGGAGGGGGAGACAGAGAGAGGGAGTGAAGCGACTCCACTGCAGGTGGAGAGTCGGGGGCTCGAACCGGGATTACACCAGTCCTAGCGATTTGCGCCACCTGTGCTTAACTCCGGGAACTTTTATTTTAAACTGGCTAGACGTCAGGGGAGAGGACGCTCAAGCACATACGGTACTTCCGGTTAGCCCGGAAGTAGAGCCTCCTAAACTCCGCTGGCGGAGTGCCAACGTGAAGTGATGGCGGGTCGGATTGCACACTTAGTTCTGCTGGCTGGGGCAGCCGCGCTAGCAAGCGGCTCCCAGGGCGACCGAGAGCCGGTGTACCGCGACTGCGTGCGCGGGTGCGAACAGCGGAACTGCTCCGGCGTCGCACTGAAACACTTCCGTTCCCACCAGCCAATCTACATGAGTCTAACAGGTAAGCCCCACCCCTCTTCTGGACACGCCCTTTTATCTTGGCCACGCCCCTCACGCGCCCCCAGCCCCCTCTGAGGCCTTTGAGAGTTAGTTTCCTGGCTGCCAGACCCTGGCCCCTTTTTGAAAGAGAGGGGGGAAAAAATCTTTTTTTTTTTTTTTTTTTATTAATGAGAGAGAAAGAGAACCAGAGCATCTCTCTGGTACATGCGAAGCCAGGGATTGGCTCAGGGACCCCGTGCTTGAGAGCCCCGCCTTTATCCTCTGCGCCAGCTCAGGGCTGCATGCAACACAGAGTCCTTATATAAGTGCATGGAGCTACAAGGTGAGGAAAGCCTCATCAGCCAGGCTGATTTTCCCAGAAGCTTTTTGTTTTCTTTTCTTTTCTTTTCTATGTATTCAGTCACATGGGCATTTGTTTATAGTTACTGGGTACAGAGCCCTGGAATGACTCTGAAAACAGACCTGGACCAGCCCTCTGGGGACTCACAGTTCCCACGGGGACATTTGTCTTCTCAAGTGCAAGGTAGAAGATGATTTCAGCCTTAAAGGGCCTTTATATTAAGCAATAAGAGATTGTAGGGAAGGAAGTCATTTCAGATGTTGAGGGGGTGGCAACAGTTCTGTGAAGGGAGGATTTCCAAAGGGACACAATAAAATTTTATCTGTAGCTATAGAGGACACCTACTGTGTCATATGTCACAATAGATAGTTAACTTTTACAACAACCCTTTGCAGAAATGTCTCTGAATTCGATTTTTTTTTAAATTTATTTATGAGAAAGATAGGAGAAGAGAGAAAGAACCAGACATCACTCTGCACATGTGTTGCCGGGGATCGAACTCGGGACCTCATGCTTGAGAGTCAAAGCTTTACCACTGCACCACTTCCCTGACCACTCTGAACTTGATTTTATAGACGGGGAAACTCAGAGAAGTACCTGTGTCTTACAGCCATACTGTAAGTTATAGAGTATGGAGTCATACAGTCAGACTGGAAAAGTTTCCAATTCTGGCCCATTTGAATTGCAGTCTGTTCGCTTTACTTTCCATTTAAATTCCAGAAAGGAACACAGAGATGGGGCAGATAAGGGCATATCCAGCAGCTTGATTTATTCAGGGAGCAGGGTGAATGAAAAGGACTAATGAGGGAGGCGGGCCATAGCGCAGCCGGTTAAGCGCAGGTGGCGCAAAGCTCAAGGACCGGCGTAAGGATCCCGGTTCGAGCCCCCGGCTCCCCACCTGCAGGGGAGTCGCTTCACAGGCGGTGAAGCCTGTCTGCGGTGTCGCTCTTTCTCTCCCCCTCTCTGTCTTCCCCTCCTCTCTCCATTTCTCTCTGTCCTATCCAACAACGACGACATCAATAACAACAACAATAAGACAACAAGGACAACAAAAAGGGAATAAATAAATATTTAAAAAAAGAAAAGGACTAATGAGAAATAAAGTAGGAAAGACAATTTGGATCCAACTATTTGGGCATTATTTCCAAAGGAGGCAGATAAGCCTACAAGGGCACCTGTCTGGTGAGTGAGAACAGCTCTTGTGTTCAAGGAAAGGCCCTCAGAAATGCAGGTTCCTGGGAATCGGGCGGTGGCACAGCAGGTTAAACGCACGTTGTGCAAAGCGCAGTGACCGGCGTAAGGATCACGGTTCGAGCCCCCAGCTCCCCACCTGCAGGGAAGTCACTTCACAAGCGGTGAAGCAGGTCTGCAGGTGTCTATCTTTCTCTCCCCCTCTCTGTCTGCCCTTCCTCTCTCTGTTTATCTCTGTCCTATCCAACAACAATGACATCAATAACCACAACAATGTTAGACAACAAGGGCAACAAAAGGGGAAAATAAATAAATACATAAAAATTTAAAAAAGAAAGAAAGGGGTCGGGCGGTGGCGCAGTGGGTTAAGCGCATGTGGCGCAAAGTGCAGGGACCGGCGTAAGGATCCTGGTTCGAGCCCCCGGCTCCCCACCTGCAGGGGAGTCGCTTCACAGGCGGTGAAGCAGGTCTGCAGGTGTCTGTCTTTCTCTCCCTCTGTCTTCCCCTCCTCTCTCCATTTCTCTCTGTCCTATCCAACAACGAACAACATCAACAATGGCAATAATAATAACCACAACGAGGCTACAACAACAAGGGCAACAAAAAGGGGGAAAATGGCCTCCAGGAGCGGTGGATTCATGGTGCAGGCACCGAGCCCAGCAATAACCCTGGAGGGAAAAAAAAATGCAGGTTCCCATAGATGAATCTTACATCATAGAGGATCTGTGGCCCCGACTTGACTTACCTTGTTGCAGTGTTTCCCACCATAATGTACACTGAGGTCAAGTTCCTCATTCTTGAGTAAAAGAAGTGTAGCTATTATCTTTCTTTCTTTCTTTCTTTCTTTTTTTTAAGATTTTCTTTTTAAAATTAAAAAAAATTTTTCTATTTACTGGACAGAGACAGAAATCAAGAAGGAATGGGGAGATAGAGAGGAAGAGAGACGGAGAGACACCTGTAGCCCTGTGTCACCACTCATGAAGCTTTCCCCCTGCAAGTGAGGACCAGGGACTTGAACCCAGGTCCTTGTGCATTGCAACATGTGCCACCACCCAGCCCCCACTATTTCTCACTGTATATCTCTACCCCTTAAAACACATCTTTCATATATATTAATTATTTGCCTCCAAGGTTAGCACTGGGGCTCAATGCTAGCACTATGAATCCACTGCTCCCAGTGGCCATTTTTTACATCTTATTTGACAGGACAAAGAGAAATTGAGATAGGAGGAGGGAGATAGAAAGGAAGAGAGAAAGATAGATACCAGCAGACCTGTTTTACTGCTCGTGAAGTGTTCCCCTTGCAGAGGCTCAAACCTGGATCCTTGTGTAGGTCCTTGTGCTTCATACTATGTGCACTTAAGTGAGTATGTCACCTCCCAGCCCCCTGTCCCAATATGCTGTGTACATCCAATTGGGAGGTTAGTTTCTTTCTTTCTTTTTCTTTCTTTCTTTCTTTTTTTCCTTTAGGGTTATTGCTGGGGCTTAGGTGCCTGCACTATGAATCCACTGTTCCTGGAGGCTATTTTTTCCCTTTTTGTTGCCCTTGCTGTTTATCGTTGTTGCTGTTATTATTATTATTGGTGTTGCTATTACTGTCATTGTTATTGGATAGGACAGAGAGAAATGGAGAGAGGAGGGGAAGACAGAGAGGGGGAGAGAAAGATAGACACCTGCAGACCTGCTTCACGGCCTGTGAAGCGAATCCCCTGCAGCTGGGGAGCCGGGGGCTCTGAACCAGGATCCTTATGCCGGTCCTTGCGCTTCGCGCCATGTGCCTTTAACCTACTGCACCACCGCCCAGCCTTCCCTTTCTTTTTTTCTTTTTCTTTTTTTTTTATTGTTGTTATTGATGTCGTTGTTGGTGAATAGGACAGAGAGAAATGGAGAGAGGAGGGGAAGACAGAGAGAGAGGGGAGAGAAAGATAGACACCTGCAGACCTGCTTCACCACCCGTGAAGTGACTCCCCTGCAGGTGGGGAGCCGGGGGCTCGAACCGGGATCCTTACACCTGTCCTTGTGCTTAGCGCCACATGCGCTTAACCCGCTGCGCCACCACCGGACTCCCCCTTTCTTTTTTTCTATCTATCTTTTTTTTTTTAAAGCATAGTCCCTACACATGTGCAATTTCACCACTACAGGGTTTTTTGTTTGTTTTTTGTTTTGTTTTCTCAAACCAGAGCACTACTTAGGTCTGTTTATGGTGGTGCCTGGGATTATATTGGGGACTGTGGAGCCCCAGGCATGCAATTTTTTTTTTTTTTTTTTAAACCAGAGCACTGCTCAGCTCTGGCTTATGGTGGTTGGGGGATTGAACTTGGGCTTTGGAACCTCAGGCATGGGAGTCTCTTTGCATAACCATTATGGAGTCTCTTTGCATAACCATTATGCTATATACCCCCATCTAGCATGCAAGTCTTTTTCATAACCACTGTGCTATCTACCCTGGCCTTCAGACAGATTTTCACATTCAGATGTAAACAGAGACAGAAGAAAAGACACTAAAGCACAGGAGCTTCCCCTGATGCCATAGCACCTTCCCTTGTGGTGTTCCCATGTCAAGCACATGCTCTGCCCAATGAGCTACCACTCCAGTGCAAAAAGCTAGACTTTTGAGATATCTGTGCATTCTTTTTTACCTGCAGACCTTCATGGTCTGCATTTGAGTTTTAATTCCATTCAGGCTCTCTCCATGCCTCCCTATGCTGGGGAGTTCACCAGGCCATATTTATCTGTTCCAGGTTGGACCTGTCGAGATGACTGTAAGTATGAATGTATGTGGTTCACCGTTGGCCTCTACCTCCAGGAAGGTCATAAAGTGCCTCAGTTTCATGGCAAGGTGAGTTGGAAGGTTGGTACAGGATAGTAGTGTATTGGGAAGAAGATGACACCCCTCTAGTTTGGATCACAATATCCAAGGCAGTCAAAAATGTAGGGTGCTAAATGTGTGTTTGGAGCAGGTACCTGTTCTTTTCAAGATATACTGGTTTGAGCCAGCAAGATAGCTCACTTGGTAAGTTTGCTTGCTTTGTCAAGCACAGGACCCAGGTTCAAGTCCATCCTCCAGTGCACTCAAGGAGCGGTGAAGCCCCACTGAGGACAAAACTAATTAAATATAGATATTTAATTATTATAATATTATTTCATATATATCACAGAATTAGATGAGCCCAATATATCCTGTTTCCGGACTTAGAATAGCAGGGTCTAGAGGGCTTTGAAGTGTCCTGAGAGAGTGGTGCTGGGGTGCTTGAATGCTTACCTTGCTATAATGATGCATTTCATGGTCTACTATGGCATAATCTTTGTGCCTTCTCCACTAGGAACCTGGATAATAATAGCTCCTGTGTAATAACCCCTCAAATTTCCCGGCAAGGCACAATTTACAACTGCCTTTTGACCCAACATCTTCTTCTAGCCTGGTGAGGTTGCCAAAGATCATTCTTCCCAGTATGTTACAGTCAGCTGAGCTGGGGGGAGATGAGGACCTGTGTCCTCTAGATTTCAAGTCCATGGTGTTTCCACACTGGCCCACATAGTCTTCTCAGAGACCAGTCTTGAAGCCCTGTGAGTAGTGGACAATTATAATACAAGTTGTGGTCCTCAACCAGGGACTGGAGGGGACCTCAGTAAAAGGAGGACTAAACCTGAGCTGTGGCCAAGATTCCGAGCTGAGGAGCCAGCTGAGGACTTGATGTTAAGAAGAGCTGGGTTGGCCCAGTTGGGTCTTACATGCCTCACAGCACCCACTCCCTGTGCTTTTTTTTTTTTTTTTTCCAGTGGCCCTTCTCCCGGTTCCTGTTTTTCCAAGAGCCAGCTTCTGCTGTGGCCTCTTTCCTCAATGGCCTGGCCAGCTTGACGATGCTCTGGCGCTATCGTACCTCTGTGCCAGCATCCTCCCCTATGTACCCCACCTGCATGGCCTTTGCCTGGGTAGGTATCCTCTCAGAATTCCTGTCCTCCATTCACATCTAGGAAGGAGGAGTACGTAGATTCCCAACAGGATGCCCACCTACCTAGCCCACCCTCTTTGTTTTCTAGGGTTTTAACTTGCTGCTGTACAGTGAGCAGTCAAGGGAGAAAACAAGAAAAGTGTGGGGAGTCAGGCGGTAGCACAGCGGGTTAAGCTCACATGGCACGAAGTGCAAGGACCAGCATAAGGATCCTGGTTCAAGCCCCCGACTCCCCGCCTGCAGGGGAGTCGCTTTGCAAGTGGTGAAGCAGGTCTGCAGGTGTCTATCTTTCTCTCCCCCTCTCTGTCTTCCTCTCATCTCTCTGTCCTATCCAACAATGACATCAATAACAACAACAATAATAATAACCACAACAACGATGAAACAACAAGGGCAACAAAAGGGGAAAGAAAAAGTAGCCCCCAGGAGCAGTGGATTCGAGCCCCAGCAATAACCCTGGAGGCAAAAGAAAAAAAGAAAAGAAAAGAAAAAGAGAAGTGTGACTTAGGTCTTACTTTTCTTTCTCTCTCTCTCTTTTTATTCTACCAGAACCATGCTCAGCTCTGGATTATGGTGGGGGCGGGGATTGAACCTGGGACTTTGGAGCCTCAGGCATGAGAGTCTCTTTGCATAACCAGTATGCTATCTATCCCCCCCCCACCCCATCCTCAGGTCTTACTTTTCTAATAGGCTCCCAGACCAGGTTCTCTGTCCTGAAGGAAGGAGCTACTGACAGGCTCAATGGATGATTTATAAATACAGATGGGAACATCCTGGGACCGTGGGCCTTTTCACAGACCTCTGTAGGAGCCTCAGAGCAATCTCAGCCCCAGCCCAGGCCTGGAGACAGTGGCAGCCAGTCTGGCCTTGTCTTGGCCTGGTGTCAGACCATCCCCGGAGAAGCTAACCTACTGTATGCTCCATCAGAGTATCCAGAGTGAGTTCTGAGCTTCACAGAGTGACTGGTTAGAGAACCAGCATCCAGCCCGGTGTGGCTGTGTGAAGGGGAGCAGAGAGGGCCTTGAGTGCCGGGTGGAGGAACAGGGATACTTGTGGAGACGCGGAGCTGGCATCAGCACACCCTGGCACAGACATGAGTGAGACAGAGCCACCACTTTCTGATTATACCTCTTGTGGATAAGGGGACTTGGCCAAGAAAGCAGGAGGGGCAGAGAAATGAAGGAGGGTACACCTGTCTTCTTTCCCTTGGGGTTCTTCCAGGGACATGGTCAGCACACCCGCACCCATTGTCCCTGTGCCCCTCCTCTGCTAGAGAGACCATGTGGCAGTGCTCCCTGAGCTCTGGTACAACTCTGCATCTCTGAGGAGGCCGGCAGGCCTGAGGGACCTCAGAGCGCTTTATCTTTTGTCTTCAAGACATGGACCAGTACCATGGTCACTTCACCACTCATCTTTGCTTTTGGTTTATGATTTATTTGTTTGATTTCTTTATTTCTTTTTCTTTCTTTCTTTCTTTCTTTCTTTTTTTTTTTTTTTTTTGCCTCCAAGGTTACCACTGGGGCTTGGTGCCTGCACTATGAACCCACTGCTCCTGGAGGTCATTTTTCCCATTTTGTTGCCCTTGTGTTTAATTTCTTTTTAAAAATCACATTTGAGAGAGAATTTTATGAGTGAGAGAGAGGTGTCAAATCCACTGTGTATATGTGGCATATGGGGTGCTGGGGATCAAACCAGGAATCTCAGTAATACAAGGCTGATGCTCAACCATTTGAGCTATTCCCCAAACCACACAATTCATCTTGACCACTGTGGTCTTTCATCCTATTGGCATCTGCTACTCAACTTTCTTGCTGGTGAGACAATGCAGGGGATGCTGGATTGGGAGAGGACAGATATTTAAGGGCTGTCTTAAGGCCCCTACAGGACTTGATGTTCTGGGACTTGGGATCCCCTTATACCACCAATTCTATGAAATTGTCTTAGTGCCCACATTGACTTTAATGTTCTAGATTGGACTTTATACTTGAGCTATAGTCTGTGTGTGTGTGTGTGTGTGTGTGTGTGTGTGTGTGTGTGTGTGTGTGTGTGTTTGAGAGACAGAGAGAGAGAGAGAGAGAGAGAGAGAGAGAGAGAAAGAGAGAGAAAGGGCCCTAGCAAGCAGGAGGGAAAGATACTGAACTGAATGGAGGGTGTGGCAGTGGACCTTGTCCTGGGCTGGGTCTTTTGGTGAGAGAGTGGCACCTGCTTTCTGTTGGGGTGAGGCAGAAAGGGCCCTCACCTGCTCCAGGTCAGATCTGAGAGAGCTCAGTTCTTTTCTCTGGGAAAGGAGGAGACCCTTTCCCCCCAGCAAGGCTCATGAAGTTTTGGCACAACAGGACAACTGTTGCCCTGGCATTTTGGCCTGGGCTTGGGCTGGGCCATGGGCAGGCTTTGGGGAAAGCCTGCCTCCTATGTCACAGACCTTTGACTTCATGGAGCTGGACCCTTACTCTGTGCCAAAGCTAGGAGGCCAAACCAGTTCTCTGCCCCTTCATCCAGTAAGGAAAGTTTCTGAAGGGCAGAGGTGAGAAGGTGAGGGTAACAGGAGAACCCAGACCACCTCTGCAAGATGACTGTGTGGTGAGGACTGAGTGCGAGCCACCTCTGCAAGGCAGTGATGAGGAGACACAGGTCGAGGCTGCAGCAGAGTGATGGTTAGGCTGCAGGAAGAACTTCCTAGCTGGCAGACAGATGTTAATGGAGCAGAAAATGGCAAGAAATCAGCCCCTCTGTCCCTCTCCCTCATCTCTCTCTCTCTCTCTCTCTCTGTACAGTGCCAGAGAGGAAACCCAGGGTCTCACACATGCACATTACCACTGAACCAATTCCTCAGCCCAGCTTTTTTTTTTTTTTTTTTTTTTTCTATTTTGAGAGAGAGGGCAAAATAGCACTCCACTTTCCATAGAGTTATCCTTGCTGCTTTTGTACGATGTCAGGGATCAAACCCAGGGCCTCACACATGTGTGTTGGGTGCTGTCCCACTGAGCCACCTTTCTGGATGTAGAACCAGTCATTTTTGATGGTGGAGAAAGCTGTCCTCTTCCCATTCCATCCACCTCTTTTCCCTGAGAAGTGAGCTAACAGGCCTGCCCTGCCTGAGGCAGGGGGTGAGATACCGTGACCTCTGGGAGGGCCCGGATGGCAGCAGGCATCATAGTTAACATTCTGCCTACACTGCTTCTGAGACACCGAGTTATTTAAAGACCCACTTGTCCCCACCGCCATGGTGTCAATGACAACCCTGAGCACTGGGGCTTAGCACTGGGGTCGAATTCTTGACAGATCTGGCTCACTTGGCATGCAACCAGTTTCACGGCTATGATATTTTTGTCTCCGTTTTCTTATTTTCCAACTGACTGCAACAGCCTCCTGCCCTCCCTCCACCCTGCCTTCTTGGTCTCTGTCCGTTCCCACCCTCCTTGGTACTGGGTCCCTATCCTCCCCGTCTCCTGTGTGTTTACTCGAAGTTCTTGGTGTCTGCTGGGCCAGCCTATCACCTTCTGGCCTGTCTGACTGACCAGTTGCCCTCTCGCCCCCCCCCCCCCCTTTGGGCTGAGGAGTCGTCTTGGGGGCTTTCCCCTCCTCCCACATTCCATCTGTTCTTTGCCAGAGTCTGTCCCCCACCCCCAAGATTCTAATAAAAGCAAGAGGAATCAGGTTCATCCTTAGTGAGTGACTCAAGTGGTGTCTCAGGCTTAGAGAGGCCACTGAAGACTTGCTCACCTGGGGCCCCAAACTCCCCAGGTTTCTTCATCGCATGAAAACAAATACGCACTAAAATAGACAAATCCGCATAAGTCCTACCCAAAGTATGACTATTCCCATTTTACAGATAGGAAAACTGTGGAATAACAAAGCTAAATAACTTGGCAATGACCCATAGAAAATATAGTCAATGGGAGTCGGGCTGTAGCGCAGCGGGTTAAGCGCAGGTGGCGCTAAGCTCAAGGACCGGAGTCAGGATCCCGGTTCGAGCCCCCGGCTCCCCACCTGCAGGCAGGTCCCTTCACAGGCGGTGAAGCAGGTCTGCAGGTGTCTGTCTTTCTCTCCCCCTCTCTGTCTTCCCCTCCTCTCTCCATTTCTCTCTGTCCTATCCAACAACAACGACATCAATAATAACTACAACAATAAAACAACAAGGGCAACAAAAGGGAATTAAAAAAAAAAAAAAAACAAAACTTAAAAAAAAAAAAAAAAGAAAATATAGTCACTGTTTTTTTCAAGAGATTTATTTATTTCTTGGGGAAAGGAAGATAGCCAGAGCATGACTCTGGCACCTGCAGTGCCGGGCTTTGAGAGTCTAATACTTTATCCATTGCGCCACCTCCTGGATGCATAGAGTCATAATTTGAACCCTGGAAGCCTGGTCTTAGGGCCTGCATTAAAAAAAAGTATGTATGTATGTATGTATGTATGTATTAATAAGATAGGAGAAGAGAAAGACTGAGAACCAGAGAACTATCCTGGTACATGCAATGCTGGGGGTCAAACTCGGGATGTTATGCTTCAGAATCAAAGGCTTTATTTACTGTTATGCTTCTGTTTTTGTTTTTTACCAGAACACTGTTCAGCTCTGGCTTATGGTTGTGCCGGTGACTGAACCTGGGACCTCAGAGTCTCAGACGTGGGAGACATTTGCATAACCACTATGCTATCTTCCAAGTCTAGACCTGCATTCTTTAATCAACCAGTCAATCAGCTTATTTATTATCAGACCTGCATTCTTTCTTAATATTTATTTTTCCTTTTTTAATTTAAAATGTTTTATTATTTTTATTTATCTCCTTTTGTTGCCCTTGTTGCTTTATTGTTGTAGTTATTGATGTCGTTGTTGGATAGGACAGAGAAGTGGAGAGAGGAGGAGAAGACAGAGGGGGAGAGAAAGACACCTGCAGACTTGCTTCACAGCTTGTGAAACGGCTCCCCTGCAGGTGGGGAGCCAGGGGCTTGAACCAGGATCCTTACCGGTCCTTGCGCTTTGCACCATGTGCACCTAACCCACTGTGCTACCGCCCGACTCCCTTATTTTCCCTTTTTTATGCCCTTGTTGTTTTTTCTTGTTGTTGTACTTATTGTTGTTATTGATGTCATCGTTGTTGGATAGGACGGAGAGAAATGGAGAGAGGAAGGGAAGACAGAGAGGGGGAGAGAAAGACAGACACCTGCAGACCTGCTTTGCCACCTGTGAAGTGACTCCCCTGCAGGTGGGGAGCTGGGAGCTCGCTCGAACTGGATTCTTACACTGGTCTTTGTGCTTTGCGCCACCTGCGCTTAACCCGCTGCACTACCGCCCAACCCCCCAAGCCTGCAATCTTAATGACACTGTTTCCCAAGTCTAGGGAGAGGATCAGAACCATATTGAGGCACTCCCCAGGGAGAGGGGACTTTTCAGGGGTGCAGAGTCCAGGGTGTATATCTCTCTACAAGTACAAGGCAATCTGAGGACAATAGATCAAGAAGTCTCCTCTCTGGACCAACCACCATTTAACTCAGTCCTTTTTGTCACCTCCCCTTCTGTTGTAGGTGACAGAGAGGGCTGGCTGGCTGCCAGTCTCTGCTGTCTTCCCCTCTACCTCCTTCTCACACTAAAGATGTCCCTGAACTTGACCCACATGATTCCTAGCACCACATTGAACAGACTCTGGGAGTGGTGTCCAAGAATGGCCTAGAATAACCACCTAGCATCAGAGTCAAGAGGGGCGAAGGATCACTTAACCTGGCCCCAGGTTTGTCCTAGGAGAAACCTGAGTCCACAAGGGCACCCAGCCTTTGCCCAAGGCAGGAGAAGCATAAGCAGCAAGACAGCCTAGGACACAGGGCAGACAGGCTTCCCCCAGGCTCCCTGAACCTCAGGGACTTCTTGGACTCACTGGCTTTTGTAGTAAAGCCCTGCCTCCACCTTCACCTCTTGTATGGTCTCCTGTTTGTCCTACTGTAGTGTTTGGTGGAGCATGCCTTCTCACCCTGTTCCCTCTGCCCCTGCCAGGCCTGCACAAGTGGCAGTGTGTATGTCTCTCTTTTAAAATTTTTTTATATTTATTTATTCCCTTTTGTTGTCCTTGTTGTTTTATTGTTGTAGTTATTATTGATGTCGTTGTTGTTGGACAGGACAGAGAGAAATGGAGAGAGGAGGGGAAGACAGAGAGGGGGAGAGAAAGACAAACACTTGCAGACCTGTTTCACCACCTGTGAAGCGACTCCCCTACAGGTGGGGAGCCGGGGGCTCGAACTGGGATCCTTACGCCGGTCCTTGCACTTTGTGTCACCTGCGCTTAACTCACTGCGCTACTACCCAACTCCCCTAAAAAAATATTTTATTTATCTATCTATTTATTTATTTATTTAGTTTCCAGGGTTATTGCTGGGGCTCAGTGCCTGCACCATGAATCCACTGCTCCTGGAGGCCATTTTTCCCCCTTTTGTTTCCCTTGTTGTTGTAGCCTTGTTGTGGTTATTATTGTTGTTGTTGATATTGTTCATTGTTGGATAGGACAGAGAGAAATGGAGAGAGGAGGGAAAGACAGAGAGGGGGAGAGAAAGATAGACACCTGCAGACCTGCTTCACCGCCTGTGAAGTGACTCCCCTGCAGGTGGGGAGCTGGGGGCTCGAACCAGGATCCTTACGCCGGTCCTTGCACTTGGCGTCACGTGCGCTTAACCCACTGCACTACTGCCCAACCCCCTTTATTTATTAATGAGAAAGATAGGAGGAGAGAGAGAGAAAGAACCAGACATCACTCGTACATGTGCTGCCAGGGATTAAACTCAGGACCTCATGCTTGAGAGTCCAATGCTTTATCCCATCTCCAGGACCACACAGTGTGTATATCTCCATGCCAGCCCACTCTTCTTTCAGTAATGTGAAATCCCTGAGAAAAATGCCCCAACACCGGCCCTACAAGATTTGGAGTCCATTTGCATGATTTGTACTCTCCTTTACTGTTAACTTCCAGAAAAAAGTTCCCTCAAAGTTCCCCTGAGCCCAGCCCCTCCAGCCCACAGCTTGGTTTCCCCTAGAGCTCTGAGCTGGACTGTAAAACAGCAGCCGCTGGTCTGGCGGGTTGGGCCGGCCTGCCTGGAGGGAGCTGGGCTTGGTCCTGCAGCTCCTCCCCAGCGATTTGGCCCTAGTGGTATCTGCTTGATCTCCCAGCTTTGCCTGCCTACTTTGGGCACACCCCAAGCTGGCTGGAATCCTTCTACCCCACCCACTTCATTCCCACTCCCAGAGGCTGAGGTCACTGGCTTCCTAGGCCAGGTAGGGCTGTCATCACCAACTTGTTAGAGGAGGAGGCCAGGCCCCCCCACACACACACACCACACACACACACACACACACACACACATACACACACACACCGCACCTCCATTCCTGGGAGCTGTTGTCTTAATGATTGAGTAACCTTGGAACTCAGCTCTGCCAGAACCTGTGGGGGCTGCCGCCATGGCCCAGGGGGTTTGGGAAGTTGAGTCTGAGGAAGCTGACACTGGTTTGGGGGTCATTCAGTGGGCTCCAGAGACAGGTGGAAAGTATTTCTCTGTCCCCAAGAGCCCTTCCCAAAATGAGTTCTGGGGGGAAGGGTCTTTGGCATTTGGGGGCTGGCACACTCACTGCCCCCTCCATCCCTAGGTCTCCCTCAATGCTTGGTTCTGGTCCACAGTCTTCCACACCAGGGACACCGACCTCACTGAGGTGAGTGTCCCTCCTGCTTGCTCTTCTGCTGGGAACAGTCAGGGGAGCTCTGGAGGGTTAGAAGGCATTTTATTTTATTTTATTTTATTTTGCTTATTTTATGACCAGAGCACTGCTCAGCTCTGGCTTGTGGTGGTGCCTGGGATTGAACTCAGGACTCCTGAGTCTCAGGCATGAAAGTGTTGTGTAAACCACTGTGCTATCTCCCAGCCCCTGTGCTAGGCATTCTAAGCCCTTGAGTGCTCTGAACCTCGTCTGCCCTGTGTGAGGTGGGTGTGATGATTGATTGATGAGGGAGATGAACCTTCAGAAGGCAAAAAAAGTTGCCCCCAGGATTCCACAACCAATAAAGGGGTGGAACCCAGATTTGAACCCACAGCTGTGATGTCCTGACTACTCTTTTTATTTATTTATTTATTTTTTACCAGAGCACTGCTCAGCTCTGGCTTATGATGGTGTGGGGGATTGAACCTGGGACTTCAGAGCCTCAGGCCTGAGAGTCTCTTTGTATAACCATTATGCCATCTCCCCCTGGTCAGACTGCTCTTGAACAGGTGTACTCTGATCTTCAGTAGACACCCTCCACCTCCACTGCTTGTCTTACCATTGTTTTGTTATCATTAGGGCTTCACAGCTCCAAGCCAACTGTTTCAGCACAAAACTTCTTTCAGTGCAATAGGGGCCAAGCCTGAGCCTGGGTTGTATTCATGACCCAGCAGGCACACTATCCAAGTGAGCTATCTTGCCTCTAAAGTGCCTCCTGTGCCTCTAAAGTGTCCTCGCTGCACTCTTCAAACATTGTGTCATATGTGAATGCAAGGGCCAGCCCACTCATTTCTGGAGCACAAGACAGAGACCACCATGGTCTCAGGCCTAGCACTATGGTGTGAGATGCCAGCTAGGCCTCTGCTGCCCCTCCTTGCCCCCATCCCTGCTGGCTTCTCCCTGGACTCTGCCCTCCACAAAGCCTGTTCACCTCTTGCCTCCTGACATGGGTCCCTCATCTGGCTCTCCCTGCTCTCAGAAAATGGACTACTTCTGTGCCTCTACCGTCATCCTGCACTCAATCTACCTGTGCTGTGTCAGGTGAGCGGCTGCAGGGCCAAAGCCAGTGTGGTGGGGGAGGTAGAAAGAGCTCACCAGCTCTCCTCCAAGGGTGCTGCCCCCAGGGCCTTCCTCATTGGTCCCACAGTGCATGCGCACATACATCCTCTGCGCTGTCCTGGATGGGGCTGGGGGCTCTGGCTCTTTTTCATGCCTCCTGGGGGTGGGTGGCCTGCCCAGTTGCTGTGGGAGCAGGAGAGGGGTGCCCAACCATCTGCTGCTATTGTGGGGGGATGCTGCTCTTTGGGGTGGGGCCACCTCCATCTGAGCAGCTCTGGGTGTTGGGCAGGACCGTGGGTCTGCAGCGCCCGGCTGTGGTCAGTGCCTTCAGGGCCCTCCTGCTGCTCATGCTGACCGCTCACGTCTCCTACCTGAGCCTCGTCCACTTTGACTATGGCTACAACCTGGCGGCCAACGTGATGATCGGTGAGATGACAGCAGAGCTGAGCTGCTGGCTCAGAGTGGGGGTCAGGGTGGCACTGTTCCCTGAGAAGGCTGTTCTAGTGAGTCCCTTAGAGTGGGGGCAGAGGGAAGGGATTGGAGTGGGAGGGAAAGGAGGGTGATAGGAGAGCCTGAAGGTCTGGGGTCAAAGAGCCAAAGAGCATGGTGGTGATTGGGAAGCCTCAGCAGGGAGAGGGAGGTGGACAGAGCGAGCCTGTCCCCGCCCCCAATGGCGCCCAGGTCTGGTCAATGTGGTGTGGTGGCTGGCCTGGTGCTGGAGCCAGCGGGCGCTGCCTCACGTGCACAAGTGTGCGGCGGTGGTGCTGCTGCTGCAGGGGCTGTCCCTGCTGGAGCTGCTCGACTTCCCGCCACTCTTCTGGGTCTTGGATGCCCATGCCATCTGGCATATCAGCACCATCCCCGTCCACATCCTCTTTTTCAGGTGAGTGCTCCTCCCTGCCTGGTGTTCACCATCTGTGCGGCCTTCCTTGCCTATTCTCAGGGGGGACAGGGGGGTCATGCACTGGTCTCCCCCCACACACCCTTACGTCCTGATTTGCCGGTCTGCACCCACCCCACCCCGTTCCCCAGAGGTGCTCTCAAAGCCAGGCCTCAGTGGACACCTCTCTACCCACAGCTTTCTGAAAGATGACAGCCTATACCTGCTGGAGGAGTCAGAGGCCAAGTTCAAGCTGGACTGAAGGCCTGGAAGTGGCTCCACCCCAGTGGGGGTCCAGACCCTCCCTACTGGTGCCTGGCCTGCTCTTGATCTTTGAGATGGCTTTTTTCCCTTTGCGTCTTAAACTTGGATGTGAAGGTATAGGACCAGTCATTTGAACTGCTCATCCCCTTGTTCACCCCTACATGACTCTAACAGGTCTTGGGGCCTGTTTGGTCCTGGCCTGCCAGCATCTGGGGCTATAGAATGGCCAACCTCACCCCTGTTCCTGGAACCGAACTGGGGCAGGACTGTCTTCTCGGCTCCACCAGCTAGAGCTGCCTTGTCTCCTGCTCAGATTCCTCCACATAGCCCTTCCCTGCCTGCTTGGCTCCCAGAGCCCTTTGTCTGACAGGGAGGCCAGGTAGCACACACACCTTTGGGGATATACTGGGTCACTGTCACACTCCCCACTGCCCTTCCCCAGGGCACCACTAGGTGTCACTAGTTACTTGTTCTTTGGCTGCTTGCATGTCAAGGCAGGTCTCCCCTATAGGACCTTGAGGGCCCAGCTGCTGGGTTGCAGACATGTCTCATTAGGACCGCTGCCCCAACCAGGACCCCAAGAGGTTTTGTCACACTCCCCTTCGAGGCCAGAGAGCCTGGGACAGGAATCCCATTGGCCCGTGTGTTGCTGCTCTGGTTGGGGCCCGCACATGCATGTGTAAAGGAGTGAACTATGCTGAGTGAAGGTGAGGGACTTGGGGATATGAATCTGGGGTGTGTGAGTGCCAGCCTATGCAATGTGCAGAGGAGGGAGGGGGTGAGTGGTTTTGAAGAATGTGTTGGGGACAGGTGGATTGGCATAGGTGACAGGAATGTACGTAGACTGAGTGTGAGTGCAGGTGAGTATGTAGCACAGTGGGTGGAGGTTAGAGCCAAGTGCGTTTATATGTGTGTAGGGGGTGGGGGGATCTGACTCACCATCAACAGCTATTTATGGGACTCCTCTAAGAAATGGCTCAGCTGGTAGAGCACAGGAACTGCACACCTGCGGCTCCCGGTCCAATCCAATGCCACATGTAATGGGGTGGTGCTCTGGCTTCTCTCTCTTCCTTGTATGAAATTGTCTCTGTCTTGAATGAAATAAATCTTTTTTTTTTTAAAGCTATCTGTGGAGCTCTTGTTTTACACAAACTTCCAAGCCAGCCTCTTAAAGACAATGGATTTATCCCCAAGATCTGGCTGGGGGGAGTCGGGCAGTAGCACAGCAGGTTAATCGCAAGGACCGGCGTAAGGATCCCCGTTCGAGCCCCCAGCTCCCCACCTGCAGGGGAGTCACTTCACAGGTGGTGAAGCAGGTCTGCAGGTGTCTAACTTTCTCTCCCCCCTCTGTCTTTCCCTCCTCTCTCTATTTCTCTCTGTCCTATCCAACAACAATGACATCAATAACAACAACAATCATAACTACAACAGTAAAACAACAAGGGCAACAAAAGGGAATAAATAAATAATAAAAAATTAAAAATATATATCTGGCTGGGATTACAGGCATCTAAGCCACACATGTATATATGCACTGCATCCCATTTGCAAACCTCACAGGGCACCCACACAACTAACATCACCATCAACACCTTCAAGAAGCAAAGAAGGAAAATAAGGATCCTCTGGGCCCTAGCTGGCTTCTCAGTCCCTTTCCCTAAGCATGGTCAGCCTCCCCACTGTTAGGTCCCTTGGTCACGGCCTGGCCTTAGGAGGGGTTGGGGCAACTTCCGGGAAGAGGGGAAAGCCTTGTGGCTGGGGCTAGTTTCTGGCCTCCTCAGAAGCAAGGGTCCCACAATGACTTCACCTGGTGAAGGCAACCCCACCAGTTGCCTGCAGTCTGTGCACATTTCTGCTCACAGAATGGAATGTAGAGCTCCAGAAACTTCACATTCAGAGACAGGCTCTGTGACTAGAGAAGGGTGTCTGGATTCTTGCTCTTTCCAGACCTACTTATTTATGAGAGAGAGAACCACAGTACTGCTCTAGCACATGGCAAGCCAGAGACTGAACTTGGAACCCAGTGCATTATCTACTGCACCACCTTCAGGGTTCCTCTCTGCCCTACTGCTGGGACTCCAACTATGGGAACTTAGGTGGCCTGTGTTACTGTGTTTCTTTTTTCTTTTCTTTTCCTCCCTCCCTTCCTGCCTTCCTTTCCTTTTCTTTTTTTTTATTGCCACCAGAGTTGTTGCTGGGGCTAGCTGCCCACACAATAAACCCACAGTTCCTAGCAATTATTCTCCTTCTCCTTCTTATCTTCCTTTGATATAGAGAAACCGAGAGGGGTAGAGGAGATCGAGAGGAAGAGACAAAGACAGACACCTACAGCACTGCTTCATCACTCATGGAGCTTCCCCGATGCAGGTAGGGACCAGGGGCTTGAACCTGGGTCCTAGCAGATGGTAATATGCAGGGTGTGCCACTGCCCAGCCCTTGTGTTAGTTTCTCTAGATACTATGAACTATTTTAAGGTAGGAGGATAGCAAAGGGCATTCTTATTTATTTATTTATATTAAAGAAAACTAGACTATCACTCTGGCATGTGTGATGCTGGGTAAATGAACTCAGGTCCTCGTGATTTCAAGTTCAGTGTTCTATAGTCACTGTACTGACTCTGGGGCCACACAGGACATTCTTTTATATTTTTGTTTTATTTATGTTTTAATTGCCACCAGGATTCTCCCTAGAGGTCAGTGCCAGTAATACAAATCCACTGCTCTTGGCAGCCTTTTTTTTCCTTTTTCTTTTCCTTTCTGTTATATGTGACAGGACAGAGAGAAATTGAGAGGGGAGCGGGAGATACAGAAAGAGAAAGGCGCCTGCAGTACTAGCTTCACTCCCAGGCTCATGAAGCATGCCCCTCTGCTGGTAGGGACTAGAGGGCTTGAACCCAAGTCTTTGCACATGGTAATACATGCTCTTAACCAGGTGAGCCGCTGCTCAGCCTGAGACATTCTTAATAAACCAATATTCAACTCATCTACCTTTGCTCTGCTCACTTGTGTGAGCAGGATGCACTGGAAGGAAAGAAGAGATTGAGCTGGCTGGGGCAGCAGACAGGGTTCCGCCCTTCCCTTCTGGCTGGAACTAGGTTCCATTAAGATGTGTTCATCTTTCTGAGCGTCACCTTTGAGCAGGGTAAAAGGCCTGCTGCTGAGTGTGAGGACTGAGTACATGTGGTAGCTGACTGGTACCTCGTAGATGCTCTATGAGGACTCCTAATGATGGTATTCTTAGTGTGAGAAGCAGTGGTACAGAAATCTACCCTTGAAATCCAGGCACCTAGGAGAGACTTGGCCTGCAGTCTGAGCTCCCAAGTTCAAGCCCCAGCGTCACATATGCTAGAGTGATGTCCTGTCCTCTCCCTCTACTTAAATAACAAATCAGAAAGAGAGAAAGGAAGAAAGACAAAAGATGAGATGGGCCAGGTGGTAGTATACACATTATCATGCACAAAACTGGGTTCAAACCCCTGGGTTTATTGCAGGTGTCTCTCTCCCTCTCCCTTCTTGCTCAATCTCTCTCTCTTTAAAATTATCTTTATTTATTGGATAGAGACAGTAAGAAATCAAGAGGGAAGAGGGTGATAGAGAGGGAAAGAGAGGGTAGGGGTAGATGGCATAATGGTTATGCAGAGACTCTCATGCCTGCAGCTCTAAAGTCCCAAGTTCAACCCCCTGCACCACAATAAGCCAGAGCTGAGCAGTGCTCTGATGTTTCTTCTATCTTTCTCTCTCTGCATCTCTCTCAAAAATAAAATAAAATACTTTTTAAAAAATAATTTATTAAAAAAGAGAGAGGGACGGGCTAAGCACAGGTGGCGTAAAGCACAAGGACCGGCATAAGGATCCCGGTTCGAACCCCGGCTCCCCACCTGCAGGGGAGTCGCTTCCCAGGCGGTGAAGGAGGTCTGCAGGTGTCTGTCTTTCTCTCCTCCTTTCTGTCTTCCCCTCCTCTCTCCATTTCTCTCTATCCTATCCAACAACGACAACAACAATAATAACTACAACAATAAAACAACAAGGGCAACAAAAGGGAATAAATAAATATTAAAAAAAGCTTTAAAAAAAAAAGAGAGAGAGGGGGAAAGAGACAGAGAGACACCTGCAGCCACTCCTGAAGCTTTCCCCCTGCAGGCGGGGACCAGGGCTTAAACCTGGGTCCTTGTGTACTGTAACATGAGTGCTCAACCAGGTGCACCACCACCTGATCCTCTTGCTCAATTTCTCTGTCCTATCAAATAAAATAAGAAAGAGAGAGAGAAAGAGACAGAGAAAAAAAATCAACCCTCATGAAAGCTTCTGAAACAAACAAACAAAAAAAGCAAAAACTTAGGGTGGTGACTCTTACACCCACACAACATAAGAGATCTCTAGGCCCTTATCTTCCCACCCACCCAGCTCCAGCTTCTCAGCCCTCAGAAGCAGATGTGGGAGTTGGGCGGTAGCGCAGCGGGTTAAGCACATGTGGCACAAAGCACGAGGGCCAGCTTAAGGATCCCAGTTCGAACCCCCAGCTCCCCACCTGCAGGGGAGTCGCTTCACAGGCAGTGAAGCAGGTCTGCAGGTGTCTGTCTTTCTCTCCCCCTCTGTCTTCCCCTCCTCTCTCCATTTCTCTCTGTCCTATCTAACAACAACTACAACAAGGGCAACAAAAGGGAAAATAAATAAATAATGTTAAAAAGAGAAACAAAGATGTACCTCTTTATTTGTCTCTTTATTAGGTGTCACATCATATTTGTCTCTATTAAGTGCCACATCATATAGGGTGTCTGGGTGGATGAAATGCGTTAACACTGGGGGGTCTGGGCCCTTACACTCTCTCCTTTTGAGCCCAGGCAAAGAAGACACCTTTGACATCATCCACACCTGTGCGCTGGTGGGTGGGCATGAGGTAGGTGCGCAGGTCCCGCACCTCGTAGCCACTACGCACCAGGGCCTCCCTCACTTCCCTCTCACACACTGGTACCACCACCAGCCTGGCCTCCCCGGCCAGGTACCAGGATTCCTCCAAGCCCCCGATGAGCAGGAGGTGACCCCCCGGCCTCAGCAGCGTGGTGATGTGGTCTAGGGCCCTCTGGAAGCTGGCCAGGTCGGGACTCACAGACTCCAGGCAGAAGGCAGAGACCAGGGCATCAGCAGGCAGGGGCACCAGGCTCCCTGTGCCCAGGGGCTGGGGCTGATGCACGTCGATGGGCACAACCCGCTTGACCCTGGCTCGAAGCTGGCGTTCCTTCTCCTGCCAGGACTCACTGTATGGGGTGGAAGGCAGGCTCAGTTCTGTCACACACACACACACACACACACACACACACACACACACACACACCCCTTTCCCTGCTGCTCCCTGTGAAACTCCCTGCCCTCCTTCCAACCCTCAGCTCTTACCCCTTGCCCTCGATGAGGCAGACATGCTGGCTGTAGGCGCTCCAGTCAAAGGCCCCTGGCTCTTCCCGCAGCCAGAGCCCCAGCTCCTGGCGGTTCACCGCCAGGAAATCTGTCATGGTGATGTCCTCGAAATGGGCACAGGCGCTGAGCAGCTGGTAGATGGTGGGGCCTGACCCAATATCAATGAGAGTGCGTCCTGACACTTCACCTGGGTGTGGGGAGAAAGTACAGGTGCCGTCCTTGGCATCTCCCTCCCTCCCTCGCTCCCTCCCTCCTCTCCCTTCCTCAGTCTCAGTGTATCTCCATGGAAAGAGAATTCACCCTGGAGTTAGACTAAGGAAGCTCCAGCACTCAGGGAAAGCGTGAACCCTTTCTCTTTCCCACTTGTCTCTCCTCTCAGCTCTCTGCCTCCGCCCTTTTTAATTTTTTAAAAAATATTTATTTCCCCTTTTGTTGCCCTTTTTGGTTTTCATTGTTATAAATATTGTTGTTGTTAATGTCATCACTGTTAGATAGGGCAGAGAGAAATGGAGAGAGGAGGCGAACGAAGATAGAGAGGGGGAGAGAAAGATAGACACCTGCAGACCTGCTTTACCACCTGTGAAGTGACTCCCCTGCAGGTGGGGAGCCGGGGCTCAAACCGGGATCCTCATGCCGGTCCTTGTGCTTTGCACCACCTGTGCTGCTTAACCCGCTGCGCTACCGCCCAACTCCCTCCCTCCCTTTTTTTTTTTTTTGCCCCCAAGGTTGTTGGGGCTTGGCACTACCAATCCATTGCTCCTGGCTGACAATTTTTCTCATTTTACTGGATAGGACAGAAAGAAACTGAGAGGAGGGGGAGATAGAAAGGGAGAGAGAAAGCATCTCTCCTTCAGGTGGGGAGCTGGGGGCTCAAACCCAAATCCTGCATGGGCCCTTGAGCTTCATACTATGTGCACTTAACTGGATGTGCCACTGCCTGGCCCTCTGCCCCTCTCTCCATCTTTTCCCTTCCCTCCTCCCCAATTCTCCCTCTCAATTCTGGGCATTCTCGACTCCCCCCCCCCCCCCCAGCATCAGAGACCTGACTCCTGTCCTCTAGTCTCACCTCAAGGCTGCTAAGCTCAGCGTCTCAATCGCCATCTGGCTCTCTCCCCCACACAGCTCCCTTCAGCTCCTTTGACTTATTGTCCCCTGCCTGCCTCGGTTTCCCCTGGCTTTCCCACGCTCACCTGTGGCGAAGGTCTGTGCCAGGCAGCGAAGCTTCCAAGGCCCAACCCCGTCCAAGCGGCTCAGGTCGCCCCGTGGCGGGCTATAGTTGTTGCGGAGGTAGGCCTGGGGTTCAAAGCGCTGATAGGCCAAGGCCACTGGCTCCAGGCTGGGGTTCAAGTGACTGGCCATGTCTGCAGTGTCCTTCTGGTCTGCCCCGCTCATGCTGCTGCTGAGCTTCGTGTCCCTCAGTCTCCTGGAGGCCCCTTTATCTGCACCCAGACCCCCGCCCGGATGCCCCTCCTGCGGGGGTGGTGAGCGATGTGCTGCCCAGGGCGGCTGCGCTGCAGCGTCTCCCCACCCCATCCATCTCCGTTAGTGTCCACCCGCTTGCAAGGGGTGTTGGGGCGGGGGTGGCCGCTGGAACATCAGGCCCCGCCCCTGCTCGCTCCTGCAGCTCTTCCTCACCTGGCAGGCCCTGTTCCAGCTGTCACCCCAGCTTCTTATCCCCAGTTCCTAAACCCCCCACCCCAGTTCAGCTTTCTCCCGTTGCTCTTTTGTTCAACACCCCAATGCTCCTCTTCTGCCATAACTCAAGTTATCCCTTTCCTCAGGTCCCTTCCTCCAAGGACCCAGTCCCACTATGCTCCCCTTCCTCCTGGACCCTTTCCAATGTCCACCCACTTTCCCTAGTAAGGGCAGGCCAACTCTTCTCCGCCCCTCTATCCTCCAGGTCTGTTTCCTCCTTTCCTATCCCACCCCTGTCCTCTAACCCTGCTCTAGAAAGGACAGTCTGTTCTGGCCTCAGAACAGCTGCCCTGGGGCCCCAGAACAGGCCTCCGGTCCCTCCTGTCTGATCTGATGGCAGTGTGATAGGGGAGGCCTCAAGTGAGGTGTTCAGGGCTAATGCACTTTAGAGCTAGGCCACCCCGTGGGCTCCCAGTCACTCACCAGGGGCTGCTGGGGGGAACGCTCTGGATTTTCTAAGCGCCTGCGTCGAGGGGCACGAACGCTGAAGGGACTGGTCAGTACACATCCTAGCTGTGGAGCCAAGGTCTTTGGAGTCCCTCTGGTCCTGGGTCTCTGACCTCTTCTCCCAGTTCACAATCCATCCTGTTCTGGGGGAACCAGGCCTACAGATCCGCTTGGCTGTAAAGATGCCTAGATTTTTCTCTCCTGTGTATGGCCATACCACCCTGAACACACCCGATCTCATAAGCTAAGCAGGGTCAGACCTGGCTAGTACTTGGATGGGAGACCTCTCCTAGCCACCAAATGGAAGATGGATTTTGTGGGGCCTGCTCCATGATCTTCCTGCAGGGGAAGTCCCTCTAAGTCAGATCCCTGCAGCTCCTGTATAGGCCCCCAGACTCCTCTGTGCCAGCCCCTCCCTTTGTCCCAAGGAGAAAGTGTTTCTTTAGGCCTAATGACCAGGTTGGGACACTGGGACATGAGTCACTGCAACAGCTGCAGGGGTCAAACAGGAACCTGACCCCCCCCCCCAACCCTGCCCCCATGTCCAGACTCCCTGGGCAGAGAGAGTGGAGCACCTGACCCCAGCCAAGGTTGGGCTCTGTCTGGATTAAGGACTGAGAGGTAAGTCAGCTTCAGGGTCACTAACCCTGTCACACCCTGTACACAACCAGGGCGCTAGTTCCCACCCTCTTCTCCATGAGATCATTTAAAGCAATGCTGGGTGCCAGCTGGCCTGCTGGGCACTGCCCAGTGCCAGGGGCTGGACACAGAGGTCAGGACTGTGCAGAATTCTGCCAGGGACAGAAGGGGCACAGACAGATGCCCTATTCACAGCTCTCTGCTCCTACTTTTCTACCCCCACCCCCACCCCCAAGTGCCTGGGGTTTACCTGATAGCTCTGCCATATTTAGCTCAGCTGCAGACCTGTTCTCAGAATCGAGCACGGGGCAGACACTAACGCCCGCCCCCCCCCCCCCCCCGCACCCCAACAAGAAACCAGATTCTGGAATATGACTCAGCATTTATTACAGCGCTAACAGGGTGCTGGGGGCCTTGCCATGCCTCTGCTCTACTCACATCCCCCTTCCACCAATCTTCTTCAAGCCCCCTCCCCTGAAGGATCCCAGGCCCCTGTACACTTTTCCTCATCCTTCTCTGAAGTGGAAGCCCAGGTCAGGCGCTCCTCACACAGGGCCTCCTGCCCTCACCGGCACCTTCCATCTGTTCTCCAGGGGCTGGTGGTGCTCAGCTGTGCTGGCCCCCAGCTTGCCATGTCTACTCCCCTCCCTGTGGGAACTCCGGAGCCCTGAGCACCCTGGGCTCTAGCTCCTGCCTTTCTTAGCCCCCAACTCTGGCAAACTACAAAGCATCCACGGCCAGCAGCTTTGCTCTGTGGTCCTAGCCGGGAAGGGCCCAGCCCAGGGCGGGCACAGGGCAGCCCACAGTCCCTCTCAGCCTCTCTGTGCCTCCTGGGACATAGAGCGGGACAGGGAGCGGCGCAGGGCCCCAGGCTTGCTGACAGCCACCACGGGGGGCAGCTGCTTGGTGATCTCCGCCACATCCTGGCGCTCCACACACTGGCCGCCCAGGGCTGCCTCCAGGGCCAGGATGTCCCGCAGCTGGTCGGGGGTGTCTTCGCGCTCCTCTTTAGTGGTGCCCACCTTGGTGGGGGTGAAGATGGGCAGTGGCAGCACCCGCTGGTAGGGCAGCAGGTACTCCTGGAGCCCTTGGCCAAGGATGCCCATCCGCATCACCAGCCAGGGGGAGCGCTGCACTAGCGTCTGGCACTGGCCCTGCCTGTGGTAGGTCTCCCGCTGCTGGGCATCCTCCTCATGCAGGGAGCAGCTGGGAGAGAGGGAGTGAGAGGCGCTGAGCGCCTGGGAGCTTCCCTCCAGGCCAGGCAGGAGCTGCCCTGGGGCTGCGGGAATTAGGGAACATGAGGGGCTCCCCTTTACCCAATGGGCACTCTGGTTGCAACCCCCCACCCACACTTCAGGGCTGCAGTGCTTTGGCCTCACAGGGCTGGGGGAGGGAGATGCTGGCTAGCACTCACCCCTCCTCAGGCCGCGTGGATAGTGTCAAATCCTTCCACTCGGCCCAGAAGGCCTCTCTGCGCTCCTGGTTTTCCTCCGACACCTGGCAGCTCAGCTCTGAAGTGGCCATGATCGTGCCTCACTCTCTCAGGCTCTGCTGCTTCTGGGTCCTTTAAATAGCCCCCCTCTCCCTCCCCTAAGGGGCTATTTTCAGCCCCTCTGGCGTCAGAGGCTATAAGCAGTGCCAGGACTCACAGATAGGGGACTGGACCCAGGGCTGGGGGTACCTATACTTTGATACTCTAGCGGTCCCCAGGTCAGAGGTCATCTTCTAAGGAGATCCAGGTGCTGGAGTAGGGGCAGAGGTCCTCACAGCGCCATGTCCCTGTGCCTGACACTCCTTAGACACTATCTGTGGCAGGGCACATGCCCAGCCTCGTGCCACCTTGGCACTTACCCACTGCCCCACCCCCGGGAACACAGCAGCTCACTCAGTAAACACAGCCGGCAGAGCAGGAAGCAAGGCCCCTCTGGGCACTCTACCAGGCCTCAGGTCCTGGCCCCGTTGCTCTCCTCTGTCTGGGCTCAAGGGCACCCCACCTCACTCACTGCCGGTGCCCCTCCACAGAAGGGAGGTCTAACTGCATCCTCAGGCACTCACTCTCAGGCCTGACCTCCACCCGAAGCAGGTAACCAGGAAGCTAATTCCACACCTGGGACCCCAAGTGCCAGGATGCTAAGTGTTTTCCTTTCCCACAGCCAGTGGCAGAAGTGGCCTCCCAGGTTGAGCAAGGCAGGGTGGAGAAGTGACCCCCCCCAGCTCTCCCCCAGGGGAGGTGAGACAGGAGACCAGGGCTTCCAATGAGTGGCAGTGGGAAGATCTCACCCCAAATCGGTCATGAACAGGCCGTGTGACACTGGGCCAGCTTCCCCCTACCCGGGTAGCATGTCCCCTACTCCTTGGTTACAGCAGCCTGACAAGAAGAGCTCTGGGGCCTGCCAGCCAATGGTGCCACCCTGTAGGGGACAGCTCACTCCCAGGGAGCAGACAAGGACAGCTGGTAGGTCTGCCTGGCACCAAGGTCAACAGCAAAGGGTACAAGAGGCTGGCATCCGGGGTAGACACAGGGCACCAGAAGGCAGTGACATGAACACAGAGGACTGTGGGGACAGCCAAGCGCCCAGCAGCTGGCAAGACCTGTGGGTGCCCACTCAGGGCAGAAGTGCGCACTTGATTGGTGAGGTGGATCTGTCCTCACAACAGCCCCATGACCTAGTCTCAATTCTACAATGCAGGAAATGGGATTCAGAGAGCTAGACCTACCCATGGTCACACACCACCCACCACCCAGGGTTGAAATAGGACCCTTGCCTCTGCCTGGGCTCCAGACTCTGGCCCTGGTGAGTGTGTGTGTGTGTGGGGGGGGGGGGGGACAAAAGTGGGCCCCAGGATCCTGGGATCAGTCCAGGTCTGCTGCAAGGACTATGGTGCTCTGTCTCCTCCACCCCCACACCCTGGGCTGGAGAACTGTACTGAGCCCTCTTTAAAAGAGGCCTGGTGGGAGAAGGGGGCACATTTATCCAACCAGTCATCTGCCCAGCTGAGCCATTTCAGAAAGATACGGGTTCCAGGAACTGGGTCCCCGCGGGTTTGAGCCTCTAGTCGGCTCAAGGCAGGTTGAGTAGGTGGGTGATGGCTTGGCAGCGCTCACTTTCACCCCAGGGTGTACCTTCTCTTTCCCCAAGAGGCCGGGCAGATGGGACTGTTTATTTATTATTTGAGTTCATGTTTTTAATTGGCTCAAATTACAAAGTTCTCCAAGGAGGTCCTGGGGGAGGCGGAGGGCTGAGAGAGGCAGAGGTTCACTCCCAGCACCCACCAACCCCACATGCTATCCACCCCCCTCAAGTGCATGTGGAGAAAGGGTCCTGACCCTTGAAATTCTACCCAAAAAAGAAAAAGAAAAAAAAAAAAAATATATATATATATGAGGAGAGAGCAGGTGAATGAAAGGGCTCCCACACCTTAACACTGGTGACTTGGCTGCCCAACCTTGGGCCTGCCCAGGGCCCTGTCCTCCTCCACCATGACTGAGGCTCCTACTCCTACCTTGGCCCTGGTGAGGGAAGCTCGGTGGCTCTTCTCCCCTAGGCTGGAGCACAGTGCAAACACCAGTGGGACAGAACCCACCTGCCTCAATGGCAAAGGCCCGGGATCCAGATGTCAGACTCTGGACCCCACAACAGCTTCCAGCTGCCAGCACAGCAAGGCCTGCCTGAGGGTGGCAGCCTGGAGAGCACAGGAGTGCTGCCTCGGGGGGAAGCCGTCTCCCTGATGCTTGAGGCCAGGTCCTCTGTGGGTGGCAACCCGGCTGACTCTCTTCTGGCTCTGGAGGCTATGGTGACGGGACCCTGGCCCGCAGGGTGGCGAAGGGCACGATCAGGCTCGGGCCCCCAGCTCTCCGATGCGCTGCCGCAGGTGAAAGGCAAATTCAAACATGGTGGCTGCAAGGCTCTGGTGGATGAGGTACCGGGGCAAGCGGCCCTGGGGGAAGGTGGGGAGAAGTTCCAGGAGGGCCTCCTATCAGCAGGGGTCCCCCCTCAACAACAGGCACCATCAGGGGGCACTCTGGTTCAGAATGCAGGTGCAGTTCCGGGAATGCAACCTGGGCGGCCTCCTCCCTCACCCCAGGCAGGAAGGACATGCTGTGCCTGGGGTTTGGCTCCAGCCACACAAACAGACCCAGGAAGGGCTGGGTTGGCAGCCAGCCACCCCTCCTTCAGGGCCCTGGAGTTAGAGGGAAAGAAGGGAGGCGCAGGCCCTCCTCCAGCAACTCAGGGTGAGAAGACCATCTGGACTCTGCTCCCAGTTTCAGAGTAAGGAAACAGAGCAGGGGAGGCCCTGGGCAGGCACCAAGTTCATATGGCAGAGACCCCTTCACAACTCTGAGCCAGCCTTGCAGGCCAGCCCTCTACCTTGAGATCTGTATTCAGGATCCAGATGAAGGTGCAGACTCGGGGATTGCTGGCCGACTTGAGCACGATGAAACCCCCTGGACCATTCTCTCCCCTAAGGACAGAGGAGCCATTTGAAGGGGTAAATCCAGAGCCAGACAAGGCTCCCGTGCCCTGGTTCCCACTCTTAGTCCGCCTGGGACATGGGTACAGGAAGTAAGGGAGGGCCAGGGAGGTGGCTCAGCAGCAGAGTGCCTGACTTGCATGTGTGAGGCTCTGGATTCAATCCTCGGTACCCCACGGGAGATAGTGGAGCAGTGCTTTGCTCTCTCCTTGTATCGGTCTCTCTATTGCTCTAAAAATAGAAAACTGTTGGAGGCGGTTCAGTGGCAGTGCACTAGCCAGACAGACACCTTGTGCTCAATATCTAACACTGCGTAAGAGTGAAGGGAAGAGCTGGTCTAGGACCTGCTGCTCTGCTTGAGCAGGTCCCAGAGGCCACATGATACAACCTTCCACCCCATCCAACTCTGTGACACTTGGACACTCTTATAATAGCCTGCCAATATTTACACATCCCCAGAACACCCAAACAGGGAGCTCCTCCTCTGCCCACTGCCACTCTGCCAGGGATTCTATGTCAGCTCTGGCTGTGAAGGGGTGGGCTGGACTTCTCACTCCTGCCCAGCTTCAGGAGCACTGCAGTACCAGTGGGATCCAGAAGGGGGAACCCTCACAGGAGGCAGCCCTGGGCTGTTATGTTCACATGGCTTGGCCATTTACTTTGCCCATGCCTCTTCTCCTAAGTGAGCCCTCCTAAACCCACTTCCAGGATGAGGAAGTTGGCACTCAGAGAGGAAATGGTCTGTGGTGATGCCAAGCTCAGAGCCCCGGCCTCATATTCTTTTTGTTCTTTTGTTTGTTTTCTGCCCCCAGGGTTATTGCTGGGACTCAGTGCCTGCACTACGAATCCACTGCTCCAGGAGGTCATTTTTTCCCCATTTTGTTGCCACTGCTGTTGTTGGACAGGACAGAGAGAAATTGACAGAGGAGGGGAGGACAGAGAGGGGGAGAGAGAGAGACACCTGCAGACCTGTTTCACTACCCGTGACTCGATTCCCCTGCAGGTGGGGAGCCAGGGGCTCAAACCGGGATCTTTATGCCCGTCCTTGCACATGTGCTCAACCTGCTGCGCTACCGCCTGCACCCTGCCCCCAGCCTCATATTCAATAGTGGTCTCTACAGAATCCTATGGAAGAGGAGAGCGTGGGGCAACTGGGAAGAAGTCACTCGCAGTACTAGAGCCTGTGATGGCGACAGGAGAAGATCCTGACTCTCTTTCCTCTGAGGGACTTCTGTGAGAAAGGAGAAGCAGGAGGACAGAAGAGCAGAGTCAAAAGGATCAGCATCTCCCCAGGCCTCCCAGCCTCCCTCCCAAGACTGGTCTGTCCCAGAAGCAGCCCTGAGGTCTGGTGGCATGGTACCAACCATTCTTCCTCCACCTCCAACAGACAGAGCAGATCAGTAGGATTAGGGCCTGGGAGGGAGGAAAGCCCAGCAGGACAGGGACACGATGCAGCCTTCCCAAGAGGAAAGGCCTGGCTGTACACACTGTACCCTGTGCAGGCCTCACTGTGGGCAGGGGAGGGGGCCACAGGGGTGGCCCTGGGCTGTGCATGCCCACCTGACGTATTTGTGTGTCGGGGGCTTGGCACAGTGGGTGGTGGCGATGCCCGATGACAGATATCGGTCCCTGCGCCGCTCGATGCGTCGGACATTCACGAAGTCCCTTGGGGGGGGAGGGTAATGGAGATCAGGGGCATCGAGCCCCAAACATAAGGGAGAGGGGCCCCCTGGGAAGAGGGGGCTGGTGGTACTTACCTGGGGGAGACCACACCGCCAGCAGCCCCTGCAGACACATCGTAGGAGACGAGGGTGTTGTCTTCTACCCGCTGCAGGATCTGTGGCCATCAGGACAGATGTGAGGAAAGGCCCTGGGGCTGCACCCCAGCACGTCTGGAAAACCCCTGGCCAGTATCCTCTCTGCCCAGTTCCCTAAGAGCTGTTCCCATCACAGGCCCTGGTCTGGGTGCTGAGAACTTCTCCCTTCCATCTTTGTGGCTCCCTGCAGAAGCCACCATGGCCATCAGCCCCACTGTGCAGAGCAGTTCAATGACGGCAACCTGCCGCCAGCTCTGCTCACCTGGCAGGCAGTCACTGTCTTGTTCCAGAGCACCATCCTCTCGGGCTGCAAGATCACCTCCTGGTAGACCAGCTCTGCGGTGCACGGCAGGAAGGTCTGGGGCAGGGCAGGCACAGAGCTGGGGAGTGGCTGATATGCTTGGAGAACACCAGCCCTGCCCTCTCCGTGGGGAGAAGCCAGGCTCCAGGACACTGTCCTCTCTCACTCACCTTCATGATGAAGGTCTTTCCATGAAAAGGAACCTCAATGGTGTACACAGTGTCCCCATATTCCTGTGGCAGGGCAGAAGGGTGGCAGGGAGGTAGGTAGGAGGCAAGGAGAGGGCATGGAGTGGGATGGCAGGAATGGGTGACAAGCAGGGCAGCTTTTTGATGGTTCAGAGTAGAAAATGTTAGGAGCCTGGGGATATTTGAGCAGCCATGAAGAGACAGTGCTTCTGACAAATGTGCAACAATGAAGAGAGAAAGGCTCTGAGTATTAAGTTTAAAGACAGATGCACAGCTGTGGTCACAACCACAGAAAGTGTGTTTCTAGGCTGACGAGGGCTGCCAGAGGCACAGGCCAGAGGAAGGGCCATGCAAGCTTCCCTCCGTTTCCCAAGCTTGCTGCAACCTTTTCAGATAATGTTGTTTTGATCATGAAACCAAACACCGGACACAGGGCAGAAGCCTGGCGTCTATTCAAAGCTTGGAGCCAGGGAGCTGAGCAGCAGGGAGGTGAGCCCTGGGGGGAGGCAGCCACAGAAGTATCTAATCCAGCCTGGCCTCTTGCCAAGTGGGTGACCCTAGGCCCCAGCCCCCCTCCTGGGGCAGAAATATGGTTGCTACCCATGGGCCTCTCGGGCCTTGGAAAGGGGGAGTGAAAAACTCCCAACATGCATGGGTGGGTTAAGTGGGCTAACTGTTTTTCTTACATTATTCTTCTCAAACTTCCAGTTCTCCTCCTGGGCGAGGATCTGGTCCACCACTGCCATGGCCTCTTTCCCCTGGCGGATGTATTCCCGCTCCTGGCCAGAGAGGGCAGGCAGGAAGGGGTCAACCTGGGGCCTCCACCACAACCTGGGGCTTCTACCATGGCCTGTTTTTTCTCTAGATGCTCCACACCCCTCTCATAAAAGGCTGACTGGGCCAGTTGAGGGCTAGTCTCCCAGACCCTGCGGGACTCTAGCAGCCCAAGCTGGGACAGGTGCCCCCGCCCCTGGCATGAGGCAGACCAGGGGTCTGATGGACACCCAGATGGGCACTTTGGCTACTTGAGGATCACCTTCTTGTAGGAGCCCCTGTCCAGCCTGGCTAAGCCCAGCATAGCCCTTCCTCTGGAGGCCCACCCCAACAGGGTGGCAGTGGGCTGCCAAGTACCTGGGCAGAGATGCTCTTCTTCCCAACTTCTTCATCTGACTCATTATCAGACCCTGCGGAAAACACGCACAGATGACAATGGGAAGGGGTGGGGAGGGTGGGGAGGCAGTGGGGTTCGGGTACGGGAGTACAAGGATGTGGGGGAGAAAAGTGTGTGTGGGAGAAGACTGCTGGCTTTCCCCAGGGAGATGACAGAAGGAATAGAAAGAACAGGCTCAGCCCACCCTGCTCCTCTGAAAGTCCCTCCCTGAAGAGAGCTCCCCCCATACCAGCCCTTACCGGCAAAGGACTCCGGAGGTGAATAGAACTGGCCTTCAGACAGAGCACCGGAGAAGAGGAGGGGTCCTCGGGCAACAGCAGCCTGGGCAGCAAGATACCCTGGGGGGGCAGACACAGCAGCCATTGTCTCCGAGACCAAGGACAGGCTCTTAGTACTCCCACCCAGGCCATCTGTAAGCTCTCAGAGGCTGTTCAGAGTTGGCAAGACAGCTCAGAACTTGCTCTCAAGCCTAAACCTCTCCTCCCATGGGGCCAGACTGACCTTAACAGCACCCCTGCCCCCCAGCACTCACATCGCTCCTCCTCAGCCTCCTGGGGTAGGACTTTGAAGTCAAGGAACCAGGTCTCCAACCAGGCGAGGACAAAGGAGACGATGGGAAGCAAGTAGCCAAAGGCCCCTTTGCTGAGCAGCTGTGGAGGGAGGGGGCTGAGCTCCATGGTGGGGGTCACAAACCCAGAACCTCCTCCTTGGACACCTAGCAAAAAAGCCCACTCCCAGTGCCAGCTGCTTGGGGTGCTCTGAAGCACATGCCTCTGGGATGGATTAATGGGTTCTGCAGCAGGGTAAACCAAGGTTAGGCTGGAGGAAGGTGCAGCTTCTATTCTTAGGGTTGCAGGGAGGTAAGAGGGAGAAGTCAGTCAAGATTGGTGAAGGTGACTCTCGGAAATACTGAAGGAGAGCATTCTCCCTCACCCCAATGCTGACAAAAGGGACAGATACCCCAAAGCAAGAGTTGTCCCCTTAGAAGAAGCCCATCCCTCAGACCCACTGACCTCCGAGAGGATGACCTTGACAATGAGGAATGCACTGGACACCAGCGTGGTGACCTGCCCGGGAGAAGGAAGGAGGCAGAGGGAGGGAGAACAGAGGTTGGGGAGCGAGTCCTTCTCCAGGCCAGCCCCAGCAGGCCCACCAGCTGCCAGGAAAGCGCCCTCTTACCGCAATCACCCACCAGTGCCGAAGCCTCAGCACGGCATAGCCCAGGAGCAGTCCCGAGAAGCGGAAGAAGGCCAGGACCTGGGGGGGGGGGGGGCAACAGGCACGCTGGGGTCCCTAGCCCTTGCCCCTGCCCCTGCCGAAGGATGACCACCACCTTCACCCCTGGATTCACTTCACACCCCTGCACCTAACATGGGAGACAATGGCTAAGTCAGCATTGCTTTGGGGACAATCTGGATATGACCTTCTTGGCCAGGAGTCTTCTTCTCTCCCTTCCCATCTGGGGTTCTAACTCCCCCAACCATCTTCCCGCCCGCCCGCCCCCCCCCCAATAGAAGCCTATTCTCTCCAGTCAGAGTCAGATGTATATTGCAGAAAGAAAACAGTCCAGCCAGAGAGTCATTCCTCGGTTCCCTCTCTGTTCCCAGACTCACAAAGATGTCAAAGAAGGAGGATTTAAAGTTGTAGTGGACGATCTCCTGCTCCAGGTTCTTCCGGATGCCTGTGTTGGTCTGAAAAAGAGCACAGGAACAGCTCTTGGGCAGAACTGGGAGGAGGGGGCAGAGTGTGGAACCAGGAAGAGAGGCTGGCAGTGTTAAATCCACCACCCAAAGAAGCCCCCAAAGCAACAAGGGAACCTATCCTGAGGCCCGAGACTCCAGGCACTAGAGCAGAGAGGTGGTAGAGTAGACAGAACTCACCTGACTTGCAAGCATGAGGTCCCATGTTCAATTCCTAGCATTTCATGTTCCAAAGTAATGCTCTGGCTCTCTCTCTTCCTCTAACTATCTCATTAATAAGTTTTTTTGTTTTTTTTGTTTTTTTTTCTTTTAAGGATCCTAGACAGGCAGGGCAGGGCTCCAGTATAGACTTGTGGTTCATGGGCACAGTGCCTGGGAAGGGGCAGACCTGAAGGGCCTCAGGCTGTGCAGATAGGCAGGGTTCTGGGAGCCAGCCTCACACCAACTGCTTCGGAGCTCCATCTTCCAGCCAACCATCCATCTAGGGTGATGGGGGCTGGGGGTGGGCAGGAGAGTCAGACAGGGCCCCAGGTGGCAAATCAATTGATTAGGTTTGGGCTTAATGGGTGAAATCCATCACACTGCTGGAGCGGGTGGTGTGGATAGTGAGCAGACATGTCTCCTGTTTTTGTTCCAGTCCCCCTGCTCCCCAATTGCCAATGTTTTTACCAGCAACCTAAAGACCCTGGCTTGGACACCAGTGTCCAGGGGCCTGGGGAGTAGGAGGGTGATCTGGACAGCCCTTGAAAGCCTGATTCCTCAGGAGGAATGGGATAGCAGGCCCAGGCTTCTGCAGGTGGGGTGGCAGGGCCATTGAAGAAGGGAGGGTACAAGGAACCCTTGGAAGCAGACCCTTCATAACTATCTCAACCAGGGCCGCATCAATCTCTAGGAGATGATCCAGTATGTATGTGTGTGTGTGTGGGGGGGCTTGCTAAAGATAAAAATGGTCAGATCACTCACTGAGTGTGAGTCTCAGGGTCAGCTAAACATCTGGATTTTTTTTTTTTAAGGTTCCCAAGTGATTCTGAAGGTCATGCGTGTGCGTAATCAGGTGCACCACTGCCTGGCCTCCAGAAGCCGCCTCGCTAACATTTGCACACACCTGTACCTCAACTTCAGAACCACCTTGGGCCCCATGAGTCCTCCTTGACCCCACTACCTGAGGACTCCCCCTACCCCACTCCACCTCACCCCAGCCTCTTTCTATGCCACAGAATGATTTTGTTTGAGCTCCAGAGCCTTGCCCACCCCTGCCAGCCGCCAGCTCTGGGATCTGTGTCCTTCACCCCTCTCTCTCTCCAGAGAACCATCCTTCCACCTAGGTTCCCAGCAATGCAGGCAGCACCAGCCCAGCCCAGCCCCTGCTTTGCCCTAATCCCTGCTGGGGCCTTTGTTTTCATTGACAATGCACAGTCTGTCAGAGCACTGAAAAGGCATAACCTCCAAAATATAAACACAGCACTACAAAAATGAATGTTAACAGAAGTTTAAGTATCTAGCAAGTGAAAACATATTAACTCTACTAACTGTTAAATCCAGCTTAAATAAAAAAAAAAAACATTTATTTATTCTGGATAGAAACAGAAAAAAATTAAAAAGGGAGGCAAGATAGAGAAGGAGACATACACCCACAGCACAGCTTCCCCAGTTGAGAAGCTTCCCTTCTGCAAGTGGGGACCAGGGGCTTGAACCTAAGTCCTTGCAAACTGTGATGGGTGGATTCAACCAGGTGCAACACCACCCTGCCCCTGATTCCAGCTTTCTAAAACTGTGCATTACATCTGAAAACAATGTGAAAGTTAGCTCGGTTTGCCTTTTTATGTGTGTTTGTTTTTTAAACCCTGCAAGAATCCCCATGTATGCTAAGCTACTATAATACAGTAAGAAGTGTAGAGAATTATTATTATTATTATTTTGCCTCCAGGGTTATTGGTGGGGCTTGGTGCCTGCACTATAAATCCACTGCTCCTGGAGGCTATTTTTTCCCTTTTATTGCCCTTGTTTATTGTTATTGTTGTCGTTGTTGGATACAACAGAGTGAAATCAAGAGAGGACGGGAAGACAGAAAGGGGGAGAGAAAGATAGACACCTGCACCTGCTTCACCATCTGTGAAGTGACCCCCCTGCAAGTGGGGAGCTGGGGGCTTGAACCAGGATCCTTACACCAGTCCTTGTGCTTTGCGCCAAGTGCACTTAACCCGCTGTGCTACCACCAGCCCCCACAGTCAGATAAATTTAGAAGCAAAATTATCAAAAACTTTCCTGGCAAGAAAATATGTATTGAGTGGTGGCCTGGGAGGTGGCACAATGGATAAAGCATTGGACTTTCAAGCATGAGATCGTGAGTTTGGTCCTTGGCACTGCATATGCCAGAGTGATGCTGTGGTACTTACTCATTAATTAAGCAAACAAATCTTTAAAACACATGTACATATTGAATGAAGGATGTAGGTAACTTTTAGTGTTGGCTTTGATGTTGCATGGGACCTTAAGAAAGAAGACAGCCAGCATAGGAGGCAGTTGGCAACATGCATGAGGTCCTGGGTTCAGTCTCCAGCACCAGAATTACAAAGAAAGGAAGGAAGGTCGTCTAAAATCAGAGAGGTCTTCAAAAGACCCTTAATCCTTGCTGCGCCTCAAGCTACTCCATCAAGAAGATGGACCTTAAGTCCCCCGGTTTCTGTGGCTCCATCTCACTGAAGGTGTCGATTCAGCTCCAGTGCATAAGACAGTCGCCCTCAGAACCCTGCCTAACCCCCTACCTCAACATACCCAGAGTTGAATGTATCCTCTTTGCCCTAGACCAGTTACCTCTCCAAACTCCTCATTTCTTCTTCTTTTTTCTTGTTGCCTGGGCTTCATTGTTCCAGGCTGACTTTTTCAAGAGAGAGAGAGAGAGAGAGACGGAAAGAGGGAGGGAAAAACACCACAGCACTAGAACTTCCTCCAGTTTGGTGGGGTCAGGCCTAAACCTCAACCGCGTGCATGAGAAAGCAGGTGTACTACCTGGGGAAATCATCTCCTGTGCTTTCTTTTTCTCTCTTTTCTTGCCTCCAGGGTTATCGCTGGGGCTCAGTGCCAGCACTACAAATCCACTGCTCCTGGCAGTCATATTTTCTATTTGTTTGGATGGGACAGAGAGAAACTGAAACAGGAGGGGGAGGTAGAAAGGGAGAGAGAAAGAAAAATACCTGCAGACCTGCTTCACAACTCATGAAATGTCCTCCATACAGGTAGGGAGCCAGGGGCTAACCTAGATTCTTTCTTTCTTTATTTTGTTAATTTGTTTAAAAAATATTTTATGGGAGTTGGGCAGTAGCACAGCGGGTTAAGCGCACGTGGCGCAAAGCACAAGGACCGGCGTAAGGATCCGGTTCGAGCCCCCGGCTCCCCACCTGCAGGGGTGTCGCTTCACAGGCGGTGAAGCAGGTCTGCAGGTGTCTATCTTTCTCTTCCCCTCTCTGTGTTCCCCTCCTCTCTCCATTTCTCTATGTCCTATCCAACAATGATGACATCAGTAAGAACAATAATAACTACAACAACAATAAAAAGACAACAAGGGCAACAAAAGGGAAAATAAATAAATAAAACAAAATAAATTGTTAAAAAAGATTTTATTTTATTTTTGAGAGAGATGCAGAGAAAGAGAGAGAGAGAGAAAAAAAAAAAAAAAAACACCAGAGCACTGCCCAGCTCTGGCTTATGGTGGCGCGGGGGATTGAACCTGGGATTTCAGAGCCTCAGGCATGAGAGTCTCTTTTCATAACCATTATGCTTTCTACCTCCACCCTCTTTTATTATTTTTAAAATTTTATTTTTTTGAGAGAGATGCAGAGAGAGAGACACACACAGAGAAACACCAGAGCACTGCTCAGCTCTGGTTTATGGTGGTGTGGGGGACTGAACCTGGGATTTAGGAGCCTCAGGCATGAGAGTCTGTTTGCATAACCAGTATGCTGTCTCCCCGGCCCCTAACCTAAATTCTTGAGCGGGTCCTTGCACTTAGTACTATGTGCACTTAACCAGGTGCACAACCACCAGGCTTCCCGGGTGAGTAGCTTTTTGACCCCCCCCTTTTTTTTTTAAAGAATTTATTTATTCATGAGAAATGATAGGAGAGAGAGAACCAGACATCACTCTGGTATATTTGCTGCTGGGGACTGAACCCAAGACCCCATGCTTGAGAGTCCAAAGCCTTATCCACTGCGCCACCTCCCGGACCACCTTTTTTTTTTAAATATTTATTTATTCTCTTTTGTTGCCCTTGTTGTTTTATTGTTGTAGTTATTATTGTTGTTGTTACCGATGTCATTGTTGTTGGATAGGACAGAGAGAAATGGAGAGGAGGGGAAGACAGAGAGGGGGAGAGAAAGATATTCTCTTTTGTTGCCCTTGTCTTATTGTTGCAGTTATTTTGTCGTTTCTTTTTTTCCTCCAGGGTTATTGCTGGGCTCGGTGCCTGCACCATGAATCCACCGCTCCTGGAGGCCATTTTTCCCCCTTTTTGTTGCCCTTGTTGTTGTAGCCTCGTTGTGGTTATTCTTCTTCTTCTAGCGTTTGCCCTTCTTCCGTAGCCAGTCAACAGCGTCAGGTTGAGCCTGATGTAAAGTTTCGAGACCTCCTTTGAATCTGGAGAGGTGGCAGTCGTTGACTATGTGGGTCATAGTCTGTCTGGAGCCGCAGGGGCAGTTCGGGTCGTCTCTGGCTCCCCAGCGATGGAACATAGCGGCGCACCGGCCATGGCCTGTTCCATAGCGATTGAGGAGGGCCCAATCATAACGTGCTAGATCAAAGCCGGGTTGACGCTTGCAGGGGTCTGTGATGAGGTGTTTGTTCTTTACCTCAGCTGACTGCCAACTCTGTTTCCAAGAGACTGGAACAGAGAAGTTCAGTGTAGGCGTAGGAGACCAGATTGGATGACGAGACGTCAAGCGTTGAACAGGGTGGGCGAAGATATCCGCGTATATTGGCAGGTCCGATCAAGCGTAGACGTGGGAAATGAACTTAGATGATGCCACATCCCGACAAATATCTGGCGGGACGATGTTGCTAAGAACTGGCAGCCATGGAACCGGGGTGGAATGGATGGTTCCAGAAATTATCCTCATGGAGGAATATAATTTGGAATCGACCAAGCAGACATGGGGGCTACGGAACCATACTGGGGCACAGTATTCTGCAGTGGAATAGCATAATGCCAGAGATAATGATCATAGTGTGGAAGCGCTCGCGCCCCATGAGGAGCTGGCCAGTCTTGCAATGATGGTTATTATTATTGCCATTGTTGATGTTGTTCGTTGTTGGATAGGACAGAGAGAAATGGAGAGAGGAGGGGAAGACAGAGAGGGAGAGAGAAAGATAGACACCTGCAGACCTGCTTCACCACCTGTGAAGCCACTCCCCTGCAGGTGGGGAGCCGGGGGCTCGAACCAGGATCCTTACACCAGTCCCTGCGCTTTGCGCCACATGCGCTTAACCCACTGCGCTACCGCCCGACCCCCTATTGTCGTTGTTTGATAGGACAACGATAGGAAGGGAAGACAGAGGGGGAGAGAAAGATAGACACCTACAGACCTGCTTCACCACCTGTGAAGCGACTCCCCTGCAGGTGGGGAGCTGGGGGCTCACACCAGGATCCTTACGCCAGTCCTTGCACTTTGCGCCACGTGCGTTTAACCCGCTGTGCTACTGCCCGATCCCTGACCCATTTTTTAAATAAGATGTTTGTTTATTTGTTTGTTTTTTACCAGAGCACTGCTCAGCTCTGGCTTATGGTGGTACAGGGAATTGAACCTGGGACTTCAGAGCCACAGGCATGAGAAGAGTCTCTTTGCATAACCATTGTGCTATCTATTCCTGCCCTTGACGGATTTTTTTTTTTTAAGTTTTTATTTATTTATGAGCTGGCAAAATAACTCATTTGGAGAGTGCGATGCTTTGCCATGTGTGTGACCCAGGTCCAAGCCTGTCCCCCACAGGATTGAAGGAAGCTTCAGTGCTACTGTCCCTTTCACTCTCTTTGCCTCCATCTTTTTTTTAAAAATTACTTATTTAGGAGCCGGGTGGTGGTGCACCTTGTTGAGCGCATGTATTACAATGTGCAAGGACACAGGTTTGAGCCCCTGGTCCCCACCTGTAGGGGGAAAGCTTTGCAAGTGGTAAAACAGTACTGCAGGTGTCTGTTTCTCTCCCTATCACCCCCTTCCCTCTTGATTTCTGGCTGTCCTTATCCAATAAATAAAAATTAAAAATAAATAAATAAATATACTTATTACTGGATAAAGGCAGGGAGAAATCGAGAGGGGATGGGGATATGGAGAGGGAGAGAGACAGAGTGACTGACACCTGTAGCCTTGCTCCACCACTTATGAAGCTTTCCCCCCGCAGGTGGGGACCAGGGGCTTGAACCTGGGCCCTTACGCACTGTGATGTGTGTGCTTAACCAGGTGCACCACTGCCTGACCCTGTCAAACTCCTCACTTGTATCAGCAATGTCATCATTTCCCTATTACCTAAAATTCAGATTAAGTGGTAGGAACACGCCCTCTAGAATTCCTGCCTACACTACAGAAGGAAAACAAGGAATGCTTCATACAAGCTGAGTTCCTTGTTGAAGTCACAAAGTTAGCAGGAAGGAGGAGCTGGGACAGACCAAGCAATGGGACCCCTACCCCAGCTGGCCAGGGACTGTAGGGGGCAGGCTGGGAGCAGGCCCTGTACTGACCAAGAAGTTGTTCCCAGGCTGCTAGGCAACATCTTACCAAATCAGAGAGGCTAAACTGGGGGGTACTGGACAGTGCTTAAAACAGGGAGGGCAGGGAGTCGGGCAGTAGCACAGCAGGTTAAGCGCATGTGGCGCCAAGCACAAGGACCAGCATGAGGATCCTGGTTCAAGCACCCGGCTCCCCACCTGCAGGGGAGTCGCTTCACAAGTTGTGAAGCAGGTCTGCAGGTGTCTATCTTTCTCTCCCCCTCTGTCTTACTCTCCTCTCTCCATCTCTCTCTGTCCTATCCAACAACAATATCAATGACAACAATAATAACTACAACAATAAAACAAGGGCAACAAAAGGAAATAAATAAATATAAAAAAATTAAAAATAAAAAAACAGGGAGGGTGAGCCAGAGGGCACTAGAAACTGGGAGTTGTTACTGTTTTGCTTGTTTGTACCTTCTGTTTTTAGACCAGACCCTGGGATAGAAGGGTCAAAAAATGTTTGCTGATGCAGCCCAGCAGGTGGCACAGTGGGTAAAGTGTTACACTTTCAGGCATGAGGTTCTGAGTTAGATTCCCAACAGCAGATGTGCCAGAGTCATGTTCTGGTTCTCTTTCTCCTCCTCTTTTCTCTCATTAATGTGTAAATAAATCTTTTTTTTTTTTTTCTCCAGGGTTATCGCCTAGGTTCAGTGCCAGCACTATGAATCCACTGCTCCTGGAGGCAATTTTTTCCCCATTTTTGTTGGCCTTGTGGTTGTTACTGTCATAGCTATTGTTGTTGTTGTTGGGTAGGACAGACAGAAATCGAGAGAGGAGGGGAAGACAGAGAGGAGAGAAAGATAGATACCTACAGATCTACTTCACTGCCTGTGAAGTGACCCCACTGTAGGTGGGGAGCTGGGGACTCGAACCAGGATCCTTACGCTGGTCCTTGCACTTTCCACCATGTGCGCTTAACCTGCTGCGCTACTGCCCAGTCCCCTTTGTTTTTTTCTAAACATGTGGTTGTGTGTGTATTATCTTTATTTATTATTGGATAGAGACAGCCAGAAATTGATAGGGTAGGGGGAGGTAGAAAGGGAGACAGAGAGACACCTGCAGCACTGCTTCACAACTCAAAAGCTTTCCCCCTACAGGTGGGGACAGGGGGCTTGAACCCGGATCCTTGCACACTGTAATATGTGCTCAACCAGGTGTGCCACCACCTGGCCCCCAAATACATCTTTAAATAAAGTTATCTGGATGAAGGAACAGAGTCAGAGAGCAATGCAGACCAGAGTCAAGAAGCTACAATAGTTCATGCAGAGCCACTAGGTTCTCTCCTTTCTCAAAAGCATCCATTATGGGGCAGCATAAAGCACCAGCCAAAAGTGTGGCAACCAGCTATAGAGATAGCATAATGGTTATACAAAAAGACTTTTATGCCTGAGGCTCCAGGTTCAATCCCCAGCACCACCATAAACCAGAGTTAAGCAATATCCTGGTGTATCTCTGTGTGTGTGTATCTCATGTATCTTTCCCTCTGTAGCTTTCATTAAAAGAAAGGAAAAAAAGAGGGGGCGTGTGGTGACACACCTGGTTGAGCACACATTACAGTGTGCAAGGACCCAGGTTCAAGCCCCCTGTCCCCACCTGCAGGGGGAAAGCTTCATGAGTGGTGAAGCAGTGCTGCAGGTGTCTCACTGCCTCTCTCCCTCTCTATCTCCCACTTACCTCTTGATTTCTGTCTGTCTCTATCCAATAAATAAATATAATGAAAAAATTAAGAAAAAAAAAGTGTGGCAACTGGGAGGTGGCACAGTGACTAGGGTGTAAGCATGAGGTCCCAAATTCAATCTCCAGCTTCACATATGTATGAGTGTGCTCTGGTTCTCTCACTTTCATGCTAATAAACAAACACATCTTAAAGAAAAAAAGAAAGAAGGAAAGAAAAAAAAGAGAGAATAGAAGAATAGAATAGAAAAAGGGCATGGGTTCAAGTCCTACCTCCTTTGCATACTTGCTAAGAGACCTTGGGCAAACGACTCAATCATTCCAAGCACCAATATTTTCATTTAAAGGACAAGAGAGGTAACACTCCCAATGGAAAATGAGGCCCAAATGGCCCCTACGTCCAACACTGAGTGTGTGACAACTCCACTCCCACCCCAGCACCCCCACTCACATTCAACTCGATGATCCAGAGCAGGGAGATGAAGAGCAGGTCGAAGGTGACGAAGAGACAGAAGGTGCGGCGGACATCTGAGATGGCCTGACGCTTCTCAGGAGGTGGTGGCAGGAAGTGCGAAGCGAGGCTCTGGCTGTGGGACAGCGAGGAACCCAGAGAGGCCACCGCCGGCAGGCTGCGCTCCAAGTCTGGGGCCAGCTCCCTGGACAGTTTGTTCATCCTGGTGGGCTCCCACCTCAAGGCAGGGAGGCTGTACCTAGTGGCAAGGCTGGGGGTGAGGCAAGTGGATGGGTCAAGCCCTGCAAGGCCAGGCCCTGCAGGTCTCCTAACTTGCTCCTCCCTTCACACCCAGCCCCTAGGGGTTCCACTCCTCTGAACTCATCAGGCTCCTCCTGGTCCAGCCCCAGGCCGAGAGTTAGCAGGCTGCCCAAATTCCCTCTAGAGTCGACTTCCAGACTACAGGAGTTTGAGCAACCCTCTCACTCTGCCCACGACTCTGCCAAGCCCAGCAGCAAGCCCCCTCCCATGGTTCACCCTTGGGGGGCTATGGGGTTCTCCCCAGTGCGGGGCCACAGCCATGTGCTGTCAAGCTCAGTCCTGCTGTTCAGCCTCAGGTCCAGTCAACAAGCCTCCCAGGCCTGCCCCCACCCTCAGGAGCACAGGCCCCAAGCTCTTGTTCTTTGTTTTCCCAGCACAAAGCCACATTCCCTCCCAGCAACCAGCCCTACCCTCCCACCCCCTAATCCATGGCAACTGGGAGGGGCTTTGAAAGCTGTGTCTGTGTTCAGAGTTAGGACAACAGGGCATGGTCCCTTCTCTCTAGATCCACCCCAGGACCAACCTACATATGCTGCTAAAGGAAGTGTCTCCAGATTGCTTACAACCTAAATCAGATCCTGCCACTTGCTCTGGGCCCTCCAGTGACTCCTGATCCACCCTACGCCCTTACCCTCCAGGCCACGGTGGACATGACTTTGCCCCACCCCAACAACACCAGCCTTCTTTCAGGCCCCTACGTGCAGCAGCCTGGGATGTGGACCCAGCTTTCCCTGCTGAGCCTTTTCAAGTGACACCTCCAAGGGGTCAGGCAGTAGCGCAGTGGGTTAAGCTTAGCACATGGAGCAAATCAAGTAACATCTCCAAAGTCCTCTCGTGGGAGCCTCCCACTCTCCTGTCCCCTGCCACAGTTCCTGTCAGGGGCTTCTACTCTCTCCCATGAATTTGTCACTCTCTGAGACCCTCTGGTTTACTGTTCTGCAAATTCCCAGGTACAGGAGGGCCTTTATCTGATGGGTCACAGCACAGTGCCTAGCACCTAGTAAATAACTGGGTGCTCAGCTCCAGGCTGCACAACAGAGGGGCCAGGCAGACCAGAGAAAAAGAAGTGGCCATGATCAAAGGCCATCCACTTCACTGCGCACAGAAGACAACCTGTGGCCGTGTGTCCTGCCCACATGGGCTGGCATGGCTCCCGCTGCCTAGCAGAGCAGAAACTGGGCTTAGAGAGGTGATGGCTGCCACTTAACTGTGACCCACTGTGCAGCCATGGGACTGAAGTTCCCATGAACCCTAGAGACAAAAGAAGCCCAGAGCAATCCTCCACCTCTTGTCCTAATCAAGAGGTCCCTCCACCCTGGGGCCCCAGGTTCCTCCTCCAATTCTCTGGCAACAGGTTCTAAGAGACCCTGCCCCTGGGAGGGTGAGTGGGTGCAGGGGAAGGAGAGTGAAAAGCTCTGTCCAGAACCAGAGGAGCTGACTGACTGGCTTTGGAGGCCTGAGCTGTTGGGCTCCATCAGGAGATTTGTGAGTCCTCTCAGGCCTGGTAGCCCTTGGAAGATGGGTTCTGAATGTCTTTTGAGGCCATCCCTCAGCACCAAGTCCTGTGGGCCCCATGGCAAGCTCATCTGGAGGGACTGAGAGAAATCTGGGCCTGCTCAGGAAGGAAGACAGTCAGAGGAGGGGTTGTGACAGACTGCCTCCTGGCAGTGGGACCCCTGACATCCGTCAGCTGGGCCTGGTAGCAGACCTTGCACCTGCATCCCTCACTGTGGCAAGCACGCAGCTCCAGGGTGGGTGGCATTTCTTTGTCTCTAATAGCCCTTTTGTCTCCTGCCAGCCCAGTCTCCATCTCTCTTCCTCCTTCCGGTCTCTCTCACCAATACCTTTTCTCTTCCCTTTGTGTCTTCATCTCCACCTGTCTGGGTATTCCTCTCTACCTCTCTCTCCCCTCTATGAATCTTCTGAGTTTGTCTCTCTCCTCTCCCCCACATCCCTCAGTTCTCTCTACAGGGTGCTAGGGCTCCCTACTCCCAATCTGCTCCTGTGTCTGTCTGTCTGTCTTGTCTTTCTCCCTCCTTCCCTAGGGACAGTACTCGGGTGGCAGCAGCCTGCTTCTGAGATACACTGGGAGTGGCAATGCCACTGACACTCGCACACACAGACAGCCCTGATGAGGCGACAGACACAGATGGGAGCTGAGAGCAGAAGTGTTGGAGAGCCTGGGAGAGCTGCAGGCGCAAGGTATATGGGAGCCAAAGCTGGGGGCCCGGAAGCAGGGGCAGTGGCTAAGATGGGGGACAGGCAACTAAGACAGGGACAAGCGAGGGGACACTCCACAAAAGCACCTCAGAGAGGCCAACAAGCCAGAGCTTGTGGAGTAGTAGGAGCAGTTAGTGGCCAGGGTCAGGAGACCTGAGTTCCAGTCTGGGGGCAGCTACTCATACCCAGTCCTGCTCAACAAGCCAATGTCTCTTCACTGGGGAGAAAGGGTAGTGGTTTCATGAAACCCTCTTTTTTTTTTTGTTACTTTTTTTCTTTTTTCCCTCCAGGGTTATTGCTGGGCTCGGTGCCTGCACCATGAATCCACCGCTCCTGGAGGCCATTTTTTCCCCCTTTTTGTTGCCCTTGTTGTTGTAGCCTCATTGTGGTTATTATTATTATTGCCATTGTTGATGTTATTCATTGTTGGATAGGACAGAGAGAAATGGAGAGAGGAGGGGAAGACAGAGAGGGGGAGAGAAAGATAGACACCTGCAGACCTGCTTCACTGTCTGTGAAGCGACTCCCCTGCATGTAGGGAGCCGGGGACTCGAACTGGGATCCTTACGCCGGTCCCTGCGCTTTGTGCCACATGCGCTTTTAACCCACTGCGCCACCGCCCGACCCCCTTGAAACCCCCTTTTTAATACAAGAGAAACAAACAATACCTTACTTGGAAACTTGAATACAAAAACAGACCTTTTTTGGGGGGGAGGGGGATGAGGACAGCTAGGGAGACAGCTCAGCAATAAAGTACATATAGGGCATGCATAAAGCCCTGGGTTTGATTCCCAACACCACAAACCCATAAAGATAATAACACAGTGGATCGGGAGGTGGCGCAGTGGATAAAGCATCTGACTCTCAAGAATGAGGTCCTGAGTTCAATCCCCGGCAGCACATGTACCAGAGTGATGGCTGGTTCTTTCTCTCTCTCCTCCTATCTTTCTCATTACTAAATAAATAAAATCTTAAAAAAAAAAAAAAAGAATGAGTACATCTTAGAAAAAAAAAAAGACAATAACACAAATAGAATATCATAAATGGCAACTCAGGAGGTGGCACAGTAGATAATGCACTGAACTGTGAAACTTGAGGTCTTGAGATCAGTCCCTGGCATGATATGTGCCAGAGTGATGCTCTGGTTCTCTCTTGCTTCACTTCTCTTTTAATAAAGAAAAAAAAATCTATTCTTTTAAAAACGACATCAACAACAATAATAACCACAACAAGGCTACAACAACAAGGGCAACAAAAGGGGGAAAAAAGGAAAAAAAAAAAAAGGCCTCCAGGAGCAGTGAATTCATGGTGCAGGCACCCAGCTCTAGCAAATACCCTGGAGGCAAAATATATATCACAAATGGGGTAGGGGAGAGAGCACATCAGTCTTGCATGCTTGAGGCCCCAGAGGTTAGAGGTTCAATCCCTAGCACCACCAGAGCCAAGTCAGTGTTGAGCAGCTCTCTGGTCTCTCATAAAAGTAGATCTAAAAGCCATACATCAGACAGGAGGCAGATTACCAAGATATATGAAGAGCTCACCAAACTCAGCAGTAAGAAAACATGATGGGGGTCTGGTGGTGGTGCAGTGAGTTAAGCACATGTGGCGCAAAGCGCAGGGACCGGCGTAAGGATCCCAGTTCGAGCCCCCGGCTCCCCACCTGCAGGGGAGTCGCTTCACAGGCGATGAAGCAGGTCTGCAGGTGTCTATCTTTCTCTCCCCCTCTCTGTCTTCCCCTCCTCTCTCCATTTCTCTCTATCCAACAACGAACAACATCAACAATGGCAATAATAATAATAACCACAACAAGGCTACAAAAAGGGCAACAAAAAGGGGGAAAAAATGGCCTCCAGGAGCGGTGGATTCATGGTGCAGGCACCGAGCCCAGCAATAACCCTGGAGGAAAAAAAAAAAAAGAAAACAAAATGACGGGCCAGGCAGTGGCGCACCTGGTTAAGCGCACCCATTACAATGTGCAAGGACCCAGGTTTAAGCCTCTAGTCCCCACCTGCAGGGATAAAGCTTCACAGGTAGTGACGCAGAGCTGCAGGTATTTCTCTATCTCCCCATTCCCCTCTCAATTTCTCTTTCTCTATCCAATAATAAATTAATTTTAAAAAAGAAGGAAAACAAATGATCCCATCCAAAAATGGGGATAGGGTATGAACAGAATATTCACCATAGAAGAGATCCAAAAGGCCAAGAAACACATGAAAAAATGCTCCAAGTCTCTGACTGTCAGAGAAATGCAAATAAAGACAACAATGAGATACAACTTCACTCCTGGGAGTCGGGCTGTAGCGCAGCGGGTTAAGCACAGGTAGCGCAAAGCACAAGGACTGGCATAAGGATCCCGGTTCGAACCCCGGCTCCCCACCTGCAGGGGAGTCGCTTCACAGGCGGGGAAGCAGGTCTGCAGGTGTCTGTCTTTCTCTCCCCCTCTCTGTCTTCCCCTCCTCTCTCCGTTTCTCTCTGTCCTATCCAACAACGACGACAACAACAATAATAACTACAACAATAAAACAAGGGCAACAAAAGGAAATAAATAAATAAAATAAAAATATTTTTAAAAAATTTATCACAACTTCACTCCTGTCAGAATGACATACATCAGAAAAGATAACAGCAGAAAATGCCGGAGAGGGTGTGGGGTCAAAGGAACCCTCCTGCACTGCTGGTGGGAATGTCAACTGGTCCAACCTCTGTGGAGAACAGTCTGGAGAACTCTCAGAAGGCTAGAAATGGACCTACCCTATGATCCTGCAATTCCTCTCCTGGGGATATATCCTAAGGAACCCAACACACCCATCCAAAAAAGATCTGTGTACACATATGTTCTGAGCAGCACAATTTGTAATAGCCAAAACCTGGAAGCAACCCAGGTGTCCAACAACAGATGAGTGGCTGAGCAAGTTATGGTATATATACACAATGGAATACTACTCAGCTATAAAAAATGGTGACTTCACCGTTTTCAGCTGATCTTGGGTTGACCTTGAAAAATTCATGTTAAGTGAAATAAGTCAGAAACAGAAGGATGAATATGGGATGATCTTACTCTCAAGCAGAAGTTGAAAAACAAGATCAGAAAAGAAAACACAAGTAGAACCTGAAATGGAATTGGCATATTGCACCCAAGTAAAAGACTCTGGGGTGGGTGGGTGGGGAGAATACAGGTCCATGAAGGATGATAGAAGACCTAGTGGGGGTTGTATTGTTAAATGGGAAACTGGGGAATGTTATGCATGTACAAACTATTGTATTTACTGTTGAATGTAAAACATTAATTCCCCAATAAAGAAATAAATTTAAAAAATAAATAAATATTCACTTTCACTCCTAAAAAAAAAGAAGTTGAAAACCAAGGTCAGAAGAGAAAACACAAGTAGAACCTGAACTGGAATTGGCGCATTGCACCAAAGTAAAAGACTCTGGGGTGGGTGGGGGGAGAGAATACAGGTCCAAGAAGGATGACAGAGGACCTGGTGGGGGTTGTGTTGTCATATGGAAAACTGGGAAATGTTATGCATGTACAAACTATTGTATTTACTGTCTAATGTAAAACATTAATTCCCCAATAAAGAAATTTGAAGAAAAAAAAAGAAAAGAAAAAAAGAGATCCAAAAGGCCAACAAACATGAAGAACTGTTCCAGGTCACCAACTGTCAGAGAAATGCAAATGAAGACAACAACGAGATACCAATTCACTTCTGTGAGAATGTCATACATCAAAAAGGACAGCAGCAACAAAAAAAGCTGGAGAGGTTGTGGGGACAAAGGAACCCTCCTGCACTGCTGGTGGGAATGTAAAATGGTTCAGCCTCTGTGGAGAGCAATCTGGATGGCTAGACATGGGCCTTCCATATAACCCAGTAATTCCTCTCCTAGGGATATATATATATACCCCAAGGACTCTGTAACACCCAACCAAGAAGATACGTGCACACCTATGTCATAGCAGCATAATTTGTAAAAACCAAAACCTGGAAGCAACCCATGTGCCCAACAACAGCTGAGAAAGTTGTGTTATATATTCACAGTGGAATACTACTCAGCTATTAAGAATAATGAACCCACTTTCTTTGACCTATCTTGAATGGAGCTAGAAGGAATTATGTTAAGTGAGAAAGACAAAGGCGAGTATGGCATGATCCTACTCATAAAGAGAAGTTAAGGGAGTCGGGCAGTAGTGCAGCAGGTTAAGCGCAGGTGGCACAAAGCGTAAGGACCGGCATAAGGATCCCGGTTCGAGCCCTGGCTCCCCACCTGCAGGGGAGTCGCTTCACAGGCAGTGAAGCAGGTCTGCAGGTGTCTATCTTTCTCTCCCCCTCTCTGTCTTCCTCTCCTCTCTCTGTCCTATCAAACAACGACAATAATAACTGCAACAATAAAACAAGGGCAACAAAAGGGAATAAATAAAACAAATATTTAAAAAACCTGAAAAAAAAGACATACGAAAGAAGAGCAGAAAGGGATACTAAAAGCAGAGTCTGGCTGAGTCTGGAGTATGGCACCAAAGCGAAAATCTCTGGGTGGAGGGTGAGAGTAGATTTTCAGCTTCACCGTGTGTGTGTGTGTGTGTGGGGGGGGGGGGGCCACACACAAAGAACTTTGGAGACGAGAATGGTGTTAATATACACTCCTACTAACTTATAGTTTCACAAATCACTATTTAATCAAAAGTGGGTTGAATGTCTCAAACTCTTTGATGCGTAGACCACAGTTCTGAGTATATGTCCCTTCGTTCTTAGCACTTAAGACTTCAAACTGATAACCTGACTGAATTTTAACAGTGGGCTTTAACTGTTAATACATTTCTAATAATGAAATTTTCTTTGAAATATTAAATTACCTACAAATTGTTCTGCTTTATAGCTTTTTTAAAAATTTTTCATTATCTTTTTTTATGGCTAGTAACAGTCAGAAATCAAGAGGGAAGGGGCAATAGACAGGAAGAGAGACAGAGAGACATCTGTAGCACTGCTACAACCCCTCACAAATCTTGCCTCTGATAGTGGGGACTGGTGGCTTGACCTGGGTTCTTATGCATTATAACATTATAACTCAACCAGGTGCGCCACCACCCAGCCCCTGCTTTATATCTTAATGCTTTTTCAGCCACCAAGTTGTAGATGCTACCATGACACCAACCTGGCTTCCCTGGGCAGACGACTTCACCAATGTGTCCTGGAACCCCACCTCTCCAGAGTCCTGCCTCACTAGGGAAAGAGACAGACAGGCTGGGAGTATGGATCAACCTGTCAACAACCATGTTCAGCAGGGAAGCAATTACAGAAACCAGACCTTCCACCTTCTGCATCCCATAATGATCCTGGGTCCATACTGCCAAAGGGATAAAGAACAGGAAAGCTTCCAAGGGAGGGGATAGGATACAGAGCTCTGGTGGGGGAACTGTGTGGAATTATACCTCTCTTATCCTATGGTCTTGTCAATATTTCCATTTTAAAAATAAATTAAAATCAATTAATTAAAAATAGGTATAAAAAAACAAGGCGGGGGAGGGTCACATACAAGGAGACAGCACAGTTGTTATGGAAAAGACTTTCAGGCCTGCAGATCCAAGGTCCCAGGTTCAACCCCACGCAACATCATAAGACAGGACTGAGCAGTACTCTGGCTTAAACATTTCCTTTAATTATTAAGTGTTGAATTCTCAAGTATGAGGCCCTAAGATCAACTCCAGGTATCACATGTGCCAGAGTAATGCTCTGGGTCTCTCTCTCTCATAAATAAATTAAATAAATAAATAAATAAATAAACCTTAAAAATAACACATCTGGGAGCGAGAGGTAGCTCAGTAGGTTAAGCGCACGTGGCATGAAGCACAAGGATCCCAGTTCAAGCCCCCGGCTCCCTACCTACAGGGGGTTGCTTCACAAGCAGTGAAGCAGGACTACAGGTGTCTTATCTTTCTCTCCCCATCTCTGTCTTCCCTTCCTCTCTCGATTTCTCTCTGTCCTATACAACAACAATCACAATGGCAACAAAACAGGAACAAATGGCCTCCAGGAGTAGTGGATTCATAGTGTAGGCACTGAGCCCCAGCAATAACCCTGAAGGCAAAAAATAATAATAGTAACACATCTTTTTAGGTGAGGAAAATAGCATAGTGGTGGTATAAAGAGATTCTCATGCCTGAGGATTCATAGTCCCCGGCTCAATCCCTTTTACCACTAGAAGCCAGAGCTGAGCAGTGTTCTGGTAAACAATAAGATAATATTAAGCATTAAATAGGATCATCATAAACGTTGAAGTGGTACTCTGGTACCTCTCCCTCTCTCTCTCTCTTGCCTCCAGGATTACTGCTGGGACTCAGCGCTGGCACTATGAATCCACTGCTCCTGGAGTTCATTTTTTATTTTATTGGATAGGACAGAGGGAAACAGAGAGATGGGAGAGATAGAGAGAGAAAGACACCTCTAGACTTGCTTCACTACTTGTGAAGCATCCCCCTTGCATGTGGAAAGCCAGTGGTTCGGACCCAGATTCTTGCATTGATCCTTGCACTTAGTACTATGTGCACTTAACTGTGTGTGCCACTGCCCCACCCCATATCTCTCTTATTAAAACAAAAACAGGGCTGGGTGGCAAGTGAGTAAATGGAAGATCATATGCATAAACTCTCAGGTTTGATCCCCAGGACCACTTAAACAAACACACAGACAAGTCACAGAGAGCCTCCATCTCTCCTCCCACACCAGGGCTACCTCCAGGCATCCAAATGACTTTTTTGAGATCTGCTCCCCGCCAGCTTAAGAGGTGAGAACCATCTTGGCCTGGAGCTGCCCTCAGCAGTCCCCTCAGCACTTGTCCTCTGGGAATCCAGGCACCCTGGCCCTGGAGGATGGAGGGTGGAGGCTAGCAGCTGCCAGCAGAAGAGCTGGATCTGGCTTCTCCTGCAGAGCCCACCCTCTGGATGAGGGGAGGGATGAGTGGTGTGAGGCTGGAGACAGCAGGGCTGACACCCAATCCTCTGGGAGCAGCACCCCCTTGCCAAGCCTGCCTGTCACCTGCCCTCCCAGCGCCTTCAGAGGTGTCAGGCATGGAGCAGCATGTGTGGCGTGAAGGAGCCGGCCTGGGACGCTGTAGACTTGAGACGTGTGTGTGTGTGTGTGTGTGTGTGTGTGTGTGTGTGTGTGTGTGTGTGTCTCCACGCACATACTCAGAAGCTGAGCTGCTAAAGCTTGTGAATGGAGGAAGGGAATGAAAGGCTTTACCATCCACAGCTGAAAGGGAAAGAGGGGTGAGGAGCAGACAAGTCAGGAATCTGGGCACAAGGGACTGATTATTCAGGTTGATGCAGAGAGAAAGGGTCAGTATAGGTGCTCAAATACCCACGGGGGTGGGGGGGGAGGGAGGAAGCGGCAGGGGCAGGTCCTCTCTCACAGATGGCTGTCCAATTGCAAAGGGGCTTTTTGGATGGTATCCTGGATTCAGGTCAGAAGGAGATAGTAGTAGAGAGAATGGTCCTCTGAGGTCTGGGTTCAAATCTCCATCAACCCTCATTAGCCGTAAACTCTCAAGTAAGTATTACCCAAGAAGTTATATTAAATAGAGGCAACAATGATATATATGATGCAATAGAGATACCGTGTACACTTTAAAATGGATAAGGGAGGGAGTTAGGCGGTAACACAACAGGTCAAGCGCAGGTGGCACAGAGCACAAGGACCAGCGTTAAGGGTCCTGGTTTGGGCCCTGGCTCCCCCACCTGCAGGGGAGTCGCTTCACAGGCGGTGAATCAGCAGGTCTGCAAGTGTCTATCTTTCTCTTCCCCTTCTCAGTCTTCCCCCCCTCCATTTCTCTCTGTCCTATCCAACAACAACGACATCAATAACAACAACAATAATTAATAACTACAACAATAAAACAACAAGGGCAACAAAAGGGACTATATAAATAAATATTTTTTTAAAGGCTATAAAAAATGGTGACTTCACCGTTTTCAGCCGATCTTGGATGGACCCTGAAAAATTCATGTTAAGTGAAATAAGTCAGAAACAGAAGGATGAATATGGGATGATCTCACTCTCAGGCAGAAGTTGAAAAATAAGATCAGAAAAGAAAACACAAGTCGAACCTGAAATGGAATTGAAGTATTACACCAAAGTAAAAGACTCTGGGGTGGGGTGGGTGGGTGGGGAGAATACAGGTCCATGAAAGATGATGAATGACATAGTGGGGGTTGTATTGTTAAGTGGGAATCTGGGGAATGTTATACATGTACAAACTATTGTATTTACTGTTGAATGTAAAACATTAATTCCCCAATAAAGAAACAAATTATTAAAAAAAAAAAAAAAGAAAAAAAAGATCAGAAAACACAAGTAGAACCTGAACTGGAATTGGCGTATTTGCACCAAAGTAAAAGACTCTGGGGTAGGTGGGTGGGGAGAATACAGACCCAAGGTGTCTCTCTCCCTCTCTATCTCCCCCTTCCCTCTCAATTTCTGACTGTCTCTATCCAACAAATAAAGGTAACTTAAAAATGGCTATGGTGGGGGTGCACCAGGCAGTAACACAGCAAATTAAACGCTCATGGCGCAAAGCACAAGGATTGGTGTAAGGATCCCAGTTCGAGCCTCCAGCTCCCCACCTGCAGGAGGGGTCATTTCATGGATAGTGAAGCAGGTCTGCTGGTGTCTGTCTTTCTCTCTCCCTCTCTGTCTTCCCCTCCTCTCTCCATTTCTCTCTCCTTCCAGGTCTCCATTCTGCTTGCTCATTCTAGAACAAGCTCTTTTTCCTGGGGCAAACTCTTAATTTGCTAGAGATCACTTCAAACGTCATATCCTAGAGGTGTTAGAATGGATGTCAAAACCCTGAAGCTGTTTTTTTTTTTTAAGTTTTTTTCTTCTTTTTATATTCATTTATTTTCCCTTTTGTTGCCCTTGTTGTTTCTTATTGTTGCTGTAGTTATTATTGTTGTTATTGATGTCGTTGTTGTTAGATAGGACAGAGAGAAATGGAAAGAGATGGGGAAGACAGAGAGGGGGAGAGAAAGATAGACACCTGCAGACCTGCTTCACCACTTGTGAAGCGACTCCCCTGTAGGTGGGGAGCTGGAGGCTCAAACCGGGATCCTTATGCCAGTCCTTGCATTTTGCACCATCTGTGCTTAGCCTGTTGCACTACCGCCGGACTCCTGAAGCTGTTCTTTAGTAGGCATTGTGCCCCTGCAGTGAGTCTCTAAACTTCAGTCACCTCATCATTTATGAAACAGGCATAGAACAGTGCCCACCTCATAGGCTATTGAAAGGACCAGCAATGGCCATTTGCTCAATTAACAGTAGCCTTTGCTATTAGGGGCAGCAGGTACAGTGTTAGAGCAGGGTCCAGGGCCAGGCATACCTGGCATGGCACTTGCCCAAACAGGATCCCATCAGAACTGGAAAAATGGGCATTGGCCCTGGGGATCTGACCAGAGATGGTATGCAGTAGGTTTTACTGTAGTTTAGGAATCAGTGCCTATACCATCAGGCTGGGGGGGGGGGGGGGGGGGGAGTCCCTAACACACCACTCTAAAGTAATTTGAAAAGTTCTCTATACAAGTGGGAGTTTAAGGAGAGGAGGACATGGCAACCATGATAAATAATATCTCAAAGTTGAAGCAATGGCCAGGGAGATGGCTCAGTGTTAGTGAACAGGACTCACAGGTTCAAGGACCCAGATTTGAGCCCCAGCATCACCAAATGCCAGAACAGAATGCTCTGTTTGTCTCCTCTCCTCTCTCTCTCTCTTCTCTTTCTCTCTCTCTCTCCCTCCCTCCCTTCCTTCCTCCCTCTCCCTCTCTCTCTGTGTGTGTGTGTCTGTGTCCAGACCACCACTCAGCTCTGGCTATTGGTGACACCACGGACCAGATCTCGGACTTCTAGTATGCAATTCCTATCAATATGCTATTTCTAGAGCCCTTTTCTCTGTCTTTTATAAAAATAAAAGGGGGCTGGGTGGTGGCACATCTAGTTAAGCACACATAGTACTAAGTGCTAGGTTTGAGCCCCGATCCCCACCTGCAGGGGTTTTGCTTCATGAGCGGTGAAGCAGGTCTGCAAGTGTCTTTCCCTCCCTCTCTACCATCCCCTCTCAATTTCTCTCTGTCCTATGACATGAAAAGAAAAAAAAAAAAAACAGCCACCAAAAGCGGTGGATTAGTAGTGCCGGCGGTGACTAGAGGAAATAAATAAATAAATGCCCAAGAGGTGGCATAGACTTGGAAGTATGAGGTTCCAAGTTCAAGCCCCAATATCCCATGCACTAGAGATGCTCTGGATCTCTCCCTCTTCCTATTTTAATGTTAATAAATAAAAATTTTAAATCTTTAAAAATAAAATCACAGATGGCATGGTACTATAAATAGTGTTGAACTCTCAAGCATGGGGTCCCAACTTTAATCCCTAGCATCACATGTACCAGAGTGGTGCTCTAGTTTTCTCTATTTCTCTCTCTCAAATAAACCTTTAATTAAAACACAAACAACAACAACAAAAAGCTGAAGTTAGCCCCATTTTTCCTTTCCTTCAAGGGAAGTTGAAAACGACAAGTCAAATCAAAACAGAAGCTGTACTGTGTACATTTCCCTCCCCAGCTGGGAGGCAGACAGTAACATTTACTGGAAAGCCCTTAAAAACCCATCTACTCAGCCTTCCTGGCCCGTATAGGCCAGCCTGTGAAATGTTGGGGATGTCTCTGACCCCTAGCCTACTCAGGGGACTCATGAGTCAGGCTCACTCCACCCTTTTGCGCTACTGGCTAAAACTTGGGGCCAGTAAGGTCAGGCTCTCAAGGGCAGTCTGAAAAGACTCCATCAGCTTCTGCAAAAGACCTCAGTTCTCTCTGCCCACTCAACAGAAGGCCCATGTGGCGGGAGTAATTCAACACAAACTCTTCCTAGCATATAGGCCTGACACCAAAAGTCAGGGTCAGTCTCTTCCTCGTCAGAGTTCAGAGGGACACACAGCTGACCAGCTGTTCCCTGATCCAGTGATGAGGCAGCTGCTTCCAGGCGGGGCTGGGACTCGTGACAGCTTCTGGGAGACGGTTCTTAAAAGTCTCGACAGCTAAGTGGTCTTGCCCTGACCTGACTCAACTCCTTCACATGTGAGATGGAGCCGACAATCCCTACCAGGCAATGGAAAAAGGGTGAGCTGTCAAATGAACAGGAACTCAGTTGCCCACCCCAACCCCACCCCCCAGCAACAAGTCTAGGTGTGTGAGCACATGGACTAAAAGCCTACAGTGGGCTGCAGTGTCGTGGTCCATGGGACACTTCCTGCTGAGGAAGGCTGACGGCTAAAGGCTATACAGCTTCACGCTGTAATCAGCACTTCAGAAAGCTAAACAGGAATGTGGGTTCCCAGAGAACTTCTGACCCAGGCTGGAGTAAGGTCTGGGAAGCCACTGGGAGTAGGAGCCCTGTGACCAGGGCCTTAAAGAATCAGGCTCTATCAGCTGAAGGCAAGGGGACCCACATTGGTCAGGCAAAACAGCTTGGTCTAAAGCCCAGGCCAAGTCCACAAAGTGTGCATTCAGACCTGACTACTCCACGGCCTCCCCCAAACATCAGGTAACCAGGCGTCCCCAGGACATCTTCCCTACCAGCTCCTCACTCAAAGGACAGCTCTTCACGATTAAATTGGGAAAGGAACCTCTAGTTTCATCAGAAGGGGCAGTCTCTGCTCACCATTCCAGCTCAGCCCCATCCACTGCCTCACCCCCACCCTCCAGTGCTCATTCAGGGGGTCCAACTCTCCATTCTCTAAGCCCACCCAGTCTCTATGTCCCTTAGGTAAACTCATGTTTTAGGACAGAGCTCTCACTAATTCTCAGCTTCCCTGGGAAGCTATTCTTAGCTTTCTCTCCCTTGGCTTCTCAGAGCTCCATGTACACGCCTCTCGAATTAAGGCTTATCATGTGACATTTATCCATCGCACATTCATTTTCATTTCCCACCCTCAGGTATTTCCTGTTGTTGTTGTTGCTGCTGCCACTCGAGAATCATCAGACTGGACTGACTTTTTCAAAGAGAAAGAAACAGAGACACACCACAGTACCAAAGCTTTCCTCAGTGCCATGGAGGTGAGGAGCTGGACCCTCGGTCACACATGGCAAAGCAAATGCCCTCCCAGATAAGCTATGTCGTTGGCCCATAACCCCAGGGCTTTTCCACCCCTTTTCCACTTGGTAAATCCAGACCTGGCCCCAACACTCTCCACCTCAGCTTTTTATTTCACCACAGTCAAGAGTGTGGGTCTCTGAGACAAAATGAGAAGTAAGCCATGCTAGTTACCCTCAAGCAGATTATGAAACCAAGTCGTACCCACTGTTCTATACTGTTTTTATATAAACAAGAATGGTTGGCAGTTACAAGCATTTATGTGCTCACTGTTTTAAGCCTTCACAGTGACTTTAGAAGGCAAGCATGCCACTATTTCCATTTTACAAATGAGGAAACAGAGTCACTGGTTTTATCAAGCTCACAAAACAGTATCAGAGCCCAGAAAATCTGATTCAGGATCCACATGCTCAACCACTGCATTATTACAGTCAGAGTTCTGCAAGGACAATGACAGCAATATTTAGGGGGGAGGAGGAAGAGAATGTGCGTGTGTGTGTGTGTGCGTGCGTGTATGTGCGTGCGTGGCTGTGGAACATGCAGACTCTGCTGCCTCGGCAGAGAATGAGGGACAAATACAGGCAGCTTGACAGACAAAAAGAGAAGAGGTGGGAGTCGGGCGGTAGCACAGCGGGTTAAGTGCACATGGAGCAAAGCACAAGGACCCGTGTGATGATCCGGGTTCCAGTCCCCGGCTACCCACCTGCAGGGGAGTCACTTCACAGGCGGTGAAGCAGGTCTGCCGGTGTCTATCTTTCTCTCCCCCTCTCTGTCTTCCCCTCCTCTCTCCATTTCTCTCTGTCCTATCCAACAACGACATCAATAATAACTACAACAATAAAACAACAAAAACAAAAAGGAATAAATAAAAAAAAAATTACACAGTCTGCAGAGTCTTATTACTGAAACCTAGAGTGCACACCAGAAACTGGAAGTTGAGGAGGACCCAGGTCACAGACTCCCATCTTTTACCACTGGCAATGTAATCAGAGTTTTCAGCGAGAAAGTGACTATTTAATTTCTGTGTCTTAAAAGGATGACAAGAGTTACAGGTTGGAGACTAGGTGCTGACAGCCATGACTGAAAGTTGCTGAAAAGCCACTGTGCCATCCTGGTGAGAAACACATCAACAAGGTTGCTAACGGAAGAGTGGAGCCGTGGGACCAGGGTTGAAGCCTGCTCAGGAAATGAACTGGATAGATCATCTCAGAAGTAGAGCTGACAGAGAAGAGGAAGTGTGAGCTATTTCCCAGGATTCTGGCTGGAGTGGGGATGGCAGAGGAAGGATGAGTCTGCAGAGGGAAAGACCAGTTCAAGTGGAGACACCCGAGCTCCAAGTGAAGTGGAGCTGTCCAAACTGGGAGCGAGAGGGCCAAGCTGTTCTGAAGATGGGGATCTGGGAGCATTTCCAGTGCTTAGCAGATGAAACGCGATTCAGTGCAGAGTGAGGGGCTGAGCAGAAGAGCAGAAAGTGAAGTGCTACCTCTGTCAGGAGAGTATGAAGAAACTGGAGCTGCTGACACTAAGGAAGGCAAAAATAGGTGGGTGGGTGTGTGGTGGACTGTCAACTAAGTTAATGAGAAATGAGTGTCACTGGTGTTATGTTCCTCTAGGAACTTTTTTTTTTTTTTTTTTTTTACCAGAGCACTGCTCAACTCCAGTTATGGTGTTGCGGGGGACTGAACCTGGGACTTTGGAGCCTCAAGCATGACAGTCTCTTTGCATAACCATTATGCTATCTAAAAATACTTTCAAGAAAAATACTTTCAAGAGCACTTTGCTGATAGGACATTTGCACAGTAACTAAAGCATCCAATTTGCAACCACCTCCACCTTTCCTTTTTAAAAAAATTTTTTTATTTATTTATTCCCTTTTGTTGCCCTTGTTGTAGTTATTACTGTTGTTGTCGTTGTTGGATAGGACAGAGAAATGCGCAGAAGAGGGGAAGACAGAGGGGGAGAGAAAGAGAGACACCTGCTTCAGACCTGCTTCACCGCCTGTGAAGTGACTCCCCTACAGCTGAGGAGCCAGGGGCTTCAACTGGGATCCTTATGCTTTGTGCCATGTGTGCTTAACCCGCTGCGCTACCGCCCAACTCCCCCCCCCCTTTATTTTTTTACCAGAGCACTGTTCAGCTCTGGCATATGGTGGTGCAGGGGATTGAACCTGGGGCTTTGGAACCTCAGGCATGAGAGTAACTTTGCATAACTATTATGCTCTCTACCTCGGCCCAGCCTCCACCTTTCCAAGCCACACCTGTCACTGCTGCCATTTTCAGGGCAGCACCCTCCAGGTACCTCCTGTCCCTCAACTGAATGCTTTCCCACATGTCCTCTAAGGGAACTGGATAGACTAAGTGTTTTATTACATTGACTACATTCATTCTCTCCACTGTGAGTTTGTTGCATGTTCTGAAGAGAACTAGAATAACTGAATGCTTTTCCACACAGTTTACATTAATGAGGATTCTCTCAGCAGGGGTAGATAGCATAATGGTTATGCAAACAGACTGTCATGCCTGAGGCTTCAAAGTCCCAGGTTCAATCCCCTGCACCACCATAAACCAGAGCTGATCAGTGCTCTGGTAGGGAAAAAAAAAAAAAAGGGGGGGGGGTTCTCTCCATGGTGAGTTTGCTCATGTGTCCAAAGATTGTTTACATTCATTGGGTTTTTCTCCACTGTGCATTCTTTCATGTTTCTGGAGAAAACAGGAATAATCAAATGCTTTCCCACACTGTTTATCTCTCTCCCTTTTCTATAATCAATCAATCAACCAATCAAATTTAAATACTTAAGAAAGAAAACCCTTTCGAGGTCAAGCAGGAAGTCATTCCCAGCAGTTTCCAAAGGAAGTTGGAGGGACAGGATGCCTGTGAAACGCATACCTACCCGAACGTATAAATATTTTCCTCCTCATTCTCGAAACCTGACCCTCCAACTTGCGCCCCTGGTGTCCCACCTCTCAGACCCCGCAGACCTGAGAGGTCGATCGGGACCTCTCGGGTGGGTGGGGCGGACGGGACCCCTGAAGCCCGCGCGGGGCGGGGCAGCGCTGGAGGGGGCGGAACCTGGGACACGACGGGTGAAGAAAAGGTCGGACAAAACCTAGAACGGACTCCGGGCAGGGCAGCGCGCTCCGTAGCAACATAGAGCCTTCGTACCATCACCCCGTCCCAGTGACCTCGCCAGGACCCACCTGCTCCATGTCACCCCGAACTCCGGCTCTTTCAGTCTCAGCCGCCGCAGTCCGGCTCAATCGGACCCGGCAGAGCCTCACAGCGGAAAGGGATTTTCCGGCGACGCCACTTCCGCCACGGAATCTGCCCCAGAGGGCGAACCCGGGCGTGCGTTGGTCTGAAGCCCCGCCCCTTCGCCTTAGACCACGTTTATTTACATACACACCCCGCCCCTCGCCTCAGGTCCCCCTCTAAGCCCTCCCGCTGCGCAGGGCCGGAAGTAGGGGTCGCCGCTGAAATTAGATTTTGTTTATTATCCTTTTTACTAGTGGTTTAATAATGATTTACAAGACTATAAGATAACAGGGCTATAATTCTGTACAGTTCCCACCACCAGAGTTACGTGTCCCATCCCCTCCACTGGAAACTTTTCTATTCTTTTTTTTCTTAGATTTTTTTTTATTATCTTTATTTATGTATTAGATAGAGACAGCCAGAAATTGAGAGGGAAGGGGGTGATAGGCAGGGAGAGAGAGAGAGAGAGAGAGAGAGACACCTGCAACACTGCTTCACCACTCGTGAAGCTTCTCCCCTGCAGGTGGAGACGGGGGCTTGAACCTGGGTCCTTGCACTCTATAACACATGAGCTTAACCAGGTGCGCCACCACCCGGCCCCCTGAAACTTTTCTATTCTTTACCCCTCTGGGAGTATGTATGGATCAAAATTACTTTGGGGGTGCAGAAGGTAGGAATTCTGGCTTATATAACTGCTCCTCCACTAGACATGGGGGTTGGCAGGTCGATTCATACCCCCAGCCCGTTTCTATCTTTCCCTAGTAGAGTAGAGCTCTGGAGAGGTAAGGTCCTGGTCATCTGCCCAGGGAAGTCAGAATGGAATCATAGTAGCATCTGCAACTTGGTGGCTGAAAGGTGGAAAGATATAAAGCAAGGCAATTGTTTAACAAACAGGAACCCAAAGGTAGGAATAGAGCAGATGAAATAAGGGGTCTTGAAAAATTCATGTTAAGTGTGAAATAAGTCAGAAACAGAAGGATGAATATGGGATGATCTCACTCTCAAGCAGAAGTTGAAAAACAAGATCAGAAACGAAAACACAAGTAGAACCTGAAATGGAATTGGTGTACTGCACCCAAGTAAAAGACTCTGGGGTGGATGGGTGGGTGGGGAGAATACAGGTCCATGAAGGATGATAGATGACCTAGTGGGGGCTGTATTGTTAAATGGGAAACTGGGGAATGTTATGTATGTACAAACTATTGTATTTACTGTTGAATGTAAAACATCAATTCCCCAATAAAGAAATAAATTTAAAAATAAAAAAAAAAAGAAATAAAGGGTCTTCTGGTGGGAAGGAACTAGGAAGTCTATTTGAGGTATGTTCCAAGGGAACCATGACTTTAATAATTTCTTTTTAAATATTTTTGTTGTTGTTGTTGCCCTTGTTGTTTTTATTGTTGTAGTTATTGTTGTTGATGATGATGTCGATGTTGGATAGGACAGAGAGAAATGGGGGGGAGGCAGAGAGGGGGAGAGAAAGATAGACACCTGCAGACCTGCTTCACCGCCTGTGAAGCGACTCCTCTGCAGGTGGGGAGCCGGGGGCTCAAACCGGGATCCTTAAGCCGGTCCTTGCGCTTTGCATCACATGCACTTAACCCACTGCGCTACTGTCCGACTCCCGACTTTAGTAATTTTTACCTGAGCTTGACAACAAACATGCAAGTAGACTAAAAATATTTTCTGGGAAGATGGTTTTAGAGTTGAGAATAGGGCTTAGAAAGCTGGATTAAGGGAGTCAGGTGGTAGTGCAGTGGGTTAAGCGCACGCACGTGATGCAAAACGCAAAGATCACCATAAGGATCTGCAGGTGTCTATCTTTGTCTCCCCGTCTTCACCTCCTCTCTCCATTTCTCTCTGTCCTATCCAACAACGACGCCAAGAATAACTACAACAATAAAACAACAAGGGCAACAAAAGGAAATAAATAAATATTTTTAAAAACTGTATTAGGGCAGAGAGTAGCCCCCAAACATGAAGAAACATAGATACCATTAACTGTTGAAATTATATTTTAATACGGTCTTCTGAAGGGTGTTAGGACTGGGAAAGAAGCCTTGAGGTGTCTTTGTTATTGGGTTACCTAGACCTGATACTGTTGGAGGGAAGGGGAAACCTCAGGAGGGAGTCCTATGGTGTGGCCTTTGGCGTTCTCTTTCCCCAGTCAACCTCCATCAGTCATCCCCTACAGGGATCAAAACTTGTCTGGTCCTTCCTAAGAGCGACTTGAGTTTGATGCCTGCAGGAATGACTGCTAGATGAGGGACTGGACTCTAGGGTTGAGGCCCTGACCTCTGGCTGTCCTATTAGGAACCCTGTGCCCTCCTCCTCCCACTCCTTTTCCCTGAAAGAGGAGTCTCGGCACAATTATCTACAAAGGTTTATTACAGCGCAGAAGCAATTCAGGCCTGGAGTCGGGGAAGAGGGGAAGGGAGCAGAGCAGCTGGAGGACAGAGGGAACCAGGGTCCTCCCACCATGTGCCCCCCACAGAAGGGTATATACTAGGCAGCATTCCTGGCATCAAAGCACAAACAAAACGCAACAAAGCACCCTCTGCCAGTCCATCTTCCAGGAACCCAGGCTGGAGAGGAGCAGGGTTAGAAGAGTAAGATTTCCAAAAAATTGAAGCTATGGAGAAGGATGTCTGAATCCTGGCTCCTGGTATAAGCCAGTGAAGGGAGAAGAGGGAGTGATAAAGAACTAGGGGCACCTACAAGTTCTCAGCACCCCCTTCCCCCAGATCTTGGGGTCCTGCCCTGTGGGTTTCCTGTGGCCAGGGGGAGAGGATCTGGGGAGTAGGATCAACCTTGGTCCCATCACTGAATGTTCCAATGCAAGCTCTTGCGTTTCCTGTTGGGTGGATGGATGGGGGTGACTGGCAGGGGGAGGCATCAGGCAGCAAGTGCCCAGGGTCTCTGGGCATCAGCCAAAGGTGGGCAAACAAGCAAACACAGACCAGCCTTATTCTTCTAGAAGTCAGAAGCCTCAGACCTAGCAAGTGAGGAGATGGGTACAAAACAGGGTGGGGACACTCAGAGTGGGTTTCTGGGGAACAGTGATGCCCCCTCCACTTCCTTCCAGGAGATGCAGAGCTGGGTGCCTATGTGCCTGGCTCAGGTAGGGCAGGATGGTGCGGCTCCTCCCCAGGCTCTGCAAAACAAGCAGAAAGACTCAGATCTACCTGTGTCCACAGTAACCCTGCCACCCAATCTCCCAGACCCAAGCCTCACCATTTAGTGCCTGGTCTCCCACTTGGTCCTCAGAGGTTCCATCTCTCTCAGCCTCATCCAGAGGGGGTGGGCGCTCCCAGGTTCCCTCCAGACCCTGGCTACAGGTTGTCTTCTGCCCAGCTGTGAACAGAAAAGAGGCTAGAAGCAGTCTCTGGGTCTCTCTGGCTGTGTGGAGCATGAGCTGTGTCTCTTGGATGGCTGGAGCTAAACTTTCTTTCAGTATTTTTTGTTATTGTTGTTTCTAGAGCTTCACTGCTCCAGAACAGTGATTTCAGGTAGATAGATAGATAGACAGACAGACAGACAGACAGGCAGGCAGGCAGGCAGACAGACAGACAGAAAAACAGACAAACCACAGCCTCAAGGTGTCCTTCAGTGAAGTAGAAACTGTGTTAGGGGGCGAAGTGGTGGCGCATCTGGTTAAGCGCACATGTTACAATGCACAAGGACCCAGGTTCAAGTCTCTGGCCCCCACCTGCAGGGGGAAAGCTTCACAAATGGTGAAGGAGGGCTGCAGGTGTCTCTCTGTCTCTCTCCCTCTCTATCTCCTCCTTCCCTCTTGATTGCTGGCTGTCTCTAGCCAATAAAGATAATAAAAAATATTTTTTTAAAAAAGAGAGGGAGTTGGGCAGTAGTGCAGCAGGTTAAGCACAGGGGGCACAAAGCGTGAGGATAGGTGTAAGGATCCCGGTTCGAATCCCCGGTTCGAGGCCCCGGCTCCCCACCTGCAGGGGAGTTGCTTCATAAGCGGTGAAGCAGGTCTGCAAGTATCTGTCTTTCTTTCCCCCCTCTGTCTTCCTCTCCCCTCCCCATTTCTCTCTGTCCTATCCAACAACGATGACATAAATAACAACAACAATAATAACTACAACAATAAAACAGGGAAAATAAAAGGGAATAAATAAATATTAAAATATTTTTAAGAAAGAAAGAAATGGTGTTAGAACTCAATCCAGGTCAGCTATCTTGATGGTTCAAATTTTATTTTATTTATTTTTGCCTCCAGGGTTATTGGTGGGGCTTAGTGCCTGCACTACAAATCGACTCCTGGAGGCTATTTTTTCCCTTTTGTTGCCCTTCTTGTTTATCATTGTTGTTATTATTGTTATTATTGTCATTGTTGTTGGATAGAACAGAGAGAAATCGAAAGAGGAAGGGGAGACAGAGAAGGGTAGAGAAAGACACTTGCAGACCTGCTTCACTGCTTGTGAAGTGACCCCCCTGCAGGTGGGAATCCAGGGGCTCAAACTGAGATCCTTATGCCGTCCTTGTGCTTTGTGCCCTGTATGCTTAACCCAGTGCGCTACAGCCCAGCTCCCTATTTTATTTATTTTTTAGGTTTTTTTCTTTTAATATTTATTTATTCCCTTTTGTTGCCCTTGTTGTTTTATTGTTGTAGTTATTATTGCTGTTGTTATTGGTGTCATTGTTGTTGGATAGGACAGAGAGAAATGGAGAGAGGAGGGGACGACAGAGAGGGGGAGAGAAAGACAGACACCTGCAGACCTGCTTCACTGCCTGTGAAGCGACTCCCCTGCAGATGGAGAGCCAGGGGCTTGAACCGGGATCCTTATGCGGTTCCTCGCGCTTTGTGCCACGTGTGCTTAACCCGCTGCGCTACCACCAGGCTCCCTTTTTTTCATTCTTTTTTTTTTTTTAATTAATTTATTTATTTATTTATTCCCTTTTGTTGCCCTTGTTGTTTTATTGTTGTAGTTGTTGTTGATCTTGTTGTTGTTGGATAGGACAGAGAGAAATGGAGAGAGATGGGGAAGACAGAGAGGGGGAGAGAAAGACACCTGCAGACCTGCTTCACCACTTGTGAAGCGAGTCCCCTGCAGGTGGGGAGCCGGGGGCTCGAACCAGGGTCCTTACACTGGTCCTTGTGTTTAGCGCCACCTGTGCTTAACCCGCTGTGCTACTGTCCGACTCCCTTTTTTCATTCTTTATTTCAAATAGAGAGGAAAAGGGAGAAACAGTAGCACACTACTTCACTGTCCAGGGAGCTTCCCTCTGGTGTTATAGTGTTTTCATGTGGTGTTGGGCTGGCTTTATGCATGGTAAGGCACATGCTCTATAGATGAGTTGTCTCCCAGCCTGGAAGCTAGGCTCACAGTGTAGTGGAGAGAGCACTGAACTAGGATAGCTCTTCCAATGAGTTAGCTTTTAACCTATCGCATAAGGCTGTCTGTGTCTTTATGAAAGGGATGATGGGAGATAAATCCTTTAAGATCATAATTAGGGCCTAGAGGTAGATCACTGGGTAGAACACATGACTTGCCATACATGAAGGCCTGTTTGTTTGTTTTTTAACATTTTATTTATTTTAATGAGAGAGAGATACCAGAGCACTGCTCAGCTCTGGCTTATGATGGTGCTAGGGATTGAACCTGAGACCTCAGATCCTCAGGCATGAAAGCCTTTTGCATAATCACTATATTGCCTCCCTAGCCTAAGACCCTGGGTTTGACCCCTCACACCACATGGTGGCACCATGAAGCTTCATGGTTGGTGGAGTAGGTGCCGTGGTGTCTCTCCTCTCTGTGTGTGTCTTTCCCTCTCTCGATTCTCTTAAAGAATGAAGAAACTGATTCAAGGAGACTAGTCAGTGGTATCACACATGCACAAGTCCCTAGGTTCATTCCTTTATGATACACTTAAGAAGAAAATAAAGGGTTAAGCGCATGTGGTGGGAAGCACAAGGACCGGCATAAGGATCCCGGTTTGAACCCCGGCTCCCCACCTGCAGGGGAGTCACTTCACAGGTGGTGAAGCACGCCTGCGGATGTCTATCTTTCTCTCCCCCTCTGTCTTCCCCTCCTCTCTCCATTTCTCTCTGTCCTATCCAACAATGACAACAGCAACAACAATAATAACTATAGCAACAATTAAAAAAGGGCAACAAAAGGGAAAATAAATAAATAAATATAAAAAAAGGAAAGACTGGCTAATGATCTACCCTGCCCAGGTAACCAGGAGCGCCCGAGGGGTGGTAGTTGCTATTTCTCCTAGGAAGCCCTATTTTGACTCTTTGTCCTATTGCTGAAAATGCATTAAAAATGTTTTTATTGGGAGTTGGGCTGTAGCGCAGCGGGTTAAGCACAGGTGGCGCTAAGCTCAAGGACCGGTGTCAGGATCCCGGTTCGAGCTCCCCACCTGCAGGCAAGTCCCTTCACAGGCGGTGAAGCAGGTCTGCAGGTGTCTGTCTTTCTCTCCCCCTCTCTGTCTTCCCCTCCTCTCTCCATTTCTCTCTGTCCTATCCAACAACAACGACATCAGTAATAACTACAACAACAAAACAACAAGGGCAACAAAAGGGAATAAATAAATAAAATAAAATAAAAAATTTAAAAAAATAAATAAAATGTTTTTATTTATTTCTTAATTGTATAGAGACAGAAATTGAGAGGGGATGAAGTGATAGAGAGGGAGAGAGACAGACACCTGCAGCCCTGCTTCACCACTCACAAAGCTTCCCCCCCCCCCCACAAGTGGAGACCAGGGGCTTGAACCTGGGTCCTTGTGCACTATGATGTGAGCACTTAACCAAGTGGGCCACCACCTTGACCTTTACCCTATTGCTTTTCCTAAAGGAACAGCTTCCTTTCACTTCCTCTCCACCTGCCCTCGGGGTGGGGGTGGGGGAGTGTCTCAGCACTAGCTGATGCAACTTTTCTAGCTGGAACTTTTGCACCCATGGCTCATACTCTTTCCCCCTATGCCAGAGATTCCAACAGGAGGCCCAAGCCATTTTGTTTGGGAGAAGAATTGGACAATTTAAGCAGGGGTAACTGGCTGTTTATTCATCCCTACAAATCACAAGACCAATTTTTTTTTCCCCACCAGACTTATTGCTGGGGTGCTGGGGTTCGGTACCTACAAGACTCTACCATTCCTGGCAGCCTTCTTCTTTTTTGGAAGAGAGTGAAAGAGCAGGAGAGAGAGAAAGTCAGAGATGGAGAGAAAGGGAGACACTTTTCCTGCAGCATTGTTCTACCACTCATGCAGGTGAGGATTAGTGACTTGCATCCAGGTCCTTGTGCATGGTGACTTCTATGGATGCTCCAGTGGCTGAACCACCACCAGGCCTCTAGGATTTTTTCCTCCTTTTTTTTTTTTTTTTTTTTTTTACCAGAGCACTGGACAGCTCTGGCTTATGGTGGTGCAGGATTGAACCTATTGAACCTGGGACTTCAGAGCTTCAGGCAAGACTGTTTGCATAACCATTATGCTATCTACCCCTGCCCCTTTTTTTCTCCTTCAAACCAGTGGGTTAAGCACACATGAGGCAAAGCACACAGGACCAGTGTTAGGGTCCTGGTTCGAGCCCCCAGCTCCCCACCTGCTGGGGGGGGCAGTCACTTCACAAACAGTGAAGCAGGTCTGCAGATGTCTATCTTTCTTGCCCCCTCTCTGTCTTCAGCTCCTCTCTGGATTTCTCTCTTTCTTATACAACAACAATAGCAATGGCAACAACAACAAGGGCAATAAAATGAAAAAAAATGACCTCCAGGAGCAGTGGATGCATAGTGCAGGCACAGAGCCCAGTGTTAACTCTAGAAGCAGAAGAGAGAGAGAGACAGAGAGACAGAGAGGGACAGAGACAGATGGGGAGACCAAACTACCACTCCACCACTTATGACACTTCCCTTGGCATGATGCTCTCAAGGGGCTTGGGCCCAGGTTCTTACACATGGTAAAGTGTGTACTCTACCAGGTTAGCTATCTTCCAGCTCCCAAAACCAAAAAAAAAGTAATAATTAATGTACAAAAAGAGGGATAGACATGCCACAGCCTCCTGTGACCAGGCATGGAAGAAAGTTTAAGGTTTAAACCCTTCCTTCCTAGCAATTCTATGGGTCTTGGTACAAGATATTCTGTGGGCATTTTTTGGATCTGGGAACCCTAGCTCTAAAGGCTTTGGGAAAGGCCCTGGGACATTCCTGGTATGGTCACTTCCCAGGCAGTGGGGGCAGAGGTACAAAGAACCAGGTTGGCTCTTGAAAACCAGGTTCTCCATGTAGACACTAGAGGGCAGCATCTCACCTCCAACCTAAGAAGAAAAAGCAGAAATGCTCAGCAGCCAGCCCTCTGCTCCCAGCGGAGATTATATCCTACATTCAGAAATCTAGGTGGTGGCTGCACTCGACAATGTCGGTCTTTTACCTCCTTGCACCCCCTAAGTGCCATGAATGGGAGCTCTAGCCTTGGGTTTAGCTTCAATCTCACATGTTCTTGCCTTAATTCTAGGGCCTGAGAAGAACAATGCTGAGGTTAAGGAGGCTAATCCCTTCAATGTAGAAAGTACATATGCATCATATTGATGCCCAAAAACTTAATCACAGGGTGGCTGGAAGGTGGTTCACCTAGTAGAGTGCACACATTACTGTGCAAAAGGACCCGGGTTCAAGTCTCAGGCCACCACATGGGAGCAACTACCTACAGGGTGGGGAGTCGGGGAGCTTCACAAGCAATGAAGTGGTGCTGCTATGTCTCTCTTTCTCTCTCCTTCTTTCCCTCTCTGTCTCTCACCCTCTAGAGGAAAAAAATGGTTGCAGGGTAGTGGAGTCAAGCCCTAGTGATAAACCTTGTGGTGAAAACAAACAGGGGCTAGTTGGTGACACACCTGGTTAAGTGCACACATTACAGTGCACAAGGACTCAGGTTCAAGCCTCTGGTCCCCACCTGCAGGGGGAAAGCTTCATGAGTGGTGAAGTAAGACTGCAGGTGTCCCTCTGTCTCATGCCCTCTCTATCTCCCCCATCCCCTCTCAATTTCTCTCTGTCTCTAATAATAAATAAATAAAAATATGAAAAAACTAAACTGTTATTCCTTGGCATTCACAGGAGACTGATTTCAACAGAGCCCTTCAGATACCAAAATCCACAGATGCCAAGTCCCTGAATGTTGGCCATCAGTATCCACAGCCAAAGAAGGTTGGCTGAATCCGGGAATCTGGAACCAGAAAACAGAAAAAAAACTCCAACGTGGACCTGGAGGTGGATAAAGTGTTGGATTCTCTAGCATACAGTCCCAAGTTGGATCTTTAGCAGCACATGTACCAGAGGATATCTGGTTCTCTTTTGTTCTCTCTTCCTGTTCCCCTTGCTAATAGATAAATCAAATATTTTTAAAAAGAAAGTTGAAAAAAAGAAAACAGACATAGAGAGAAAAAAGAAAGAAAGGAGAAAAACCACTAGGTAGGGACCAGGAGATGGCTCACCCAGCAGAGTGTGTGCCCTATCAACGGTGAGGCCCTGGGCTTGAACCCCAGCATCATATGCAAGTACCATAGATAGCGTCAGGGGGGGCACCTTTGGAGAGTGGAGCGATGTTGTGGTGTCTCTCCCTCTCTCCTCTCTCAAATTAATGAAAAATAAGCTTGGGGAAGCTACTATACATGTAAGGTTCTGGACTTGTTCCCTGGTGCCATAAAAAAGAAAGAGCTGGGGGCCAGGCAGTAGTGCAGCAGCAGGTTAAGCGCACATGACACAAAGCACAAGGATCCCAGTTCGAGCCCTCAGCTCCCCACCTGCATGGGGGGGGTCACTTCACAAGTGGTGAAGCAGGTCTGCAGGTGTCTCTATCTTTCTCTCCCTCCTCTCTCCATTTCTCTCTGTCCTATCCAACAACAACAACAGCAATAACAACAACAATAATAATAACAACAGTAAACAACAAGGGCACCAAAAGGGGAAAAAATAGCCTCCAAGAGCAGTGGAATCATAGTGCAGGTACTAAGCCCCAGCAATAACCCTAGAGGCAAAAAAAAAAAAAAAAAAAAAAAGAGCCCCTGATCTAAGTGGACACCTGTAGTTCAAGCCCATGTTTGTTAAACCCTGCAGCACAAGGGGGCAAGTGGTAGAGCACCCGACTGAGTGCATATGTTACAATACACAAGGACCCAGGTTCAAGTCTCTGGCCCCCATCTGCAGTAGTGAAGCAGTGCTGCAAGTGTCTCTCTCTCTCACTCCCTCTCTCTATCTCCCCCTTTCCTCTAGATTTCTCTGTCTCCATCCAATAAACAAAATAATTTTTAAGATTTAAAAAATATTTTTACTCATATTTATTTATTTATTCCCTTTTGTTGCCCTTGTTTTATTGTTGTAGTTATTATTGTGGTTGTTACTGATGTCGTTGTTGGACAGGACAGAAAGAAATGGAGAGAGGAGAGGGGGAGAGAAAGACAGACACCTATAGACTTGCTTCACCGCCTGTGAAGCGACTCCCCTGCAGATGGGGAGCTGGGGCTCAAGCTGGGATCTTTATGCCGGTCCTTGCGCTTTGTGCCACATGCACTTAACCCGCTGCACTACCTCCCGACTCCCATAAAATATATTTTTAAAGAAAGGGCATAAAATATATTTTTAAAGTACTAGGGCAGGGCAAGTCTCACTGGAAGAGGTGTGTGCCAAGACAGGGAGCAATCAGGCCTCAGGCAAGCTGAGTGTGAGGCATCTATGGGTGAGAGGATGGGGAGGCGCTCCAGGGTTCCCGGCCTTTCAGAGCTGGAGGGACATGTCCCAGGACCCCCCCCCCCCAATCCACCACATAAGCCAGGTTTCACAGCCCCTTTGCTCACCAGAGCCCCTGCTGCCCTTCAGAATTTCAGCCTGGCTGTCCTCCTCCTCCTCGTCCTCGTCCTCGTCCTCCTCATCCTCATCTTCATCTTCCTCCCTTGGGTAGCCCAGCTCTCGAAGCTCTCCCAGTTCATCCTCCTCCTCTGAGGCCGGGTTCTCGCTCAGGTTGCCAATGGACTGCAGGTGGGACTCTGCGATGCGCTGCACGGCTGGCACATGGACCGAGAAGGCAAAGGTCAAGGCCAAGAAATAGTCAACGGAGCTGGAGCAGCATGTAGCCCAGCCTCCTTCCCATGGCTGGGGCAAAAGCCAACTCCTCAGGGGCCCAATTAGAAGGCTGAAGGCTGGAGGTCAGCGTCCAGGGGATGGGGGTGGGGGGGAGTGGTGGGGGTAGCCTGTAGACCAGAGCAGAAGCAACAAGGAATAAACTCTTGATCCTAGTTGACCTTTAAGCTGCCCAAATATGCTGCCGCCATCCCCAGAAACTGGCATTAGGCAGGCCCCCCCACACACACACACACACCACAGGGTGTCAGACTGGGCAAGACCAGGCAGACTCAGCTTAACATTCTCTGGCTGGGGGACTTGCTCCTCTAGGGAGTCACTGGAGACCATGTCCGACCGCTACTGGTCCAGGCAGAAGGCCCAGGGCCTGCGCACAAAGGGCTGGAGGATCTTATCCCTTTTAATTACTGGGGGTATTCCCAACCTACTCACCCAGCTCCATCACCACCCTGTGCTGACCCCACCCTCTGGCCTGGCTCCATCATAGACATCACCCCACATACACCTGTTCCAAGTTCCAAGGGGCAGAACAGTTCTACAACTTGGAACATAGCAGCCTGCAGCCAGCAGAGTCCTTGCTTGGGGATGTGGCGTGCTCACAGTCCCCACAATCTTGACCCACATCCCCAAGCTTCCAGCTTCCTCTGTGGTGACCTAGAAAGCAACAAACACCCCCACCCCCCCAACACCACCAAAGCCTGCTGGGATAGGGCCTAGGAAGAGAAAAGCGTGGGTAGCTAGAGAGAAGTTACTAAAAGGAAGGATCAGCAGCTTAGGAGGAAGCCCCAGGACTGGGGGGGGGGCTCTATGCCCGGGGGGGGGGGCAGGGGTTTCAGGGGCAGAGGCACAAGGGGTATAGGAGCTGACTGAATGTGAGAGCATGAGAGCACTTCACAGCCCAGAGACAAGAGGTGGACAGACTGGGGGGAGTGTTGCAGCAGCACCAGCAGCACACACACACACACACCCCAAAGCCCAGAATAGGTAGATACAGGCTGGAAGTCCCCGGTGCCCTGAGCAGGGCACTATCCTCCTGCCAACTTAGGGACTGAGCACAGAGGCCGCATTGTGTGCTTGCTGCCCCACCCTGCCCCCAGCTCATAGCCTAGGGCCTCCCGCTGGCTCCAAACAAGCTACCCAGGCAATAAAAGCCCAATAAATCACCTTGTCCCGGTCTTGGGGACACAGCAGAGCTTCACCTTGAGCCAAACAGGAGAGCTCAGCCTTGGGGAACCTTCCCCCTCCAGGTTCAGGATTGAAACTCAGTCTGTGCTTACACTCCCACACCCCCATCCCAGGAGACATCAGGAACTTTGCTTTGCTCCCAAAGAAGCTGAAGCTGGCAAAACTGTGCCCTTCCAGAACAGAGGGTCCAGGGAGGCTGCAGGAAGGGAGGAGAAGTGGAGGCAGCTCCCCCAGCAGCCGGGGGAGAACTGAGTTCGTGAGCCAACTTGAACGGTGACAATAGGTGTGTGCAGAGCCTGGCTGCCTCCCGCGCCTCCTCCCTGCCTCTTGCCTCTCAGGCTCTCTGGGGTCTCTCCCTCACCCTCCCACCTGTCTCCTTAATCTGCTTTCTTATCTTCCTCCAACCCAACTACCCCTTCATGAGCTCCAGGGCTCCCGAACACCCCCAGATGGCCTGCCCTGTCTCTCCTAGAGGCCCACCTAATGTACAGCCAGTTGCTAGGATCAGTTGGGGGCCAGGGGGATATTAATTTCTGGCCCTGTGCTTTCCACCCCAGTCCTCTAGTGCCCACAATGAAGTGTCCATCTGAGATGACACGCCTCCCTCACACCTGCTTCAGAGGCTACCCTTCCTCACTCTTTCAGGTGGGGATTCCTTCCTGGGGCTTGCTGTCCCTTCACCTTCATATCCTGCAGGAAGAGAACAGCCCCTGCTGCCCCTCTCCATCTCCCCTCCCTGCTCCCTGCTCCCTGCTCAGCCTGGCTGACAGTTACACCTGTTGACCTTGGCAGGTGTTGGGGACACATTCAACCCACCCCAGAAGGGAAGCTCAACACACCCTTCTGGTCTCCCTCCCTCCTTCAGTGGGAGGAGGAGGTGGCCACACCCCGTCTGTCCCACCTCCCTCTCCAGGTGCACAGTCCCTTTTCCCTCAGGACGGCCTGTGATTCCTGGTGCCTCCCCTTTGCACAGCTGTGGCCTCCTCCTGGAATGCCCTTCCTCCCCTCCCTGCCTCCAAACTTCAGCTTAAGCATCCTCTCAGAGTCCCCAGGAGTAGAGGCCCAAACTCTCTATTAATCTGCCCAGTGCCCCCCACCAGTGCAGTCTGGCATACACTGGGGTACACTGGGCATGGAATAAGTGTCAGCTATAGGGACAAATCACCTGCTCCTGCAGAAAGAAAAAAGCAGCCTGAGAAGCCCCCAGTGAGCAGATCTGGTAAATGTCACTCAAAGGAGAGGGAGAGAGGGAGCATGGTGGGCGGTCAGAGCACACTAGTGCTGGGAGGAGGGACTCGCTGCTGGGTCTGTGTGATGCCTGCTGATCACCTGAGGCCAACTGCTTCTTTTCTGTCCACAAGCTGACTTCAAGACCCCCAGTCATCTCATCTGGCCCCTGGGTTCCATTATTTTTTTCAAGGTCAAATTAAGAAGGTGGTGTCTCAGGGCCAGGTGGTAGTGCAGTTGATAGGTCACACATGCTACAATGTGCAAGGACTTGGGTTCAAGTCCCTGATCCCTACCTGCAGGGAGAAAGCTTTACAAGTGGTGAAGCAGTGTTGAAGATCTCCCCCCCCCCCCGCCCCACTTCCCTCTTGATTTCTCTCTGCCTCTGTTCAATAACTAAGTAAACAGTGGTCTCTCAGTAGAAATTGAGGATACACAAGACAATGGCCTCCCACAAACAATGGTCAACATTTCACCACCACTCCCCCAAGTCAGCCCAGCCCCAGGGGTCAAGGAGACAGACAGACAGACAGGTGGGGGGAAGAGTACCTTTCAGTGAGGGGGGTGTGTAGGCACAAGGATTGGGTCTCTTCGATTTGTGATGGTGACCCTCTCCTGAGGCTCTCTGCAGGGGTGGGGGACAGGTTAAATAGGCTGCTTCCCTCAGCCTTCCCTCCACCCATGGTAGCCTAAGCCCCTTAGCCTCTCCTGAGGACCCCAGACTGTGCTGCACCTTGGCTGAGCCTGGGGTGTCCCCTTTGCTGGAGAGAGCCTCCAGAAGTAGTGACCTGGCTCCCATAAGACCCTTGATTGCCTTTCCATGGCTCTCACCAAATTTAAACAAAGGAAAGATGAAGGCAAAAGAGCATCCACTGGTGGCCCCGACACCCAGACTCTCACTGGAGGTACCTATAGATGTGCTAGTGGGCACCTAGGTGTCTTTCTGATGTGATTTTGTAACTTAAAAGTTATCCTATCCACCCAACCCCAAGGGGCCCTGGCATCCCTCCCCCCAACTGGCTCTGAGAACTCACCTGGTGGGGGGAGGCTTCCTCCTCTGTGAGAAGAAAGAAAGAGAATCCAGATTACTTTCCCAAAGGGCAGGGTGCCCTTTCCTTCTAGGTGCTGGGAGGTGCCTGGTCAGTAAGTTAACCCAGCAGAGGGAACCCCCACACACACACACCTCACCCACCCATCCTCCATCTTCAGCTCCATTATGGGACTTCACCAGGGCTCCCCAAAAGATATTAATGTCAGGGTGGGCTGGGGGGAAGTGGGCAGGGGAGAGGCCCACCTGGTGAGGAGTGCTCTGAGAGCCGGAACAGCATGGCAGGGGTTGGTCTCCTGCGCCGAATCTGAAGGAGATGGGAAAGAAGGGGGAGGGGACAGAGAGGTGGAGGGAGGTGGCAGGACAGACACCTGCAGCCCCCCACACCCAGGCAGCAGGGAACAAACAGTGCTTTAGAGTCCCTCAGGGAACCTTTGAATCAAAGGCTGTCAGAATTGAAAGGAATGCTTAACTCATACAGCCCCCTCATTTCACTGAAAACTCAAGGCCCAGAGAGGCTGAGCAAAGAGCTCAAGTGACACAGCACACCAAAGGAGAGAAGAGGACCAGCCACTGACTCAGCCTGTTCCCATAGCTACTCCAGATATGGCATCGTCCCCAGCCAGGACTCCTCATCTCTTGTTTTTGAAGACAGAAGACCCCTGGAGCTGACTTCCGTTGGCTGCCCCATGGGCCATGGCACCCATATAAACCTGTCACCAAAGGTCAACTCAAGAGCTGCAAAGAAACTGGAGCTGGCTGCTGAGGGTGGCTGAGTTGGGGCCTGACAGACACCATAACCTCATACTGGCAGGCGAGAATTCTACCACTGAATCACCAATGCCCTCATAACCGCATACTGAAACTCAGCTGCGGGCCTGAGCCTCAGATTCAGAGGGGGCTGGCGTCAGGGTGGGCTTCTGGGCACCAAGTCTGGACACCTGCTGCTTTTAGAAATCCTCACTTGAGTGGTCCAGGAGGTGGCACAATGAATAAAGCATTGGACTCTTAAGTATGAGGTCCCAAGTTCAATCCCTGGCAGCACATGTACCAGAGTGATGTCTGGTTCTTATTCTCTCTCCTCCTATCTTTCAAATAAACAAACAAAATATTTTTTTAAAAGTAAAGGATGACGGAGGAGCTAGTGGGGGCTGTATTGTTACATGGAAAACTGGGAAATGTTATGCATGTACAAACTATTGTATTTACTGTCGAATGTAAAACATTAATTCCCCAATAAAGAAATTTAAGAAAAAAGAAATCCTCACTTAGTTCTCATTTCAGTAAATAAATAAGTAAAAGGATCAATAAACTGTATCTTCCAGAGTATAGGAGCCAAGGTGAATGGGGCTATGAGGTGAGGGGGCACCAAGCACCCCTGACTACGCCCCCCCACACACACACACTCACCCAGGTTGGCAGTAGGATCACAGTTAATTGGGTCTCCGCTGAGCTCCAGGGAAAGGCTGGACGGGGTGGGGGGCAGGGGGAATCCAGCCGCTTTAAAGCCCTTTCCCTGCACGCTCCACCACTGCCCTGGAGACCACGAACCCCAACCTGCCCCTCCGCAGCCTCAAAAACTGACTTTGCCCCACTCTCACTGCTCTTTTGGGAGCCCGGGGTGCCGGCAACAAGTGACCCCCGGCTAGGTGGTGCAAGGAGAGGCGCTCTAGCTCTCTGCCTCCCCAACCCCCTCTGGAGACCTCCCAGCGCTCAGGAAGGTGCTCCTGAGGACTCGGTAGTCGGATTTGTGCTCCCCCCGCCCCGCTGTGCCCCGCATCTGGCAGTAGTGGGAGATCAGAGCCGGTTTCGACGACCCTAGGCCGGGTGCGGGCAATCGGGCACCGAGCGGTGGGGAGACCCCTCGGTAGAATGGGGTCAATGTACCAGTTTTTCCTCATATCTACTGGCGCCGGCTGGGACCCGGGCGGGGGCCCTCTGAGGGTAGCCTGGGGAAGGACACTCTGCAGGGTCCAGAGGGCAGTCCCCCCGCACCTCCCGCTGGCAGCGCCCCACCAGCACCACTCTGGCGGCCCTCAGTTGTCCCGCCCGGGATCAGGACCAAGGCCCCGGGAAAAAGTTGCACAAAACTCCAGCGAACTTCCCGCGCCCCTTGCGCCGCGCCCGAGGCCGGCGTGCCCCCCAACCCCATGCCCAGGTCAGCTCGCACCAGGCAGCACCCCCTGAACGCAGAGGGGCCGGGGAGAGCTGGGGGCGCTGCGGGGAATGGGGCGCGGCCCCTTACCATCTCCACCTGGCGGGGGTCGAGCTGGCTCGGGGGCGCGGGCACCGAGAACTGGATCTTCTTGCGGTCCTTGGGGTCCATGGCGCTGGGGGCAGGGGGCGCGCGGCTCCGGGTCCCGGGCTGAGGGGCCGGCTGGACTCCCCGGCGCTGCTCCACGCGCCGCGCCGCCAGCGGGCTGTGAGTGAGGAGGGAGGCCGGAGGAGGGAGGAGGAGGGCTGAGCTCGGGTAAAAATACCGCGCGGGAGGCAGGAGGCAGGAGGCGCGAGTGGGAGGGGTCGGCAGCCCTGGTCCCGCTCCCCCGCGCTCACTCGCTGCGCTCCACCCGGCTCCCCGCGTCTTCTCCTCTCCGTCTCTCCCTCTCGGCTTCTCTGCACCCCGCCTCAACCTCCCTACCCGCCTCTGCGCTTCTGGGGCGCTCGCGATCTCACCCCCTCAGCCCAGCCTCGGGGTCCTCAGCCCCCCCCCCCCCCCCCCCCCCGGCTTGGCACTGGCGCCCCGGCGCGCGGTGGGAGGGCGTAGGGGAAGCGGCCAATGAACGCCGAGCGCCGCGCCCCGGGGGCCACTGAGGGTGGGGAGCGGGAGCTGGGGCTGGGGGCCCCCTGCAGCCTCCCCAGAACTCCGAAGCTGCATTATTGATGGAGTCCTGCGGGGAGGAGGATGGGGGTGGGTGGAGGGGGACTCTGGCCTTAACCCCTTCTGGGCCCGGGAAACCCGTGAGGTCCGGGACCGAGTACCAGCATGTCACGCTGTAAATGGGGGTGTCCTAGAAAGCGAGTGAGTGTGAAAGAGCGGGCTGTGCGTGGGAGGACACGTGTCTGTCTCTGTGGCGGGCTGGACTGTGTGTGCGTGAGTGCCAAGGCCCTGCGGTGCCTGTAGCTAGTGAGTGTGTGTGTGTGTGTGGGGGGCTATTGAGTGGGGGGGTCGCACAGTGTGAGTGTGTGTGAGTCTCAGTAAGTGTGTCAGAGTGTCAAGCATGCAGGAGTGAGTGGCAGAGTGTGGGAAGACAGTGTGTGGGGGGGCGGGTGTAGGTGTGGAGAGCATGTCAGAGGCTGTCAAGATGATGGGCAGGCAAGAGCCAATTGGGTTGGGGGCTACATCCCCAGTTCTAGCCTGTGAGGTTGGGGGTGAAGTTGTGATGATGTGAGCACCTCCTGAGTGTGTGTGTGGGGGGATAATGTCCCTGCCATGATGTACCCTGGATTCACATGTCTTCAGCCTCTTCTCCCCAAAGCAGCCCTGGGGGGACCTAGTTGGGGTATTGGTGGGGACAGCCTGTACACGTGCCATCACGTGTGTGAGTTTATGCAGCACTGGAGAAGAGGTGTGTTACCAAGGTGTGAGCTTCTCTCAGCCTGCAGAAGTGTTTCTGGGTGTCTCAGGAGTGGGAAGTTGGCCCTAAGAGCCAGAGAGCCTCTGCTTACTTGCCTAGGCCCTGGGCATCTGTGAGAGAGGGCCTCAATGCCCCTCTACAGGCTAAGAGCATGGTGCATGACCATGTGTGTGGCTTCCTGGTGCACTCTTTGTGTTAGCTGTCTTCTCTCCTGGTCATATGCAGTCAGGAACACCCCCACCCTCTCCTCAGTGTTCCTCATCTTCCAACAACTTTTCCACTTCTGGCCCCAATGGGCTGGATCCTTGGCAGAGCACAAGCCCAGAGCAGTCCTATGGCAATGGGGTCCTGAACCCCGTATCAAGCTCCAGAGTCAGTGCCCATTCTGGAGGGTGGGGGGTGGGTGGGAGGAGGCAGGTGTGGCAGGAGGGCAGACCTCTGATTGGAAGCTTGGCTGCTGGCATCCACATCCTCCAACCACAGGCCTGGCTCAGACTTCACTGTGTTTGTTGACTTCAGTGCTTGTTAGGGGAAGAGTCAAATGCCAGGCTGCTAGCCCAAGGGTAAGGGCATCTTCCACATGGGATGTGGTGGGCAGTGGCAGAAGCCAGGTTGGCAGTGCCTTGGGAAGGTAAACAAGCTGGTCCTGTAAGTCCCAAGTGCAGAAAAGATATGGCGCAGGCAGTGACCTGAATGACCACCAGATCACACGGAGGGGAAGGGGGACCTGTGACTTCCAGTGGCAGGAAGTGGGAAGTTGTGTGTGTGTGTTGGGGGGGGGGGATAATGGGACTGAGAACAAATAGATAGGTGACTACAGCATAAGAACAGAGAGCTATCACCACCAGTCCCTTCTGAGAGCTCCTCAGGGCTGGGGTTTGGGGAGCTGAGGCTGAGGCTGAGGCTGTTTGACCAAGGAGAACTTGTTCCTGAAGGTTCTTCCCAAAGGGCGGCTGCTCTGGGAGGCCCAGGAGCAGGAGAGACATTCCCCCCCCAACACACACACACACAGACCCAGGTCAGGAGCACTGGGAAGGGAGATACCCCCCATCTTGGTGAGGCTCAGAAGTCAGGGTGCTTGGGGTTTCAGGGCAAGGTCTTCCCTTTCTACCCCCAGCCTTTGCCCAGGCACCCACAGCTCCAGCTTCTAAACCAACCTGGGCTTTGAGGAGTGGGTGTGAGTGACTGACAGAGGTGAGGCCCTGGAGGGGCAAGAGCAGGAAGGGGCAGAAGGATGACAAGAGTCAGAGGGTGAAAGAGAGAGGGGGGGAAAGGAAAAGAAATAAAGGGGGGAGACAAAGAGAGACAGAGAAAGCCTCACCATGGAGAGAGGCAGGAGACAGAGATGGAGAGAGTAAAAATAGCTCCACATTAAGATGATTGCAGCTCGCAGCTCTGCCCTCCGTGAGGAATTAAATGAGGTTTTATTACTTTGTGTTTTTTTTTTTTTCTCTCCTGGATCCTACGCGACTTCTCAAGAACTTGGGGAAAAGTTTTTCAGGTGGGCGGCCAGGTGGCGGGGGCTGTGTGGGTGACAGGAGGAAGGGAACAGGATTCTGGGAACTGGGGGTGGTGTGGGCAGGGGTGAGGACTGAGGAGGGGCTGGGGAGGGTGGCAAAGCCCAGCAGGGGCTGGGGAGGGTGGGGAGACAGTGGGATTGAGCACATCCTGAGGCATTGAGAAGCCAGGGGCTAGTGTGACCTCCCTTCACTTCAATTTAGAATTAATCATATGCAAATGAGATGTAAAAATAATATGCCATTCCTCGGTTATTATTCTTGAGTTGGAAGCTCTGGCAGTTGAGCCCAAGGAACAAATTGAAAACCTTGTTTGACTTAACTCTGATTGAACTGTGGGTCTGTTTCTGCTTGGACTGACAGCAGAAGTCTCTCATCAGATGTCTATTAATGGATCCCAGGTCTCAGCACACTATTTTGAGATGTGCCTTTTTTTTTTCTTCCACTTTTTGTTGTCATTGTTGACATCATTGCCAAAGTGCCTGCCTGCCTCAGTGCCTGGCTTACAAAAGGTATCATGTCTTCTCTGGAAGGTGGTTTGGACTCGGGGATGTGAAGCCTTTGCCCTCTTTAGGGGAGGTGGAGAATAAAGGCAATCTGGAAATTTCCCTCTCTTCCTCCAAGCACGAAGACAGAACATAAGCTGGTGGGTGGGGGTGGGGGTGGGGGTAGTAAGGAGGGTTGGGTACCTGAGTAAGAATCTTAAGTCTATCACTGTGTGGCCTTTGGAAATTTCTTTACCACTCTATCGCTCGGTTTCCATGTTTAAAGCCCACCCAGTCATCCAATAAGAAGCGATTAATAAAGTCACCAACCTGCAAAGATTGAAGGCTTCCCTGGAGCTTTGGGATGCAGTTCCAAAAAAATATCAGCAGGTGGCAGAGTTGGCCAGGGTTTGGACAGTTGTGCTGCTGGCACTTAGGTCTGTAACTGGGCATCACACTCGTGACCTTGGCACCACGGAGCTAAGCAGAGTTGGCCAGGTTGGCATGTGGTAGTTGGAAGAGAGGCTCCAGGAAGTCCCGGTAAGAGCTCACTGGGCACAGTGGGGCATCTTTCCCTGTTCCAGGGGGAAGAGAGGACAGAGCTCCATAGCCCATCTCTGAAAATCTGCAGGCACCCAGGGAGAGGGCAGGGACACCCCCAGCCAAGTGAAAGGTGGTGCCAGTACAAGGAATTTGACCATCTGAGACACCCATCCACACCTGTTTATTCATTCATCATCTGTCCCATTACTCTCTCTATATATTCATATGTGGTGCTTTCTAAAAAAGATTTTTATAAAAATAGCTTTTGGGGTGGGGGGTCAGGCAGTAGCACAGCAGGTTAAACGCACATGGCACAAATTGCAAGGAACAGCATAAGGATCCTGGTTCGACACCCACCCCCCCCCCCCGTCTCCCCACCTGCAGGGGAGTCGCTTCACAGGCGGTAAAGCAGGTCTGCAGGTGTTTATCTTGCTCTCCCCACCTCTCTCCCCTAGTCTCTCGATTTCTCTCTGTCCTATCCAACAACAACATCAGCAATGACAACAATAATAATAACGACAACAAGGTCAACAAAATGGGAAAAATGGCCTCCAGGAGCAGTGGATTCATAGGGCAGGCACCCAGCCCCAGCAATAACCCTGGAGGCAAAAAAGAAAGAAAGAAAGAAAGAAAGAAAGAAAGAAAGAAAGAAAGAAAGAAAGAAAGTAAGAAAGTTAGTTAGTTCCCCCTTTGAACTAGACCACTGCTCAGTTTTGGTTTGTGGTGGTACCAGAGATTTGAGCTAGGAACACTAAACCTTGAGTATGAGCGTCCTGTAAACTGCTATGTTATCTTCCCACCCCTTGGGTGCTTTAAAAAAACAAAACAAAACTCGACTTTATTGAGTTAGAGTTTATGTATAGTTAAATGTATCAGTATTTTTTTCTTTTTAAAAAATATTTATTTATTCCCTTTTGTTGCCATTGTTTTTAAAAAAGATTTTATTTATTTATTAACGAGAAAGCTAGGAGGAGAGAGAGAAAGAACCAGACATCACTCTGGTACATGTGCTGCCGGGGATTGAACTCAGGACCTCATGCTTGAGCGTCTAATGCCTTATCCATTGCGCAACCTCCTGGACCACTAGCCATTTTTTTAAAAAAATATTTATTTATTTATTCCCTTTTGTTGCCCTTGTTGTTTTATTGTTGTAGTTATTATTGTTGTCATTGTTGTTGGATAGGACAGAGAAAAATGGAGAGAGGAGGGGAAGACAGAGGGTGAGAGAAAGACACCTGCAGACCTGCTTCACCGCCTGTGAAGCGACTCCCTTACAGGTGGGGAGCTGGAGGCTCAAACTGGTATCCTTACACGGGTCCTTAAACTTTATGCCATCTGCGCTTAACCCACTGCGCTATCACCTGACTCCCTGCTGCTTTTTCTTAACTACTGACATACATTTATTTATTGCCACCAGGGTTATCACTGGAGTTTAGATCCTACATGATGACTCCACTGCTCCTGGCAGGCATTTTTTTCTTATTTTTCCATTCCCCCCTTCCTCTTTCTCTTCTCCTCCTCCTTTTTTTTCTTAAAGTTTTCTTTTTTATAATATATATTTTTATTTTTTATATTTTATTTATTTATTTTCCCATTTGTTGTCCTTGCTTTTTATTATTATTGTAGTTATTGTTGTTGTTGTCATCATTGTTGGATACGACAGAGAGTAATGGAGAGAGGAGGGGAAGACAGAGGGGGGAGAGAAAGATAGACACCTGCAGAGCTGCTTCACCACTTGTGGTCATGAGGATTTCAGAGAAAAGGACATTATTTGCGCTACCACCTGACTCCCTTTTTTTCCCCTCTTTTTCTTTTTTAACCAGAGTACTGCACAGCTCTATTTATGGTGGTTCAGGGGATTGAATCTGAGACTTTGGAACCTCAGGCAGCATAATTATTTTGTATAACCATTATGCTATTCCTCCTTCTTTTTTATTTCATTTATTATGATAGCGATAGAAATAGAGAGGGAGAGAGAAAGATACCCACAGTCTGCAGTCTGCTCTACCGCTCATGAAGCTCTTTCCCTGCAGGAGGGGACTGAGATCTTAAACCCTGTTCTTCCCATATAATAATGTGTGCTACTGCCTTTAATACATCCAGGGTGCATATGAGTGGAAGGTGGAGCTCGCATTGGAGAGGTTTCTGCCTTGCTGGGCATTGAACTGATGGAGAGGAAGTGTTGGGGTGGGGGTGGGTGTGTGTGTAGGAAGGGAGGCAAAGATCAATGTGCTGAGGTTGCCCTCTGGTGGCACATATGAGTAAAAGGTTTCTGTGCCCTCTGGCGCCCTCGTGTGGGACTCTGTTGAGAAGCAAGAGCAAGTAAACAGCCCACAGTGGGGGGCAGCAGCCGCAGGCACCTGGAGACCCCCTGCTCTGGCCACTGCCTGGTACCCCCCGAGGTGCCAGCTGAGGCTGCCCCTGAAGAATGCCAGCTGCCGGAGCCCCGCCGCCTGCCTACCACCCCCTCCACCAGCCTCACACACACTCCAATCCCGGTCCAGTCGGCTGCTTCCATTCCCTGAAGAAGAGGCCCTAAAGTTAAAACAGCTGTTAATTTATAAACCAATTTTTCCGTGACTGCTTAATAAATCGCCAGCAGCTGCTCTGCCCCCTCCTCCTGCCCAGGCACCCGGCCCCGGGGGCTCCATGGAGAAGCTCAGAGTCATCAGCCTGCCCCTCCTGCCTGCTTCCTCCAACTCCCCCAGCTTGCCCTATTCTCCCAGGAACTGGGCACTTGTGGGGAGAACCCTGAGGAACCCCACTTTTCTGGTGTTCGGTGGAGTGGAGAGGTGAGGGTGGGGTTTCCTCCGTTAGCAGGCTGCAGGCCAAAGGCCCACCCTCCCAATACCCTACAACTTCCCCCACACGCCCAGGCCCAGAAGGTAGACATAAAGGGTTATCTCAGTTCTGAGGACATGGGGGGAGGGGCCGCCAAACTCCCTAGGGAGTGTCGGGCCACTGGCTCATCCTGAGAGCACTGGAATCTCAGTTCCTGACAGCATGGTGGTCGCCCTGACAGATGCTAACCATTTCCCCGACCCTGCTGATTGCTCAGGGGTGGGCTGGGAGGGGGTGAGGAGTACTGCTCCAGGGCGGGGCCTCCCCAAGCCATCTTCTGGATAATGAGCAGGGCTTCCTGGGCATCCCCTTGGCCCTTTCCTCTGACATATAAAAACACCTCAAAAATCCACTGGGGTGGGGGCCCTGAGAGCAGCAGACATAAGGTATGTTCTTTCTTTTTGCACCCTGGGAAAGGCTCCTCTCTATGGTGATCCCTGACTTTTTGGCAGTGGTGGGTGGGGAAGGGGTCCCAACCGTACCTCTGCAGACACCAGGAGCTCAGTAGGAAAAGAGAAAGAGGATGGTGGCACACATTAGGTCAGGAGTTCAATTCCTGCTCCTGTACTGACTTGCTATGTGTCCTTAGGCAAGTAACTTGGCCCCTCTTTCATCTGCACCTCCATTTATAAAATAGGGGTAATAATTACAAAATCTTTATAAAAATTAAATAAGGCAATGCTCATACAAATTCTAACATAGGGTGGGGAATATAGCATAATGTAACCAATATAGCATAATGTAACCATTCAGAAATACTTTCATGCCTGAGGCTTCCAGGTCCCAGGCTCAATCCCCTGACCCACCATAAACCAAAGCTGAATAGTACTCTGGTGAAAATAAATGAATTAATCAAATTTTTAAGATTCAAAGATTTTTTTAAAAAGATTTTTAATTTACTTATTGATGAGAAACATAGGAGGAGAGAGAGAAAGAATCAGACATCACTCTGGTACACGTGCTGCCAGGGCTTGAACTCAGGACCTTACACTTGAGAGTCAAGCGCTTTATCCACTGCGCCACCTCCCAGACCACTCATATATATATATATATATATATTAATTTTTTTAAATATTTTATTTTATTTATTTATTCCCTTTTGTTGCCCTTGTTTTTTTTTTATTGTTGTAGTTATTATTGTTGTTGTCGTCATTGTTGGATAGGACAGAGAGAAATGGAGAGAGGAGGGGAAGACAGAGAGGAGGAGAGAAAGATAGACACCTGCAGACCTGCTTCACCGCCTGTGAATCGACTCCCCTGCAGGTGGGGAGCCGGGGTTGGAACCAGGATCCTTATGCCGGTCCTTGTGCTTTGCGCCACCTGCGCTTAACCCGCTGCACTACAGCCCGACTCCCTATTTTTTTTTTTGTCTTTATTTATTTATTTTTTATTTTTTTTTATTTATTTTTATTTAAGAAAGGATTAATTAACAAAACCATAGGGTAGGAGGGGTACAACTCCATACAATTCCCACCGCCCAATCTCCATATCCCACCCCCTCCCCAGTAGCTTTCCCATTCTCTATCCCTCTGGAAGCATGGACCCAGGGTCATTGAGGGTTGCAGAAGGTAGAAGGTCTGGCTTCTGTAATTGCTTCCCCGCTGAACATGGGCGTTGACTGGTCGGTCCATACTCCCAGTCTGCCTCTCTCTTTCCCTAGTAGGGTGGGTCTCTGGGGAAGCTGAGCTCCAGGACACATTGGTGGGGTCTTCAATCAAGGGAATCCTGGCTAGCATCCTGATGGCATCTGGAACCTGGTGACTGAAAAGAGAGTTAACATACAAAGCCAAACAAATTGTTGAGCAAACATGGACCCAAAGTTTGGAATAGTGGAGAGGAAGTGTTAGGGAGGGTACTCACTGCAAACTCTAGTGTACTTCTGCTTTCTTACTTTGGTGCCATACTCCAAATTCAGTCAATTTCTGCTTTGCGTTTCTACTTTTTTTTTTTTTACATGCATAACATTCCCCAGATTCCCATTTAACAATACAACCCCCACTATTTCATTCATCATTTTTCATGAACCTGTATTTTCCCCACCCATCCACCCACCCCAGAGTCTTTTACTTTGGTGTAATACTCCAATTCCATTTTAGGTTCGACTTGTGTTTTCTTTTCTGATCTTGTTTTTCAACTTCGGCCAGAGAGTGAGATCATCCCATATTCATCCTTCTGTTTCTGACTTATTTCACTCAACATGATTTTTTCAAGGTCCATCCAAGATCGGCTGAAAACGGTGAAGTCACCATTTTTTACAGCTGAGTACTATTCCATTGTGTATATATACCACAACTTGCTCAGCCACTCATCTGTTGTTGGACACCTGGGTTGCTTCCAGGTTTTGGCTATTAGAATTGTGCTGCCAAGAACATATGTGTACACAGATCTTTTTGGATGGATGTGTTGGGTTCCTTAGGACATATCCCCAGGAGGGGAATTGCAGGGTCATAGGGTAGGTCCATTTCTAGCCTTCTGAGAGTTCTCCAGACTGTTCTCCACAGAGGTTGGACCAATTGACATTCCCACCAGCAGTGCAGGAGGGTTCCTTTGACCCCACACCCTCTCCAGCATTTGCTGCTGTTACCTTTTCTGATGTATGACATTCTCACAGGAGTGAAGTGATATCTCATTGTTGTCTTGATTTGCATTTCTCTGACAATCAGAGACTTGGAGCATTTTTTCATGTGTTTCTTAGCCTTTTGGATCTCTTCTGTGGTGAATATTCTGTCCAAGTCCTCCCCCCATTTTTGGATGGGATTATTTGTTGTCTTGTTGTTGAGTCTGGCAAGCTCTTTATATATGTTGGTTATTAAACTCTTATCTGATGTATGGCATGTAAAGATCTTCTCCCATTCTGTGAGGGGTCTCTTGATTTGGGTAGTGGTTTCTTTTGCTGTGAAGAAGCTTTTTAATTTGATGTAGTCCCATAGGTTTTTTTTTTTTTTAAAGAAAATGATTCAGAGCAAGTGAGGTGCATGCATAAGACCTCAGCTCTGCTAAATAAGTAAATGAATATTACAGTCTTGACATATAGTAGGTGGTTACAAAGTGGAACTTCATATTACCTTTTCATCCATTGCTGAAAAGAGTAGAAACTAAATCTCCTGGGACCCTCAAGTAGCAAATCTTGGGGTGGGACTGCTCAAATTTCCTGAGAAAATAGGGGAAGAGTAGAAATGCTGGGGACAAAATTAAGGGGGAAAAAATCCAGGGCCAGGAGATAGTTGACTTGGTAGAGCACACACTTTGCTAGGTGCCAAGACCTAGGTTCAAACCCATCAGAACCACAAAGGAAAACATTAGGGAAGACGCAGTAATGCTGTGGTATCTCTCTCTGTGTCTCTCTTTCCCACTCTGTCTCTAATTGTAATTGAAAGTGGGGAGGGGGGAGGTCACCAGGATCAGTGGGATTACATAGGCACAAGGTCTTGATGGGGAAAAGAAAAGGGGGTTACCTGCATGTGGCACAAAGCGCAAGGACCGTTGTAAGAATCCCGGTTCGAGCCCCCGGCTCCCCACCTGCAGGGGAGTCGCTTCACAAGTGGTGAAGCAGGTCTGCAGGTATCTATCTTTCTCTCCCCCTCTCTCCATTTCTCTGTCCTATCTAACAATGATGACATCAATAACAACAACAATAATAACTACAACAACAATGAAAAACAACAAGGGCAACAAAAAGGGAAAATAAATATTTTTTAAAAGTGTTTTTACAAAAAAAGAAAGAAAAGAGTTCCATAATTAGAACTGGATTTTTTTTCTTTATTTTTCTCTCTTAAATTTATGAGAAAGAACCAGAGCATCACTCTGGCACATGCAATGTCAATAATTGAACTTGGGACCTTTTATTTGGGGGTCCAACACTTTATTCAATGTGCTACATCCCAGGCTGCAAGACTTGTTTCTTTCTATGTAGTTTTTTTTCTCCTTGTGTTCTGGGTCTTTCTATTCCAGTTTATAACCCTCCCCACTCTCATATACACCATCACACACACACCACCACCACTACCTTACTTAGGTTGTCATCGTCCTAGCCCAGTACACTTCTTAAGAAAGAAGCAAAAGCCTCTACCCCAATTCAGCTCCTGAAGCCCTCACTTCTCAAAGAAGCAAAACTTCAGGGTCAGAGAGACAGCTCAGCAGTGGAGCACAGGACTTGCATGTCTGAAACCTCAGAAGCACGAGGTTCAATCCCCAGCACCACCAGTAGACCAGGGATGAGCAGTTCTCAGTGTATCACCTGCACATTCACTGATATTCATACACATGAGCTCTTGCTCATACAAATAAATAAATCTAAAAAATAATGATGCAAGTTCTCCCCTTTAAGGTAAATCCCTCCTATTTCTTCTCTTGTTTTCAGTAGAGGCTGTTAGGACCTTCTCCCACCCCCCCACCCCCCCAGTGGGATGCGGGAAGCATCTGGACTCTGTGTCACAGGGTCCAGCCTGACATGAGCCTGGCCTGACTGAAGTCTCCCTGTGTACCCACAGCAAGTAAGCCAGCCTCAGAGCCTAGCTCTCCAGCTGTAGAGTGGGGAGAATTCCAGAACCTATCTCCTGGGTCCTGTGAGGGTTGATTGGGATATTGTCCATCAACTTCCTGGCACAGGGCCTGACTTTTAGCAGGTGCCAAGGATGAAGATACAGTGGTGGGGAGAGAGGTGGCAGGTGTGGTGAAAGGAACCAAGAAGCCAGTAGTAGACTGTGGGTTTAAATCCCACTGCCCTGCTGGCAGCTCAGAGGCTTTGGGCAGTTGTTTCAAACTAGTGGTAAGGCCTCTGAGTGCTGGGGTCCTTCTCCTGCTACCTGAGTCAACAGTAACAGCCATTTCCAGGTGAAACTTGGACACTCACAAGCTTTACCCCTTGAGAGTGGTTGGGTGGTACAAGGTTTGGGGGGTGAGCAGAAGCAGATGCAGACCTGGCATTGGAGACCCTGACTCAGGGCAGGTCTCAACTTCCTTGGTGTTTCTCCTGGATCTTGATCTGAGCCCAACACTTTTCTCTGTCCCTACCCACTGGTTCTGCAAAGCAGGGAGCCCCTCCCTGTGTCCAGGTCCCGACTACCTCCTGGAAATAAAGCAGGGTCCCTGGGGCCCACTCAAGCCCAGGACTGCTCTGCCAGGGTGCCAGCTGGTGCCCGGAGGGGGCGGGGCAGCGGCTTGATCATGTGGAAAGGGAAAGCTAGAGGCACCTCCTATGCTGGTGGTTCCTCACCAGAAACAGGACAAGGGGCGCCCAGGACATCCGGGTAGCTCTTCCTCTTTAGGCTGACTGAGCTGAAAGCTCAGCTCGACCAGCCCAGTGCCTCAGTTTACACAACCGACCCGACCCGAAAACAGACCCTCCACTCCTGTCACCAGACCCGAAAACAGACCCTCCACTCCTGTCTCCCTGGGGGCCCCAAGGGCCTTGGCATTGGCCTCGCAGCTCCTTCTCTCTTCCCTTTCTTAAAGAACCCAGCTCGGCCTCCTCCCTGCTTCCATTCTCTCCGTAGAAGCCAGCCGGGAGGACACTTAACCCCAGAGGACCAAGGGGTTAGCCAACTCCAGGGGAGAGCTCGTCCCCGCAGGGCCTGGGGCTGCACCCCCTCAGCCCGCCGCGACGCCCGCACCGCCGCAGGGGTGGCCCGGAGCTCCCAGCTCGGCCCCTTCCTGCCGCCACTGGCCCTTTAAGAGCCTCTCCGCGCGCTGCCGTCCCGGATCAGCCAGAGAGACCATTAAAATTTTATGCAGAATGAAAATGGGCCAGGTCTCCAGCTTCCTCGCTCCCATCCAATGATTTATTACTCGCAAATACCACAGAACTAATTAGTATAGTAATTAATTAATACGCATTTGCATATTTGCATGTGCAATTAGTGCAGTGGAGTGATTACTGGGAGAATGAGGGGCCCCGGATTGTCAGATGTGAGGGGGAAGTGGCCTGGAAAAGAGTTAGTGGGAATGAACTTTGTAGGGAGCGCGCAGGCGGGAGGGTGGGCGCGGCAGGCGGCCGGGGCCGCGGGGGCGCCTCGTGGGGTGCTCGGGGGGGCAGCGCCCGGCGCGCCAGGCCCGGGGTCCGCCGCGTCACCCCACGCGGGCCCGGGGTCACGACCCGCGCGCCCCGCCCGCCCCGCCCCGCCCCCGCCTCGCCCCCGCCTCGTGGCACGGCTCCAAGCGCGCGCCTGATTGTTATGCATTGTGTTTCGTGCAGCGAGCGGAGCCGGGCGGGATGGGGCTGGCACAAGCTGTTTCCCTGCCACGCGGCGGTGGCACCTTAAAGGGACAGCGTCCTCCGCCCGCCCCCGCGCCCCCACCTCCCGGCGGGCCTCCCCGCAGCGGGCTGAGGGCGAGCGCCTGGGAGGGGGCGCGGGGCACGTGCCGAGGGAGCCGGGGCGGGAATTCGGGCCGCGAGCCTGGCTGGGGCGGCTGGGGCGCACTGGGCCTGGCGCCAGGCGCGGGTGGGGGACGTGGGGGCGGCCCGGAGAAGGCCAAGGAGGCGAGGGAGCGAGTGGCAGCCCACTGCGTGACAGGCGGCTCCTCATAGGCCATGGCTTGGCTTCTGATACTCACGAAGATCCCTGTGAGGCTGTGCTCCTTGTTCCCATTTTACAGCCAGAACATAACTGTGGCAGGCGGCCTGTGATCAAGTGACAAAACTGGGGCATATTCCCAAGTGCTCAACCGAGGTGCCAGAGAAGGAAGCAATATTTCCTCAGGGGGCATCAAAGCAGACTTCCTGGTGGAGGAAGCAATTCACTGAACCTTCAAGGGGCAGAAGAGCACCTTCTGCTGATGGAGGTGGATGCAGGGTAGAGAACAATCATGTTTAATGTGACAGTCCTGTTGCATGTGCCCACTCATGAAAACTGAGGAAACCCAGTCCAGGGTACTAGTTCCTGTGACTTGTGACTTAGGAACTTGGACAAAGAGCAACTTAGAGTTCCAGCCTTGGCCTGTGTCTGAGGCAAGGTCTTCTGTTTCCACAGTGTGGTCATGAGGATTTCAGAGAAAAGGACACCGTTTGTATTTATAAGAGCATGAACTTGAAGTCATATTGTGCTCGGTTCAAATCCAGCCTCTTCCACTTACTAGCTGTGGTCCCTGGCCCAGCAACCATAATTTGACTTCTCTGTGCTCCAGCTGCTTGCTTCTGAGGTCATGGTGAGAAGAGATTAGATGATGCATAGGAAACCCAGTGCTTGGCACAGCTAATGCTCACCATTGTCAGGATCCATTATCTGTCATTGATCAAATGTTACATTAGTACGGAGACCTCGGGGTCCTCAGGGACAATAGGACCCCAAAGCAAGAGTCAGAATCATCTTTTCCTTCCTTTCCTTTTTCTTTTTTTCTTTTTAACATTTATTTATTTGATAGGACAGAGAGAATTTTAGAGGAGAGGGAGAGAGAAAGAGAGACACTTGCAGCACTACTTCACCACTCCTGAAGCTTCCTTCCTGCAGGTAGGGACTGAGGGGCTTAAATCCAGGTCCTTGCATATTATAATGTGTGTACCTAACCAGGTATGCCATGGCCATGCCTCCTTTCTTTTTAAAAAAGATGTATTTATTAATTAGTTAATGACAGGAGCTGGAAGCTGGCACACTCAGTTAAGCACATATATCACCAAGCACAAGGAACCAGGTTCAAGACCCCACTCCCCACCTGCAGAGGGGGCACTTCAGGAATGGTAAACTAGGTCTGCAGGTGTCTGTCTATCTCTCTCCTTCTCTATCTCTCCTCTCCCTCTCAATTTCTCTTTATCCTGTCAAATTAAATAAATAAATAAATAAATAAAAGGAAAAAATGGCCACTGGGAGCAGTGATTTTGTAGTGTTGGCACCAAGTTCCAGTGATAACCTTGATGGCAATAGAAAATTAATTAATTAATTAATTAATTCCAGAGAATCCAAGCATTCTGTCACATATAGTGAGTGCCCTGGATCAAGCTCAGGATTTCATGTTTAAGAGTACAGGTCTGCAACACCCCCCTGGGCCACCAGAGTCCTAGTTACTAGTTTTGACTCTGTCACTCACTTGTGTGGCATCAGGCAAGTAGCTTCTTACTGTATTGTGATTACTTATTAGTAAAAATGGGCCACAGCAGTTGGGGAAATAGTTCAGTGGGCAGAGCATTGGATTTTGGTGTCTAAGGTTCTCAGTTCAGTCCCCAGTACCTCATATACCAGAGACTACCATGTTCTTTCTCTCCCTCTTTGTCTCATGTGAACATCTCTTTCTCTCATATGTAGTAAATAAAATGTATATTTTATTTATTTATTTATTTTCCCTTTTGTTGCCCTTGCTATTTTTTTATTGTTGTTGTAGTCATTGTTGTTATTGATGTCGTCGTCCTTGTTAGATAGGACAGAGAGAAATGGAGAGAGGAGGAGAAGACAGAGAGGGGGAGAGAAAGACAGACACCTGCAGACCTGCTTCACCGCCTGTGAAGTGACTCCTTTGCAGGTGGGGAGCCAGGGGCTCAAACCAGGATCCTTGTGCTTTGCGCCATGTGCACTTAACCCGCTGCACTACCACCCAACTCCCAAAATATTTTTTGTACATTTATTTTTTTTTTCCCTTTCGTTGCCCTTGTTGTTTAACATTGTTGTGGTTATTGATGTCGTTATTCTTGGGTATGACAGAGAGAAATGGAGAGAGGAGGAGAAGACAGAGAGGGAGAGAGAAAGACAGACACCTATAGACCTGCTTCACTGCCTGTGAAGCGACCCCCCTACAGGTGGGGAGCCGAGGGCTTGAACTGGGATCCTTATGCCAGTCCTTGCCAAAATATATTTTTTTAAATATTTATTTATATTTATATTTCCACTTTTGTTGCCCTTGTTTTTTTAATATTTTATTTATTCATTCATGAGAAAGATGGGAGGAGAGAGAAAGAACCAGATATCACTATGGTACATGTGCTGCCAGGGATTGAACTCAAGACCTCATGCTTGAGAGTCCAATGATTTTACCCACTGTGCCACCTCCTGGACCATGCATGACCTCGTTGTTTTTTACTGTTGTAGTTATTATTGTTGTTGATGTTTTCGTTAGATAGGACAAAGAGAAATGGAGAGAGGAGGGGAAGACAGAGGGGGAGAGAAAGAGAGATGCCTGCAGACCTGCTTCACCGCCTGTGAAGGGACTCCCCTGCAGGTGGGGAGCTGGACTCCCCGCCAAAATATTTTTTAAGAAGGGGGGCAATGATCCATGATACTCTTACTATTAGATTGTTCCTTGTGCCCACTTAGCCCTTCAGTGAGGTAAAGAAATAACAGCTAGGTCTCATTCAGGCGCTGAGCCAAGAAATCTCAGGTTAGAGTGAGTCGGACTGTAGTGCAGCAGGTTAAGCGCAGGTGGCACAAAGTACAAGGACTGGCATAAGGATCCTGGTTCAGAGCCCCTGGCTCCCCACCAGCAGGGGAGTCGCTTCACAGGCGGTGAAGCAGGTCTGCAGGTGTCTGTCTTTCTCTCCACCTCTCTGTCTTCCCCTCCTCTCTCCATTTCTCTCTGTCCTATCTAACAATAATGACATCATCAACAACAACAATAATAACTACAACAGTAAAAAACAACAAGGGCAACAAAAGGGAAAATAAATAACTAAATAAAATTTTAAAAAATAACAATAATAACTACAACAATAAAAATCAACAAGGGCAACAAAAGGGAGAATAATAAATAAATTTTAAAAAAGATATAGGGCTGAGAAAATAGCTTAATGGTTATGTAGAAAGACTTTCATGCCCAAGGCACCAGAAGTCCTAGGTTTGATCACTCGAGTACACACACACACACACACACACACACACACACAGACACACACATCTCTACCATCCATGAAATTCCCTCCCTATTGCCCATGATGATCCCAGAGATCAAACCCAGGGGCTCATGCATGGTAAAGCACATATTTTATCCCCTGGAACATTTCCCGGCCATATACTTTTTAAAGCAAAGCATCATTATTATATCATATCATGTCATATCATAATACACACACACACACACACACACACACACACACACACATATATATATATATATATATTTTTTTTTTTTTTTTAACCAGATCACTGCTCAGCTCTGGTTCATGCAATGCCAGGGGGTCGAACCTGGGGCCTCATGTGTGCAAGTTCTGTGCTCTACCTGTTGAGCCATGTCCAGACCACCACAAGCACTGACTGAAACTACTCTGGTCTTGAGGGCCTGCAGGAAGCCCAGCTTTCCCAGAGGAAGAGGGCCTGGAGCAAGAACCTAAAACAGAAGGATTCTGAGATATTGGGGGATAACTCTACGGAGCAGTCTCAGCAAAGAAGGGAAGACAGCAGGAATAGATGCAGTGGAGTTGAATTTATCCCAAGTGGGGCAGGAGAAGGAAGGAGAGGGTCTGGAAAGTTTGAAGCCCAAGCAGGGAGGGGCATCTAGATTTGGGTGGGGACCACCAGGGGACACTGGACTCTCCTGTGGTCTCAGAACCAGGGTGTGGGGGTTGTATGCCCCCCCCCCTCAACCTTCATGCCCCAAGTCCTTACTCTGAGGGCCACTGGGAGGAGCCTGTTGCCCCCTACCCCAAGTTCATTTCTCCAGACTGAAATTTGTGCAAAAGGTAGGGACAGAAGTTTGGAAGAGTGAACTTGACTGGGCACCCTGAGCCTTACTGCTTTAGGAGTCTCTATTTTTTAAAAAAAATTATTTATTGGGGGTTGGGCTGTAGCGCAGCGGGTTAAGCGCACATGGTGCAAAGCGCAAGGACTGGCAGAAGGATCCCAGTTCAAGCCCCTAGCTCCCCACCTGCAGGGGAGTCACTTCACAGGTGGTGAAGCAGATCTGCAGGTGTCTTTCTCTCCTGCCTTTCTGTCTTCCCCTCTGCTCTCCATTTCTCTCTGTCTTATCTAACAACGATGACAACAACAACAATAATAACTACAACAACAATGAAAAACAACAAGGGCAACAAAAAGGGAAAATAAAAAAAACCTGGCTGAGTCAGGGTGACAGGAGGGTAAAATAAACCTTCTAACAAAGCATGAGAAGTACTAGAACTGCCCTGCCTGGGTAAGTCAGGGAAGACTCCCAGCAAGAGGTGTTCACCAAGGAAATATATTGATGAGGAATAAGGATAAATTTGACTGGCACTGGTGTACCCTGTAGAGTGCACACTACCATGAGCAAGGATCTGGGTTCAAGCCCCCCTCCCAGTTCCTACTTGCAGGTATGTGAGGGTGGGGGTGCTCCACCAGTTGTGGGGCGGTGCTGCAGGCACCCTCCTTTTCTCTGTCCCCATTGACTTCTCTCCATCTCTACTGCTCTCTCAACCTCTATCAAAAACAGAAAGAAAGAAGGGAAACAATAGCCACCATGAGCAGTGGAGATGTGCAGGCCCTGGCCCCAGTGATAACCCTAAGATAAAAAATTAAAATTTAAAGAAGGGTGTGGGTTTGACCAAAGGGAGACTGAGAGATCCATCAGGGAAGGAGCACTTATCAGAAAAATAGGGCTCAGAAGTCAAAGGTTATGGGGCAAAGGTCATTATTTCCCCCGAGGAGCAAGGGAGCAGCCTTGGGAGTAGGGGATGAACCTTGCTGGATGATCCTACTCTCCATTGCCCTCTGGCCCAAGCTGGCAGCAGGAGGAGGGGGAAGGATGCAGCAGTGGTCTGACCAGCACTCTCAGCATCGTGCCTGGCCCCTGGACATGTGAACACCCACCTTTGGGTGGGGTTGAGCTCAAGCCCAGAGTTGGAGCCCAGGGAGTGAGCAGAGGAAGTGGAGGAGACTCCTGGTGGGTGATCTGGAGGTCAGGACAGGAGGTCAGCATGGAGGAGGGGGGGATCCAGCTCACTGGCTCCGCCCCTCCCCCTCCCCAGTGGCACCACAAGGCACGCAGCCGCATATCACCCGTGCCAGCCCTCACCTCCCGGCAACGTCGCCGCATTCTCAGCCACGCCATCTGGCGTGCCCGCCGTTCCCCCAGAACACTGCAGTGGGAGGGGGAGGGGGCAGCAGGGCAGGTGCCCACCCCAGAGCCAAGAAGAAGCCGCAGGTCCTCCCCCCTCCCCCTGGTGTTCTTTTGGACTTGAGGTGGGGCAGGGGGCTGAAGAAGGGGGTGGCAGGTGCTCTTATGCTTCAGGAGGAAGCTCCAGGCCTCCTGAACTGATGGAGCAGGCGTTGTTTGGGCAGTGCCAGCCTACACCCTCCCCACCCCTCCCCCTGCAGCATAGCGAATGCCAGGAGCAGAGGCCCTCAGGGGCTCTCCAAATTCCTGCCTTTCCCTTCAAATCAGAGGCAGGGCTGAGAAGGACTGCTGCCTCCTCCTTACTGTGTTCCCATGGCCCTCCTCTTTCACCTGCCTGCCCACCTCAGCCCCTGGAAGCCCTGGTGGTGAATTTAGTTGTCTGCCACCAAAGCACCGGCCCCTGGGTTCTAATCCACCTGTTCCCAGGACTTGGCACATTGGTGGGAAATCAAAGTTTCTCTCTTCAGCATGTTTGTCCCCACCGGTCCTATTTGGGACATGGTGGTGGCAGTGGTGGCAACTAGCTCTACATCCTTCTGGGTTTCAGAGGAGAGTGGAGCCTTCGCAGACTTCTGTATGGAGGTATTTATCTTGGTAGGACAGAGGGTGTAGTGAGCAGTTTTATGAAACAATTGTCCTACTCCCCCTCCACACACACCCCAAGATTCCCCCATAGCACTCGGGAATAACCCCAACCCTCTCCTCCACACTCTCAGCCCCCACACACCAGGACCCAATCCTGCACAAAATGGCTGCCACCCCTCTGAGGCAGCCATTTTAGGTGCCCAGATTGTGGCCTCCCTTGGGATGGGACTATGTCTCCATGGGAACCTCAGACCTTAGCTTCCAGCCCCATCCCTGGGAGTGGGGAGCAGAAATGGGAGTCTTCCAGGTCTGGCTGAGGTATACACCCTTTCCCTTTCTTCACTCACAGGCCCGAAGGGGACTAGGCCCCTCACCAACTCCCTTCCCCCAATGCCAGAGGAGGAACAGATGGCATCTCTGGGTGTCCTCCTTCCATCTCCTTCCTTCCATTTCTGGCTCTATCTGTCTCTCTGTGTCACTGCATCTCTGCATCTCTGGGTGTACAGAGAGGAGTGTGGATATCCCTGTATGCTTGTGTGTATGTGGACATGCGTGTCTTGAGATTCTTTCAAGCCCATGTCTGAGGCAAGCCCATCCCACACCTCCCTCTCTGTTCCAATTTCCTCCCCCTTTTTTCCTTCTTTTTCATTGTAGCTTCAGGAAAGAAAAAAAAAAAGAAAAAAAAAAACAGTTGGAATGTGTTGAGTGAGAAAAACTTGTTCCATTTTTCTGAAGAAAGAAAAGACAAGGGCAAGACACAGACTGAGAGAGAAGGAAGCTCCCATACCTACAAGCCTGCCCCCCCCCCCCCCAACCCTGCTTCTCTGGAGGCTGATGAGGGTTATCCTGGACTCAGGGCTGAGCTCATCCTGACAGAAAACAGGGACAAGTGGAAGGACATCTCTAGAACTCCCCTATCTGAGCAAATTTCTGTCCTCCATCTGGAACAGAAAGCAGCATGAGTAAGAGCTGGTGACATACCCAGTGGGCTTAACTATCCTTCCATGTCCAAAGAGGGGTAGGCAGCAGCATTTCCCTACAGAGAAGCATCAGTTCACTCACTTATGCCTTCTTTCACTCACAAAGCCAACAAAAAGGGGGTCGGGCAGTGGTGCACCAGGTTAAGTGCACATAGCTCAAAGCACAAGGACTTGCACAAGGGTCCAGTTCAAGCCCCCAGATCCCCACCTGCAGAGGGTTCTATTCACAAGTGGCGAAGCAGGTCTGCAAGTATCTCTCTCTCTCTCTCTCTCTCCTTTCCCTCTCAATTTCTATCTTTCCTATCCAATAAAGATGAGAAAAAATGGCCTTCAGGAGCAGTGGATAGTGCCCCACCCAGCCCCAGTGGTAACCCTGGAGGCAAAAAAAAAAAAGAAAAAAAACAAAGTTGACAAAAACTCAGCTCCCGCGCAGCGGGTTAAGCGCAGGTGGCGCAAAGCACAAGGACTGGCATTAGGATCCCGGTTCGAACCCCGGCTCCCCACCTGCAGGGGAGTCGCTTCACAGGCGGTGAAGCAGGTCTGCAGGTGTCTATCTTTCTCTCCTCCTCTCTGTCTTCCCCTCCTCTCTCCATTTCTCTCTGTCCTATCCAACAACGACAACAACAATAATAGCTACAACAATAAAACAATAAGGGCAACAAAAGGGAATAAATAAATAAAATAAATATTAAAAAAAATAAAAAAAAAAAACTCAGCTCCCATATAGACAAGGTCTCCTGGATGTGAGGTGAAGGAATACTCAAGACATTAATATTGTACTGTGTGTTGACAAAGAGCTGGCAGCTATCAAAGGCTCGCTGTATCACTGGCCTTGTGGGTCAACCCATATAGTCCTGACAACAGCATCATGGGGTGTAACATAATTACCCCCATTTCACAGATGAGAAGCCCAAGACTGGGAGGCATTATGGAACTTTCTGAAGGCATCTATGTTCTTTCAAACTAGTACATGGGGCTGAGTGGGAGTCAGAGCCCAAGCATGCGCATGTCACCAAAATGTCCTATGGCTGGCAGCGGGGAGAAGGGATCAAAAAAGGGCCACATGTTAAGATTAAAGACTGAACCAAGAGCCATACAGCTTATTGGTTGAGCACACATGTTGCTATGTGCAAGGACCTGAGTTCAAGCCCCCAGTTCCCACCTGCAGGGGATGGGCACTTCACAAATGTCAAAGCAGTGCTGAAGGTGTCTCTCTCTCTCTCTTCCTTTTTATTTCCTCTTCCTTCTCAATTCCGGTCTCTATCCAATGAATGAATAAATACATAGATAAGTAGATAAATTACTTAAAGTAAAGGCCCAACCCTCATTAAAAGAACAGAAAAGACTTTGAGGCTGTGGTCAGACCATTTGGTTCTTCTTCTCCTCCTAGGCGCCATCCTCTGATTTCTCTCCGCTACGCTCACATGGGCCAGACCGGCTGCTGTCGCTGGGGTCTTATTTCCCAAACCCAGGATGCTGAGGCTGAGTATGGGCTTGTAGAAGGAGCTCTGGGCTGGGAGTCAAGCCTCTAGTGATTGGGTCTAGTTCTACTTGTGGTTCCTGGGCAAATCAGTCTCCCTCTTTGGGCCTCTGTGAAAGGAGATGGGGCTGTGCCCTTTGGGGCTCCTGCCAGAACATGGCCAGAAGAGAGCACCATTCCCCTTCTCCAAGGCCTCCTGAGCCTTTGCATGTGCTTCCTCCTTCTACCAGTATCAAATCCATCAGCACACAGTCCCCTCTGAAAGCTCCAAGGAGGAGAAAATAAGACTGACCTCACTTGAGGATAAACCCCACCCCCATCCCTGTACCACCACAATGCTTGACACACAGTTGATATCAGAGTGTATGTATACGTGTGTGTGTGTGTGTGTGTGTGTGTGTACTCTCACACACATTTAAGGTACAACTGACGATGAAGAGTGAGCGGGAACCAACAGAGTGGATCTCAAACACACATACCCAGATCAGAGGGTGGACAGGGGTCTTCCTACAACTGACTATGATTACTTACTCACACACATCTATCTGTCTAAGTGGGTGTATGCAAGTATCTATTTTCCGGCCACCAGTGAGGAACAGGTGTGTGTCTTTCTTTTTTTTTTTTAAACTTTTTTTTTAAATCTTTATTTATTTGATAGAAACAGCCAGAAACTGAGTGGAAGGGGGGGAGTAGAGAGAGGAGACAGAGAGACACCTGCAGCACTGTTTCACCACTTGTGAAGCTTTCCCCCTCCCTGCAGGTGGGGACAGGGGGCTCAAACTCGGGTCCTTGCACACTGTAACATGTGCGCTCAACCAAGTGCGCCACCACCCGGCCCCTGGTGTGTGTGTTTCTGAAGCTGCCTCTCTCAGCTGCTGCCATGGCCTCTGTTTGGCCCAGGGAGAAGGTTGAAAGGTGAGCTATAAGAGCAGCAGTTTCCTACCTGTCTCACCAAGACACCTTGTCTGACCTCCTCAGGACAGGAGTTGGTGTGGTATTGTCAGCAATGTTTGCAGGGGGGTGTCATTCAGAAACTTTGGGCTGCCCCTGGCTACCTCCCTGGAATAAGCCAGCAGAGAAAGCCACTGGTGGACTGGTCACTTGTCTCTCATGGGTCTTGGGGGGAGAGGGGATAGGGAGTGATAAGCTTCTGGGTTTGGATTCCAGACAGAGCCCCTCTCCCAGATGAGGGGTGCAGAGGCTCAACCTAAGGGCTCCTCTCCACACCCACTCTAACATCCACATTCCCCCTCCGAAACACCCAAGGAAATAGCTCCCATCAGCTGACTCCACAGATATACACATGTCCCCACAGACACACACACGCCCATGCAGAGGCACAGACATCCAGGCAAATCTTTCCTTTTCTCTGTCTTTCCCTTGGTTTGAATTTCGTTCAGTCACATATGTTGTGTGTGCGTGCGGGTGGGTGGGGGATGGGCAGACAGGGATGAGGGATGGCTTAGTGCCAACATCTACCTATGGGGCTTGGGACAAGGATGCCCCCCACACCCAACCCAGGAGGGGGCCTCAGCTGTGCCTTTGTGGCTGAAGGCTTCCTCCCTGGGAGTAAAAGCAAGCACAGGGGTCTCCTCCCCAGACCCCAAGGGGTCCAGTCCCTGACCCACCTTAGGGGGGCTACAAGGGAAGAACTGGACAGAGTAGGACCCTGGAAGGCGCAGGAAATGGGGGGTCACTACAGCACCACCCAATTTCTAGTTTTGCCATTCCATTGTTCCCTTGTGGGGGGCTCTATATCCAGGGGGGCAACTCCTCCCACCTCCCTCTCAATCCCTTCGTTCCCTGCGTTGGGCGGGGAAGGGAGGGCAGCAGAGATATTTATTTATTTCCTTTATTTATTTAATTTTTTTTTTTTTGGAGTAGAGAGTGACAGATGGCGGCGGGTCCCGGGGGAGCCGGCTCTCCCCCAATGCAGACGCATGCCAATCACCGTCTCTCATGTGATAGCTGCTGCCCGTGACGTGCCAAGCCCATATGGCCTGGCATAGAGGCTGGTACCCCGCCTGGTAGAGATGCCACACTCGCTCCGCGGTTCGCATGGCGCTCTGAAGACGCCGGCGCCCGCCGCCTTGAGGAGCCGCTGCCCCCGCTCCCTGAAGATGGGGGAACAATGAAATAAGCGAGAAGATTCCTCTTCTCCCCCCTCTCTCTTGCCCCCTCCCCCCTCCCCTCCCCTCTCCCCTTGACTCCTCTCCGAGGTAAGTTGTCCGAAAGGGAGCTAGATCTGACCCGCCGGTGGGGGGTGGGGGGCGACTGCTTCGGCCCACGAGAGGGTCCCCAAATCCCTCCTCCCTGGGAAGATGCCCCCTCGAGGGGTGGGCACCAGAGGTGCCTGAGTTTCCTCTCCCCCAGGGGCTGCAGCTCTGGGGTCTGTGGAGGGAGGTGCCTCTGCGTGCAAGGACTGGGAGGAGACCAGCAGGATCCTGGGGGGCGCGGAGGCTGAGATGAGAAACCCCCCTAGAGTTATCCCGGAGGAGCCTGCGACCTTTCCCCACCACCAAAAGAAAGAAGCAAACAAAACACAATTTCTGCCCCCCATCAACACCGAAATACAACGAGATCCTAAGAGCCGTGTGGGAGGGAGGCAGTTTGGAGGGGGCAAGGGTTGCCTGGCCCTCGCTTTCCTCCCCGCGCCCCAGTTCCTTAGCCCTCGCCGCCCGGAGTGGGCTGTGGGAGCTGGGGACGCCTGGGCTGGAGGAGCCCATCCAGCCGCCTCTGGAATTGGGGCTGCGGGGGTGGGGGCCCAGCCCAAGGCGGCTGGCGGCCAAGTTGCAAATTGGATTAGGGAGCGTGGGGGTGAGCGCCGCGGGCGGGGTGTGAGCCGGCCGGCCGAGGGGCCCGGGCCACCGAGCTGCACCGCGGGGCAACAGTCCCCGCTCGACCGCCCAGCTTCCTCCAGCGCCCGGAGGGCGCGCAGCCTCCCCCAGCGCAGACACCGGCTTCCTAGGACCCCTTGGCCGGCCGGGGCCTCGACCCCCGCAGACCAGCCTGAGGCGCTGGGCGGAGCCGGGGCCCTGGGTCGGGAAGGACCCGGGCTCAGCTGGGCCGGCTCTGGGCGGGGCAGGCGCAGGAGGAGGTGGGGACCCGGGACCCCCCAGCAGGAACTCGCGCCGGCCCCAGGGGGTGGGAACTGGTTGGAGGGGCGGGAGTGACCCCCGCGCGCCCCTCACCCTGTGCTGTCTGTCTCCCCTCCCCGCTCCGCCGGGCGCCCGCAGGCACCATGCTGACCCGCCTGTTCAGCGAGCCCGGTCTCCTCTCGGACGTGCCCAAGTTCGCAGGCTGGGGCGACGGCGACGACGACGAGCCGAGGAGCGACAAGGGCGACGCGCCGCCGCCGCCTCCGCCCGGCCCGGGGGCTCCAGGGCCCGCCCGGGCTGCCAAGCCAGTCCCTCTCCGCGCGGACGACGTGCCGGAGGCAGCGCTGGCAGAGGTCAAGGAGGAAGGCGAGCTGGGGGGCGAGGAGGAGGAGGAAGAGGAGGAGGAGGAAGGGCTGGACGAAGCCGAGGGCGAGCGGCCCAAGAAGCGCGGGCCCAAGAAGCGCAAGATGACCAAGGCGCGCTTGGAGCGCTCCAAGCTGCGGCGGCAGAAGGCGAACGCGCGGGAGCGCAACCGCATGCACGACCTGAACGCGGCGCTGGACAACCTGCGGAAGGTGGTGCCCTGCTACTCCAAGACCCAGAAGCTGTCCAAGATCGAGACGCTGCGCCTGGCCAAGAACTACATTTGGGCGCTCTCCGAGATCCTGCGCTCGGGCAAGCGGCCCGACCTGGTGTCCTACGTGCAGACGCTGTGCAAGGGCCTGTCGCAGCCCACTACCAACCTGGTGGCCGGCTGCCTGCAGCTCAACTCACGCAACTTCCTCACCGAGCAGGGAGCCGACGGCACCGGCCGCTTCCACGGCTCGGGCGGTCCGTTCGCCATGCACCCCTACCCGTACCCGTGCTCGCGCCTGGCGGGCGCCCAGTGCCAGGCGGCTGGAGGCCTGGGCGGCGGCGCGGCGCACGCCCTGCGGACCCACGGCTACTGCGCCGCCTACGAGACGCTGTACGCGGCGGCGGGAGGCGGCGGTGCCAGCCCGGACTACAACAGCTCCGAGTACGAGGGCCCGCTCAGCCCCCCGCTCTGCCTCAATGGCAACTTCTCGCTCAAGCAGGACTCGTCGCCAGACCACGAGAAGAGCTACCACTACTCTATGCACTACTCGGCGCTACCCGGCTCAAGGCCCGCGGGCCACGGGCTGGTCTTCGGCTCCTCGGCGGTGCGCGGGGGCGTCCACTCGGAGAATCTCTTGTCTTACGATATGCACCTTCACCACGACCGGGGCCCCATGTACGAGGAGCTCAATGCGTTTTTCCATAACTGAGACCTCGCGCCTGCCCCCTTCTTTTTCTTTCGCCTTTGCCCGCACTCCTGCCCTCAGCCCCCTCCCCCAGCGCAGGGGCGCCCTCACCTACCCGCGCGCGGGGCGCGGGACGCGGGGCGCGGGGTGCCGGGCCTGCTGCTCTCTTGGCCAGTGCGGGCTTCTTACCTGTGGGTGGCCCATCCCGGGGGGCCTCATTTCCCCCAGGGGCCTCGCCTTCTTTCTCCCCAAGGAATTCCCCTCCCTTTCCCTGGGAGGACATCTCCAGGCACCCCACTTGGGGCACTCCCCGGAGACCCGCCCCTTCCCACTTTCCTTACACTTACTTGGGTTTCCTCTGCCCCTTCTCTCCTCTTCATCCTCCCCTCCACCTTGCAGGCCCAAAGGCACTGGTTAGCGTGCAGCTGAGCTGTGGGATACTGTTTTCCCCTCTCGTTGTTGTTGTTATTATTATTATTGTAATTATTGAAACAGACACCGAGCTGCCGAGGCTAAAAGAGCTGGGCACCCCCTCTTCCTTGAAGAGGGCAGAAGTCGGGGCTCCGGAGCCAGGACCGCCCTCACTCCCAACCCCTAGTCTCAGTTTTCTGGTTTTAACTTTGGCGGGAGGGAATATGGAGTGACAGGAAAGAGAGAGGCCAAGATCATTTGTAACTAGAATCCGTTTTTCCCCTTTTCTTTTCTTTTTTTTTTTAAACAAGCAAACATATTTTTAAAAAAATAAAGGAAAGAAAGAAAAGCTAAGAGGTGACGGAGGCCGAATCGGATCGGAGAGCAAACGCAGTAAGAACTTTTAGAAGCAATAAAAGGCAAAAAGAAAAAAATACTACTACCAATAATAATAATAATAAAAGACACAAATATCTATGCAAGGAGGTTCTGACTGAGCCTAGCGGCCCGGCCCCAGCCCGGCCGGCCCCGGGATGCTGCTCCCACCCGCGGGCCGCGCCGCTCCAGCGCGGATCTGTGCACTTTGGTGAAATGGGGGGGGCCGCGCCGCCCCCACCCCCTCCCCAGGTTCTTACAATCAGTGACTCGGAGATTTGAGACCCCATTGCCACTGCCCTACTCACCCCATCCCCCGCCCGTCCCTGTTGTGCGTCATACTGTTTTTTTTTAATTATTTAAAAAAAAACCTGTTTCCAAATTTGTATGGAATGGCAAACTGTTTGGGGGGTCGGTTTGGGGAGGGAGGGTTTGCATGAGAGACACACACGCGCACCACACCGCACTCACATCCAGGCCCTGTGCAGGCGTCGGAGGTGGGGGGGGGAGCAAGGAGAGTTCCCCGGCCACCCCTCTTCTCTTTCCCTCTTGGGAGAGTGGAGACCGGACAGCCCCGCCCCTGAAAGACCGTGCCTCAGTACCGTGAGCTCAAGGTGGTTGGAGAGGTTTTTTTTTTTTTTTTTTCGAGGCATCCACTTGGCTCTGGCTGGCAGGTGGGCAGGAGAGGGCCAAGGACTATAGGCTTACCCGAAAAAAGGGCAAAAGGAGAAGCTCTCCCCACCAGAGGCAGGAGCTCAGGCATCCAAACCTATGATGCAAAAATGCAAACCGGCAGACAACACACCTACACACCCACCCACACACTCACACGCAATTTTACCTTCCTCTTGTAGCGAAGACGAAAACTCCCGTCGGACACCCGAAGTGCATTGCGTGTTTCTGTTCAGTTCAATGACGATTAATAAATATTTATGTAAATGAGATGCAAAGCCGGACCCGGTTTCTCACGGTGGCCTCATTTCATTTGGGGGATTGAGCTGGTGGGGCTCCAGCGATGGCGACACGAGAGTCCGGTGTCTGTTTACAGACCAGGCAGAGGGGCTCTGGCCATTCCTAGATGGGACTCTCACCTTACAAACCCCTCATGCCTGCCCTCTGGGCACTGAAATAGCTAGCCTGCCTGGTTGCCCCTCCCAGACCAGGCTGGCTCCCAGCACCCAGCCTGGTACTAACCTCTCCCTCTCATTTTCGGTTTTCAAACAGCCCCTACACCTCCTTTGGAAAGCCAAATACTTTTTTTGCCACTGAGAAATGATCAACTGGGGGGTCACTTTGCAGCCCTTTACTCACTGTTGCCACCCCCCCATAAAGATTAGCAACTTGAGCCAGACAGAGATCTTTTCAACTAAAAGAGTATAGTAACGGTGAAATACTAGGAGGAAGGCTTTTCAGTCTTGGATGGTATTTTAGTAGAATCAGAAGAACTGGCTAGATTTTTTTTTTAATTGAAATGTGTTGGGGTGAAGGAGTTTCAGTCTAGAGCCCACCTGATGGAATGGAGATGACCTAGCCTTGAGCTGTTTCTAGTTGGGCAGTGAGAGGCCCCCTGCCATATGCCCCAAAAGGTCCTTTTCTGCCTGGTACAGGAAGGGAAGTAAGAGAGAAGGAACCCCTAGCTTGTGTAAGCAAAGAAAGGCTCCTCAGGGGAGTCCTTCTTCCCAGTTCACTCCCTTACCTCAGACAATTCTCCCTGGAGCTTCAGAGGCAAAAGCAGCTCTGAACCAACCTTTCTGAAAGGACAATCCCCCCTCAGATACCAGTATCCACCAGACTGAACCCCCGAAGTAGAGTAGGAGCTAAGTCCCAAAGACCCATATTCCAAAGCTTGAACACTTCATGTCAGGGTGGAGCTGCTTCTGCTGATGTTTCCTTACATATTTTTCTAAAAACAAAACACTGTTTCTCACCTCAGGGCTAAAATGGGGTTGATGGTGATGGGGTTGGGATTCAAGGTCAGGCTTGCTTTAAGACTTTTAAAGGTTGGATCTGAGACCACAAAATGAAAGCTCCTTGACAAAAGTAGAGAAAAGGTAATTGAAGTGTGTGTGTGTGTGTGTGTGTGTGTGTGTGTGTGAGAGAGAGAGAGAGAGAGAGAGAGAGAGAGAAAGGGGGGGGGCTTGAGTCCTGCAGCTCCCATAAAAGATCACCAGCAAACCGTCCAGCAGAGAAGATGCCCTCCATCTGCACCCTGGGATATTGGGTGAAATGGTGGGGGCACAGAGCTGTCCACTGTTTGGTGCTGATTCCCATCCAGCCTGGCACCTTCAGCTGCAAAGGGAAATTGCCTGTGTCTGGAGGGGCAAGGGGGAGGGTCAGAGAGACAAGAGTCCAGCACAGTCCCTTTCCAACTCATCAAGTGGAGAATTTCATTGGAAGTCTGTCAAAAAAAAAAATCTCATGATCTTCTATGAAATTCTCACAGGATTACTTCCCTAGAATGAGATTAAGAACTGAGCCCATCACCCCCATGATCCTGCCATGCTGGTGGTCTACTAGGGCCTGATAAATCTCCAAATCATTCCTATTCTTAAAAGAAAGGAGACAACCCACCTCCCTTCTGCCCCACCTCTAGCACTGAGTATGAAGCAGTCTCTCAGAGCCAGATCTGCTCATGGTTTGGAATAAAGTCTGGCAGGAGTAACTGGAGAGAAAAGGTTTTAGCATTCATCCTGGTCTTCTCTTGACCTAGGAGCAACGTTAACTAGACTTCTCTCCCACTTAGCCATTGTCCAAGAACTTACTCTAAAGTTCTCATCTAGGTGGCCTGTAGGTGGTTTGCAGTTGAGGTCAAAAGATGTGGCTCTCCTGAACAAACCACAAATTTATGCTTTACCCTTCTACTCCTCAGGCTAGATTCTGTTTTTGGAGTCTGATTCAAATCCCTTTCAAAACATGTTGAGAAATGTTTATGTTGGTTGGACAGGGATGGGGTGGGGCCTTTTGAAGTGGGGATATCAAGTACCTCATTTTTTGTGAAGCGTAGAGCCCACAAGCAGCTGTCTTCCCAACTCCTGACCCTTCCTCCACGTGCCCTACACTCTGGCTGCACTCTATCCTCCCATCACCCTCCTCCCAGCATTCAACTTCCCTTGTGAGATATGGGGATGAGCAGGAGAAGAAGATGCATGAGGACAAGCAGTCCCAAACTCCCCCTAGCAGCTCGTTCTCTATCTCTCTCTCTCTCTCTCTCTCCCTCTTTCTCTCTCCCTCTCTCTCTCTGCTTCTCTCTTTCCCCCACTTACAGAGAGAGAGAGAGACTCCAGGAACAGAAGGAGGTTGTGTGTGGTGGTGGTGTTTGTGTAGAGAAAGTGAACTGGGGGAAGAATAGCTGGTGGGAAGGAGCCAGGGGAGAAGTCACAGAAAGGACACCCACCTTTCCTTTGCCTAAACAACAAGATCTCCAAGAGTACCAGCCAGCCCACTGCCAGGCCAGAAAAGTGGAGCCTGGATCCAGGAGAAGGGCATTGTCCCCTTAATTTTTCAGCTTCCATCTGAAGACCAGAATATGAAAATGATAGAGAAAGAGACGTGTTTCTGAGTCCAGGTCATCGGCCTGTCAGGTGGAAGGGGAAGAAAAGTTGTTGCTGCTTCTCTGCTCTTCAGTCTCATTCCAGGATGACTGGGCTAGTGAGCCATGACACCCCCAACCCTTTCCAGAGAACTGCTAGTAAACCCCAGACCCCCAGACTCTAATTTTATCAACCAGAGAGACAGCCCAATAAACTACTGAACACAGTCCTGGGGAGCTGAGCCCCCATGGGAATCAGCGACAGGGAAGCCTGACTAGCCACCTAGACTCCACTGGTTGTGATTGCTTCTCTTTTCCCCTTTTATGGAAAAAAATTTACAAACCTGAAGAGGCAAGGATCTCCCCCAGAAGTCAGAAATGTTGTCTCATTTAGGTGACATCTGCTTCCTTCTCTCTGCCCTCAGAATCTTTAATCCAAAATTGTCTGCTCCTCAGAGGAAACTGTTGATCTTAGCGGTTATTGAGATTGAATATAGCTCTATGTCCCACCACTGAGTTCTTGAAGGAAGGTGGGAAGAAGGAAACTGCAAGGGCCAGACCTGACTAGCCTTCAGCATTCACCCCCAGACCCTCACCCCTTTCACATTCAGGCTCAGCCCCAGATTCCACATCTCTGTGCTAACAGATTTCTGAGAGGTGGGGGAAGGAGGGGGCAAGCAGCCTCAGCTGTCAGGACAGGCACCTGGCTCACTGCCCTGAACACTGTCACTTTTCTCTCTTAAGGGCTGAGTCTCCCAGACATTGGTCACAGGCTCCCAGGGGGCTGTGATGACCTGGACTATGAGCCCCCTTGAACCCTGGTCCTCTTGCAGTCTCTGCCATTCTGAACAAAGTTTATTTTATTATTATTTTTTCTTTTTTCCTGGGCCAGAAGTGATGAGAAAGATGTCCTTTCTCAGCCGATTCAAGAGGGCCGTTCTAGTCTCTGAAACTTTTTCCATCCTGGAGCATTGGGTTGTGAGCACTTTCTGACTGCTGCCGCACCCCTTCTGGCAACTGAGCCCCAGGCTGGGCTCACAGGCAGGAGGGCAGGTAGGTTCTTTGAGGAAGACCCCTAGTGCCAGGGAAGGAAGCTAGAGCGTGGAAGGGAGAGGGCGAAGGGGAGTCCTAGATGCTGGCCATTCCAAGGGAGCCGGGTGGAGGGTGCCGCCCAGATGTGCACCCAGGTGTGTCTCGAATCCGCAAGCTGTGGGACGGGGGAGTGGGTGGGTGGGGTGGCTTCCAGTTCCAGAGCGCAGGGGCGCAGCAGTGTCTCCCAGGGCAGACTGCAGCGGCTGACTCCCACGCCCGCAGACTGCCTGATGTCTGGCTAGTCCAACCTTTTTGCTCACTCTTCCACCTCTGCCTGAGTCTCCTTTCTCTTTCTGGAATTAATTGAATTAAGGCCGGGTCTTTCCGTGGTGCTTCCTTCTCCCGCCTGAGGCTGAACTGACCAGGCGGCCAAGGCTGCGAGGTCAAGTCCCTCTGGGGCCGCAGGAGCTCCCAAACCCCTTCGGGAACCCGCGTGCCAGTTCCTACCCTCAGCCAAGTCTTCGCCAAGGGCACAGCTGGGCGGGGTCTGGGCAGTCCGCCCGGCTTGGGACATCTGTTCTTGCCAGAGTCGTATTAGAGGCGAGGGGTGGGGGTGGGGGGCTCAGAACCAACTCCTCAATCCCGACCAACGCCTGCTTTCTCGGCCGCTGGCGGTAGCAGAGAGAGATGCGGGATTCGTGTAGTTTTTCTCTTTCCCTGGGGAAAAGCGAGAGAATTGGCACAGGGCAAGTGGGGTTTTCCACTCCTGCCTTTGTCGCTTCCCTCCCAAATCAGTTGCTACTTTGGCCCTCAACTCCTGGAGGGCCACAGGGTCCTGCAGCCCCGCGAGAACTCCCCAAGAATTCCTGGAGGAGCCCGGGATACTCGGAGGCTGTGAGCCGGCGGGGCAGGAAAGGATCCCGCTTGCAGCGAACTCGCGCTCTGCCGGGCCGTGAGGCTGAGGCCCCAGTGCCACACAAGGGGAGGGTTAAAGATGACTTAATGAAAATATCTATCGAAAACATTTGGGTTAGTCTGGGTGACCTGGAGCAAGGTCTTTTTTTTTTTAAATCAGATAATCACAACCCCCTAGCAAAACTAAACCAAAATCCATACTACTGACCATATTTTAGAAAAAGATAGAAACCTCCCTCAGATACTTCTCCCTGGATGCCGCCAAGCTCCCGCCTGGCAAGTCCAGCGCCTGGACACCCTTTCACTACCCCAGCACCCTGGCGCCCAGCCCATGTCGCCCCTTGGCCACCCTTCGCCCGTGCGTTGGTGCCAGTCTGTGCCACTCAGCCGGTGCCCAGTGCCCGGTGCCAGGCATGGGGGGAAGGTGGGGAGGAGCCGAGGCTCCAGCTTAAATTCCATGGCATCTGTTCATTATTATACAGTGAGGATTTTTATATGGACAGCTAAATTAAAGACAGATTTTTGCCAGAATTGCAGATCCCATAAAAATGATGACACAGGATGGGGGCTTTTTCTTTAAAAAAAAAAAAAAAAAAAGAAAGAAAGAAAGAAGAAAAGAAAGGAAAGAAAGATTCAAAGAAACACAACCCAACAAACCCCAGCCTTTATCACACTGTACCCTCTCTTCTGACATCCAGGAGCTTCTCTGCCCCTTTGGTCTTCCTCTTCCTCTCCGGCTACCATGGGCTCCCATGGAGAGCCAGACCCTAGAGGCTCGCCCTGTCCAGCCTGTTCAGATGTCCACAACCAGCTGCCCAGCCAACCTCAGCTCACTCCACTGGGGCCTGGGCCATGTGTGAGTGGCAGGGTGGGAGTCAGAGCTGGGAGGGGGCACCCACAAAGGGGACTTGACCTTTCTGCACCCTAACTCAAAAGGAGGTGTGCAGTTTGGGGTCCTTTGTCAAAGCAAAAGGAAGCCTGTAAAAGGACCAGGCAGGTGGGACCCTCGGCACTAGAGCACAGGATACCCAAAGGGTGTGTCCATTGGAAAAAGTGGTAGGAGGTTTTCAAGGTTTCTTAGGGGTTTTAGAGTGCTAGAACCTGCACTTAGAAGATACTCTAGGACTTTTGGGGGTTGGGGATTCAGGGTCCCATGTGAGAAAGCAGATGTGGCAGGCTTTGGTGGTTTGGAATGGTGGACATCCATCTATCTACCTGGGGTGCTCAGGAAGACTGGGGGGAGTCTGGGCAGACAACCCAAATGATATGGCAGCTTAAGGGCCACTCTCCAGGATTCAGAAGTGCCCCCCAATTTAATCAGAGCCTTTCTTAATTTTCTACCATACATATTTTTTTCCAGGGAAGGAAAAAAGAAATATCTTTGGCATCATGCCCTCTCCAGAAAATCGCTCTGTCTGTATCTGTGTCTGTCTGTGACTCTGTCTGTATGGCTGTCTGCTCATCTCGCTCGACTCAGCGCTGACAGAATTCATATCAGAGGAGTGAACGCAGGGACATCTGTGTGTGGAATGACTGTGCCTACTCGAACCTGCCAATCGCTCCTGGCACGAGCTGGGTAACAAATGCCTGTTACCTCAGAATGCTGGCGGTGGGGGTGGGCTGGAGGAGGGCGCCTGGCACCACCTCAGTTTCAGAGCCCTGCCAAGACCCCCTCCTGCCCTCCGTGGGCCCCACCCTTCTCTGAGTTGGGGGTCACCTCCTTGGATTACTCATTAATTAGCTGTTATTAGAAAGTGTGGGTGTCGCTCAGCTGGGCAGAGCTGAGGTCGTCTACATCCTCGCTCCCCTCCGGCCATCCCGGCAGGCTTCCCAGATTAACTTCGGGTTTCTGCAGAGGGCAGGCAGGCCGCCAGTGGAGCGCGGATAGAGGGCTTAGGGAGTGGCGATGACGGTGGTAGGAGGTTCACGGAATGCAATGGAAAGGGGTCTCTGGAGCAAAGGGTTCCGCCCAAGTTGCCAGGAGGAGTTTCTGTTGCAAAGTGTGAGGGTCTGTTTAGAGGGTTTGTGTAGACACGTCTGAGACGGTTTGTGGGGTGGGGCAGACCGAGAGGGATAGAGAGATCACAGACAGAGACCCCTGAGGGAGCAAGCCTAACCGACAGGGCAGGAGGAAAGGGAGAAGAAAAGGCGAGAGGCCAGGAGCTGTGCCTATGGGCTCAGTTCTCCCGCAGCCTCCAGATCCTGCCCAGCGACCCTGAGCCCCCCCCCCCCGACCCTGAGCCCCCCCCCCTGCCCCAGCCCGCCCTCTGCCCAGCGGGTTCTGCCATCCGCGGCGGGGGAGGGGGAGGGCGCCAAGCCACAGCCGGTGCCAGCTGGGGGGTGGGGGGAGTGACTGCGCGGAGGGGCGGAGAGCACATCTAAAATTCCGAGACATCTGTTCAACCGAGGAGGAGATACCGGGCGCAAGTAGGCTGGGCGCCCCCGCCGTGCCGGCTCTGCCCGCGTTCCAGGGGCGGGACCCCCTGCCCACCCCCATCTCCTCCCCACAGCCACTGCCGCTGGCTTTTGGAAGTAGAAAAAGCGAATCTGGGATGGACTGGGGGTGGGCGCAATGACTGAACCCCTGTCCTGTTGGTGGGTTTTTAGAAAAGGAGAATCAGGGCACAGGGGATGTGAAAGTAGGGTTGAGGTCTTGAAAAAGAGGGTGCTGAGAATGTCTTCCCAGAGCAACTACACACAATCCATTATATACACTCAACTACAAACCCTCTTGTTCCTGTGAACACATATAACTGACTCCTTTACACTCAATTGCTTATTCATTCAAGCAATTTTACTGGGTGTCTATCCATGCTGGGCCTACGTTAGATATTGGGGAGACATTTCCCTGCCCACCAAAACTGTGAGCACACTTAAATCCCCAAGCACACAGGTCTGCCCTCACACTCACACACTCTGCTCTTACTGACTTGGAGACCTGCAGGAAGGGAACTCCAGTGAAAACACCACTCTCCCTCAGCTACAAGCTGGGGTGGGGGGCATGGCTCCAAGAGAGGGTCTAGGCACTTGAACAGAGGCTTCTGGACCCATGGCCAACTGCTTGTCATCTTATCTACTCCTCAATGTTGGCCAGAGCTCTGCCCCCAGGTTTTACCTGAGTTTCAACCCTGCTCTCCATCAAGTCTTGCCCACCCCTCTCTTTTTCACACCCGGCCTGGCAACTGCCCTTCACCAGGACTGCCCTAACTGGACAATAGAGGCCAGGCCTCTCAGCTGGGAAATGTCCATGCGGTTGCTACTTAAAAACTGATTTATGAGGCCATGGCGGCTGTGGAGGCTTGGCCTGCAGTCCTGGTTGTAATCAAGGGCATATGCCCATCTCGCCTGGCACTGCCCAGCTTGTGAGCCCAGCCCTGGCCTCTGCTCTCCTGTTGGGAAGAGAGGCATAAAAGGTACCAAGTCTCCTTTCTTCAAGCCATCTCTCTCCTACACCTTCTTTCTTTCCCTCCTCTCCCTTCTCCTTTTTCCTCCTCCTCTCCTTCCTCCTCCTCTTCTTCCTCCTCCTTTCCTTTCCTCTTTCCCTCCTCCCTTCATTTCTCCTCCTTCCCTCCCTCCCTTTCCTTCTCTCCCAAGTGGCACAGACCAGCCTGTGTGCCGGGCTGGCGCTCACAGCTGCAGCCCATCTGCTATGATTGAATGGTGACAGTGATGAGACAAGAGCTGGGGGGAACGGGAGGATAAGGGGGCTGCCCTACTACCCTTCACCCCTCCTGTGCCAACCCCCACATGCTTCCTTGACCTCCAGAATGAACCCTTCCATTTTGCCTCTGCAGGGTAGGGAAACCCCGTAACTCTAGATAGCAAGGGAATCCCCTTCTTCCCAACTAGATTCCTGAGAATTAATAAGGGGGAGAAGAAAGGAGCAAAGGGGTTGGTATAACTGGGGTGGTGGTGGTGGAAGAGCAGTCTGGAAGAAAAGGCCCAAATGTCCACACTCTAGAGGTTTGAGTGGTGTCAGGGAATCAGTGTTGACTGGGGTGGAGTGCTGAAACTTCAGCCTGGGTCAGGAGGCATTGACTGGGGCTCATGCTTCAGCTTTCTCAGGAACCCAGAAATGTATCCTTCATGACCTCTGGAGGGTACCTTGTTCCCTAGACCCTATCTATCACTTTGCTATGGCGGTTCCTCTTCTGGATCTCAGGTATACTTCTGCCTCCCTCTCTTCAGAAGAAATTAAAGAACTAAGAAAACACAGTTCTCCTTGGTGACCAAAGAGTTTGGACCTGAGACTATAGTACCAAAGTTTAGTTAAGCATGAAGAAAGATTTCTCAACTGATCTGGTGCCAGAGAAAATATAATAGCAACAACAGCATAATACATAAACTAATATATATTTGGAGTTTATTTAGTAGTAACTGACTTATACATGAGCTAATAATCTTCTCAACCACAGTGTGATGCTGGAACTTTCATATCTGACAACATAGACAATGACTCTGAGGCACTTACATCCATCCTAGGGGTGGTTGCAAAAAAAAAGAGAGAGAATAGTTAGGAAGTCCAATTTAAAAAAATATTTTAAAAATTAATGAGAGAGAGAAAGTGAGGAGTAGGAAGAAGAGGGAACCAGAGCATAACTCTGGCACACAAAATGCTGGAGAATGAACATGGGACCTCAGGTATGAGAATCCAGTGCCTTATCCACTCTACCACCTTCCAGGCTGCCCAATTTTTGTAAAGGAAATCCAGTATCTTTTCTTTCCCACTTATTCTTCTCCTGCCTTTGTTCTTCTTCTGCCTGTTCCTTATCCTCATAACCCAGTATTATATCTCCAGTAAATGCCCAAAATATGCAGTTTTTTCCTCCTGCCACTACCCATTTATAATGAGTTAGAAACATGCAAAGGAGACCACATTCTACTCACAAGGAAATCATATATATGTATATATATATATATATATATATATATAAACTGCATTTGACCCCACCTAATTGGCTAGGGCAGCTGCTCCTCCTATCTGTGGTTCTGGCCCAAGAGGTCTCTCTGTATGAAGTTGTGGGTGGATCACACCTTTGTGAATAGCTACTGGATCGGGCTGGACTTCCAGTCTAATCTGGGTCACTGGGAGACCTGAGGGGAGCAATTTGCCCCACCTGTCATACTTCCCTTGAACACTAGAATCTGTCTGGATCACTCCTGCTCTAAATTACCCCTGTCATCTGCATCACCACGCTCCTTCATTTTTTGTCAATCGTTTTCCTCTTCCTTCTTCCATTCACCTTATTTTAAATTTTATTTATTTATATATCGATTTACTTTGGATAGAGACTAAGAGAAATTGAGAGTGAAGGAGGAGAGAACCAGGCAGTGGTGTACCTGGTTACTAAGCACAAGGACCCACTCAAGGATCCAGGTTCAATCCCCAGCTCCCCACCTGCAGGAGGGATGCTTCATGAGTTGTGAAGCAGGGCTGCAGGTGTCTTTCCCTATCTATCTATCTATCTATCTATCTATCTACCTATATCTTCCCCTCCTCTCTCAATTTCTCTCTGTTCTATCCAATAAAATGGGTGGGGGAAATGGCCATCTGAAGTAATGGATTTTTACTGTCATCATGGAGCCCCAGTGATAACCCTTGAAGAGAGAGAGAGAAAGAGAGATAGAGAGAGAATATAAAGAGGGAGAGAGACACCTGCAGCACTGTTTCACCTCTGATGAAGCTTCCTCCATGATGGTAGGGACCAGGAACTTGGACCCAGGTCCTTGTGTACTGTAATATATATGCTCTACCAGGTGCACCATTGCATGGCCCCTCATTTATCTCCAGTCATTCTTTCTCCTTCCTTGTCTTCTCTTTTTCTCTCCTTCATTTCCTCTTTGTTGCCTATTATCAAGTAACATGGCAAGCACTTTTGTCCTTGAAATTTCCATCCTTCCAGCAGGAAAATGGATGTTCCTCATTTCCCATGTTTGACAACTGAAAAACTGTTTCTGGGAAAGTAATTCATAATAGATAGGCAGTCCCACTAGAGCAAAGTCCTTATCTCAAGAGAGGGAGATAGGAACCCATAATCCAATATTGTGGATAAGCACTAAGCAGCCACTAAATCCCTGCAATCCCCAGAACAAATCCAGATCAGCATTGCTGTCCACTTGCCTAACACAAATTGGGATAAGGAACCAGGTGTGGGAGCTTTTTGCTGGGTCATAATAGGGTTTCCCTGATGTTTGTTTTCTTCTACTATTTTGAGGTCTTCTAAAGCAAGAAGGCACATGGAAAGGGATGAAACCACAAAAACCACATATCCAGATTCCCTCACCAGGCAACTTCACCAAACTTTTAACATTCTTGGTCCTTAAGAGCAAAGATGGAAAAAGTATTAAGTGTGACCCTGGATTTTACCAGAAGTGAAGACTGAAATCACCTTCCATCCTCATCTTCCTTCCTCTCTTAGTACATAGATATTCCTTGATCCTTCTGGTGTCCTCTCAAGTCTTTATATATCTCTCTTCTTCCTTTATTTGTGGATTCATCCCTTTCTTCTCCTCTCTCTTCCTTCCTTCCTTCCTTTTTTTCTTTCTTCCTTCCTTCCTTTCTTTCTTTCTTGTCCACTACCCATCCCTCTGGGTCTTGTCCGTCTGTAAGCAAAGCAGTCTGTTTCAGCACCGTGGACAGAGCCACCGGGAGGCTTTTACCAAACAAGTTAAACCAGAGAATGGCAAGTCATTACCCATGAGTTTTTTAGGGTGTGTGAATGTGCATGAGTGTACTCGAGCCTGTGTGAATGCCTGTGTCTGCCTCTCTCCAGGGCACCTGCCTGTGGGTGATTCTGGGTACATCTGTGTGTTTTGTATCTGTCTGTGCCTTGTCCCCGCCTGCTCCCTGTGTCCCTGGCTGAGAAAGGGGACAGGATGGGGACGCTCCGTTCTGGAGGTGGGGGAGGCAGCGGGTGGCTTAGTATCCCAGCCGGGCCTGGGGGCGTTATCCTTGCCCAGACGCGCGCCAGGCACCATGTGGCATGTGTGCCAGCCGGCACAGGCTGAAGGCATTCTGCCCAGCTTGGGAAGGGAGGTGAGGAGGATGCAGAGAGCTGGAGACAACTGAGAAGAGGTGGAGAACTGACCTCAGCTCTGGGTCAGTCCCTTTCCATCCTGTGTGAACTGCACCCATAGGCATATGCATGAAGAAATATACAAGTTACTTGCTTTTGTTAGGGTCCAAATGGATGAGTATCACTTCACACATAGACTCAGAGGAAATTATCCTTTTGTGTAACAAAGCACTATCCCTCATACAGAGGTGAGCCTCCTATAACAGGCAATTTACTCTAAGGCTCTTGTAGATTCCAAGACAAGTGCATTTTCTCCTACAGATGGACAGATGTTCACAGTGCAGAACAGATCCTGGGGTTTCTGCTTTTCCTACCTGAAACAGAATGGGGGATAATGCTGCCTCTGTGCTTATCTGGGAAAGAATGAGTGAGGGGTAGGAGGCAACCAAAATTCTCCTTTCCATCACCCCTGAAATTCTTTTTTTATTTTACTTATTCATTCATTTACTGTACAGGGACAGAGAGAAATTAAGAGGAGATAGGGGAGAGAAAGGTAAACACCTGCAGCACTGCTTCACCACTTGTGAAGCTTCCTCCCTGCATATGGGGACCAGAGGCTTGAAGCCATGTCCTTGTGTACTATAACATGTGTGCTCAACTGAGTATGCCACCACCTGCCTCCTCCTCTGAAATTAAATATATATATATATATATATTTCAATGAGAGATACAAAGAGAAAGATACAGAGAGAAGCCTAAGCACTGCTTAGCTCTGGCTTATGGCGGTGCTGAGGTTTGAACCTAGGAGTGTAGAGCCTCGGGCATGAAAGTCTTTTGCATAACCATTATGCTATTTCCCTAGCTCATGAAACTCTATCTACCCACATCCAGACCCCACCCCCACCCCAGGCCCCTGAGAATCTGGTGTACCAGAGGCAATTCTATATTTTTTATTCCAAGTTCAGTGCTGACTATGTGTGCCAAGGCCGGATATTTCTTAATGAGCTTTAAATATGAAAATTCATGGAAAGGATTTAACTCAAGACAGTTGTCATCAAGTAATCACTGTAATACTTCTTAGATCAGTGCTATGGAAAGGATGACTAGCAGAATTAAATGAAATTATGTAGTCAAGTCTTCCAGCACAGTGTCTGACCCATAGTGGGCACTCAGTGGACACAGTTATAGTAAACATTTAATGGTTAAATTTCAGGGACTCAGATAGTTAGGAGGAAGCTGAAAGTGACAGAATTCTCTGTAAACTCTAGAATGTATACACACACATGTGCAGTAGGAGGAATGACAGACTTACAGAACAAAAACATGGAAGGACAAGCTGAGAAGAAAAAAAAACTGGGGTGTTGTGAGGGGATTTCTGGGATGGGTCATTCAGACTTCTGTCCTTGGGAGCCAGGGATATTCTCCAAGGATCTCTATTATCAGAACTTTTTTCTTTTTCTCCTCCAGGGTTTCACTGGGGCTTTGTGCCTGCATAATTCTATTACTCCTGCAGGATTCTTTTTTTTTTTTCTCAGATAGAAAGTGAGAGTCAGGGAGTCGGGTGGTATCGCATCGGGTTAAGTGAACATGGCACAAAGTGCAAGGGCCCGGCTTAAGGATCCCAGTTCCTTAAGGATCCCAGTTCGAGGCCCCGGCTCCCCACCTGCAGGGGAGTCGCTTCACAGGCAGTGAAACGGTCTGCAGGTGTCTGTCTTTCTTTCCCCCCTCTCTGTCTTCCCCTCCTCTCTCCATTTCTCTCTGTCCTATCCAACAATGACAACATCAATAACAACAACAATAAGTACAACAATAAAATACAAGGGCAACAAAAGGGAATAAATAAATGAGAAAGAAAGTGAGAGGCAAAAAAAGAGAGAGTCAGAGAGAGAAGGAGAGACACCACTGCACCACTCCCCTGCTCTAGAGCTTTCCCCTTTGCATCGTGCTCCCGTGTGGTGCACAGGGGCTTAAGCCCAGGTCTTTGCACACGGCAAACTGTACACTCTACTGGATGAGCTATTTTCCAGCCCTTACCACACCCGAGCTCTTGATTCACACCTTCCCTTTAGCTTCTCTTTTTTTAAATTTTAAAAAATGTATTTATTTTTTATGTAATAGAACAGAGAAAAATTGAGAGTGGGAAGAGGAGATAGAGAGGGAGAGAGACACATGCCACACTGCTTCATCACTCATTAAGCTGCCCCCCTGCAGGTGGAGACTAAGGGCTTGAACCTGAGTCCTTGAGCATGATATGTTCACCCTACCTTAATTGTAGCTTCTCTTGGCTCCCTCCTCACCTGACTTCTTTATAATCAACATTTTTTATTAGCAATACTTGTTTCTTAAAAGATACAATTGTAGATGGTCTTATACTAGTTCCATTAAACTTTATTTATTTATTTATTTATTTATTTATTTTTAAACAGCACGGCTCAGCTTTGGCTTATGGTGATGCTGGGGACTAAACCTGGGGCCTTTGGTGCCTCAGGCCTGGAAGTCTTTTTGCATAACCATCTTCTTCTAGCGTTTGCCCTTCTTCCGTAGCCAGTCAACAGCGTCAGGTTGAGCCTGATGTAAAGTTTCGAGACCTTCTTTGAATCTGGAGAGGTGGCAGTCGTTGACTATGTGGGACATAGTCTGTCTGGAGCCGCAGGGGCAGTTCAGGTCGTCTCTGGCTCCCCAGCGATGGAACATAGCAGCGCACCGGCCATGGCCTGTTCCATAGCGATTGAGGAGTGCCCAATCATAACGTGCTAGGTCAAAGCCGGGTTGACGCTTGCAGGGGTCTGTGATGAGGTGTTTGTTCTTGACCTCAGCTGACTGCCAACTCTTTTTCCAAGAGTTGCATAACCATTATGTTGTCTCTCTAGCTGAATCTCTTCGGCCTTTTGGCTAAGATCAAGTGTAGTCTCTCTAGCCAGTCCCCCACCCCTGCGCATTTCAGTAAATGGCAGTGCTCTGTTAGTTTCTCTTTTTTAATTTTAATTTTTTTTTATTAATTAGAAGGATAAGAGGAGAGAGAGAAAGGACCAGACATCCTCTGGTACATGTGCTGCCAGGAACTGAACTCAGGACCTCATGCTTGAAAGTTCAACCCTATATCCACTGCACCACCTCCCAGACTACCCCTATTAGTTTCTCAATCCAGACACCCAGGAATCATCTTTGAGTTCTTCTTACCTCACTCTCCATATAGACCTTCACTGAAATCACTCACTGTTACTCGAAAACATGCCCCGAGTCTAGACTCTTCTCTCATTCCTCAATGCTTCCTCTGAAGCCAGGTCTCATTTCACACTTTGGTTGTCTCAAGCCTCCCACCTGCCCCCTCTGTAATTAATTCCCTCCACAGTATGAAACATAATATTTTTTTTAAAAAAAAGATTTTATTTATTTATTCATGAGAAATGATAAGAGAGAGAAAGAACCAGACATCACGCTGGTACATGTGCTGCCGGGGATTGAACTCAGGACCTCATGCTTGAGAGTCTAGTCCCTTAGCCGCTGCACCACCTCCTGGACCACAAACATAATCTTTTTTTTTTTTGCCTCCAGGGTTATCACTGGGGCTTGGTGCCTGCACTACAAATCCACTGCTCCTGGAGGCCATTTCTTCCCCTTTGTTGCCCTTGTTGTTTATCGTTGTTGTTGTTATTATTGTTGTTGTTATTGCTGTCATTGTTGTTGGATAGGACAGAGAGACATGGAGAGAGGAGGGGAAGACAGAGGGTAGATAAAAAGATAAGACACCTGCACACCTGCTTCATCGTCTGTGAAGCGACGCCCCTTCAGGTGGGGAGCAGGGTCTCGAACTGGGATCCTTAGGCCAGTCCTTTTGCTTGGCACCACCTGCGCTTAACCCGCTGCGATACCGCCCAGCCCCCTGGAGCATAATCTTTAAGGGGCAATGAGTTTACTATGCGTGAGGACTCAGGTTTGAACCCTAGTACCACATAAAATCATCAAGGACTGCACCAGGGAAGTACCATAGATAGTGGAGAGGTGCTATGGTATCTTTCCTTCTCTTCCTCCTTCTCTGTATCATTTTCTCTATCTGAAATAAAAGGAATGAAAAAATTGGCCAGGGTAGTGGAATCATGTATGCACAAGGGACTCAACTCTGCAAAAAAAAATATGCACACACACACACACACACACGGTAAGCCTGACACCATGGCTTACTATCTCTGGAGGCTCCCTCAACACAGAATGAAATGTCCCTGCCTTGGGGCCAGGTGGTGGCACACCTGGTTGAGTGCACATGATACAATGCACAGGGACCTGGGTTCGAGCCCCCAATCCCCACCTGCAGGGGGAAAGCTTTACAAGTGGTGAAGCAGGGCTACAGGTGTCTCTCTCTTTCTATTTCCCCCTTCCCTCTTGATTTCTGGCTGTCTCTATCCAATAAATAAATCAAGATAATTAAAAAATAAATAAAAAGAAAGATGTCCCTTCCTCCCTCCCCAGTGTCATATTCTGTGTCTGACTCTCCCTCTCCTTAGCCTTGCCTCATGGGCTTCTCTGGGCACTCTGCAAATGCTCAGAGTACCTACCTTTCCACCCTTGAGACCAAGCCTACGTACTCTTCCCTTTGCTGACCTCCTACTCTTCTTGGCTAACAGCTTTTCATTCTATAAGTCTTTCTCTCTTTTTAGATTTCTTCTTTTTTTAAAGATATTTTATTTAAAAAAATATTTATTATTGGAGATATACAGAGAGAAAGATTGAGAGGGCTGGGGGAGATAGAGGAGAAAGACAGAGAGACACCTGTAGCCCTGCTTCATCATTCATAAAGCCTTCCCCCCTGTGGGGACCTCATGCACTATAATGTGGGGACCTCATGCACTATAATGTGTGTACTTAATCAGGTATGCTACAGGCTGACTCCTCAAGTCCCAATTTGTCCACATTCTTTCTGATGCTAGGGGAGTTTTTCTGATGCTTTTATCCAAAATGGGGCCTTCTTATTCTCTAGTTTAGCCTTCTGTTATTTTCTTTGTAACACATAACTGCTGGCCTTTTTTTTTTTTTTTTTGTCTGCCTCTTCTTTAGGTCTAAGCTCTTTAAGGGCAGTGTTCAGATTGGAGTAGGTACTTAGAGTCAAGCACAATTTTAATATCCTCAGGGAGGGGCAGGGAAAGTTATGCAAGTCCTCTAGCCCAGGCTACAATCTGCCTCACTAAGGGTCTGTCTCATTTCTCTTACTCCTAGGAGGCTGTCTGATGACGGCCTCCTAATTATATTTTACTTGACTATAAATCTTTTCGTTAAGTGTAATTGAAGAATATACCTTTCGAATCATTGCATTAACCTAGCATCCAGTCTGAGGCAGTAATTAAAGGTTTCCTATTATCTCCAACTGGCTGAGGCAGGGGAGTGAGGGGTATGAACTGTCTCAGAGACCATCCAACATGGGAGCACCATCCTTCCTGCCCCCAGAGAAGATAGAGGTACAGGACCCAGGCTGCCTACAGTTTGGGCTCAGGGTGGGTGGCAAGCATGTTCCCATTACAATATTGGACAGCTGGGAGGTCTGTCCAGACCCCAGTCTAGCACTTTCTTTTGGGTCTTGACTCAGCATTCTCTCGGGTGGAAGGTCAGAAAGAAAGATAGAAGGAATAACCACTCCCCTCTGCACTTTGTATCAGTCAGGTCTATCCAATTCAATCTTGGGAGCTTCCTGGAAAGAGGATAAATGGGAGCCAGGTGGTGACATACCCAGCTGAGTATTCACATTACCATGCACGAGAACAGGGTTCAAGCCCCTGGCCCCCACATGTAGGGGGAAGGCTTCAGGAGCAGTGAATCAGTGTTTCAGGTATCTCTCTGTCTCTCTCCCCTGTTTGCCTCCCTCTTCTCTTTCAATTTCTCTCTGTCTTTTCAAATAAAGTGGAAAAAAAAAGATAGTATCATCTCTCAGACACCAAGCCCCAGAAATAACACTTGTCACAGTTAAAAATAAATAAATAGGGAGTCGGGCTGTAGTGCAGCAGGTTAAGTGCAGGTGGCACAAAGTGCAAGGACCGGCATTTGGATCCCAGTTCAAGCCTCCGGCTCCCCACCTGCAGGGGAGTCACTTCACAAGTAGTGAAGCAGGTCTACAGGTGTCTGTCTTTCTCTCCCCCTCTCTGTCTTCCCCTCCTTTCTCCATTTCTCTCTGTCCTATCCAACAATGATGACATCAATAACAACAACAATAACAACAACAAGGGCAACAAAAGGGAATAAATAAATATTAAAAAATAAATAAATAAAAAGAGGGGTCTGGGTGGTAGCACACTGGGTTAAGTACACTTAGTGCAAAGCACAAGCCAGTTCAAGGACCCCACTTGAGGCCCCAATTCCCACCTGCAGGCGGTCACTTCGCAGGCGGTGAAGCAGGTCCGCAGGTGTCTATCTTTTTCCCCCTCTCTATCTTCCTCTCCTCCCTCAATCTCTCTCTGTCCTATCCAACAACAACAGCAATAATAGCAGCAGCAACAGCAAAACAATGGGAGAAGATAGCTGCCAGGAGCAGTGGGTTCGTAGTGCAGGCACCGAGCCCCAGTGATAACCATGGAGGCAATAAATAAATAAATAAATAAATAAATAAAATAATGAAACTGATACTCAAGAGAATCTGCTATATGACTAACTAGACTTTAAATTAAAAGGCCAAGGGAGGGGGGTCGGGCAGTGGCGCAGTGGGTTAAGCGCATGTGGCGCAAAGCGCAGGGACCGGAGTAAGGATCCCGGTTCGAGCCCCCGGCTCCCCACCTGCAGGGGAGTCGCTTCACAGGCGGTGAAGCAGGTCTGCAGGTGTCTATCTTTCTCTCCCCTTCTCTGTCTTCCCCCTCCTCTCTCCATTTCTCTCTATCCTATCCAACAACCAATTGCGTCAACAAGGGCAATAATAACCACAACGAAGCTACAACAAGGGCAACAAAAGGGGGGAAAAATGGCCTCCAGGAGCGGTGGATTCATGGTGCAGGCACCGAGCCCAGCAATAACCCTGGAGGAGTTAAAAAAAAAAAAAAAAAAGGCCAAGGGAGAGGAAGACCTAACTAGTAACACTGTGTCCTTTCAGAACCCCAGTACAACCCTAATAGGCAAGTGCCCTCAAGCTAGTTCCTCTCCCATTCTAGAACTCCATGTCCTTAACACTTCTGGTTTCCTAAACCCCAAATGCTAGTCATTTTGACAGTGTTCTTTTATACCCCACACTGACTCAAAAGCAAGTCTGTTTGCTTTGCCTTCAAAATAAATTCAGAATATGAACATTTCTCTTTCCCCCACTGCTACCAGCCTGGCCCAAGCTTCTGTCACCTCTCTCCTGGAGGCTTAAAGCTTCTGCCCTGGGTCCTCATCAGTTTATTTGTGATATAACAGTCAGAGTGATTTTTTAAAATAACAGATTTATTGAGATATTATTTTTCCATTTCACATGTTCAATTCAGTATTAACCATAAGCGATTCTGAACATTTTCTTTCTTTCTTTCTTTCTTTCTTTCTTTCTTTCTTTCTTTCTTTCTTCCTCCAAGGTTATTGCTGGGGCTTGGTGCCTGCACCACGAATCCACTGCTCCTGGAATTTTTTCCCCTTTTTTTACCTGGCTTTTTTTTTTTTGTTTGTTTGTTTTTGTTTTTTATCATTGTTGTGGTTGTTATTATTGTTGCTATTGATGTCATTGTTGTTGGATAGGACAGAGAGAAGTGGAGAGAGAAGGGGAAGACAGAGAGGGGGAGAGAAAGATAGACACCTGCAGACCAGCTTCACCGCCTGTGAAGCGACTCCCCTGCAGGTGGAGAGCTGGGGGCTCAAACCCGGATCCTTACGCTGGTCCTTGCGCTGGTCCTTGCGCTTTGCGCCACGTGCGCTTAACCCGCTGTGCTACCACCCTACCCCCGATTCTAAACATTTTCACCATCCCCAAAAGACACTCAGACACATGAGCTCCTCGTTTTTCTCCATAGTCCCCACCCCCTAGGGAACCCAAACAAACAAAATCTTTTTTTAAAAAATATTTATTTATTATTGGATAGAGACAGAGAAATTGAGAGGGGAGGGGGAGAGATAGCAAGGGAAAGAGCCGCCTGCAGCCACATGCTTTGCGCCACATGCACTTAACCCGACTCTTTTTTCTTTTTCTTTTTTAAGTTTTTAAAAATTATTTTAAACTTATTTATCGGATAGAGAGCCAGAAATTCAGAGGGTAGGAGGAGATAGAGAGGGAGAGAGACAGAGAGACACCTGGAGCCCTGCTTCACCACTAATGAAGTTTTCCCCCTGCAGGTGGGGACCAGGGGCTTAAATTGTTTTTTTACTGGGGGGATTAATGGTTTACAGTTGGCAGTAAAATACAGTAGTTGATACATATGTAACACTTTTCAGGTGTCCACATAATGACCTACCCCCCACACCTAGGTCCTCCTTCACCATCAGGTTCCAGGACCTGAACTTTCCACCCCACCACACCCCACACCCTATAATCCATTACTTTGATGCAATACAACAAACCCAGTCCAAGTTCTGCTTTGTATTTTCCCTTGTGTTCTTATTGTTCAACTTCTGTGTATGAGTGAGATCATCCCATATTCATCCTTCTCTTTCTTGACATCTCTTTAACAAGCTCCATCCAAGATGAGGTGAAGAAGGTGAATTCACCCTTTTTAATAGCTGAGTAGTATTCCATTATATATATGGTATATATATATATACCACAACTTATTCAGCCACTTATCTGTTGTTGAACACCTACCTATGTTGCTTCCAGATTTTGGCTATTACAAATTGTGCTGCTATGAACATAGGTAAACACATATCTTTTTGGATGGGTGTGTTTGGTTCCTTAGGATATATATATTCTCAGGAGAGGAGTTGCTGGACCATAGGGTAGGTCCTTTTCTAGCCTTCTGAGAGTTCTCCAGACTGCTCTCTAATGGGGCTGGACTAATTTACATCCCCACGAATAGTGCAAGAGTGTTCCTTTTCCCTCACAATTTCTCCAGCATTTTTTGCTGCTATCATTTCTGATGTATAACATTCTCACAGGAGTGAAGTGCTATCTCACTGTTGTGTTTATTTGCATTTCTCTGAAATGATATTTTTCAGAAAAAAAAATGAGCATTTTTTTTTCATGTTTCTTGGCTTTTTGGGTCTCTTCAGCTCTTATGTATTTTGGTTATTAGCCTTGATGTATGGCATGTAAAGATCTCCCATTCTGTAACTAGTCTCTTTGTTTGGGTGGTAGTTTCTTTTGCTGTGCAGAAGCTTTTTAATTTGATGTAGTCCCATTGGTTTTTTTTTTTTTTTTTCCCTCCAGGGTTATTGCTGGGCTCGGTGCCTGCACCATGAATCCACCGCTCCTGGAGGCCATTTTTTTCCCCCTTTTGTTGCCCTTGTTGTAGCTTCGTTGTGGCTATTATTATTGCCCTTGTTGACGCAATTCGTTGTTGGATAGGACAGAGAGAAATGGAGAGAGGAGGGGAAGACAGAGAAGGGGAGAGAAAGATAGACACCTGCAGACCTGCTTCACCGCCTGTGAAGCGACTCCCCTGCAGGTGGGGAGCCGGGGGCTCGAACCGGGATCCTTACTCCGGTCCCTGCGCTTTGTGCCACATGCGCTTAACCCACTGCGCCACCGGCCGACCCCCCCCCCCCCATTGGTTTATTTTACATACAACTGGATTTTTTTTCCCTCCGGGGTTATTGCTGGGGCTCGGTGCCTGCATTACAAATCCACTGCTCCTGGATTTACTTCACTGCTTGTGAAGCAATTCCCCCTTGCAGGTGGGGAGCAGGGGGTTCAAACCCAGATCCTTGTGTAGGTCTTTGCATTTCCTATTATGTGCACTCAACCCAGAGCACCACCTCCTGGCCCCCTGCAATTGGATTTTTATCATTGAAGATACCTATAAAATTTAGATGGAAAAGAGTGCTGCCAATATTTTCTTCTATGTATTTGATAGTTTCTGAACTAATATCCAAGTCCTTGATCCATTTGGAATTTACTTTTGTGTTTGGTGAAATGTAGTGGTTCAGTTTCATTCCTCTGCATGTTTCTTTTTTTTTAAATTTATTTCTTTATTGGGGAATTAATGTTTTACATTCAACAGTAAATACAATAGTTTGTACATGCATAACATTCCCCAGTTTCCCATTTAACAATACAACCCCCACTATGTCATTTATCATCCTTCATGGACCTGTATTCTCCCCACTTATCCACCCCAGAGTCTTTTACTTTGATGCGATATGCCAATTACATTTCAGATTCTACTTGTGTTTTCGTTTCTGATCTTGTTTTGCAACTTCTGCCTGAGAGTGAGATCATCCTGTATTCATCCTTCTGTTTCTGACTTATTTCACTCAACATGAATTTTTCAAGGTCCATCCAAGATCTGCTGAAAATGGTGAAGTTACCATTTTTTTTACAGCTGAGTAGTATTCCATTGTGTATATAGACCACAACTTGCTCAGCCACTCATCTGTTGTTGGACACCTGGGTTGCTTCCAGGTTTTGGCTATTACAAATTGTGCTGCCAAGAACATATGTATATGCAGATCTTTTTGGATGGATGTGTTGGGTTCCTTAGGATATATCCCCAGGACAGGAATTGCAGGATCATAGGGTAGGTCCATTTCTAGCCTTCTGAGAGTTCTCCAGACTGTTCTCCACAGAGGCTGGACCAATTGACATTCCCACCAGCAGTGTAGGAGGGTTCCTTTGACCCCACACCCTCTCCAGCATTTGCTGCTGTTACCTGTTCTGATGTATGACATTCTCCCAGGAATGAAGTGATATCTCAATGTTGTCTTTATTCGCATTTCTCTGACTATCAGAGACTTGGAGCATTTTTTCATGTGTTTCTCAGCCTTTTGAATCTCTTCTGTGGTGAATATTCTGTCCAAGTCCTCCCCCCATTTTTGGATGGGATTATTTGTTGTCTTGTTGTTGAGTCTGGCAAGCTCTTTATATATGTTGGTTATTAAACTCTTATCTGATGTATGGCATGTAAAGATCTTCTCCCATTCTGTGAGGGATCTCTTGGTTTGGGTAGTGGTTTCTTTTGCTGTGAAGAAGCTTTTTAATTTGATGTAGTCCCATAGGTTTATACTTGCCTTAGTCTTCTTTGTAATTGGATTCGTTTCATTGAAAATGTCTTTAAAATTTATGCGGAAAAGAGTTCTGCCAATATTTTCCTCTAAGTACCTGATAGTTTCTGGTCTAACATCCAAGTCCTTGATCCACTTGGAATTTACTTTTGTATTTGGTGAAATACAGTGATTCAGTTTCATTCTTCTGCATGTTTCAACCCATTGTTTCCAACACCATTTGTTGAAGAGACTCTGCTTCCCCCATATAATAGTCTGGGCCCCTTTGTCAAAGATTAGATGTCCATAGGTGTGGGGCCTCATTTCTGGGCTCTCAATTCTATTCCACTGGTCAGTGTGTCTATTCATGTTCCAGTACCAAGCAGTTTTGATGACAATGGCCCTATAATACAGTTTGAAATCTGGGAGTGTGATGCCTCTGGTTCTGTTCTTTTTTCTCAAGATTGTTTTGGCAATTCTAGGTCTTTTCTGGTTCCAGATAAACATTTGTAGCATTTGTTCTATTCTCCTAAAAAATGTGCTTGGGATCTTGATGGGGATAGCATTAAATTTATAGGTGGCTCTGGGTAATATATTCATTTTGATGATGTTAATTCTTCCAACCCATGAACATGGATATCTTTCCACTTCTTTGTGTCTTTTTCAATTTCTTTGAGTAGTGACTCATAATTTTCAGTATACAAGTCTTTCACTTCTTTGGTTAGATTTACTCCTATATAATTTATTGTCTTTGTTGCTATAGTAAAAGGAATTGATTTCTGGATTTCTATTTCTTCTAACTTAGTGCTTACATAGAGGAATGCCACTGACTTTTGAATGTTAATTTTATAGCCTGATGCCTTACTGTATTGCCTGATGATTTCCAAAAGCTTCTTGCTGGATTCCTTAGGTTTTTCCATGTATACTATCATGTCATCTGCAAATAAGAGTTTGACTTCTTCTCTTCCAATCTATATCCCTTTAATTCCTTGCTCCTGCCTGATTGCTATGACAAGAACTTCCAACACTATGTTGAATAGTAATGGTGATAGAGGGCAGCCCTGTCTAGTACCTGATCTGAGGGGAAATGCTTCCAGTTTTTCACCATTGAGTATGATGTTGGCTGTAGGTTTGCTATATATAGACTCCACTATCTTCAGGAATTTTCCATCTATTCCCATTTTTTGTAGTGTTTTGATCATAAAGGGATGTTGGATTTTGTCAAAGGCTTTCTCTGCATCTATTGATATGACCATGTGGTTTTTGGTCTTGCTTTTGTTGATGTGGTGGATCACCTTGATTGATATACGTATATTAAACCAACCTTGCATCCTGGGATAAACCCCATTTGGTCATGATGAACAATCATTTTGATATACTGCTGTATCCAGTTGGCTAGAATTTTGTTCAATATTTTCGCATCTATGTTCATCAGAGATATTGGTCTGTAGTTTTCTTTTTTGGTTGTGTCCCTGTCTGCTTTTGGTATCAGGGTGATGTTGGCTTCATAGAAGCTGGCAGGGAGTATTCCAGTGTCTTCAATCTTCTGGAAGACTTTTAAAAGTAGAGGTATTAGTTCTTCTTGGAAGGTTTTGTAGAATTCATTTGTAAAACCATCTGGTCCAGGACTTTTATTTTTGGGGAGATTTTTGATAACTGTTTCAATTTCATTAGCTGTGATGGACCTGTTCATGTTATCCACTTCCTCTTGACTTAGTTTTGGAAGTTGGTAGGTATCTAGGAAATCGTCCATTTCTTCCAGGTTCTCTAGCTTGGTGGCATATAGTTGTTCATAGAAGCCTCGCATGGTATGTTGAATTTCTGCGGTGTCTGTTGTGATATCTCCTCTTTCATTTACTATCCGATTTATTTGGGTCTTCTCCCTTTTTTGTTTTGGCTAAAGGTTTGTCAATTTTGTTCACTCTTTCGAAGAACCAACATTGATCTTTTGTATAGTTTTCTTATTCTCAATGTTATTTATTTCTGCCCTAACTTTAGTGATTTCTGTCCTTCTGGTTGCTTTAGGGTTCCTTTGTTGTTCTTCTTCTAGGTCTTTAAGATGTGCAATCAGGCTGTTTATTTGTGCTTTTTCTTGTTTCCTAATGTGTGCTTGTATAGCTTGTATAGGGGGGAAAGCTTCATAAGTGGTGAAGCACGGCTGCAGGTGTCTGTCTGTCTGTCTGTCTCCCTCTCTATGTCTCACCCTCCCCTCTCAACTTCTGTCTCTATCCAATAATAAATAATTTTTAAAATATTTATTTATTTATTCACTTTTGTTGCCCTTGTTGTATTGTTGTAGTTATTATTGATGTCATCGTTGTTGGATAGGACAGAGAGAAATGGAGAGAGGAGGGGAAGACAGAGAGGCAGAGAGAAAGATAGACACCTGCAGACCTGCTTCACCACCTGCGAAGTGACTCCCCTGCAGGTGGGGAGCCGGGGGCTTGAACTGGGATCCTTACTCAGGTCCTTGTGCTTTGCGCCACATATGCTTAACCCGCTGCGCTACCGCCCAACTACCAAATAAATAAATTTTTTTAAAAAATTTTTTATTATTTATTTATTCCCTTTTGTTTCCCTTGCTGTTTTATAGTTGTAGTCATCATTGATGTCATTGTTGTTGGATAGGACAGAGAGAAATGGAGAGAGGAGGGGAAGACAGAGAGGGGGAGAGAAAGATAGACACCTGTAGACCTGCTTCACCACTTTTGAAGTGACTCCCCTGCAGGTAGGGAGCTGGGGGCTTGAACTGGGATCCTTACACTGGTCCTTGCACTTTGCGCCACCTGCACTTAACCCGCTGCACTACAGCCCAACTCCCAAATAAATTTTTTTTTAAAAATCCAAGAGACAGTTTAGTTATTCTTTAAAAAAAAAAGAAAAGATTGTTTTGGCAATTCTATGTATTTTCTGGTTTCAGATAAACATTTTTTAACTTTTGTTCTAGTCTCCTAAAAAAAATTGGGTGGGACCTTGATAGGGGATTGCATTAAATTTGTATATGGCTCTGGGTAGAATATTCATTTTGATGATGTTAATTCTTCCAACCTATGAACATGGAATATCTTTTCACTTCTTTGTGCCTTTTCCTGTTTCCTTGAATAGTGACTCATAATTTTCAGTATACAGGTTTTTCACTTCTTTTGTTATGTTTATTCCTAGATATTTTATTGTAAAAGGGACTGATTTCTGGATTTCTTCTTCTGACTTAATGTTTGCACAAAAGAATGCCACCAACTTTTTTGTGTTAATTTTATAACCTGACACCTTACTGTATTGCCTGATAATTCCAGAAGCTGGATTCTTTAGTTTTTTTTTTTTTGTATTATACTATCATATCATCTGCAAATAGTTTGACTTCTCTTCCAATCTGTATCCATTTAATTCCTTGCTCTTGCCTGATTGCTATGGCAAGAACTTCCAACACTACATTGAGAATTTAATTTAAATGAGATAAATAGAGAGTCCAGTAACTCAGTGGGTTAAGTGCACATGGCACAAAGTACAAGGAACAGTGCAAGGATCCCAGTTCAAGCTTCCGGTTCAAGCTCCTGGTTCGATTCCAGTTCGAGCCCCCCCCCCCCCCCCCCCGTTGCCTACCTGCAGGGGAGTTGCTTCACAAGCAGTGAAGCAGGTCTGCAGGTGTCTATCTTTCTCTCCCCCTCTGTCTTCCCCTCCTCTCTCCATTTCTCTCTGGCCTATCCAACAACAATGACATCAATAATAACTACAACAATAAAACAACAAGGGCAACAAAAGGCAATAAATAAATATATTTTTAATGAGATAAATATATAGAGAAAGAGAGAGATCAGATCACTGCTTATCTCTGATATATGGTGGTGCTGGGAATTGGACCTGGGGCCTGGGAGACTGAGACACTGAAGTTTTTTGCGTAACCATTATCCTATCTTCCCCAATAATAAAGGTTTTAGGATAAAGCATCTTAAAGGTAATATCTAGGGCTGGGGAGATAGTATAATGGGTATGCAAAAAGACTTAGTCTAAGGCTCCAAAGTCCTAGATTCAATCCACAACACTACCATAAACCAGAGTTGAATAGTGTCCTGATAAAAATAAATAAAAGTAGCATCCATGCTCTTTTTAAAATTATCTTTACTTATTAATTTACTGAATAGAGACAGCCAGATATCAAGAGGGAAAGGGGTAATAGAGAAGGAGAGAGACAGAGAGAAACCTACAACACTGCTTTACAACTCACAAAGCTTTCCCCCTGCAGGTGGGGCTCAGAGGCTCAAAGCCCGGTCCTTGTGCATTGTAACATGCACTCAACCAGATGTGCCGCCACCTGGCCCCAGCAGCATCCATTCTCTAAGGGCAAGTAGTGAAAACCCATCCTGAGGTTCAACTCTTGGCTACCTGGATTTCTCTTTTTTCCCTTTTGCTTTTCTGTTCTTTCTTGCCCCAGTTACATGTTCCACACACATGCAACCCCTGGGAAATCTTTAACATACCTAACTTCCTAATCTATTGACTTGTCTTTTTTTATTCTTTTCTATTCTGACCAGTCCCATACTCTGAATTTCAGTTTTCAGATTAGCCCTGGAGATCTGAATGGATAGTCACTGGCAGACTGTTGAAAGGACAATCAGTCTCCTTGCCTGAGCCCTCCAAGAATGGTGGCATTCACTTGTTGTGCACACAACATGGGCCAAGTCACGAGTTAAATGCTTTAGACCAGTGCTGTCAGAACTTTCTGTAGTGATGGAAATACTCTGTTTCTGTTCTGTGTAATATGGTGGTCACCAGATAATTTAAGGCTATTAAGCAATTGAAATGTGACTGAAAAAATTAAGTTTTAATTTTATCTAGGGATGCAGGAAAGTGGCTCAGCCACAGAGCACATGCCTTAACTTACATGCATGCCATTCTGGATTTGACCCCTGGTACCTCATAACAACAAGAAAGACAAAAACGAAATGGAACATGATAAATGACAAAGTAATGCTCTATTCTCATTCCCTCTCACAATTAAAAAAATTTTTAATTGTAAGTCATTTAAATTTAAACAGCCATGTGTAACTGGTGCTTTTCAATTGGGTCAAATGGGCAATTAAATTTTTACAAATATCATGGGGAGTAGTATGATGATCCCTATTTTACAGATAAAGAAGAATGGCTAATTAGGATGAGAATCCAGACTGGTTGTTTTCTAGAACCTTCCAAGGAGCTACATCAGAGCTTGAAGGGAGGGATTACATCTGCAAGGAGGGTGTGGAATGACATTCATTTTATCATTCATAAATGACATAATCCCTTAAAGGCTAGGGATCTGCCCACATATCTTTTATTGAGTATCTCCTAGGACACATATTTTTTAAAAAAGATTTTATTAATGAGAAAGATAGGAGGAGAGAGAGAAAGAACCAGACATCACTCTGGCACATGTATTGCCAGCGATTGAACTCAAGACCTCATGCTTGAGGGTCCAATGCTTTATCCACTGCACCACTTTCCAGACCACAGGGCACTATTTTTTTTTTAAAGAGAGAAACTAAAGCACCAATACACTGTTTATGATGTTTTGGTTTTGTCCATCTTGTTTTTCTGTGATGTCAAGAATACAAGACATGAACTCTACCACAGAATCACCTTCCTTTGTCCCCGTAGGGCACATTTTTATCCCCACTTGGCATATGAGAAAACTGAGCCCGATTCAGCACCTACCCCATCTCCTAGCTCCTGGCTTCTCTCCTTGTTTTTCCCCTACTCCTCTGCCCCTGATCTTGCCCATCCTTCTTATAGGAAATAAAGTGATCCTTTTTTTTCTTTATTGGGGGGATTAATGATTTATAGTCAACAGTAAAAGACAGTAGTTTGTACATGTGTAACATTTTGCAGTTTTCCACATAACAATTCAACCCCCTCCTCTGCCATCATGCTCCAGGACCCCCCCCCCCCCGCCACACACTACTCCAGAGTCTTTTACTTTGGTGCAGTACTCCTTTTTTCTTTTTAATATCTTTATTTATTTATTGGATATAAGCAGCCAGAAATTGAGAGAAAAGGGGGGAGATGAAGAGGAAGAGACAGAGAGATACCTGCAGCATTACTTCACCACATGTGAACCTTTCCCCCTGCAGGTGGGGACCAGGGGCTTGAACCCAAGTCCTTACACATTGTAACATGTTTGATCAACCAGGTGTACCACCACCCTACCACTAAAGTGATCCTTAAAAACAATTTTCTAAGAGCTAGGTGGTAGTGCACTTGGTTGAATGCATATATTAACATTTACAAGAACCTGGGTTCAAGTCCCCGGTCCCCACCTACAGAGAAGCTTTATGAGTGGTGAAGCAGTGCTGTAGGTTTCGCTTTATCTCTCCCTCCCATCTCATTTATGCTATCACATCAAATAGATATTTATCTTATAAATGATAAATCTATAAGAAAAAAGAAAGCAAAGAAAGAAAAAGAAACATTAGTTGGGTCATGTCTTCCTTTTGCTGGAAATTTGACCATGTCTCCCCATTTTAGTCCTGGAGAAAATCAAAGTTTGCACAAACACCAGTGGGACCCCTCATGGTCTGTGTCTCCCTCCATTCCCACTCCGAATTCAACTGCTAATGATCCCCAACCCTTATGCCCCATCCTTCCAGTGTACTGGCGCCACTGGGTCCTTCAGGCCAGGCCTGCCTTACAGCTGTTTTGTTGATTACTCCATTATCCACATTGCCAGCACCAACACCTCTTAAAGCATTTCCCATACTGCCCTGCCAAGTAAGACTTACTCTGACCTCTACTTGAAAAGGTAACCTTCCTAGGGCTGGGGAGGTAGCATAATGGTTATGCAAAAGTTTTTCATACCTGAGGTTCTGAGGTCCCAGGTTCAATCTCCAGCACCACCATAAGCCAGAGTATAGCAGTGTTCTAGCCTCTCTCTTGCTCTCTGTAACTTTTTTTCCCCTCCGGGTTATTGCAGAGGCTCAGTGCCTGCACTATGAATCCACTGCTCCTGTGGCCATTTATTTTTATTTTTGGATAGGATAGAGAGAAATTGAAAGGGGAGGGGAAGATAGAGAGGGAGAGAGAAAGATAGACACCTGCAGACCTGCTTCACCACTTGTGAAGCATCCTTCCTGCAGATGGGAAGCTGGGGGCTGAAACTGGGATCCTTGCACAGGTCCTTGTGCTTTGTACTATGTGCACTTAACCCAGTGCACCACCGCCTGCCCTCTGTATATCTTTAATTAAAATAAAATAAATAATATATTTCATTAAAAACATCACCAGTTCATGACCCCTGCCTTCTAACATGAGTGGCATTCACTGATGTTTTATGCCTACCTCCCTAGAGAAGGAGTTTCTCAAAGGCAATAATCTTTCCCTGAAATATCTGAGTTTCAGACAGTGCCTGGTACAAAGTAAGACATCAATGGAAATATATTCAATAAATTAACAAGCCTGTTCCAGCTACTTCTGCTTTTGTAGCAAAAGGGCTTGGATTGTTTTTATTTATTATATGTTATACATATCATTTTAAAGGATTTATTAGAGAGGAGAGGTAGAGGAGAGAAGCAGAGCATCACTCTGGCACATGTGGTGCTATGGATTGAACTAAGGACCTCATGTTTGGGAGTCCAGCACTTAATCCATTGCGCTCCCCTCCCCAGGCTTCAGTATAATTTACTATTATTTTCCTTTTATTAATTTTTTAATTTCCACCAGGGTCATCGATAAGGCCTGCACAATGAATTCACCACTCCTGCTGGCTGTTTTTTCTTTTTGACAGGACAGAGAGAATTTGAATGGGGTGGGGGAGAGAGAAGAAAAGAGACAAGGAGATACCTGCAGTACTTGCTTCACTGCCTTGAAGATTCCCCCCTGTGGGTGGGGAATAGGGGCTTGAACATGGGTTCTTGTGCATGGTAATGCATGAACTCAACAGGGTATCTCACTCCCTAGTCCCTTTATATTATTACTTATAAATAGTTCTGGCTTATGATGGAACTGGGGATTGAACCTAGGACTTGTGGGGTCTCCGTCATGGAAGTCTGTTGTGGGGAGTTGGTTGGCAATGCAGCGGGTTAAGCAGATGTGGTGCAAAGCGCAAAGACCAGCGTAAGGATCCTGGTTCGAGCCCCCAGCTCCCCACCTGCAAGGGAGTCGCTTCACAGGCAGTGAAGCAGGTCTGTAGGTGTCTATCTTTCTCTCCCCCTCTCTGCCTTCCCCTCCTCTGTCCATTTCTCTCTGTCCTAACAACAACAATAATAAGTACAATAACAATAAGAAAACAGCAAGGGCAACAAAAGGGAAAATAAATAAATATAAAAAATATTTTAAAAGGGAGTTTGGCGGTAACAGCAGCAAATGCTGGAGAGGGGGTGGGGTCAAAGGAACCCTCCTGCACTGCTGGTGGGAATGTCAATTAGTCCAGCCTCTGTGGAGAACAGTCTGGAGAACTCTCAGAAGGCTAGAAATGGACCTACCCTATGATCCTGCAATTCCTATCCTGGGGATATATCCTAAAGAACCCAACACACCCATCCAAAAAGATCTGTGTACACATACGTTCTGAGCAGCACAACTTGTAATAGCCAAAACCTGGAAGCAACCCAGGTGTCCAACAACAGATGAGTGGCTGAGCAAGTTGTGGTCTATATACACAATGGAATACTACTCAGCTATAAAAAATGGTGACTTCACTTTTTTCAGCCAATCTTGGATAAACCTTGAAAAATTCATGTTAAGTGAAATAAGTCAGAAACAAAAGATGAATATGGGTTGATCTCACTCTCTAGCAGAAGTTGAAAAACAAGATCAGAAGAGAAAACACAAGTAGAACCTGAACTGGAATTGGCATGTTGCACCAAAGTAAAAGACTCTGTGGTGGGTAAGGGGGATAATACAGGTCCAAAAAGGATGACAGAGGACCTAGTGGGGATTGCATTGCTATACGAAAATTCAAGATATGCTGAATTTCTGCAGTGTCTGTTGTGAGATCTCCTCTTTCATTTATGATCCGATTTATTTGGGTCTTCTCCTTTTTTTGTTTTGTGACTCTGGCTAAAGGTATGTCAATTTTGTTTACTCTTTCAAAGAACCAACATTTACTTTCGTTGATCTTTTGTATGGTTTTCTTATTTTCAACGTTATTTATTTCTGCCCTAACTTCAGCTATTTCTGTCCTTCTGGTTGCTTTAGGGTTCCTTTGTTCTTCTTCTAGTTCTTTTAGATGTGCAATCAGGCTGTTTATTTGTGCTTTTTCTTTTACCTAATGTGTGCTTGTATAGCTATGAACTTCCCTCTCAGTACTGCCTTAGCTGTGTCCCAAATATTTTGATAGCTTGTGTCTTCATTTTCTTTTTTTTTTTAATATTTATTTATTTATTTATTTATTTTTGCCCTTGTTTTATTGTTGTAGTCATTATTGTTGTTGTTATTGATGTCTTCGTTGTTGGATAGGACAGTGAGAAATGGAGAGAGGAGGGGGAGACAGGGAGAGAGAAAGATAGACACCTGCAGACCTGCTTCACTGCTTGTGAAGCAACTCCCCTGCAGGTGGGGAGTGAGGGGCTTGAACCGAGACCCTTATGCCGGTCCGTGTGCTTTGCGCCACCTGCGCTTAACTGCTGTGCTACCGCCTGACTCCCTTGTGTCTTCATTTTCATTGAAGTCTCGAAACATTTTGATTTCCTTGATTTCCTCTTTGACCCAGTAGTTGTTAAGTAGTGTACTGTTAAGCTTCTACATTTTGGGACTATTACTAATCTTTTGTTGATTATTAAGTGTTAGTTTAAGTCCACTGTGGTCTGAGAAGATGCTTGGGATGATTTCAATGCACTTGAATTTGCTGATGCTGTCTTTGTGGCCTAACATATGGTCTATCCTTGAGAATGTTCCATGTGGACTTGAGTAGAATGTGTATTCCAGGATTCGACTTCCGGAGGCAGAGCTATGAGAAGCAGATCGCTTTCTCTCCTCTCCTCTCCTCTCCTCTCCTCTCCTCTCCTCTCCTCTCCTCTCCTCTCCCAGATCAACTAGGAATACCAAAGGAGACCACCCGGACCGAAACAAGACGGGACTAGAATGACCACAGGAACCCAGTAAATCACCCGTGAGTACAAACACGCGTGGCTGGTGACAGAGAGGAGAGAGGGGCCTAAGGAGAGATTAAGTGACTGCTACAGTTCAACAGTTTATCAGTGGAGACACCACCTCCAGTCTGCTCCACCAACAAGGGGACAGCTGAAGGGAGGAAAGGACTCCCCAGAGACTCACCAAGTGCAACTCTGAGTCTCCATTGCTACTACCCTCAGAATCTGGAGCAGCAACAGGGAGGGACACCAGGGGACAGAGATCTAACCGGGAAACTCAGGAGAAGACCTATACCTCAGTGGCATAGCTGAGGGGCTGTGAAAGTCTCTTTGCATAACCACTGGATTATCTCTGCCACACCCTGCTTTATCTCTTGGTCAGGAGTCAGTGATTAAGCTAAGAAGCCTATTGATAGTTTAAAAGCCCTCAGGCTCCCACAGCCTACAGGGAAGAAAAAAAAAAAGAGGCTTTTACAACACTGAGCTCCAACTCAGGGATTGAAAAAACTGTTAACTTCCACCATGGTAAACCCTTTAATTAAATTACTTAGACACAAGTCAATCCAGGCAATAGTGATCAATAATTTGAAAAGTACTGATAAAGGGAACTCATAACTAATATATAAAATGGTTAAAACAACAAGAAAAAATATTGGAGACTCGAACCAGGACAAGAGTCCAGCTAAAAGTCATCCAGAGGGTGAAGCACAAAACAACGAGTTCAACATCCAAACATTAGCTAAGGAAATAATAACAGGAGTGAGTAAAGAATTTGAAAAAATTGTAATCAGAAATGCAGGAACAACAAATGAGAATATGGAAGAAAATTCTAATTGTCTCATGGTTATTAGAGAGCTGAAAGCTGAAATCGCTGAGCTAAGAAGGCAACTAGCTGAACAAGCTAAAACAGTATCAGAGCAGGGCAACAAAATAGATGAACTCCAGAAAGCAGTAGAGGGCAGAGAGAATAGAATCTATGAGGCTGAAAACAGAATTAGCAAGATTGAGGATGAATTAGAGACAACTAATTCTCCAGGCCATAATAGCTGAAAATTTCTCTAGTCTAGACAACACCAAAGACATAAAGATTCAAGAAGCCCAGAGGGTCCCAAACAGAATTAACCCAGACCTAAAGACACCAAGACATGTCATACTTAGAATGGAAAGGAATAAGGATAAAGAAAGGATCCTCAAGGCTGCAAGAGAAAAACAAAGAGTTTTTATCTAGGAGTAAACCTAACCAAAGAAGTGAAAGACTTGTATACTGAAAATTATGAGTCACTACTCAAAGAAATTGAAAAAGACACAAAGAAGTGGAAAGATATTCCATGTTCATGGGTTGGAAGAATTAACATCATCAAAATGAATATATTACCCAGAGCCATCTACAAATTTAATGCTATCCCCATCAAGATCCCAAGCACATTTTTTAGGAGAATAGAACAAATGCTACAAATGTTTATCTGGAACCAGAAAAGACCTAGAATTGCCAAAACAATCTTGAGAAAAAAGAACAGAACCGGAGGCATCACACTCCCAGATTTCAAACTGTATTATAGGGCCATTGTCATCAAAACTGCTTGGTACTGGAACATGAACAGACACACTGACCAGTGGAATAGAATTGAAAGCCCAGAAATGAGGCCCCACACCTATGGACATCTAATCTTTGACAAAGGGGCCCAGACTATTATATGGGGGAAACAGAGTCTCTTCAACAAATGGTGTTGGAAACAATGGGTTGAAACATGCAGAAGAATGAAACTGAATCACTGTATTTCACCAAATACAAAAGTAAATTCCAAGTGGATCAAGGACTTGGATGTTAGACCAGAAACTATCAGGTACTTAGAGGAAAATATTGGCAGAACTCTTTTCCGCATAAATTTTAAAGACATTTTCAATGAAACGAATCCAATTACAAAGAAGACTAAGACAAGTATAAACCTATGGGACTACATCAAATTAAAAAGCTTCTTCACAGCAAAAGAAACCACTACCCAAACCAAGAGATCCCTCACAGAATGGGAGAAGATCTTTACATGCCATACATCAGATAAGAGTTTAATAACCAACATATATAAAGAGCTTGCCAGACTCAACAACAAGACAACAAATAATCCCATCCAAAAATGGGGGGAGGACTTGGACAGAATATTCACCACAGAAGAGATCCAAAAGGCTGAGAAACACATGAAAAAATGCTCCAAGTCTCTGATTGTCAGAGGAATGCAAATCAAGACAACAATGAGATATCACTTCACTCCTGTGAGAATGTCATATATCAGAACAGGTAACAGCAGCAAATGCTGGAGAGGGTGTGGGGTCAAAGGAACCCTCCTGCACTGCTGGTGGGAATGTCAATTGGTCCAACCTCTGTGGAGAACAGTCTGGAGAACTCTCAGAAGGCTAGAAATGGACCTACCCTATGACTCTGCAATTCCCCTCCTGGGGATATATCCTAAAGGAACCCAACACATCCATCCAAAAAGATCTGTGTACACATATGTTCTTGGCAGCACAATTTGTAATAGCCAAAACCTGGAAGCAACCCAGGTGTCCAACAACAGATGAGTGGCTGAGCAAGTTGTGGTATATATACACAATGGAATACTACTCAACTGTAAAAAATGGTGACTTCACCATTTTCAGCCGATCTTGGATGGACCTTGAAAAAATCATGTTGAGTGAAATAAGTCAGAAACTGAAGGATGAATATGGGATGATCTCACTCTCAGGCCGAAGTTGAAAAACAAGATTAGAAAAGAAAACACAAGTCGAACCTGAAATGGAATTGGAGTATTACACCAAAGTAAAAGACTCCGGTGGGTGGGTTGGTGTGGAGAATACAGGTCCATGAAAGATGATGAATGACGTAGTGGGGGTTGTATTGTTAAATGGGAATCTGGGGAATGTTATGCATGTACAAACTATTGTATTTACTGTTGAATGTAAAGCATTAATTCCCCAATAAAGAAATAAATTATATAAAAAAAAATTTTGTAGCCTGACACCTTACTGTATTGCCTGATAGTTTCCAAGGACTTCCTGCTGGATTCTCCAGGTTTTCTATGTAAAAAAAAAAAAAAAAAAGTGTATTCCAGTTTCATGGAATGAATAACTCTGAAAATGTCCAATAGTTCTAGTTTATATACCTCCTCATTTAGCGCCCTCATGTCTTTATTGATTTTCTGCCTGGATGATCTGTCAAATTGAGACAGTGGGGTGTTGAAGTCCTCTACTATGACTGTGTTGCTGTTAATATATTGCTGTAGCTCTTTCAGTAGACGTTTGATGTATTTAGATGGCTTCTCATTGGGTGCATAGATGTTAATAATTGTTAAGTCCTCTTGATTGACTGATCCACTGAGCATTAAGTAGTGTCCATCCCTATCTTTTTTAAAAATATTTATTTTATTCATTCCCTTTTGTTGCCCTTGTTGTTTTGTTGTTGTTGTTGTTGGATAGTACAGAGAGAAATGGAGAGAGGAGGGGAAGACAGAGAGGGGGAGAAAAAGATAGACACCTGCAGACCTGCTTCACCACTGTGAAGTGACCCCCTTGCAGGTGTGGAGCCGGGGCTTGAACCGGGATCCTTGATCTGGTCCTTGCGCTTTGCGCCACGTGTGCTTAACCCGCTGTGCTATAGCCCAACTCCCTATCTTTTTTTCTTTTAATTTATATTTATTTATTTATTTATTCCCTTTTGTTGCCCTTGTTGTTTTATTGCTGTAGTTATTATTGTTGTTATTGATGTCATCGTTGTTGGATAGGATAGAGAGAAATAGAGAGAGGAGGGGAAGACAGAGAGGGGGAGAGAAAGATGACACCTGCAGACCTGCTTCACTGCTTGTGAATTGACTTCCCGCATATGGAGAGCCGAGGGCTTCTCAAACCGAGATTCTTATGCCGGTCCTTGCACTTTGCACCACGTACACTTAACCCGCTGCACTACAACCCGACTCCCCATACCTATCTTTTTAAATTTTATTTATTTTAAAGTCTATCATGTCAGATATGAGAATAGCTGTTCCTGCCCCTTTTTTGTGGGCCATTGGCTTGTACAATAGTTTACCATCCTTTCACTTTGAGTCTGTGTTTATCTTGTTGAGTTAGGTGGGTTTCCTGTAGACAGCATATTGTTGGGTTGTGTTTTCTGATCTATCTTCCTACTCTGCGCCTTTTCATAGGTGAATTTAGGCCATTGACATTTATTGATATCAAAGACTGAAGATATTTTAACGCCATTCTTGTAGATTTTTAGAGTGTTCTGATATATGGCATATTTATGGTGGTCTGACTGTTTATAGGAGACTTTTCAGAACTTCTTTCAGGGCAGGCTTGCTGATAGTTGATTCTTTCAACTGTTGCTTGTCTGAGAAGCTTTTTATGCTTCCATCTAGTCTGAACGACAGTCTAGCAGTATATAGTAGTCTTGGCTGAAAGCCTTTCTCATTGAGCACTGGATAAATATCTTGCCATTCTCTTCTGGCCTGTAGTGTTTGTGTGGAGAAGTCTGCTGCTAACCTTATGGGTTTTCCTTTGTAGGTGACTCTTTGTTTTTCTCTTGCAGCCTTCAGGATCCTTTCTTTATCCTTATTCCTTTCCATTCTAAATATGATCTGTCTTTAAATCTGGGTTAATTCTGTTTGGGACCCTCTGGGCTTCTTGAATCTTTATGTCTTTGATGTTGTCTAGACTAGAGAAGTTTTCAGCTATTATGTCCTGAAGAATGCTTTCTTCCCCTCCCTCTCTTTCTTCCTCTGGTAAGCCAATAATTTGTATATTATTTCTTTTGAAGTCATCCCATAGGTCTCTGTTGTTGTTTTCAGTATCTATTAATCTCTTTTTGAGATCTCTTACTTCTTTTTTAGTTGTCCCTACTTTGTTCTCGATCTTGCTAATTCTGTCTTCAGCCTCATTTATTATATTCTCTCTCCCCTCTACTGTTTTCTGAAGTTGATCTATTTTGTTATCCTGTTCTGATACTGTTTTAGCTTGTTCAGCTAGCTGTGTTCTTAGCTCAGCTATTTCAGCTTTCAGCTCTAATAACCTTGAGATAATTAGTGTTTTCTTCCAGAGTCTCATTTGTTGTTTCTGCATTTCAAATGACAATTC